>NC_037336.1:30735960-31360960 GCF_002263795.3 Bos taurus
AGCCAGGCATCCTGGAATCTGAAGTCAGGTGAGCCTTAGGAAGCATCACTATGAACAAAGCTAGCAGAGGTGATGGAATTCTAGTTGAGATATTTCAAATCCTAAAAGATGCTGCTGCTAAATTGCTGCAGTCAATATGCCAGCAAATTTGGAAAAGTCAGCAGTGGTCACAGGACTGGAAAAGGTCAGTTTTCATTCCAACCCCAAAGAAAGGCAATGGCACAGAATGTTCAAGCTACCACACAACTGCACTCATCTAATGCACTATCAAAAGAAAAGAAAGTGAAGTCATTCAGTCATGTTCAACTCTTTGCGACCCCATGGACTGTAGCCTACCAGGTTCCTCCATCCATGGGATTTTCCAGGCAAGAATACTGAAATGGGTTGTCATTTCCTTCTCCAGGAGATCTTCCAGAACCAGGGATTGAACCCAGGTCTCCCACATTGTAGGCAGACACTTTACCATCTGAGCCACCAGGGAAGTGCTCAAAATTCTCCAAGCCAGGCTTCAACAGTATATGAACCATGAACTTCCAGATGTTAAAGATGGATTTAGAAGAGGCAGAGGAACCAGAGATAGAATTTTCAACATCCATTGGATCATAGAAAAAGCAAGAGAGTTTCAGAAAAACATCTATTTCTGCTTTATTGACTATACCAAAGCCTTTGACTGTGTGATCACAACAAACTGAAAAATTCTTCAAGAGGTGGGACTACCAGAACACCTTACATGCCTCCTGAGAAATCTGTATGCAGGTCAAGAACCAACAGTTAGAACCGGACATAGAACAATGGACTGGTTCTAAATTGGGAAAAGAATATGCCAAGGCTGTATATTGTCACCCTACTTATTTAACTTCTATGCAGAGTATATCATGCAAAATGCCTGGCTGGATGAAGCACAATCTGGAATCAAGTTTGCCGGGAGAATTATCAATAACCTCAGATACACAGATGACACCATCCTTATGGCAAAACGTGAAAAGGAACTAAAGAGCCTCTTGATGAAAGTGAAAGAGGAGAGTGAAAAAGTTGGCTTAAAACTCAACAGTCAAAAAATGAAGATCATGACGTCTGGTCCCATCATTTCATGGCAAATAGATAGGGAAACAATGGAAACCGTGAGAGACTTTTCTTAAGCTCCAAAAATCACTGCAGATGGTGACTGCAGCCATGAAATTAAAAGATGCTTGCTCCTTGGAAGAAAAGCTATGACCAACCTAGAAACATATTAAAAAGCAGAAACATTATTTTCTGACAAAGGTCCATCTAGTCAAAGTTACGGCTTTCCCAGTAGTCATGTGTGGATGTGAGATTTGGACTATAAAGAAAGCTGAGTGCAAAATAATTGATGCTTTTGAACTGTGGTGTTGGAGAAGACTCTTCAGAATTCCCTGGACTGCAAGGAGATCAAACCAGTCAATCTACAGGAAATCAGTACTGAATATTCATTGGAAGGACTAATGCTGAAGCTGAGACTCTAATACTTTGGCCACCTGTTGTGAAGAATTGACTCACTGGAAAAGATGTGATGCTGAGAAAGATTGAAGGCAAAAGGAGAAGAGAACGACAGAGGATGAGATGGTTGGATGGTATCACTGACTCGATGGACATGAGTTTGAGCAAGTTCCGGGAGTTGGTGATGGACAGGGAAACCTGGCATGCTGCAGTCCATGGGGTCACAAACAGTCGGACACGACTGAGTGACTGAACTGAACTAAACTGGGTTTACTTTCTTAGGGGCCTCAGCTTTAAGAATGGAATGTATTGTAAATGAAACTTAAGAGATAGGCATAGTAGAATTACAAAGAGCCATAAATATGATTCTAAGGAATTTGACAGGGAGGACTGATGTGCTCGATTCATGGGGTCGCAAAGAGTCAGACACAACTGAGCGAGTGAACTGAACTGAACTGAAGGAATTTGAACTGTATCTTATATTTATAGTGAACCTAATGACTGACATTTAATGGAAGAATGTGTCCAATGCTATGTATTTCTCAAAGTTAGTCTGAAAGCAGAGTAGAATACACAAGAAACATTAGATCTTTGTGGAAACAGAAAGGCCAATCATAATAGAAGACAAAAGATATCGTTTAGATTAAAAAATTTCTGAAGGGCCTGAAATATGGGGGTAGCTGAGAGAATGTGGGCAAGGGAGAAGACTTATGAGAAAAAGAGGACAAAGACAAAATTGGCAATGAAGGATTTGGAAGAAGCAGAAGTTAAAGAAATCAGTTTTGACAAGATGTCTGTGATCGTGTGATAGTGTGATAGTGACAAGATAGTCTGTGATAGTATATTTCACTATATTGAAGAATATTTTTTTAAAAAGGAAGCATAAGAGTAAAGCTGAGAAATATTGTTTTATAAGTGGTGGGCTAAAGTGGCTTAGGACATCCAAACAGCAATGTTCCACGTGCAGTTGGCTATGTAGGGCATCTGACTGTGCTCAAACTCAAGAGGATTAGGAGCCATTTTCTTGATGTATCCAGGGGAAATGGTGAGCACATGCTCTATAACTGAGTTGGACAAAGTTGTCCTTCCCACTCTTTAGGAATTTCTATCCCTGGCTTGCATATAAGAAGAGGGTTCCTGTTGCTAAATAGGACTTGGAAACCCAGCACTTACTTGTGTTGCAAGTGAGTAAATCATGACAGATGAGTCTAAGAGCAGGGCTAAGCAGTGAAATTCCTGCAAAACATTTCCTCATTTGGAGGTGATAGGGGTAACTTGTATACAACAGATTGAGATTAAAAAAAAATTTGCTTGCTCTAGCCCTATCAGATCACTGATATGAATCATGAACCTATATATATATATGAATATGTGTGTGTATATATATATACACACAAATACATGACTGCAGCTTTTTAAATGTTGAAAACTGAATAGGTCTAAAGTCTAGTTAATAGTTACGTTCAAAGGTAGTTCCTTGATTTTGATGTTGTACTACATCTGTATGAAGTGTCACAATTGGGGGGAAGTCGGATGAAGAACATATGAGTTTCTTTGTATTATGTTTGTAACTTTAACTCTACAATAATTTCAAAGAACAAAAATAGCCTGAGTCAATTTGACTGTTTGCATCCCACTGTTATCTGTCACTAACTTGATTGTTGAACAAAACAGGTTATCTTTATTTCAGAAATTTTAGTTTTGAGACAATTATTATTTATGCCATTTCAGTCACATCTGAGTAACAGTTAAGAGGAGAATTAATCTGAAAATAAGGCTGCTTTTATTTCTTTATATAATCTTAGTATATCTGTTGTATGAACTTGAGACAGACACATAATCTTTCTGTTCTTTAAGTTCCCCATAAGTATTGGAAATAATGGTTGCTTATGGTATTCACTGGATTATAAAAAAAAAGCAAGCGAATTTCAGAAATCCGTTTATCTCTGTTTCATTGACTATGCTAAAGCCTTTGACTATAGATCATGACAAACTTTGGAAAGCTCTTAGAGAGATGGGAATACCAGGCCAACATACCTGTCTTCTGAGAAACCTGTATGTGGGTCAAGAAGCAACAGTCAGAACCCTGTATGTAACAACTGATTGGTTCAAGATCAAGTGAGGAATATGATAGGGCTGTCTGTTGTCACCCCGATGTTTTATCCAAACTCTGAGCACATCATGAGAAATGTCGGGGCTGGATGAGTTACAAGCCAAAATCAAGATAGGCGGGAAAAATACCAATACAACATCAGATACGTGGATCATAACACTCTAATGGAAGAAAGCGAAGAGGAACTAAAGAGCCTCTTGATGAGGGTGAAGGAGAAGAGTGAAAGAGCCAGCTTAAAACTAAATATTAAAAAACAACAACAACAACAAAAAACTAAGATCATGGCATCCAACTCCATTACTGCTTGGCAAGTAGAAGGGAAAAAGGTGGAAGTAGTGACAGATTTCCTCTTCTTGTACTCTAACATCAATGCAAATGGTGACTGGAGCCACGAAATCAGAAGATGTTTGTTTCTTGGCAGAAAAGTGATGACAAACCTAGACAGTGTGTTGAAAAACAGAGACATCACTCTGCCGACAAAGGTGTATATAGTCAAGGCTATGGTATTACCTGTGGTCACATACGGTTGTGAGAGCTGGACTGTAAAGAAGGCAGTACACCAGCACCTTTGAACTGTGGTGCTGGAGAAGACTCTTGAAAGTCCCCTGGACAGTAAGGAGATCAAACCAGTCAATCTGAAGTGAGATCAACTCTGAATATTCAGTGGAAGAACTGATGCTGAAGCTGAAGCTCCAGTATTTTGGTTATCTGATGTGATGAGATGACTCATTGGAAAAGTCCCTGATGCTGGAAAAGATTGAGGGCAGAAGAAGAGGACATTAGAGGATGAGATGGCTGGATGGCATCACTGATGCAATGAACATGAACTTGGGCAAACTCCGGGGGATGGTGAGGGACAGGGAAGCCTGGCGTGCTGCAGTCATTGGGTCACAAAGAGTCGGACACAACTGGGTGACTGAACAACAATGTATAAACAGGATAAAATTAGTTAGCATAATGAAACACTTGGACCACATTTCTAGAAGGTATTATCTTAATGATGAGTATTTGCTAGTAATTTCCAGCAAAATGTCTCGCGCATATTAAAGGAATATTTTCAATTATATTTATGGCAACTATTTTTAAAATCACATTATTTAATTGCTTATTTCAGTATGCAGTACTAAGCAAAAATGTTTTAGCTACTTTTGCTGACATTAAAGCTTTTAATGTTTCTAAATTAATAGACATTCTTATAATCATAGATCTCAAGAGTCCATCACAAATAGCGATTTAATGAAGACAGTGTACAGTAGCTATCTCTTAAATATTTATTAGATAGTGATTCATCTACATTTTGTGAAGGAGGTCTAATTTTCCAAGAAGACATTGACTTTGCAAGAATATATAAATTTGACCAACTCACACTGTTTTAAACTGATTCATTTTTTTTCCTTAAATATACACATGGTAAAATAGCATTTGATTTATAATGTTATTAACCAGTCAATAATGAAAAAGATGAAAAACATAGTTAGCTAAGTTTGAGTTAAAGGAAGAGGAGGAGGAGAAGGGGAGCAAGGAAATGGGAGTGGATATAGAAGTGGAAGAGGAAGGGGAAAGGTAGAGGAAGGAAAAAAAGGAGGCTATTCATGACTGACACTTCAGAAGGAATATAGGTACCTATTGGCCCCAGCAATACACCTTGAAAAGAATATTCTTTCTCATTGAAATGGTCTTGGTACTTTTGTCAAAAATCGATTCATGATAAATATAATAACTTATTCCTGGACTTTCTATACAAGTCTTGCAACTTTGCTCCATTATTTTCAAGACTGTTTTGGCTATTCTGGATCCCTCACATTTCCACGTGAAAATCTGTAGAATATTTGGGAAATATTGTTGTATCTCCACAATATTAATTTTCCCATCTGTGAACATGATATTTCTATTTATTTAGGTCTTCTTTAATTATTTTTATTGATTTTTTTTTAGTACTTACTGTACAAGTCTTGAATCTTTCTTGTTAAACATACTCCTAAATATTTTATTCTTTCTGATACTTCTGTAATTAGGGTTGATTTCTTAATTTCACCTTTAGATTATTCATTGCCAGTTGTACAGAGATACAGTTGACTTTTGTATATTGATTTTGCACCCTGAAATCCTTACTGAATTTGTTTATAAAGCACTTTACTGGATGTGTTTATAAGGAATCTTACTGGATTTGTTTACAAGCTCTAATGATTTACGTGTGCGTGTGTGTCTGTTGCATGTTCCTCAGGATTCTATGTGGACAAGATTAAGTCATCTGCAAACAGATACAGTTTTACTTCTTCCGTTCCTATCTGGATATCTTTTATTTCTTCTGCTAAACTAATTGCCTTGGCTACGATCTCTAGAAGTAGTTAGAGAGGTTATCTTTGATTTGTTTTTGCTCTTAGAAGAAAGGTTTTTATTTTTTATCATTCAATATGTTGTCAGTTCTGGTTATTTTGCAGATGTTCTTTTTCAGATCGAGAAGGAGGCTTATCCTTAGTGAATTATTCTGAAAATGTGTTGGTTTTGCCAGATGCTTTTTCTGCATCTACTGAGATAACCCCATGAGTTATCCTTTATTCTACTGATGTGCTGTATTACATTATTCTTCATATGTTGAATGTATATTAATCTTCTATCCTACAACATTGCTAGACACACTTGTGAGTCCTAGTAACTATTTTTTTCAGATTTTCTATAAAAAGGTTTAGTCATTTGTGAATAAAGGAGGTTGTACTTTATCTCTTCCAGTCTAGGAATCTTTTTTAAAAATTCATTTGACTTGCTTTATTGCACAGCTATCAACACTATTGCTTTGTGTTGCCAGTGGCTATCCTTGCCTCATTCCTGCTTTTAGGAATAAAGCATTCAATCTGTAATCATTAAGCATGATGTGAGTTTTAGGTATGGATGCTCTTTACCAGGTTGAATGAGTTACTTTTGTTGACAGTTTGCACATAGGATTTTTTTTTTTAAATCAGGAATAAACACTGAATTGTGTCAGATGATATGTACTAGATCCATGAAGATGATCATATAGCATTTACTTTTTTTTAGTTTGTTAATGTGGTAAATTATGTTGATTGAATTTCAAATGTTTATCCTAAAGTAAAATCCACTGAAAAATAATGTTGCTGTTTAGTTGCTCAGTCACGTCTGACTGTTTGCAACCATATAGACTATAGCCCACAAGGCTCCTATGTCCATGGGATTTTTCAGGCAAGAATAGTGGAGTGGGTTGTCATTTCCTTCTCCAGGGGATCTTTCCAACCAGAGGACATCTTCCCAAGCCACGTATCCTGCTTGGCAGGCAGATTCTTTACCACTGAGCTACCCATTTGTATATGTTATATTTTATTTGCTAAATCTTTGTTGAAAAATTTTGTACAGAAGAGAGGTGCTGATCTATACAGTTCACTTTTCTTTAACATCTTTATTTGGTTTTGGTATCAAGATAATGCTGACTCCATAGAATAAGCTATGAAGAAGTAGTCCTGCCTTTTCAATTTTCTGGAAGAAGTTATATAAGAAGCTGGTATTATCCCTCCCTTAAATATTTATTTGAATTCACCAGCAAAGCCATATGGCCTACAGGTTTTGTTATAGATAACGTTTTAACTATAAATTCAATTTGAAGAAAAGATCAAAACAGAAATATTGAAGCTGTCTTGATTTTTCTTTAGTGGAGTTTCAGTTCATCTCATTCAAGAAATTTGTCCATTTAACTGAAGTTGTTAAATTTATTGGCTAGATTTGCTTTATTCCATTATTATATTTTTCATCTATGTAGAATGTCAATGGATGCCAGACGTTAGATTCCTGATATTGAAAATTTGTGTCTTCTTTCTTTTTTTGTAATCAATCTAACTATACATTAATCAATTTTACTGATCTTCTCAAAAAAGAGTTTTGGTTTCATTGATTTTTCTCTATTTTTTTACTTCCTATTTTATTGATTTCCTCTCTGATATTTATCATTTCTATGCTCTTGCTTACTTTGGTATCTTTCTTCTTTATTTCTGAAATTATGAAAAAATGATAACACATTTACAGGAGGCTTGGAAAATACAGAACAAAGTTATATATAGCTTCACTATATATTACAACTATTTGTGTAAAGAATTTTAATTAGTGTTTCAATACCAAACTCTCAGAAATTAATAGAATGAATGTACAGAGAAGTAGAAGAATACAGTCGACCTGAAAAGCATTATGAACCAATTCAACATAATTAAGATCTACACAATTTTCATACAGCAGTAGGATACAAATTCTATTTAAGTTCCCATAGACTATAAACTAGGAGACACTGGAACATATCCAGAGACATAAGACCAAGTGCATGAATTTCATGATCTAAAAGTATTGAAATTATACTGAGTCCATTCTCCTATTACTGTGGAATTATGTTAGAGATCAATACCAAAAGATATTTGAAATAGCTCACATATTTTCAAGCTTTTGCATAATATATATGTAAATAGTATGTATAATATATATATTAGAAAAGAATTTTTGCCTAGATAAAAAATTTGTAATATTCTGATTCCACTTGTTTCACTTAGTATGAATAGAATGCTAGATTTCTAGTTTATATTCACTCAAAATTTTGATGTAGTTCCATGTATTTTGGAATCTAGTATTACTGCCAAAAGTCTAGAAAGTTTTTTATCTTAGTGATTTAAAAAAAAGATGAAGGAGGCTTGAAATTTCTAATCCAATTTTGAGGATATTAAGAAATACGCTGTGGAAAAAAAAAAAAAAAGATTACCATTAACTAAAATATAGATTTTGCTTTCATCCAAATCTCACAAAATTTATGCTAGCATCCATATTTATTTTCATACCTTATGTTTTTGCTTATGTTGGATTCAATGAGCTCTCCTTTTCTTTGTTTAATTTTGGGTATTATTTTTGAAGCTGACAAAACTGATTTGAGAACTTTCTTCCTTTGAACATATGATTTCATTCTCCCTCAGTTCACAATATATTCTAATTTCCCTTTTTTTATATTACTTGATCTATGGGCTATTTAGAAGTGTTGTATTTAGTTTCCATAAATGTGCAGATTTATTCAAATAGTTTTGTTATCGTTCATTTAATATTATTATTAGAGAACATACTTTTTACTTATGTCTTTTTAAAAGACTTGTTTATTATTTAGTGCATTTGTTAAAATCACTGGCTTTGATCAATTATATTGTAATTTACTTTCATGATGTTTTTCTCTTATTTTTTAATATTGAGCCATTATTTGTTCAAGTAATCTTCTTCTACCTCTGCTGAGCCTCTTCAGACTAACCTGTCCCACCGTTCACTGATGCTATGATCAGTTTGAGTTTGTTGGTGTGTTTCATATTGAGTAGTTTTTGCTGTTATGTATTCAAATTCAATCATCTTGTTTTGCCATATACAATACTCCTTTAATTCCATCCACAGTATTTTCAACTTAAATATTGAAATTTTCATCTGCAGAGGTTTAGTTTTAAAAATTTATAGGCTTCATTTTAGACCAGTTTTAGGTTCACAGAAAAATTGAGAGGAAAGTATACAGGCTTCAAATACTTCACTCTCATATCCTACACTGACTCATTCACCATCAAATCCTATATCACTGTGGTACATCTGTTACAATTGATGAACAAATTTTGACACACCATTATCAACCAAAGCCCATAGTTTACATTCCAGTTCACTCTGTGTTGTCCATTCTGTGGTTTTGGACAAAAGTAGAATGACATGTCACCATGGTAGAATTATACAGGATAGTTTCACTGCCCTACTTTGTGCTCAGCTTATTAATCCCTTTCTCCCCCTTCCCCAGTCGTTGATCTTTTTACTGTCTTTATGGTTTTGCAGAGTTGGAATCAGTATGTAGCCTTTGCTAGATTTTGTTTCTTTGACTTAGCAATATGCATTTAAGATTCTTCCGTGTCTTTTCATGGCTTAATAACTCATTCCTTTTTAGCACCAAATGTTTTTCCATTTTCAACTGAATGTTTATTTCCTCACCTACTGAACAACATTTTGGTGGCCTCCAAGTTTGGACTATTATGAATAGAGCTGCTATTTGTGTTCAGCTTTTTGTTTGACATAAGATTTCAGCTTCTTTAGGTAAATTTCAAGGAGAAAAATTATTAGATTACACTGTAAAATTATGTTTCGTTTTATCAGAAACTGCCAAGCTCTCTTCCAAAATGGCTGTACCATTATGCATTCCCAACAATGAACTTCTGTTATTGTATAACCTTGCCAGCATTTGATGTTGTTAATGTTGTGAATTTTTGCCATTCCTACAGGGATGTAGTGGTATTTTGTTTTAACTTTAAATTACATACTGACATATGATGTTGAATATGTTTTCATATGATCACTTCCCACCATATATCATCTTGGTAAGGTGTATGTTCAAGTGTTTGGCCCATTTTTTTTAGGTTGTTCATTTTCTTGTTTTTGAGTTTAATAGTTCATACATTCTGGACAGCAGTCCTTTATCACTGCGTCATGGATCACTGCCTTGTGGTGGTGAAAGGGCTTGCATAAACTGATGAAACTATGAGCCATGCCATGTAGGGCCACCTAATATGGATGGTTCACAGCAGAGAGTTCTGACAAAACGTGATCCACAGGAGGAGGGAATGGAAAACCACCCCAGTATACTTGCTGTGAGAACTTCATTAATTATATAAAATGACAAAAAGACACGACACTGAAAGATGAGTTCCCCACATCTGAAGGTGTCCAACATGCTACTGGGGAAGAGCAGAAAACTACTAATAGTCCCCAAAGAATGAAGCAGCTGTGCCAAAGCAGAAATGGCATTCAATTGTGGATGTGTCTGGTGATGAAAGCACAATTGAGTGCTGCAAAGAGCAATATTGCATAGGAACCTGGAATGTAAGTTCCATGAATCAAGGTAAACTGGATGTGATCAAGCAGGAGATTGTAAGAATAAATATCAACATATTAGGAATCAGTGAAATAAAATGGACAAGAATGGGTGAATTTAATTGAGATAACCTCTATATCTACTACTGTGGGCAAGAATCCCATAGAAATAATGGAGTAACCCTCATAATCAACAAGAGTCAGAAATGCACTACCTGAGGCAACCTCAAAAATAACAGAATGATCTCAGTTCATTTTTAAGGCAAGCCATTCAACATCATAGTAATCCAAGTTCATGTCCCTACCACTGATGCCAAAGAAACTGAAGTTGATCAGTTCTATGAACACCTAGAAGACCTCTTAGAACACACATAAAAAATGTTCTATTTATCACTGGGGACTGAAGTGCAAAAATAGGAAGCCTAGAGATATCTGGAGTGACAGGCCAAGTTTGGCCTTGGGGAACAAAATGAAGCATGGCAAAGGCTAACTGAATTCTGCCAAGACAATACACTGATCATAGCAAATACCTTTTTTCAATAACACAAGATATGACCTTACGCATTGACATCACCAAATGACCAATACCAAAATCAAATTGATTACATTCTTTGTAGCCAAAGATGGAGAAGATGTATACAGTCAGCAAAAACAGGGCCTGGAGCTGACTGTGGCTCATATCATCAGCTTCTCATAGCAAAATTCAGGCTTAAACTAAAGAAAGTGGGGAAAACCACTAGGCCAGCCAGGTATGACTTAAATCTAATTCCCCATGAATATTCAGTGGAGGTAAGAATAGATTCAAGTGATTAGAACGTGTAAAGAGTGGACAGAACAATGGACAGAGATCCCTAATACTGTAGAGAAGGCAGCTAGCAAAAATCATTCCAAAGCAAAAGAAAAGCAGTAAGGCAAAGTGGTTATCTGAGGAGTATTTACAAGTAGCTAAAGAAAGAAGAGATGTGAAAAGCAAGGGAGAAAGGGAAAGGTATATCCAACTAAACACAGATTACCAAAGAATAGCTCAGAGAGACAAGAAAGCCTTCTTCAATAAACAGTGCATAAAACTAGAAGAAAACAACAGAAGGGAAAAGACTAGATATTGGAGATATCAAGGGAATTTTGCCTAAAGATGGACACAATAAAGGACTTAAATAGTAAAGACCTAGTAGACGCTGAAGAGATCAAGAAGAGATGGAAAGAACACAGGGAAAAACTGTATAAAAAAGATCTAGATGAACTGGATGACTACGACAGTGTGGTCAGCCAGCCAGAGCCCGACCTTCAGGGGAGCGAAGTCAAGTACTGCTTCTAATAAAGCTAGTGGATGCGATGGGACTCCAGTAGAACTATTCAAAACCCTAAAGGATAAATGCACCTACATGTTGCTTTCAATATATGAGCAAACCTGAAAGACCCAGAAGTGGCTGCATGACTGGCAAAGGTCAATCCTCATCCCGATTCCCAAGAAGGGTAGGACTAAAGAAAGTGCTAACCATAGGACAATTGCACTCATCTCCCATGCGAGTAAGGTCATGCTTAAAATCTGGCATGCTTGGCTTCAGCATTATGTGGACCAAGAACTTCCAGATGTCCAAGATGGATTTAGAAAAGGAAAAGTTACCAGAGATCAAATTACCAACATTTGTTGGATCATAGAGAAAGCTAGGGATTTCCAGAAAAACATCTACCTCTGTTTCATCAACTCCGCCAAAGCCTTTGACTGTGTAGATCATAACAAACTCTGAAAATCTCTTAAAGAGGTGGGAATACCAAACCATCTTACCTGTCTCTTGAGAAACCTATATGCTGGTCAAAAGCAAAAGTTAGAACCCTGTGTGGAACAACTGATTGATACAAGACTGAGAAAGAAGTACAACAGGGTTGTCTGCTGTCACCCTGTTTGTTTAATCCATACAGTGAGCAATCATGAGAAATGTCAGGGCTGGATGAGTTACAAACTGGAAACAAGATCAGTGGGAAAAACAGCAACAACCTCAGATATGAGGATGACACTACTCTAAAGGCAGAAAGCAAAGAGGAACTAAAGAGCTTCTTATGAGGGTGAAGGATGAGAGTGAAACAGCCAAATTAAAACTAAATATTAAAAAAAAAAAAAACACCTAAGATTGTGGCATCTGGCCCCATTACTTCATGGCAAACAGAGAGGGAAAAGACGGAAGTAGTGACAGATTTCCTCTTCTTGGGCTCTAAAATCACTGTCGATGGTGACTGCAGCCATGAAATGAGAAGACGTTTGCTTCTTGGCAGAAAAGTGATGACAAACCTAGACAGTGGGTTCAAAAGCAGAGACATTACTCTGCCAACAAAGGTCTGTATAGTCAAGGCTATGGTTAGATGGTAGCCACTGAGAGAGAGCATCAGAGGGCAGACAGACTGAAACCACAATCACAGACAACTAGCCAATCTGATCACACGGACCACAGCCTTGTCTAAGTCAGTGAAACTAAGCCATGCCATGTGGGGCCACCCAAGTGAGATGGGTCATGGTGGAGAGACCTGACAGAATGTGGTCCACTGGAGAAGGGAATGGCAAACCACTTCAGTATTCTTGCCTTGAGAACCCCACAAACATTATGAAAATGCAAAATGATAGGATACTGAAAGAGGAACTCCCCAGGTCGGTAGGAGCCCAATATGCTACTGGAGATCAGTGGAGAAATAACTCCAGAAAGAATGAAGGGATAGAGCCAAAGCAAAAACAACACCCCTTTGTGGATGGGACTGGTTATAGAAGAAAGGTTTGATGCTGTAAAGAGCAATATTGCTTAGGAACCAGGAATGTTAGGCCCATGAATCAAGGCAAATTGGAGGTGGTCAAACAGGAAATGACAAGAGTGAACATCGACATTCTAATAATCAGCAAACTAAGATGGACTGGAATGGGTGAATTTAACTCAGATGACCATTCTACCTACTACTGTGGGCAGGAATCCCTTAGAAGAAATGGAGTAGCCATCATAGTCAACAAAGGAGTCTGAAATGCAGTACTTGGATGCAATCTCAAAATAGACAGAATGATCTCTGTTCATTTCTAAGGCAAACCATTCAATATCACAGTAATCCAAGTCTATGCCCTGACCAGTAATGCTGAAGAAGCTGAGGTTGAACAGTTCCATGAAGACCTACAAGACCTTCTAGAACTAACACCCAAAAAAGAAAACACACTGGTCATAACAAACACCCTCTTCCAACAACACAAGAGAAGACTCTACACATGGCTACCACCAGATGGTCGACACCAAAATCAGACTGATTATATTCTTTGCAGCCAAAGATGGAGAAGCTTTATACAGTCAACAAAAACAAGACCAGGAGCTGACTGTGGCTCAGATCATGAACTCCTTATTGCCAAATTCAGCCGGAAATTGAAGAAAGTGGAGAAAACCACTAGACCATTCAGGTATGACCTAAATCAAACCCCTTATGACTATACAGTAGAAGTGATAAATAGATTTAAGGGACTAGATCTTATAGACAGAGTGCCTGATGAACTATGGAATGAGGTTCATGACATTGTACAGGAGACAGGAATCAAGACCATCCCCAAGAAAAAGAAACACAAAAAAATAAAATGGCTATCTGAGGAGGCCTTACAAATAGCTGTGAAAATAAGGGAAGTGAAAAGCAAAGGAGAAAAGGAAAGATACACACATTTGAATGCAGAGTTCCAAAGAACAGCAAGGAGAGATAAGAAAGCCTTCCTCAGCAATCAATGCAAAGAAATAGAGGAAAACAATAGAATGAGAAAGACTAGAGATCTCTTCAAGACAATTAGAGATACCAAGGGAACATTTCATGCAAAGATGGGCTAAATAAAGTACAGAAATGGTAGAGACCTAACAAAAGCAGAAGATATTAAGAAGAGGTAGCAAGAATACACAGAAGAACTATACAAAAAAGATCTTCATGACCCAGATAATCACGATGGTGTGATGACTAACCTAGACATCACGGAATGTGAAGTACAGACATCATGGAATGTGAAGTCAAATGGGCCTTAAGAAGCATCACTACGAACAAAGCTAGTGGAGGTGATGGAATTCCAGTTGAGCTATTTCAAATCCTGAAAGATGATGCTGTGAAGTGCTGCACTCAATATGCCAGCATATTTGGAAAACTCAGCAGTGGCCACAGGGCTGGAAAAGGTCAGTTTTCATTCAAATCCCAAAGAAAGGCAATGCCAAAGAATGCTCAAACTACCACACAATTGTACTCATCTCACATGCCAGTAAAGAAATGCTTAAAATTCTCCAAGCCAGGCTTCAGCAATACGTGAACCATGAACTTCCAGATGTTCAAGCTGGTTTTAGAAAAGGCAGAGGAACCAGAGGTCAAATTACCAACATGCACTGGATCATTGAAAAAGGAAGAGTTCCAGAAAAACTCTATTTCTGCTTTATTGACTAGGCCAAAGCCTTTGACTATGTGGATCACAATAAACTGTGGAAAATTCTGAAAGAGATGGGAATACCAGACCACCTGATATGCCTCTTGAGAAACCTGTATGCAGATCAGGAGGCAACAGTTAGGGCCTGACATGGAACTACAGACTTGTTCCAAATAGGAAAAGGAGCATGTCAATGCTGTATATTGTCACTCTGCATATTTAACTTATATGCAGAGACAATCATGCGAAACCCTGGGCTGGAGGAAGCACAGGCTGGAATCAAGATTGCCAGTAGAACTATCAATAACCTCAGATATGCAGATGACATCACCCTTATGGCAGAAAGTGAAGAATTAAAGAGCCTCTTGATGAAAGTAAAAGTGGAGAGCGAAAAAGTTGGCTTAAAGATCAACATTCAGAAAACTAAGATCATGGCATCCGGTCCCATCACTTCATGGCAAATAGATGGGGAAACAGTGGAAACAGTGGCTGACTTTCTTTTTCTGGGCTCCAAAATCACTACAGGTGGTGACTGCAGCCATGAAATTAAAAGACGCTTACTCCTTGGAAGGAAAGTTATGACCTAGATAGCATATTCAAAAGCAGAAACATTACTTTGCCAACAAAGGTCCATCTAGTCAAGGCTATGGTTTTTCCAGTGGTCATGTATGGATGTGAAATTTGGACTGTGAAGAAAGCTGAGTGCCAAAGAACTGATGCTTTTGAACTGTGATGTTGGAGAAGACTCTTGAGAGTCCCTTGGACTGCAAGGAGATCCAACCAGTCCATCCTGAAGGAAATCAGCCCTGAATATTCATTGGAAGGACTGATGCTAAGCTGAAACTCCAATACTTTGGCCACCTGATGCAAACAGCTGACCTATTTGAAAAGATCCTGATGCTGGAAAAGATTGTGGGTAGGAGGAGAAGGGGACAACAGAGGATGAGATGCTTGGATGGGATCACCAAATCAATGGACATGGGTTTCGGTGAACTCCAGGAGTTGGTGATGGACAGGGGGACCTGGCGTGCTGTGGTTCATGGGGTCACAAAGTATTGGACACGACTGAGCAAATGAACTGAACTGATGGTTTCCCAGTGATCATGTATGGTTGTGAGAGCTGGACTGTAAAGAAGATGGAGTGCTGAAGAATTGATGCCTTTGAACTATAATGCTAGATAAGACTCCTGAAAGCCCCTTGGACTGCAAGAAGATCAAATCAGTCAATCTTAAGGGAAATCAAAAGCCCGGCCCAGGGCGGGGGCCCCGCTGCCGCCCGCGCCGCCGTCAGGGCAGCGCGCAGAGCTCGGCGGGCGCGGAGCGAGGTAGCGGCGCCGGGCGGGGGCGCACGGGGCGGCGCGGGGCCGGACGGGCGGCGGGGGCGAAATTTAAAAAAAAAAAAAAATCTTAAGGGAAATCAACCCCGAATAGTCATTGGAAGGACTGATGCTGAAGCTGAAACTCTTTAATTTGGTCATCTGATACAAACAGCTCTTTCACTGGAAAATTTCCTGATGCTGGCTAAGACTGAGGGCAGAAGGAAGAGAGGGCATCAGAGGATGAGGTGGTTTGATGGCATCGCCAATTCAATGGACATTAATTTGGCAAACTTTGTGAGATTGTGAGGGACAGAGAGGCCTGGCGTGCTACAGTCCATGCAGTCGCAAAGAGTCAGACATGACTGGCTCCTGAACAACATTTATCACGTGTCTTTTGCAAATATTTTCTCCAGCTCTGTAGCTTATTCTAATTCTTTTGGCAAAGTCTTTCACAGAGCCATGCTTTTACTTTTAATTAAATTTCAATTTTCATTTTTCCTTTCATAGACTGTGTCTTTGGTATTGTATCTAAAAGCATTACCACCAAATCCAAGTCCTCTAGATTTTTTTCCTAGGTTATCTTCTTCTAGGAGTTTTATAGTGTTTGTATTTTACATGTAGGCCTGAGACGGTAACAGTTTGGAAGGCCAGAGGTCCACAAGCAACAGGAAGAAATAAGCTGTAAGTGGCAGAAATATTTTTCCTTACACAAAATTAAAAGAAGCTTCTTTTAATTCTGTCTTAATGACACCTGATTCTACCTGAACTTTTCTCAAACCTTGAGCTAACTAATGATTTTTCTTAAGGAAATATTTCTCTTAAGCTATGTTAATGAACCTATATATTTGCTTTGGAATCTGCCTTATGGTTCCACCTAAGACTAACTTGTTTTATTTTCTCAAACCTTGGACTGAATCGCTCAACAAACCAGTATTCATGTCCTTTGTTTCATGGCCAGGGATGACACACCTTGTGCCATTTTATCTCCAAAAGGCATATTGTGGAAGAGGGGCCTGGTGAAACTCCCTCAGCCTTGAGGTGTTTGTCTTACCTGATTAAAAACTTGCTGCTGCTAAGTTGCTTCAGTCGTGTCCAACTCTGTGCGACCCCATAGACGGCCTCCTACCAGGCTCCCCTGTCCCTGGGATTCTCCAGGCAAGAACACTGGAGTGGGTTGCCATTTCCTTCTCCAATGCATGAAAGTGAAAACTGAAAGTGAAGTCGCTCAGTCATGTCTGACTCTTCGCGACCCCATGGACTGCAGCCTACCAGGCTCCTCCGTCCATGGGATTTTCCAGGCAAGAGTACTGGAGTGGGGTGCCATTGCCTTCTCACAGACATAAAACACCTAAAACACCTTGCTAAAAACTAGCAAGTGGGCAGGCATTGTTTCTGCCCCCTTCTTATGTCTATGACAGAAGCTTTCTCAATCTCTTTTATAGTTTAATAAAATTCTGTTACACAAAAAGCTCTGAGTAACCAAGCCTGGTCTCTGGGCCCAGATCAAAATTCTCTCCTCAGGAGGTCACAAATCCTGGCATTGCAAACGTCTCATAGCAGCAACCTTTCAGGCCTATGACCCATTTTCAGTTAATTTTTGTAAAATAAGTACGGTCTGTGTTTAGATTCATTGTTTTGCATTTGGAATTTTCAAGTTCAATCCTTTTTATCATTAATGTTTCACTTAATTTTTCTTCTAGTTTAACATAAAAAATATAAACATATATTAATGCTTGCCGATCCTTACATATGTGTCAATTCTATGTATGTTCTAATGGATTATTCTCCTAGTTATGGGATATATTTCCTTGTATCTTTTCACATATGACTTTTTTATTGGATGATATACACTTTGAATTTTACCATATCCAAATATCTCCATTAGAAACAACACAATTTCAGGATTATGAACTGAAAATTACTTTTAAAGAGTTTCTATTTATACAGACACAGGAAAAAAAAAAATCCTTGAGAACTCAAAATACAATCCTCTGTCTTTCCAAGATTTAAACACTTTAGTGCTATTTTAGTAGTAGAAAAGATACCTAGTTACTGTTCTGTTGTTTATGACAGGAGTATCCCTTGAGAAATCATTTGAAAATAGTATAGACACCAACCTGCTGGATATTTGTTCCTAGAAAATAGCTATATCTGTTTTTAAGATGAAAAAGAATGTTTAATTCAGAATGATGAAAGGTAGAAAAAAATGACATAAAGCAAACCAACCAAAAAGTGAACTTAATAGAAAAGAAAGACAGACTTAGACTTAAATATTAAAAATGAGTATAGATGATAAGTGTTGAATAGTGCAAGATCAAGTTTTTATATATGTACAATTATTAAAAGGAAGCTAATTAAAAATTGATAATTATAACCAATTTCCAAATGAGAGCAAGTTTCAATTCTATGAGAGCAAGGCAATCTCATAGGTTTTAGGAGTCACTGCACTAAGTTAAGGAAGTTGAGTGGCTAGAGAGTAAGATGCTTCTACTATTTAAAGCAAGCAATAGGGTATTTCTGATGTCACAGTAGCAAATGCCCCTCAGAGACAATTTTAAGTTAATCAGAAAGGGGACATGGGGCTCTAATGTGACTCTGCTAGGAAGAGAAACTAGCCTCACACAAAGTAGGCACTGCCTTCTGACACTGTATCAACTCTGGGAGAACATCCAGTGTTTAGAAGGACTCTTTCATATCAGTCTCCTCTCATCTTTTTTAGAGCCACATACAAGCTAAAAGTGAAATGGAAAACTTGTCTTTACATCATCCATATTCTTTTTTGAATAATCCTTCCTGTTTATGCTCTATTACATGCTTCATTAAAAAAATGATACTGATCCTATTGATAGCTATATATCTCATTCCATACTTTTCTGTTATTTTAAATAAACATTCTGAAATCTCCAAAAAGACTCTCAAGTCATTGAAAAGAAAATGTTCTATCCTGTAAAATTCTTCAGACTATCATATTTAGCAAGAAAACTCAGATATTGTCAGTTTCCAATAGCAACTCTATGTGAGTACTATTACTTTCTGAAAATACAACTTTGAAAAATAGGAAGATAGCAACACATCTCTGTAGCTACCATATTATAAGATATACTCTCATTTTCTGCAATAAATATCACTGTAAAAACAGAACATTGAAGCTATTCACTGTGCATTAGCTTAAATATGATTGAAAAACTTGAAGTATCATTAATACAAATTAATATAAAAAACACTGAAAAAATCACAGCCACTGCAGTTTATTTTTTTACAAAGTACTCAGTGTGACATTAGGACCTAAGGTGAACTAACATAATTGATCACAGCATTTATATATACTTATGTAGTGGTGTTTACATGACTGTTATGCAGCTCAATAACATGGCATTAAAATTTTGAAGAGGCTTTCTCATGGAATAGATATAAATTCTACAGCTTCTGGGTGCTACTTTCTTTTTATAGCATTCCTATATTGACTGTGTTTCATTTTAAAGTTATTAGCTAACTCAAAGATTCTCCTGAATCAAATAATCTTTCTCGCTATTTCATATCTTTTCAAGTATTGTTAATTCTCATTAATCTTATCACTTCCCTTTTAATCTGGAGAATTCCATCATCCCTTTTACTAGAGAATTTTGCTTCTTGTGCTCCAAAACCCCATACCAATACATCAATTATGCTTTATACACTACATTGTGGTCACTTATTCATATATCTGTTTCTCCTACTAGAGTAGGAGCTTTTCGAGATCAGGGACCATTATCCTTTCTAATATATGGATTCTGGAATATTGCCTTGGATCCACACAACTTCTCTATGTTTACATAATGGTTATCAGTCAAAGTGTAGTCATTAAATACTTTGAATATAATATATATACTAGATGTGACTAAGTACGTGTTTGTGTGTGTTTTCTGTGCATAGGTGAGAGTATAATAATAGATCTCAAAAATCTCCCCAAACCTCATACAACTCAATAAGAACAACAACAACAACAAAAAATGGACAGAAGACCTACATAGACATTTCCCCAAAGCAAACATACAAGATCACCAACAAGCATATGAAAAGATGCTCTGCATCACTAATTGTCAAAGATATGCAAATCAAAATACAAGGACGTATCAATTCACACCAGAATGGTGATCATCAAAAAGTCTATAATAATAAATGCTGGAGAAGGTGTGAAGAAAAAGAATCCCTTCTACATTATTGGATGGAATGTATATTGGTATAGCCACTATGGAGAATAGCATGGAGGTTCCACAAAAAACTAAAAACCGAGTTACCAATAATACAGAAATCCCACTGTTGGGCATATGTCCAGAGAAAACTCTGGAAAGAAACATGCCTCAATGTTCATAGCAGCACTATTACAGCAGCCAAAACATGGAAGGAACTTAATTGTCCATTGTTAGATGAATGGATAAAGAAGATGTGATATATGTGTATATATATATACACATACACACACATAATGGAATATTATTCAGCCATAAAAAAGAAAATAATGTCATTTGTAGCAAAATTGAAGGATGGACTCAGAAGTGATCATTCTGAGTAAGGTAAGTCAGACAATGAAGGACAAATGTAGCATGATACCATTTTTATGTGGAATAGAAAAAAAAATAATACAAATGAACTTACTTACAAAATAGAAACAGATTCACATACATAAAAAACAAACTTATGGTTACCAAATGGAAGGGAGAGGTGGAGGAATAAATTAGGAGTTTGGGATTGGCCCATATAAACTATTATGTATGAAATAGATGAACAACAAGGTCCTACTATAGAACACAGGAAACTATGCATTCAATATCTTATAATTAAACAATAGTAGAAAAGGAAAAAAAAAAAAAACTTCCCCTAAAGTACTTAAAGTAAAATACCAATTTTACTGACCCACCCAAAACCACTATTTAAAGTGAATAAAAATTCAACTATATAGGAAATTTTTTTATTAAAACAGGACAAAAAATAAGCAAGTAATCATGACCCTATAATTGTTAAGAAAAATTTACCTTGTATTGCAAAACTGATCACAGTAAAAGAGATATAAAAGTCCTATTCAAAACTTGAGAAATGCATGCCATATATCTGAGGGAATCTGAGTAGGTAAGTAAGTTCTGTGTCCACTAAAATAATATTTATAGGTACATTATATAGAACAGCCTCAAATTAGAAACAATCCATATGATCAGTATTAGTATGATGGAAAAAAACTGATATTTAAATAATGAAATGAGTTAAATTACTGTTACATGTAATGGCATGAGTCAATTAAAAAAATAATGTTGAGTAAAAGATGCCATTATTTCCTTGCCCTTTAGGTCACCACAGAACATTTGAGTACAGTTCCCTGTGCTATACAGTAGGTTCATATTAGTTACCTATTTTATACATAGTAGTGTGTATGTATGTCAATCCTAATCTCCCAATTCATCCCCCCTTCCCCTCCTGCTCCTTGGAGTCCATACATTCATTCTCCATGTCTGTGTCTCTATTTCTGCTTTGTGAATAAGTACATCTGTACCATTTTCCTATATTTCACATATATGCACTGATATCAAGTATTTTTCTTTTTATGACTTATTTCACTCTGTATGACAACCTTTAGGTCCACCCATGTCTCTGCAAATGACACAATTTCATTCCTTTTTATGGTTGAGCAATTTTCCACTGTATACATGTGCCACGTCTTTATCCATTCCTCTACTGATGGACATTTAGCTTCCTTCCATCACCAGGTACACACGGAGTTGATTCACTTTGCTGTACAGCAGAAACTAACATAACTTTGTAAAGCAACTATACTCCAATAGATAAATTTTAAGAAAGGATGCTATGGACACAAAATTGTCTAAATACTTTCATTTACACCGGTGAAAGCTGATTATCCAACTTAGATGTGGTTTTGGTGGGAAACTAGATAAGTTTCTTTGTGAATATTGTTCCACTGCATTGCAGAGTTGAAAATTTCTGACATAGGACGTAGAAAACAGCCAAAGACAAGTGTCACTTACTTGAAAACTTTACTTAGGTTGTGTCCAAAGTATTCCCATAAATGCAGTCAATCTTAAAGCAAGATAGCATTCTTATATACTGTTTTGACTTTTACTATTTTGAAAATATTTTTATTAAAAAATATTATTTGAGGTAAAATATTTTTCTAAAAGTAACTTCTACGTATTTGTTTAAAAATCTAAATACAAGCATTTGATAATTCAATATACTTTTGATTTATAGATTCTCCAGATACATGTTATTTCCATAAATGAAATAATAAAATATTTTATATTACCAATAGCAAACATTTATTTTATTGTATAACATTTTAGGAATTTGTTTGTACCTTAATTTTATAGTTAATTAAGAATATGAGGTATACCTGTGGCGGATTCATTTCGATATTTGGCAAAACTAATACAATATTGTAAAGTTTAAAAATAAAATAAAATTTAAAATAAATAAATAAATAAATAAAATGTTTTTGAAAGAAAAAAAAAGAATATGAGGTATATATGACATGTGAAGATAGGCAATATCCTGTCATATTTTACCACTTCCATAATAAGATACATTAATGATAAATAACTGCCTGTTATGTCAGGGATACAAAAAAAGTTATCAATTTATTTCTCTGAATATATATAATATGACACTAAGTGGTCTCACTGATCTTGCTTTAGTGATAATGTTTCTGAGACAGGTTTAAAGTCGTGTCCAACTCTTTGCAACCCCATAGACTATAGCCCACCAGGCTTCTCCGTCCATGAGATTTTCCAGGCAAGAATACTGGAGTGGGTTTAGGAGAGCTTAAAAAAATATGCATGTTTTATAATAGCAATACCTAATGAAAAAGTAATTCTTATTAGGTATACTCTTTCTTCATAGAGTTGTTGTGCTGCTTGGTGATTCCACTATGGCTATTTACTGAAGATGTTTTCTGAGTACTTTAATAAGTTTTCTTATGACATAAAAATCATAATAAAAATACAGGTAGCCATAAGAGCGTATGGCAAGATATTTTTGCCAGGCAGTTTGAACCATTTCTAAATGCCATTATGTGGTTAAGCAGTAAGACACAACAGGTTATATATCATTGTGAAGTTCTCTAATAGGTGTTGAAATTGCCTCTCAACATCACACCCGGAAGTGTCTCTGAGATTTTGCATAACAATTTCCAGGGTTATTAAAAAAAAAAGAATAAATGAAGTCATTTAAAAACACTTTTCTTAGGTAAATTTAAAAGCTTTCAATCACCCAATGTGCTGACATAATGCCTTTTCCTGGAAAAAATATTTCATATAGATTTTTTTAGCTTCCTTAACTGGTAACTCAAATTTTGTTAAATTTGACATTTAAATTTCATTTCTATCTTGAAAAATAATGGAAGCAATTATCTTCAACTCAATTTCCAAGGTGACAGTTTATCAATCACAGTGATAAGTGCTTGGGCTTCTTTGTAACAAATTTGATGCCCTGTCTTTTCCCTATTTCCCCATCCCTGTTTGCCTCCAGAAATTTGTGAAATCTTCTGTCTTAGAAGAGAGTAAGAATGCTCTCTCTAGGGAGTGATTGTGGAGGTTTAGGAAACAGAGGAGTATTCTCAGTGTAAGGGAACCCAAGGGTACGTAAAATTGACAATAGCCTCATTGTTTAATTATATATAAGAGCACCAGAATCAAATATTTGAATTTACCCTTTGGTTACACGAAGTTACTCATAAGGTTATTGCTTATTTATCAAATGGCAAGAAGTTATGTCCACATTCACAAAGCTTTTTCTAAATCACTTAGAAGTTAGAACAATTAAAAGCTTTGGGCTTTTCGATTTAGATAAATTTTAATTCCCTGTTCTAACAGTTGTCACTTGGTATTCTTGGGGGGTTGATTCCAACAGACCTCACAGACACTAATACCCACAGATGCTCAAGGATGAACCAAAGAGATGATTCTGTGAAGTGGATTGTTCCCAGTCTGACATGTTAAATGAAGAGCAACTAAAACTCCTAAAGAGAAGATCAGAAGTTTAATGATATCCAGCATCAGTTCAGATCAGCTCCATTGTCAGTTGTGTCCAACTCTTTATGACCCCATGGATTGGAGCACACCAGGCCTCCCTGTCCATTGCGAACTCCCAGAGTTTACTCAAACTCATGTCCAGCCAGTGATGCCATCCAACCATCTCACCCTCTGTCAGCAGAGGCAGAAGATAGGATAAGTGAGGTAGAAGATAGAATGGTGGAAATGAAGCAGAGAGGAAAATATAAAAAAGAATCAAAAGAAATGAGGACAAACTCAGAGACCTCTGGAACAATGTCAAATGCCCCAAAATTCGAACCATAAGAGTCCCAGAAGAAGAAGACAAACAGAAAGGCCATGAGAAAATACTTGAGGAGATAACAGTTGAAAACATCCCTAAAATGGGGCAGGAAATAGTCACCCAAGTCCAAGAAAACCAGAGAGTCCCAAACAGGATAAACCCAAGACAAAACACCTCAAGACAAATATTAATCAAATTAACAAAAATCATACACAAAGAACAAATATTAAAAGCAGCAAGAGAAAAACAACAAATAATACACAAGAGGATTCCCATAAGGATAACAGCTGATCTTTCAATAGAAACTCTTCAGGCCAGAAGGGAATGGCAGGACATACTTAAAGCGATGAAAGAGAAAAACCTACAACCCAGATTACTGTACCCAGAAAGGATCTCATTCAAATATGAAGAAGAAATCAAAAGCTTTATAGACAAGCAAAAGCTGAGAGAATTCAGCACCACCAAACCAGTTCTTCAACAAATGCCAAAGGATCTTCTCTAGACAGGAAAAACAAAAGGTTTATAAACTCAAATCCAAAGCAGCAAAGTAAATGGCAATGGGATCATACTTATCAATAATTATCTTTAATGTCCTTAAATGTAAATGGGTTGAGTGCCCCAACAAAAAGACAAAGACTGGCTGAATGGGTACAAAAACAAGACCCCTATATATGCTGTCTACAAGAGACCCACTTCAAAACAAGGGACACATACAGACTGAAAGTGAAGGGCTGGAAAAAGATATTTAATGCAAATAGAGACCAAAAGACAGCAGGAGTAGCAATACTCATATCAGATAAAATAGACTTTTCAATAAAGGCTGTGAAAAGAGACAAAGAAGGACACTACATAATGATCAAAGGATCAATCCAAGAGGAAGATATAACAATTATAAATATATATGCACTCAACATAGGAGAACCACAATAAATAAGGCAAAAGCTAACAAGTATGAAAGGGGAAATAAGCAATAAAACAATAACAGTGGGAGACTTTAACACCCCAATCACACCTATGGATATATCAACTAAAGAAAATTATCAAGGAACACAAACTTTAAATGATACAATGGATCAGTTAGACCTAATGGATATCTATAGGACATTTCACCCCAAAACAATGAATTTCACCTTTTTCTCAAATGCACATGGAACCTTCTCCAGGATAGATCACATCCTGGGCCATAAATCTAGCTTTGATAAATTCAAAAAAATTTGAAATCATCCCAAGCATCTTTTCTGATCACAATGCAGTAAGATTAGATGTCAACTACAGGGGAAAAAACTATTAAAAATTCCAACATATGGAAGCTAAACAACATGCTTCTGAATAACCAACAAATCATAGAGGAAATCAAAATATGCATAGAAATGAATGAAAATGAAAACACAACAACCCAAAACCTATGGGACACTGTAAAAGCAGTGCTAAGTGGAAGGGTCAGAGCAATACAGGCTTACCTGAAGAAACAGAAAAAAGTCAAATAAATAACCTAACTCTACAACTAAAGCAACTAGAAAAGAAAGAAATTAAGAACCCCAGGGTTAGTAGAAGGAAAGGAATCATAAAAATTAAGGCAGAAATAAATGCAAAAGAAACAAAAGAGACCATAGCAAAAATCAACAAAGCTAAAATCTGGTTCTTCTAGAAGATAAATAAAATAGACAAACCATTACCCAGACTCATCAAGAAACAAAGGGATAAGAACCAAATCAACAAAATTAGAAATGAAAATGGAGAAATCACAACAGACAACACAGAAATACAAAGGATCATAAGAGACAACTATCAGCACTATATGCCAATAAAATGGACAACTTGGAAGAAATGGACAAATTCCTAGAAAAGTATAACCTTCTAAAACTGAACCAGGAAGAAATAGAAAATCTTAACAGACCCATCATAACCATGGAAACTGAAACTGTAATCAGAAATTTTCCAGCAAACAAAAGCCCAGGACCAGACAGCTTAACAGCTGAATTCTACCAAAAATTTAGAGAAGAGCTAACACCTATTATACTCAAACTCTTCCAGAAAATTGCAGAGGAAGGTAAATTTCCAAACTCATTCTATGAGGCCACCATCACCCTAATAACAAAACCTGACAAAGATGCCACAAAAAAAGAAAACCACAGGCCAATATCACTGATGAACATAGATGCAAAAATCCTTAACAAAATTCTAGCAAACAAAATCCAACAACATAGTAAAAAGATCATACATCATGACCAAGTGGGCTTTATCCTAGGGATGCAAGGATTCTTTAATATCCACAAATCAATCAATGCAATACACCACATTAACAAATTGCAAGATAAAAACCATATGACTATCTCGATAGATGCAGAGAAAGCCTTTGACAAAATTCAACATCCATTTATGATAAAACTCTGCAGAAGGCAGGAATAGAAGGAACAAACTTCAATATAATAAAAGCTATATATGACAGACCCACAGCAAACTCATTGGTGAAAAATTGAAAGCATTTCCCCTAAAGTCAGGAACAAGACAAGGGTGCCCACTCTCACCACTACTATTCAACAGTTTTGGAAGTTTTATCCACAGCAATCAGAGAAGAAAAAGAAATAAACGTAATCCAGATTGGAAAAGAAAAAGTAACACTCTCACTGTTTGCAGATGACATGATCCTCTACCCAGAAAACCCTAAAGACTTCACCAGAAAATGACTAGAACTAATCAATGACTATAGTAAAGTTGCAGGATATAAAATTAACACACAGAAATCCCTTTCATTCCTATACACTAACAATGATAAAACAGAAAGAGAAATTTAGGAAACAATTCCATTCACCATTGCAACTAAAAGAATAAAATACTTAGGAATATATCTACCTAAAGAAACAAAAGACCTATATACAGAAAACTATAAAACACTGATGAAAGAAATCAAAACGACACAAATAGATGGAGAAATATACCATGTTCTTGGATCAGAAGAATCAATATAGTTAAAATGTATATACTACCCAAAGCAATCTATAGATTCAATGCAATCCCTATCAAGCTACCAATGGTATTTTTCACAGAACTAGAACAAATAATTTCTCAATTTGTATGGAAATACAAAAAACTTTGAATAGCCAAAGCAATCTTGACAAAGAAGAATGGAACTGGGAATCAACCTGCCTGACTGCAGGCTATACTACAAAGCTACAGTCATCAAAACAGTATTGTACTGGTACAAAGACAGAAATATAGATCAATGGAACAAAAAAGAAAGCCCAGAGATAAATCCATGCATCTATGGACACCTTATCTTTGACAAAGGAGGCAAGAATATACAATGGAGAAAAGACAATCTCTTTAACAAGTTGTGCTGGGACAACTGTCAACCACTTGTAAAGGAATGAAACTAGAACAGTTTCTAACACCATACACAAAAATAAACTCAAAATGGATTAAAGATCTAAATGTAAGACCAGAAACTATAAAACTCCTAGAGGAAAACATCGGCAAAACACTCTCTGACATAAATCACAGCAGGATCCTCTATGACCCACCTTCCAGGGTAAAGGAAATAAAAGCAAAAATAAACAAACAGAATCTAATTAAACTTAAAAGCTTTTGCACAATGAAGGAAACTATAAGCAAGGTGAAAAGACAGCCTTCAGAATGGGAGATAATAATAGCAAATGAAGCAACTGACAAAGAATTAATCTCAAAAATATACAAAGAACTCCAATAGTGCAATTCCAGAAAAATAAATGACCCAATCAAAAAAAATGGCCAAAGAACTAAACAGACATTTATCCAAAGAAGACATACAGATGGCTAACAAACACATGAAAAGATGTTCAATATCATTCATTATCAGAGAAATGTAAATCAAAACCACAATGAGGTACTATCTCACACCGGTCAGAATGGCTGCTATCCAAAAGTATACAAATAATAAATGCTGGAGAGGGTGTGGAGAAAAGGGAACACTCTTACACTGTTGGATGCAAACTAATACAGCCACTATGGAGAACAGTGTGGAGATTCCTCAAAAAACTGGAAATAGAACTGCTATATGACCCAGCAATCCTACTGTTGGGCATACACACCAAGGAAACTAGAATTGAAAGAGACTCATGTACCCCAATGTTCATCACAACACTGTTTTACAATAGCTAGGACATGGAAACAACCTAGACGTCCACCAGCAGACGAATGGATAAGAAAGCTGTGGTACATATACACAATGGAATATTACTAAGCCATTAAAAAGAATATATTTGAATCATTTCTAATGTGGTGGATGAAACTGGAGCCTATTATACAGAGTGAAGTAAATCAGGAAGAAAAATACCAATACAGTATACTAATGCATATATGTGGAATTTAGAAAGATGGTAACAATGACCCTATATGCAAGACAGCAAAAGAGACACAGATATATAGAACAGTCTTTTGGACTCTGTGGGAGAAGGCCTGGGTAGGTGATTTGAGAGAATAGCATTGAAACATGTATATTATCATATGTGAAACAGATTGCTAGTCCATGTTCAATACATGAGACAGGGTGCTCA
The DNA here is from genome assembly GCF_002263795.3 of Bos taurus. NCBI lineage: Eukaryota > Metazoa > Chordata > Mammalia > Artiodactyla > Bovidae > Bos > Bos taurus. Next base: position 30,764,977 of record NC_037336.1, read on the forward strand.
GGGCTGGTGCACTGGGATGACCCTGAGGGATGGGATGGGAAGGGAGGTGGGAAGTGGTTCAGGATGGGGACAACATGTACATCCATGGCTGATTCATGTCAATGTAATGCAAAAACCACTACAATATTGTAAAGTAATTAGCCTCCAATTAAAATTAAAAAAAATAATAATAATAACTGTTGCTTCCTGAACTGCATACAGGTTTCTCAAGAGGCAGGTCAGGTGGTCTGTTATTCCCATCTATTGAAGAATTTTTCACAGTTTATTGCCGTCCACACAGTCAAAGGCTTTGACATAGTCAATAAAGCAGAAATAGACGTTTTTCTGGAACTCTCTTGCTTTTCCTATGAGCCAATGGATGTTGGCAATTTGATCCCTGGTTCCTCTGCCTTTTCTAAATCCAGCTTAAACATCTGGAAGTTCATAGTTCACATACTGTTGAAGCCTGGCTTGGAGAATTTTGAGCATTACATTTTAAGCTTGTGAGATGAGTGCAATTATGTGGTAGTTTGAGCATTCTTTGGCATTGCCTTTCTTTGGGATTGGAATGAAAACTGACCTTTTCCAGTCCTGTGACCACTGCTGAGTTTTCCTAATTTGCTGGCATACTGAGTGCAGCACTTTCACAGCATCACCTTTTAGGATTTGAAAGAGCTCAACTGAAATACCATCACCTCCTCTAGCTTTTGTTCTTAGTGATGCTTCCTAAGGCCTACTTGACCTCGCAACCCAGCATAACACTTGCTAAACATTTTTCTATTTGGAACCTACAGAAAAAAAGGGAAACAATAACAATAGTTGAAATCATTTTATTCACTGAAAAAAAAAATGTGTATTTTCCTTGTTTCACTTTCTGTACAGGAAGAGAAAACTTAAAATCCAAAATTACTAAGATAAAGGCTGCCTATAAATAGGACCTGTAATCCAGAACATATTTTTCTTTCAGAAATTTTGGTAGTATTTTAAAAAGATAACATATCTTTGTACTCCTATATCCATTTATTTATTTTGTAAAGCTGTGGGAATTCAGAAGGTTGGTGTAGGGAATACTGTCCAATTCTCTATGTAGCTCTTTGATGTGACACTCTAGTCCCTTAATCTTATTTAGTGAAGGAGTATCAATATTGTCACCCTACTTATTTAACTTATATGCAGAGTACATCATGAGAAATGCTGGGCTGGAGGAAGCACAAACTGGAATCAATATTGCTGGGAGAAATATCAATAACCTTAGATATGCAGATAACACCACCCTTATGGCAGAAAGTGAAGAACAACTAAAGAGCCTCTTGATGAAAGTGCAAGAGGAGAGTGAAAAAGTTGGCTTAAAGCTCAACATTCAGAAAACGAAGATTATGGCATCTGGTCCCATCAATTCATGGCAAATAGATGGGGAAGCAGTGGAAACAGTGGCTGACTTTATTTTTATGTGCTCCAAAATCACTGTAGATGGTGATTGCAGCCATGAAATTAAAAGACGCTTACTCCTTGGAAGAAAAGTTATGACTAACCTAGATAGCATATTAAGGGGCAGAGACATTACTTTGCCAACAAAGGTCCGTCTAGTCAAGGCTATGGTTTTTCCAGTGGTCATGTATGGACGTGAGAGTTGGACTATAAGGAAAGCTGAGTGCCAAAGAACTGATGCTTTTGAACTATGGTGTTGGAGAAGACTCTTGAGAGTCCCTTGGACTGCAAGGAGATCCAACCAGTCCATTCTAAAGGAGATCAGTCCTGGGTGTTCATTGGAAGGACTGATGTTGAAGCTGAAATTCCAATACTTTGGCCACCTGATGCGAAGAGCTGACTCATTTGAAAAGACCCTGATGCTGGAAGGGATTGGGCAAAGGAGAAGGGGACGACAGAGGATGAGATGGCTGGATGGCATCACCGACTAGATGGACATGAGTTTGTGTGTACTCCAGGAGTTGGTGATGGACAGAGAGGCCTGGTGTGCTGTGGTTCATGGTGTTGCAAAGAGTCAGACACGACTGACCAACTGAACTGACTGATCACGTTCAATTTCCCTGCTGTGACAAAGTCCTGATTCAGGGTTGGCATGGCCTTTGCTCAAAGGATATACCATCTACCATTTGCTTACTGTTCACTGTTCACAGCTCAGTTTTAGTCATATGGTAGGGGTAGGGAGGCTCAGAGTAGTCTTTTATTTCCCACAAGCCTAGGTATAAAAAAACGAGTAGAGTTGTTGCTCTGAATCTGTGCATCCCACATCAACCCACCTGATTAAAAAAAAAAAAAAATTGAATTTGCCCAGTACCACAGAGGCACAGTATCTACTTACTATTCATACTGTATTCACAACTACTTACATAGCATTTACATTGTATTAAGTATAATAGAGATGATTTAAAGTATTAATATATGGGTGGATTTGTGGGATTAAATGCAAACACTACCCCATTTTACATGAGAGACCTCAGCATCCTCAGATTTTGGTATCTGAAATCCCATGGGCAGATGAGCCTAGTGGAATATAGTCCATGGGGTCTTAAAGACTTGGACACGACTTAGTGATTAAACAACAAAAACAAAATCCCAGAAGCAATTCCTTGTGGAGACCTAGGAATGAATGTAAATACTTTTTCAAGATATAGTTGCTTTCAGTGGGAAGACATTTTAGAAAACCTAATCTACCATACAGGCTTGCCTGGTGGCTCAATTGGTAAAGAATCCTCGTGCAATGCTGGAGACTTGGGTTCCATCCCTGGGTTGGGAAGATCCCCTGGAGGAGGGCATGGCAACCCATTTCAGTATTCTTGACTGGAGAATCCCCATGGACAGAGGAACGTGGGAGGCTACAGTCCATGGGGTTGCAAAGAGCCAGACATGACTGAGTGACTAAGAACACACAATCTGCCATACAATTGGGACAGAACATATTTTTATGTTTTAGAAAGTTTAACTCTAAATATTTTATAGAGTTTAAAACTAAAGCTAATTATAATTAAAATAATATATAAAGCTTAAGCTAATTGAAAATTATTAAGCTGAAAGAGAACAAACCTAACATGATTACTCAGCGTGACTGATGTGAAGAACCATCACCTACTTTAGACATCACAAACTAAGGTACTTGGGAGAATGAACATGCTTATCAGGACCAGGAAACACAAAAAGGAAACTAATGTGTAAAGTTATTATTATTGACACCATGACCATAGTACTAGAAGTAAAACATACATAAGGAACTGACCTTTTGGTTGACATTAATTTTGAGCATATAAAACTAAAAGGGGCTTCCATGGCTTAAAAATTTGCAGTATGTATTAATATTTTTATTTGATCCATATCTGAAAGACACCATTTTGAGGATACTAAAAATGACTTATTAAAATTAGATTTTTAAAGACATGAAGTTATGTTCTCATTTTATGTATTGCCTTTTCAGTTTGTTGACACCACAAAATTTGTTATGAATTTGTTGTATTGCCACACATTGTCTGAGAGTTTTGAATTTACTTTTAAGATCTGAACTCCTAAAACTCTTAGAAGAAAACAGTCAATGTCACTGTAACTCATCCAATTGCTTAAACCATGCATTGCAAACTATGACCCTTCAAAAAAAGTTTGAGGACCTCTGGCTTAAACTAATTTTCAGCTTTCTCTTTCATTCATCTTATATGTTTAGTTAACTGCCAACTTCCATTAAAACTTTCAGTTATATAACACACATCCATCAAATTTGTTTTACCTCTATCCCCACTCCCACTATTCTATTATCCCTCCTTTTGATTGCTTTAACCATCCCTAATGTTTTTTAGCTTCTATCCATTCTATTCTATTCTTGATTCCAGCTGCCGCACTGATATTTCAAATGCAAACAAAATTATTATGGCTTGAAATCCTTCATTGTTTTTTAACTGCTAAGTTATTTTATTTTCCATTGTTAAGTTATATGGCTCTTGGTATGGTGCTTAAGATTCTTCACAACCAACCCTTCAACAGTCTCTTTAGCTACCCACTTCACCAATATCCATCCAACCTCTGTCATTTTTCACCCTTACAGAACGGTTTGGTAGAGCAATGTTCTGTGATACATAATTTTCTTGCTTTGCACAGGATGCTTTTTTTTTTGCCTATAACACAGTGAAGATGTACAAAAACAGCTAAGACATAAATTACGATAGAGACAAGGTTGAAAATAAAAATAAAGAAAGCCCATATTTACCTAGAAGACTTGACTAGAAAAATTATAGCAAAATAATTAAATTATATCAATTCCAAGACAAAGAGAATAGGAGAAAAAAATGGCACCAGACAAAAGATGAACACAGTAATATAATGCCTTTTTGCTAGCTATTTTAGGAGTTAGTGAAACCTTTCTCAAGCAAATTCACCTAAAGATAATTGAGGAGAAAAGGGGAGTTATTGACCATTTGCATCTTGCTTGTATCAATAAACAATCAAAGTTTTAATATGTTTCTTTGAATTTAGGCTTTCTCACATACTTAAAGAAAAACTGGAGAATAGAAGAAAATATAGCTTTGGTTTCTCTTCATTACCTCAATTCTATCCTTTTCTCAAGGCTTCTCTAGCGGTCAGCACAGAGTGGATGCTTATTAATTATTCCTGAAATTAACTGCTTTTTGAAGGAAAAGCCTGTCTATGACTCTGATCTCGCTAGAATTTAGATGCTTCCACAGAGCAAAAACTAGGTTTATATCAGCTCCAATAAAGAGGGTACTCCCCAAAATATTCACAAGGAGACTGGTTCCAATATTTCTTGATACTTTTCATTGTTCTGTCTCAGCTACATGTAACTATGTATTACATCATTTTCCCTTTCAGAATAATTCCACACACTGATGGCAATTAGATTAGAAAAACATAAAGGTTTATTACTTTCAATGGACCTTTTATTTCTTGTAAAAATAGAGAAAAGTTGCCTTAATGTCATCACTTTGCAGTTTGTTTTCAGAGTAAATGAGTATGACAGGGACAAAAGGCTTTGGATAATATTCCATGTCATTTTCATCTTTTACAGGGCTACAGTTAGAGGAATGGTTTTGCAGTTAATGTATTACTAAGTACTTTTATGATAAGTTCTAAATGTGTTTATGCTGATTTATACTGTAGTTTACAGTTGTATTACATAGGCAACCCTGCATTTTCTGGAAACTATAGTAATGACAATGCACTATAAAAACTCTAATGGAAGGATCAAGATATTAACTTTAAGGGACATTTGTTACTAATATGCAAAACTGTGTGGTAGGAGAATAAGTGTTATAATTTTATTAATTGTTTGTTATGCCATTTCGTTGTAGTGGTTGCACTCAGTTAAAAAAAAATGGTTTCTATTGTGAATTTATGTGGCAGTTTAGAAATAAAACCCACAATTTCAAAATTTGTACATGTAGGTGGAATGATAAATGTAATTAAATAATATGTAAATGTCTTTGTTTTGAACAGTCTCAAAAGAGAAAAAGAAATCTTAATATTTAGATGTTTTAAAGACTAATAAGATAACTTCAGAGATTAGATTTAGATTTTGCTGCTGCTAAGTCGCCTCAGTCGTGTCTGACTCTGTGGGACCCCATAGACGGCAGCCCACCAGGCTCCGCCATCCCTGGGATTGTCCAGGCAAGAACACTGGAGTGGGTTGCCATTTCCTTCTCCAACGCATGAAAGTGAAAAGTGAAAGTGAAGTCACTCAGTTGTGTCCGACTCGTAGCGACCGCATGGACTGCAGCCTACCAGGCTCCTCCGCCCATGGGATTTTCCAGGCAAGAGTACTGGAGTGGGTTGCCATTGCCTTCTCCAGATTTAGATTTTAACTAGATAATTTATCTCTCTACATTGAGAGACAGGAGTACTGGAACTCTAGAAGGAGCAGTTATTTCAAGTGTACAAGAAGTCAGGCTGTAAAATATAAAGGCCAAGATTTTAAAAAGTATGAATATTGAGAATTAGCAAAAACATTAAGAAGAAAAACAGTTTTAAGTCATCTTAGCCGCATAGAACTAATTTAAGATTTTTTGTTCTCAAGATAAAAAAGACAGGGAAAAAAAGACAATTATGTAGTTATGTTCTGAAACTATTTAATTTTAATGACATTTAACTTTTTTCTATAAATTTATTTTTATTATCTAAATGTCAAAACAAAGTTTTAACTTTGGCAAACAATGAATATAATTAAATATATATTTAAAATACACCATCTTTTTAACTAAGAACAATAAGCAAACATGGTTTTTAAAAGTAATTAGTAGGGAGTTCCCTGGCTGTCTAGTGGTTAGGGTTCTAACACTCACTGCTGTGGCCCTGGGTTCAATCCCTGGTCGGGAAACTAAGATCCTGCAAGCTATGTGGTATAACAGACAAACAAACAAAAAAACAGTAATTAATGAAGGTATATATCCTGAATAATTTATTATATTTAATGGGAAGACCATGTAGAGATGAAAATGATGAGTTGAATATAACATTTTATGCTTCATTCAGTTTAGAGCATTCAGGCTCTTTGATATACAATATTGAAAACAGTATAAGAAACTATAGGACCTTAAGTATATTCTGGTGAAATAAATTTTGCCTGATTTTATCATTGAATCACTAAGATGGAGATAGTAAGTCCTAAAAATTTATTCTCTCTTCCAAGCTAATGAAGTGGTACTTCCCATTGTCCTCAGGAGTGAAAACAAATACACCTATGTGGTAAGCTATCTTAGGTATACCTAGTAGTATATCCATCTAGTCAAAGCTATGGTTTCTCCAGTAGTCATGTATAGATGTGAGAGCTGGACCATAAAGAAGGCTGAATGCCAAATAATTTATGCTTTTGAACTGCAGTGATGAAGATTCTTGAGAGTCCCTTGGACTGCAAGGAGATCAGTCCTAAAAGAAATCCTAAAAGAAATCAGTCCTGAATATTCATTGGAAGGACTGATGCTGAAGCTGAAGCCCCAAAACTTTGGCTATCTGATGTGAAGAACTGACTCATTGGAAAAGACCCTCATACTGGAAAAGACTGAAGGTAAGAGAAGAAGGGGATGACAGAGAATGAAATAGTTGGATGGCATTACCGACTCAACGGACATGAGTTTGAGTAGGCTTTCAGGAGTTTGTGATGGACAGGGAAGGCTGGCGTGCTGCAGTCCATGGGGTCACAAAGAATAGGACACGACTGAGCAACTGAACTGAACTGATGTCTAAGTAGAAAGATATGCCATATTGATGACTGGGAAGATTCACTATCATAATAAACTATCTCAAAGAAAATTATGTACAGATTCAATACAATCTCAGTCAAAATCCCAAGAATATTTTGTGAAAATTTTGAAAACAAACCACATCAGTGAACAGAACAGATATGAGTCAAACCATTTCTAGGACTGGGTCTTTCTTAACAATGTGTCCCTGGAAGCCTACTTCCTCTTTGCATTGCCTGGAACCTGGACATGGTGATTCAGTTTCAATTATGCAGATGATAACAATATTCTTGCTATATCACTAAATAGAATCAACCTGAGACCCTAATTTACCATGGGCCAGAGAACTATCCCCAGAGAAGGCAATGGCAACCCACTCCAGTACTCTTGCCTGGAAAATCCCATGGATGGAGGAGCCTGGTAGGCTGCAGTCCATGGGGTCTCGAAGAGTCAGACATGACTAAGTGACTTCACTTTCAGTTTTCACTTTCATGCATTGGAGAAGGAAATGGCAACCCATTCCAGTGTTCTTGCCTGGAGAATACCAGGGACGGAGGAGCCTGGTGGGCTGCCGTCTATGGGGTTGCACAGAGTTGGACACGACTGAAGCGATTTAGCAGCAGCAGCAGAGAACTCTCCCATGTACACAGATTGCTTAACTTGGAACTGTTATGTAAAGAAATCCTCTTTTGTCTAAGTTACTTTTGTTTTAGATTATTCTGTTTCATTAGTTTGGGTTGTAATTTCATGTTTCATTCAAGTCGGTGTGGCTTGTTCTGGCCAAAAGAGTGAGTAGGGATGAACTACTTTTAGGAATGTTGCTGTAAGAATCAGTTTATTGACTATTATGTCACTTTTTTCTGCATCACAGTAATGTCAATATTTCAAATAAAGGTTTCTCTATCAGATTGATTTCTGGACCAAAGACAACATGGAGTGATGCTTAAGCCAATCTCTTCTGGATACTTAGTGTGTAAGTAAGTCATAAACCTTGGTTATTACAAGCCACTGTGATTTAGAAATTGTTTGTTACTAAACCATATTGTACTCTATCTCGGTTAATTTAAGAACCTTAGCCAGAAACATTTTTGATACAATCTCTCTTAGTCATTTCACGGTTTAATCAGACTATAATAAGGGAGTATTGTGGTAAAATACAAAGTAGAAAATTCAGTTACAGCTTGTGTATGATGTATAAAAGAAGATACAGTGCAAAATGAAAATTCTTTATCTATTTTTTTTTGCAGACATAGAAGAGTATATTTTCTAAAGATTTAATGGAGAAAAGGAAATAAGTAGCTCAATTCTAACTGATAAAATCCAAAGGTACTTTAGTAAAGGAGTAGATATAGTGAGGAGAGCTGAGATTTTTAAGATAAAGCATTGGTGAGATTCTCACTTTAAATTAAAATTATAGAGGAAGAGATATTAAAAAGTACAGGGGAAGAGTTATATTTAAATCCAAAAATATGTTTGAAAGAATAGTGAGTAAATTTGGATTCTGGGAGAAAGGTTAAAAATTGGGTAGAATGATTCACCATAGGGTTTACAGCACAGATATTAAGGCAGTTTAGAAGGGGGTTTAGAGATGCTTTTGATGATGTCACTGGATGTGTTTCAGGTATGGCCTCAGACAAAACCAAATTAATGTGGGCCAAGGGGAAAAAAGTATATGGCAGGAAAAGCCTACCCACTCTAACAATTTAGAATTGAAAAGGAAACCAAATGAGAATAAGAGAGAAGGGTAAACAAGTTAAACAGAAGTGTTTCAAAGATCATTGGAAGTGCTTGAAAGTAGAAAGGTAAGGACAAAAATTGACTAAATAAAGGAAAGTGAAAAGTCTGAAATAGCTACTCCACAGGTGAAAAAAGATGGGCAGCCAAAATATGAGTGAAGCAGGGAAAGTAAGAATTTCTGCATAAAATATGTCAACAGGCAAAAGAGAGCAGGAGAATGACATGGAATCAGGGAGCAGTCATCAATATAGAAAACAGTGGAAAATAAATTGATTTTATAGACAATATCTTCTGTTACCCTTTAAATCAGTTGAGCCGAATACTAATACTTACACATTCAGTTTTATCTTCACAAAATAATATTATAAACACTTTCATATTATTGTAGTTTGGTTGCAAGTCAGCTAATTTTACATACTTTTTTCTGCTTCATTTTTAACAACTTTATTGTGAAATGCAACATACACAGAAAAAACATATCTGCATAAAATATTTATGTACAAATTAACAAATAGTTTTAAAGTGGTTTTCCATGAACAGTCAAAGTAGAACATGTGAGGGGTAGATTATAGCAATAAACATTGTTATATTTCAAATGGATAACCAACAAGGACCTACTGCATTGCACAGGGAATTCTGCTCAATGTTATGTGGCAGTCTGGATGGGAGGTGAGTTTGGGGAAGAATGAATACATGAACATGTATGGCTGAGTTCTTTTGCTGTATACCTGAAACTATCACAAAATTGTTAATTGGCTGTACTCCAGTACAAAAGTAAATTAAAAAAAAAAAAAAAACAGAACCAAATAGAAATTCTGGTTAAAAAGCACAATAATTTAAATAATCAAAAAAATATTACTAGAGAGGTTCAATAGCAGATCTGGGCAGACAGAAAAAGAATCATTGACTTGAAAGTTAACTTGAACTGCTAGTTTAAGTGATTTTCCATTTGAGAAATAAAAAAGACAAGAAAAATAGTCCATTACATTCCAAAAATCGTCATTAAGAGTTTGCGTTTTATCAGAAACCATGGAGGTCATGTTGGAGTCCGGTATTCCCTGACTGCGGTGTGAGGATGGCCCCCATCCTGGGTCTCACTTGGAGCTGCCCCCCTGCCCCTGCACATACTGGCCTCTTTCCTGCTTTAGTCTCACAGCTGAGTGTCTTACTAGAGTCACTGCTAGGAACATTGGAAAATGTCTGCACATCATTGTGCCAGACTTACCCAGATCTCTGCCTGCTGAAACAATGGGAAGCGAGTGAACTCAGCATGTGTGCCAGCCGTGTGGCCGTGCGGATGAGGCTCTACATGCAGCCCCATCTCCCTCCCCAGGGCTTGGCCCTTCTCAGGAGTGGGACCCGCCACTGTGGTCACAGGGCGTCTTCAGGCGTCACAAAGGAGCTGGGGGTGCTGTATGTGCACACCTGTTTGTGCACGTGAGTGTGCGCGGGATGTGTGTGCGTGTGGCTGCAGTGAAATCATGTGGCCCACTGCCTTGATCTCATCTGAAGCAGTGTTTGGAAGTGGGAGTGGTTTTGTCCATGTGCCGAGGAGTCCAGAATTTCCTGTCACAGGAGGAGGAAATGTGTGTTTACTGGAGACCGTATGTCAAGAGAATTTCTTGAGAGGTGTGTTGTTGGACAAACGACACCCTTTCTCAGCCACTGCACATCAGTTTCTGCAGAGTGAAAATTCTGTACCTATTCTGGAACTGAAGAATCCTATGTAAATCATCTGTTGCTTGAATCTGTGAAAAATAAGGTTTTTTGGGGGGAAAGTGTGCATTTTAAGTGTTGTGTAGAAGAAGGTGTTTTTACTGTGTTGATGTAATTGTTCATAAATGTTCAGTGTCTTCATTGCAGTATGAGATTCATTAAAAACCCATGTTCTGTAAAAAAAAAAAAAAACAGTTCATGTGACTTAGTCAAAGAACAATTAAAAAAAAGACTGATGACCATGTACTCCATATTCAACAAAATTATCCTTTAAAATGTTGAGAAATTAAGATATTTAAAGAAAAACAGAATTCATTGTTAGCAGATTTGCCTTATAAGAGATACTAAAATGTAACTGAAATCCACATGAAGAAATAAAGAGCTCTGGTAAATGTAATTACATAAGCAAATATAGAAGACAGTATAAGTGTATTTTTTGGCAGCTCTTTTCTTCTGTATCTGATTTAATATACAACTGCAAAAAGCAATTATTATAAAACTGTGATGATGGGCTTATAATGTACAAAGTTGTGATTTGATTGACAATAATAGCAAAGGAGTGGGGAGAGAACAAATTATATTAGTATAAAGTTTCTGAAAACTATTGAAATTAAGTTGGTATTATTCCAAACAAGATTATTTTCTTAAGATGCTAATTTTAATCCCAGAGCAGTCACTAAGACAAAAAAGCTACAAAATACAGCAAAAGGAAAAATTAATGATATTAAAATATTACACAAGAACTGGTCTATTTAATATAGAAGTGGAAGGAAGAATAGAGAAACAAAAAGACATGGCATATAGAAAACAGCATGAAATCAAACTTAAATTCTCCCTTATCAGTGACTACATTTAATGTAAAAAAAAATAAACACTGTAATCAAAAAGTAGAAATTGGTAGGCTGAATTAAAAACAAAAGTGATCCAGGTATACATACAAGACAGTTTAAAATCAAAGGCATGAATTGAAAGTAAAACAGTAAAAGAAACAAAAAGATGTATCATTTCAGTATTAACCAAAATTATAACTGAAATAGCCATAATCAAAAAAAAAAGTTTAAAAAAGCTACTATAAGAAGGACATTTTATAACGATGAAATTATCTGGTCTTCAGTCTTAAAACAAAATAGTCATACAAACTGCTAGTTAATGAGATTTCCTGAACCTATCAGAGAGCTAAGGTCTAACTAACCTAAAATCTATAGAGAGGCATCTCTCTGCAGTAGACAGGAGACCTGAGCATTACTCAACGTCAGTAGACATGGATAGACATTTGTTAGAATAACTCGGCTAGCATTCTGAAATAATTCAGAGCCTAAATATGCACTACTAAGTGTGGTGGAGACCTTGAGAGCCACAGATACATAGAGTTTGCAACCACTTGACACTTCTTCTCTGTAGACCCCACTGGACCTCAATAAACACTCAAAAAAGAGATTAGTAAGAGTAGAAATCGCTTTCTTTGTGGTACACACCTAAAAGGACACAATAGCTTTTGAAAGAGGGACAAAGAGCAACTAAGCCATGGTAATTCCATATTCTTTTTCCTGGAACTCACTTTTAACCCTTCCTTATAACCAGTAATGGTCATAAAGTAAGCTATGGTCAATGAAATGGAAGCATCTTGGAGGCTTTCTAAAAGAATTTTCTTCTCCCAATAAAAGGAGTCAGACACTGGAAGAAATATTTACTCCTCAGCCCTCAGAATTCTTATACTGTGCGGTCATCTAATATTTTTGTTACACAGGCTATTATAATTAACTGAAGTTGGATGTATATATAAATGATACAATGGTCTCCCCTTTCCTAAGTTTTATTGAAATTTTACTATGGTAAAAGTCCATGAATAACAACAATTTATTTAATAATTAGAATATACTAAACAAATACTTGCAGATGGTGATTGCAGCCATGAAATTAAAAGACGCTTATTCCTTGGAAGGAAAGTTATGACCAACCTAGACAGCATATTCAAAAGCAGAGACATTACTTTGCCAACAAAGGTTCTTCTAGTCAAGGTTATGGTTTTTCCTGTGGTCATGTATGGATGTGAGAGCTGGACTGTGAAGAAAGCTGAGTGCCGAATAATTGATGTTTTGAACTGTGGTGTTGGAGAACACTCTTGAGAGTCCCTTGGACTGCAAGGATATCCAACCAATCCATCCTAAAGGAGACCAGTCCTGGGTGTTCTTTGGAAGGAAAGATGCTAAAGCTGAAACTCCAGTACTTTGGCCACCTGATGCGAAGAGTTGACTCATTGGAAAAAAACCCTGATGCTGGGAGGGATTGGGGGCAGGAGGAGAAGCGGACAACAGAGGATGAAATAGCTGGATGGCATCACTGACTCGATGGACGTGAGTTTGAGTGAACTCTGGGAGTTGGTGATGGACAGGGAGGCCTGGCGTGCTGCGATTCATGGGGTTGCAAAGAGTCGGACACGACTGAGCAACTGGACTGAACTGAACTGAAATAAATGCTTTGTGTGATGAATCCTACTTTCATGAAGCCTAAATAAAAAAAAAAAAATAGGAGGCTGACTGAACTCCAAAATCAATGTTGATGGTGATTGCAGCAACAAAATTAAAAGACACTTGCTCCTTGGGAGAAAAGCTATGACAAACCTAGACAGTGTATTAAAATGAAGAGATATCACTTTGCCAACAAAGGTCAGTATAGTCAAAGCTATGGTCTTTCCAGTAGTCATGTACAAATGTGAGAGTTGGACCATAAAGAAGTGCTGAAGAACTGATGCCTTTCAAATTGTGGTGCTGGAGAAGACTCTTGAGAGTTCCTTGGACTGTAAGGAGAACAAACCATCTATCCTATAAGACATCAACCCTGAATGTTCATTGGAAGGACTGGTGCTCAAGCTCCAATATTTTGGTCACCTGATGCAAAGAGCCAATTCATTGGAAAAGACCCTGATGCTAGGAAACATTGAGGGCAAGAGGAGAAGGGGGCTGACAAAGTATGAAATGGTTGGATGGCATCACCAACTCAATGGTATGAGTTTTAGCAAACTCCGGAAAATAGTGAAAGCAGGGAAGCCTGACGTACTGCAGTTCATGTTGTTGCAAAGAGTTGGACATGACTTAGTGACTGGACAACAGCAAAGAACTCAGAACCACCTTTGTATTCAGTCTGTACTCACATCTTCATTTTAAGAATGTGCTTAGCTTTATTGCACTAAATTAAATGAAACTTAAATGAATAAAATAATTCTGTATGTGTGCCTTTAAAAACCAGTGTGAGACTAAAGTAATGACCCATAATTTATGTTTCAGGTATATGCAGAATTTCCAAAAAAACTGCAATGAGTATTCTTTGCTCAATTTTAGACAAGTAACATATGTCAACTATAAAACTGTGTCTATTTTATAAGCCAGAGACACTTTTCCATCTTTGAAATGAAAACCAATTAGTGACTAATAATGAAATTCCTTCTCCTGTACAAAGTAAAAAGAACTCTCAGAGGACCTTATGTTTTTTGCTGTTGTTGCCAGATTAAATCTCTACTGATATCCAGTTTATCAGGATCAATCCCATTAAGCTCCATTTTATCTGTGTAATTGGACTAAGGATTTCCCTGTTGGCTCAGTGGTAAAGAATATACCTGCCAAATGTAGATGTACGTTTGATCCCTGGTTCAAGAAGATCCCCTGGAGAAGGAAATGGCAACCTACCCTAGTACTTTTGCCTGGGAAATCCCACCACTCCATGGGGTCACAAAAGAGTCAGACACAACTTAGCAACTAAATAACAGCAGCAATCTATAGGTTCTTTTTGGTTCCACTTGTCATTCTGTCACTAAGTCATGTCCAACTCTTCGTGACCTCATTAACTGCAGCACATCAGGCCTTCCCTGTCCTTCACTGTCTCCCAGAGTTTGCTCAAATTCATGTCCACTGAGTTTGTGATGCCTTCCAGCTCTCATCCTCTGTCACCCCCTTTTCCTTTTGCTTTCGATCTTTCCCAGCATCAAGATCTTTTCCAACGAGTCAGCTCTTTTTATCAGGTGGCCAAAGTATTAGAGCTTCAGCATCAGTATCAGTCCTTCCAGTGAATATCCAGGGTTGATCTTCTTTAGGATGGACTGATTTGATCTCCTTGCTGTCCAAAGGACTCTCAAGAGTCTTCTCCAACACCACCAATTCAAAAGCATCCAGCACTGGTTCCACTGAGTTCTGATAGAAAATGTGTCCTATGGGGCTTCAGTAAAAGGCACATTTCTTCCTCTTCTAAGAGCTAAGTCAATTGAGAAATAAGCAAAAAGAGTAAGCAGTTACAGGCCTAGATGTCACTTTCATTACTGATAAAACTTATTTGGAGAACATGGCTTTTATCTGTGGGAGAGTGAGCTTCATAACCTTGAAGCTCATGGTTAAACCCACCAAGCAGTCCTTGTCCCTATAAATTAGTATAATAGAGTGTTAGGAACAATGCATGCTTTATTAAAACAGCTCACTTCCTTGGAGGAAAAATTTTTTTGAGCAACTCTTAATTTTATCTCATTCCAAAGTCATTTATCAGAGAAAGTTACATTTTGTACCTCAGGGAGAAGTAGCTCAAAGTGTAAGATAAACCAAGAGTGGGTTGTTTAGTGTATAATAAATGACCTTAGTGTATAATGATCAAATGAGTTTTATTCAAGAGACAGATATTTAGTTTAACATTAAAAATTAATCAATGTGATTCACAACATTAACTGAATAAAGGTGAATATTTATGATCATACCACCAGATAAAGTCTAACAAAATCCCAGAAACATTTATCATAAAAAATAATTTCAGTAAGAGAAAAATAATTTCAGTAATAATAAAAATAATATATAATGAAAAGGAAGTCCATCAGTTTGAAAAAGGGATTTGATAAAATCTGCAGTTGATATCACAAATAATGATGAATGTGTTCTTAAAATTGGGAACAAGATACATAAAGCAAAAATCAATAAAGAAGACATAATAATGTGCATTAAGCATGTGAAAAAATACTCAAACAATAGTTATTATAGAGAAGTAAATTAAAATCCCAGTGAGATATGAATTCAGATTCACTAGAATGGATAAAATTTCTAAAACAGAAAACTGGCATTACCAAAATGTGGTGAGGATGTGGAACAACGATGATTCTTAATAACCAGAGGGGAAAAGACAAAATGCCCAACAGCAATAAAACTGGGCAAATTATTTATTTAATATGACAGATTACTACTCAACAATAAAGAGAAAGCATATAGTGAACATGAACCTTTTTTTTTTGCTTTCATAAATGGAAACTTATGTGGAAATAAATTTCTTACATTAGAAACTTTCCCTCTATAAAAGTTGCATCATTTTCTTCTGATATTTATTATTCAAATGGGAAAATTTGAAAATTGTTAATTCCTAGTTATTTTTTCAATATGAATGCTCTAGGATATTTCTGTAGAATTTGAATTTCAAAGTCATGACAACATGCATAAAGCTGTGGGTTTCCTTTAATTTTTCCATGAATAATTATGTTCCACATTCTCTGTTCCATTTTAAATACACCTAGTTTATTAGTTTTTCTATTATCTTCTGTTTCATACTTTCAAATTCATAGCCTTGTCCCTATGAATCCTGGGTAATGTTTTACATTTTTTCTCCACATCTCTAGTTTGCTTTTGTGCACTGTCACTTCTGGTCATTCTACTACCTACTCCTGATTTTATCTTAGGAAGTTTTAAGTGGCGAAGAATAGAGATGGAAAAAGGTTTATTTTAGTCAAGAATTTTCCTCTGTCCTCACATATGTGAGCAGCCAATTTTATTTCTCAGAACATTTCTTTTAAAATTGTAGTTTATATTGAGTTCTCTCAGGGTCTGATTATAAGCTGCCTAACATGTATAAACTAACAAGACAATAATACATGTTATTATTATTAAAGTTTTTAAGATGTTTCCATAGGACAGAGTGGAGATTGCTGCTGAGACTGAAGGCAATATTAGCATAGACCTTAATGCTTTGTCTCTGTTCACCCATTCCCTCCCACTGAATAGCTATTCTAATTTGATTGAGGAGAGTCTGATATCCTCTGATATACATTTCCTACAAGATCCCATACAACAGTAAATCTTATTTCTGGCTGTTTCGTTCTTGCAGTATCTGTGCTGCTGGCCACTGGATTTCTGAGGCATACAGGATGCACACGTGAGCTCTCTCCATATTTAATTTCATATTTTGGACCAGAGATAATTTATCACTTTAGTCACAGTTTTTCTTTGGAGAATACTGAACCATCAATAAAATGTTTAACACATATATTCAATAAAATGTTTAAGGCATATGTGTGTGTATATATATATATATGTATAAATTTATGAGAGAAGAGCGAGAGGAGGGGACAGAAGAGGAAAGACAGCCAAGTACCTGACATCCCTAAAGTCCACACTGAGAGAATTGATCTGGGAGAATTACAATCCCCAACATTTTTAGGGATATTTTATAGGAATTATTAAAGTAATAATTTTTATAATTATTAAAGTGATAATTTTTAACAATAACAACAAAATTTTTGGTGTTATTGTATTGCCTCCAATGCCACTTAGCAAGATACTTTTCATTCTGCCTATTATGAAACTAACCTGTGCGTTACTGTACTGAACACAGATGTGTGTTCTCTGTTGTAAAGAAGGACTCGGATCATCTAAAAGTTCAAAAGTGAAAATTTCTATTTTGTAATCAGAGGCATCTGCCTTATGAAGTATTTTATCTTAATATTACTAAAAGCTTATAGACCAATGTTAAGAATCTCTGATTTAGAATGTATTGGAAGTCTAAAATTTTATAACATATCCAGCATTTGAGTAACACAAAAAAGCACTTAAAAATAAAAATACATCCTTAAATGACCACCTTAAGAATACCAAACTCTAATTTTAGATATTGGTCAAGTTGATCTTTGATCTAGGACGAGTCGTTTAATTTCAAGTTACTTCAACTGCAAAAGAAGAATTACATAACTAAGAACAATTGTAATAGTGAATGGTTATACATTAAAAGACTAAGGAGTCAGTACTAGTAGGAAATTTATAGGATAAAATTTGCATATTAGGCAAGAACCTCCCTTACAAATAAAAGCCTTCCTTCTCTGTAAAATATTTAGCTCAGGAAGTGCTAAGTGATGATAATTGGCCTATGATCTTCTTTGTTATGCCAGTATCATACTACTTCCAAAAGGAGTTAGAAGGCTATTCAAATTTCTTAATTAAAATATTTCCAGGAACAATAAAGTTGCCTTCATATAAAATCCACCTGCAGAAGGAAACTGTCATATTTTTACTGTGACCTGCTATGTCAAACCTGAATTAGGACTTTTATGTGTGTCATCTATCATAGGAAACCGTCCCTTTTGTCTTTAGAAGACCCTGGTTGATGAAAGAGCCCTTGACTACTCATTCAAATAAAGAACTTAATTTGTGACCTTATTTTCTGAGGATAGGGCAAATATAGGACATAGGAGTTTCTAAAATATTCTTTAAAAAATGTAAGTTTAAAAGCATAGTTGATCAGTTTTCATGAACAGCATAGGAAATCTTCCAGGGAAAGTCCAAATTCTTGCTCCTATTACTTATAAAGCACTCTGTTTTTGTCCAGAAATAATTATACACCAAAGATATATAAGAGGAATATTTGAAAGTGGACTATATGATATTCTTTATAACTTAGATTTATAGGTTTATGAAATTTAAAGAAAAAAAAAAAGCATGCTGTTTAAAAACTGACCTAAGGTGTGTTCTATAGGTTTATTACTGAAAAGGGAGAAATTTATAGTAGGATAAGACAAAAAGAAATTGATTTAGGATAAACACATATGTTAATACATTCAGAAATTATTTCTTGATTATATATATTATATACAAAACTCAGTTTTCTAGAGAAAATTATGATTGTATATATAGAGAAGATATATACTGTCGACAGTAATGAAGATTCATACCCGAAAGACAGAACATTTTCTCCTACATTATTTGGAGTTCATAATTTCAGAATAAATGTGGTTCAGATATTTCACTCATCTTGTAGCATCAAGTTCTGCTATAGGGATGTTTCTCAGAAACTGGGTCAGAATTATTGCTTTTCCACAGAAACAGAATATTTTTAAATAAAGGAAATAAAAAAATGTGGACAACAAGTATCTAGAGGATTAAATCCCCAACATGGTCATTTTGCCTATGTCTATATTCTGTGTAGATCAAGCCATGACAACTTTTAATATGACAGCCAAAGTTCAGCATCTATTGAACCAACTCCTGTCCTAAATTGACAGAACTACACATAGAAATATGAGACAAGAGAATAACATTTTTCTAATACTTGGCTAAATAAGAATTACAACAGTTGCACAATAACTTGAAGAAGAAATCTACAGTATTGTGAAATTCACAGAAACATAATACAGGGGATATTGTGAGAGACTGCAAACCATCAGTCAACTCATTTCTTTTTTTTTTTTCCCCCCTATCTCATATGTTTCCCATTCTATGGTATTAGTTTTCATGATTCTGAAAATATTAGCAATCCCAAATTAAATTGGTTTAAAAATAAGAGTCATTGTGGTGGTTAATTTTATGTGTCGACTTGGCTAGGCTAAGGTACCCTGTTGTTTAGTCAAACATCAGTCTAGATGTTTTGGCAAAGGTTATTTTTAAAATGTGATTAACATTCAAATCAGTAGACTGAGTATGGCTTCCCTTGTGGCTCAGCTGATGAAGAATCCAACTCCATTTGCAATGCGGGGGACCTGGGTTTGATCCCTGGATTGGGAAGATCCCCTGGGTTGGGAAAATCCCCTACTCCATTATTCTGGCCTGGAGGATTCCATGGACTGTATAGTCCATGGGGTCGCAAAGAGGCGGACACAACTGAGCAACTTTCATTCACTCACTCACTCAGACTGAGTAAAGCAGATTACCCTGGTAATGGGGCCAAACCTCATCCAATCAGTTGAAGGCCTTAAGAAAAATGACAGTCTATAAGAGAGTAGGAGATTTTGCCTCCTTCCTGCCTTTGGCTTCAAGACTGTAGCATCAACTCTCCTTCAGGTCTCTTGCTGATCTGAATTGCAGACTTCGAAATTTCCAGCCCTTATAATTTCCTTAAAATAATTCTCACCAGGACTTCCCTGGTGGCTCAGACGGTAAAGCGTCTACCTACAGTGTGGGAGACCCCGATTCCATCCCTGGGTCAGGAAGATCCTCTGGAGAAGGAAATGGCAACCCACTCCAGTACTTTTGCCTGCTGCTGCTGCTGCTGCTAAATCCAGGCAAGAACATTGGAGTGGGCTGCCATTTCCTTCTCCAATGCATGAAAGTGAAAAGTGAAAGTGAAGTCGCTCAGTCGTGTCCGACTCCTAGCCTGGAAACTCCTATGGACGGAGGAGCATGGTACACTACAGTCCATGGGGTCACAAAGAGTCGGACACAACTGAGCAACTTGACTCTCACTTTCACTTTCTTTCAAGCACTAAAGGAAAAAAAAAATGATAATTACTTTGGAAGAAGACTGTTTTCTCAATATCACAACAGAAGAATGGTTTATTTTTGGCAACTCCAAACATGATTTATTTCCTAGACTACATCCCAAATATTAGGATATTAAGATAGGAGTTTCACTTCTAAAAACTTTATCAGTTGGTGTATTTTTAAAATTTTGAATAGTAATCAAAATATTTACTCCCATAACTTCTACTTTTTATGAGAATGGAAGAAATAAGTATAGGAACAGTAGACATTAAGTGGATTCATTTCAAATTTAGTCAAGAAGAACACAAGTCGTAGTCCTTAGGGCTTTATATAATGATATTTTTTCAGTACTGGATGATTTGTATAGAAGCAGTCTACTCCTGTTGGTGGTTTTTTAATTTTTCTTTCATTTAACCTTAATTAACCTTATTTAACCTTAATAGCTAATTTATTTACATGTTTTCAGAGAAGAGTCAGTTGTGAAAAGCCAAGCTTTCTTTAGCAGTTAAAGTTATTTTCCAGAAAGGAAAGAGATATCTCAATCAAAAAGTACCCTAGAGGAAATAGAGATTTTTTTAAAGTAATATTATTGCATAGTAAGCATAGACTGCATGTTACTACCTCAAGGTTTAGCTACTGAACCTTGAAAGTTTCAAATTTTGTATTCAGTATAAAGCAACAAAATTTCCTAAACAAAATTAATTGCACAGATTCACAAAAGACCTTAGAGGATTTAAATTCTAAGCTCCAGTTTCATTATAAATACTTAACTTATTTGGGATAAAGTATAAGATCATATTATATTTTGGCAAACTCTGCTATTTTATTGCTCTAGGAACCATCTAAGTAAGTGTAACACATATTTAAGGATAATAGTAAGGCATTATTTAAGTATATTATCTCTAATGGTTTAAAAGTAAAATATAATTATAGATATATTTGTGCAAAAGGACATTGAACTAGACAATATCATACAAGGATTACCTTATAATAATCGAGAGTTTTTAAAAGGGACTTTGTATATAAAATAGCTATTTTTACCTACTATATACAAGATAAGAAATACTCATGAATACCAAATAACTTCAAGTGCAAACTCATATGCCAGTCACTGTGAGAGGGACAAAATACAATGATAAAATACAATAGAATAATATATGTTCTTAAGAAAACTGCATATCTGATTATAAAATCAAGGTGGTTGTTTAGTTGCTCAGTCATGTCTGACTCTTTTGAGTCTCCATAAATTGTAACCCACCAGGCTTCTTTTCCAGGGATTTCCTAGGCAAGAATCCTGGAGTGGGTTGCCATTTCCTTTTCCAGGAAATCTTCCTGATCCAAGGATCAAACCCACATCTTCTGCATTGGCAGGCAGATTCTTTATCACTGAGGACCAGGGAAGCCCAAAATCAAGGTACAAAGATACAAATATTTAACAAATATGTCAAATAAAATAAGAAAGGTAAATTAGATGTATGAAAATATAAAATGTTACTTAGTGACTAAACAGCAATAAGAACGTATAAGTGAAGTATAATGTTTATAATGAATTCAATCAAATATTGAGGGGTCTTTGGAAACTGGAGTTCTAGAAGGACTCCAAGGGACAGGAAACATTTTAGGGGCAAGAGTATAAGTATAATTAATATATGCAATATATTTATGTACTTATATAGTAATTATATATGCATTACTATTAATGTAAATATGCAGATATTGTTCCACCAGAAATATCAACATTTTGATACAAATCACAGGCTTGGAAAATAATAATAAATATAAAACATTCCCTAATATATAAATAGCACTATGTTAGTCACTCAGTCTTGTTTGACTCTTTGTGACACCTGGACTGTAGCCCACAAGGCCTCTCCGTCCATGGGATTCTCCAGGCAACAATACTGGAGTGGGTTTCCATTTCCCTCTCTAGGGGATCTTCCCCACTCAGGGATCTAACCTGGGTCTTCTGTATTGCAGGTAGATTCTTTACTCTCTGAGCCACCAGGGAAGTTGGTTTGTGAATTAACAAATAGGAACAAAACTCAAATGAAAATTACAAAAGAATGCATAGAGATTTATAGAAGCAGATGAAAGATCTCCAGCAACATTTGAAAGCATATACAATGTTACTAGTAGTTGACAAAACATTACTTAAAAAACAGTAAAGTATTTAAAATTATAAAATTAGAAAAAAATTTAAAACTATAATAAAGCCAGTAAACTTAGTTTGATACAGGTTGTCACAAACTTTCAATTTGTAAAAAAAAATAAAAAGAGTATCTATGAAGTGCAATAAAACTAGGTATATCTGTATATATAGTTATCAAGGGGAAAAAGTATCTGCACTCCCATGTTCAATGAAAATACTATTCACTATAGACAATAGACAATATATGGAAAGAACCCAAATGCCCATAGATATATATTTGAATAGAAAATTATGATATATATCCATAACAATATGAGCTTCCCTGGTGGCTGAGTAGTAAGAATCTGCCTACCAATGCTGGAGACAGGGGTTCAATCCCTGGATGGGGCATATCCCCTGAAGGAGAAAACGTCAACCACTCCAATATTCTTGCCTGGGAAATCCTATGGATAGAGGAGACTGGAGGGCTACAGTCCATGGGGTCACAAAAGAGTTGTATATGACTTTGCAACTAAACAACAACATCATCTATAGCAATAGAATATGATATAGCCTTTAAGAATAAGAAAATCTTGCCATTTTCAACAACATGGATGAAAATGGAGGATATTATGCTAAATGAAATAAGTCAGTCATAGAAGGGTAAATATTGCATAATTCCACTTATGCCTAAAATAGGCAAACTCAGAAACAGAGAATACAATAGTGATTGCCAGGTGGTGAGGCAATTAAGTAGTTATTTAATGGCATAAATTTTCAGTTAAGTTGCTGCTGCTGCTGCTAAGTCACTTCAGTCGTGTTCGACTCTGTGCGACCCTATAGACAGCAGCCCACCAGGCTCCCCCATCCCTGGGATTCTCCAGGCAAGAACACTGGAGTGGGTTGCCATTTCCTTCTCCAATGCATGAAAGTGAAAGTGAAAGGGGATTCATTTAGTCGTGTTTGACTCTTAGCGACCTCAGGGACCAAATCCATGGGATTTGCCAGGCAAGAGTACTGGAGTGGGGTGCCATTGCCTTCTCCTCAGTTAAGCTAAATGAGTAAAGTTTGGAGAGCTACTCTGTAACATGTTGACTATACAGCCCTTCCTCGACTTACATGAATTTACATCCACATAAAGCTATTGTAGGAGAAGGCAATGGCACCCCACTCCGGTACTCTTGCCTGGAAAATCCCATGACGGAGGAGCCTGGTGGGCTCCAGTCCATGGGGTCGCTAAGAGTCGGGCACGACTGAGTGACGTCACTTTCACTTTTCACTTTCATGCATTGGAGAAGGAAATGGCAACCCACTCCAGTGTTCTTGCCTGGAAAATCCCAGAGACCGAGGAGCCTGGTGGGCTGCCGTCTATGGGGTCGCACAGAGTCGGACACGACTGAAGTGACTTAGCAGCAAAGCTATTGTAAATTGAAAATGCTCTTAAGATACTTAATCTACTGAACATCATAGCATAGCCTATCTTAAATATGTCAGAACATTTACATTACATCATTAGCCTACAAATGGGAAAATCATCTAACACAAGGTCTATTTGATAATAAAGTTTTGGATAGCTCATGAAATTTATGGAATATTGTACTGAAAGTAAAACATAGAATGGCAGTATGGGTACAGGATGGTTTTAAGTATATTACTTGTTTGTCCTTGTGATCATATGACTGACTGGAGCTGCAGCTCACTACGACTCCCCCAGAATCATGAGAGGGTATCTACTGTATATCACTAGCCTAGGAAAATGTCAGATTCAAAACTGGAAGTGAGGTCTCTACTGGATGTCTGTCACTTTGAACAATGGAAAAATGAACAGTCAAGCCATCATAAGTTGGGGACTGTAGTTATCGATACAGTGGTGTACACTTAAAAATCTAAGAGGGTAGCTTCATGTTAAGTGTTAAAAAAACAAACAAAAAATACTAAAATGACATAAGAATCTCTGAGAGGTGTTGGATGTGTTTCCGTGATTAAGGTGACAATATCATGAGTGTTGCAAACTCATCAAATTGTATATGTTAAATATATATAGCTTTTATATCAACCATACTTTGTTAAAGAGAGAGAGAGAACCCAGAATACATTTTACCATACAACAATAATTTCAAGTGAATTACAGTGGAAAGTGCATAATCATAGACGATTTGGAGATTTCCAGCTCTCCCCCATAAGACATAGTGACTTATAGGGTAATGAGTTTCTAATTTCAGACTTGCCATTTAAATCCAAATTAAAAAAAAAAAGTTTCCACTGCAGCTTTTTAATCTTAATAGACATATGTATATCAAAATTCTTGAGGCCTGAGTTTTAAACTAAGTAGAACATAACTTGTCATAAAATATGTAGATACTTTTAGGTGATCCTTGATATTACTTTCAAACCCTTGGACTATATGACACTGAGGTTTGGTTTGAAATTGCTTAGTGCAGGGCTTTGAATAGTATGCACACTGTACATGATGAAACTCATGGCCACTTCTCAGCCCACGTGATTTCTATCGATACTGAACCAAAATGAAGTGATATATAAATGCTCAGCTATTTAATTCCAGATTATCATTTCTGTTAAATACACTCATGAGATTTGCATCCAGTACTACCCATCAGGCTGCTAATTAACTTTCCATAAGCTAGACAACTGCATGTGGTATACTTTAACAAATACAGAGAACTAACTGATCTCAAATTGGCAAGAGGTATCTGTAAGGCACTTCCAGGATGGCACTAACATATGGTATGATGTGAGAAATATCACCTTATCTTCAATACTTTCTCTCTGTCTCAACATATGTATCTAAGAATTTAGCAAGGGTATTTTCATACTCAATGGCAAATGTTTTTTAATAGCTTATTTCCTACAAATTTGATTATTTTGGCCCAAGCCTGGTCAAAATTTAGAGAGCAGTCTTTAATTACAAATAGTTTCTCTGTGCATCCTATTCAGTATCACAAACTGTCTTAGCCACTTTTGATTGCAACTGTAATTGCTGTGTAAGACACTGACAACTTTTTTACTGTCAGTTTCTACTGAAGACTCATGTATCTTCTTTATGCCACATTTGGTTCTCCTAGTAGTTACTATGTCATGATTATCTCTTGATAAACAGTGATAAGAGAGAGGAATGTGACAAATGTGACATTATGGCAGAGGTATAAGTGCTAATATTTTAGATATAATATCTTTATTAGGATTGGAAAATCCTAGCTATTTATGGAATAGGGAAGAAGATAATCTTTATCGATGGGGTGGGCAACCCCATTCTTAGTAGAGAATTTAATTCTTAGTAGAGAATTGAAAGCAATAACGCAAAAAAATATACAGTCATAGTCTTTTACTCTTCCAGTCCTCAATTATAATATTTAAAATTAAAAATAGGTAATCATGTATCAGATCAGATCAGATCAGTCACTCAGTCGTGTCCGACTCTTTGCGACCCCATCAATCGCAGCACTCCAGGCCTCCTTGTCCATCACCAACTCCCAGAGTTCACTCAAACTCACGTCCATCGAGTCAGTGATGTCATCCAACCATCTCATCCTCTGTCGTCCCCTTCTCCTCCTGCCCCCAATCCCTCCCAGCATCACAGTCTTTTCCAATGAGTCAACTCTTCGCATGAGGTGGCCAAAGTACTGGAGTTTCAGCTTTAGCATCATTCCTTCCAAAGAAATCCCAGGGCTGATCTCCTTCAGAATGGACTGGTTGGATCTCCTTGCAGTCCAAGGGACTCTCAAGAGTCTTCTCCAACACCACAATTCAAAAGCATCAATTCTTCGGCACTCAGCCTTCTTCACAGTCCAACTCTCACATCCATACATGACCACAGGAAAAACCATAGCCTTGACTAGACGAACCTTTGTTGGCAAAGTAATGTCTCTGCTTTTGAACATGCTATCTAGGTTGGTCATAACTTTCCTTCCAAGGAGTAAGCATCTTTTAATTTCATGGCTGCAGTCACCATGTGCAGTGATTTTGGAGCCCAGAAAAATAAAGTCTGACACTGTTTCCACTGTTTCCCCATCTATTTCCCATGAAGTGGTGGGAAAATAAGTATATTCAGACTATGAAGAAATCACATGGAATTTAAAAATGTTACATAGAACATATGATTATATTAGCTGTTATAAGGAGAGTGAAATTTATGTTATAACAACAGTAGAAACTAATAAAAAGTTTAGATAATAAATAAGATCATAAATTTTAAATATCCTGAGCTATTCAGAAAAAGACACTAAGTCAGAGTACCATTTCATTAATGATATGATTCCCAACACCAGAAAAAAAGAATGTGTGTACAGACTGTTAAGTCCTTTTCATAACTCATTAATTTGTTTAACATTCACAAATTAGATATCCCATTTATTTGTCATGCCCCCTGATCATCTAAGCAGATGCAGTTATCATTGTACTCAGCTATGTTCCTCTTAGTGGGGATGCTGACAAGAGAAATGAGATCTTAACAGTCTCTTAAAGTGAATCCAGTTGACAAACAGATTGAATAATACTTTAAATGGCTTGACTACCCTTACCAAACGTACTGTGAAGATTAAGTATGAGACTTAGAATTGAATGTATTGGCTGTCTGTGGCGATAACTCCTTAACATAAACCTGGAGAATCAATGAAAAACTCCAATAAAAATGTACCAGGGACACTATATTTTCAATTTCATATAAGCATTTTGTGTCATACAAAGTGTCCAAAGTGAAAAGTTTTTTTAAAGTATAGATTTAAGACGTGTCAGTAGAATTCAAAGTAGATAGGGCTAAGCAACAATCAATGGTTGTAATATTTCAGGAAATAGGCTAGGGTTGAGGAATATTCTGAGTGACAAAAAAATAACCATGAATATAACTTGTGACACCATTCCAAAAGCATAAGATTGAATAGGGGAAAATATAGTAAGTGTAAGAGTGAGCCAGAAGAAGAAGATAAAGGAAAAAAAAAAAAAACAACGAATCGGATGGCTATCAGATTCCTCCTAACCCTGTCTATTTTACAAGACAATTTGATGGTAATAAAGATAAGTTGAACAAACTTTTCTTAGCTTAGCAACTAGAAGCAGGAGAAAATATTTTACTGTTATCTTCACGTTTCCCTTTACAACAATCTATTTTGAAAATGTTTTATATGATGTTAACCAGAAAATACTGAAGAAAATATTTGATGTTTTTCACCAGCCTGTATTTCTTATTACATGTGAAATAAAGTCAGCATATTAGGGACATAAATTTCAAAATATTCATTGTCATAGTTTAAAGATGTACACAACCAGGTAATAGCATAGAAAACAGTGTGAAGTACATGCTTTCAGATGTTATAAATTAGAGGTTTCATTTATAAATTCCCTGAAATCACTTAACATTTAACACTGGAATGCATTTAACACTGATGGCATCACTATCCCATTTTGGCAGTTTGATCAGACATCTAGTAGTTTTAATATTGATTCATGCATTAATCAGAGCCATTTTATTTCAAAATTGGCATACCAAAATTGTTCTGAGTTATAGTGATAATATATCCTACCAAAGACTAAATTAACATTTCACTGCTGTTAACCACAGGCAATATCTCATTAAAAAAAGAAAAACAACTGCCCAAACTTCACAATCCAATATGTTTAAGTTTCAGGATGTCTGATCAGGCTTCCCAGGAGGTGCTAGCAGTAAAGAACCATCCAGCCAATGCAGGAGACAGGACAGACACCAGTTCAATCCCTGGGTCAGGAAGATCTCCTGGAGAAGGACATGGCAACCCACTCCAGTATTTTTGCCTGGAGGATTCCATGGATAGAGGAACCTGGCAGGCTGCAGTCTATGGGGTCTCAAAGAGTTGGACACAGCTGAAGCAGCTTAGCACGTATGCACAGTCTATATCTACCGCTGAAAAGGAGGAAGTATATCTTTCTTTCCTGCCGTCGAAATGCAATGCAGGTTTTGAATGTCTAATCAAAGTTTTGATATTCTATGTATAGAATAACTATGTATTTACTAGCAATTTATGAAAACCTAACAAGACCATTTAACATCCTTAATAAAAATTTATATAATTAGTGAAGTCATGAATTTAAAGATAAGCAAATGTAAATTCTTATTAATATTATATTTCTAATCATCTTCTAATATTACTGATTACTTTATGCAACAGGGAAAGTTCATTTCAAATACCTTCTAATTTAATCCGCAAAAGATGATAACTGGCTGGAAAGAAAAATAAAACTTTGTTTCTGTGAGCATAATTTGTAAAGTTTTTACTTTAGCAACTCACCTAAGGCAACAGTTATGCATTAGTGTTCATCCCTGAGAAATTCTGGCTCCTAACCCTTGGGAGTTTACACAGCAAATGTCACATTTTCCATGTGTAGATAAATTCATAAATCAATGTGTACAGCTCATATTGCCTGAATCTTTATAGCAAATTTTAATCAGTTAAACACACACCAATTTTGCCACATTTCATCCACTGCTATGATGAGATCAGAATACAGCAGATGTAGCTGCATGACAAAGATATATTGCAATTAATGTCAAGCAGATTCTGGGTCAAATATCTTAGGAAAATGTAACTAATGTTTACTTTCAGTGATTCAATCATGTCTTCACACTATAAAACAGAGTGAGAAGATAATCTTGCCATTCATATGAGAACAGTTTCAAATGTAATAAACAGATATTTTGGCAAGTTTCCCACAAAGTCAAGTTGCGTTTGGTACCTGAGAGAGGACACACATACAAATCTGTAAGAATGGAAGAAGAAGAACAAAGAAAGGAGAAACACTAGAGTATACCTCATCTCGTCTTGTGACTTTAAGAATATGTATCTGATTCTATTCTTTGAGTAGAAGAAATAGTTGAGAAAATATTCTAAACTGGTCAAGGTAATGGATAAAATGAAATGAAAATGTGTTCTCATGGGAGTGTAGGAAAGAGATACGAGGATGAACATATCAGAAAGGCCACAGAGTGTAAAGACAATCTGTGTTCATCGAAGGAGCCAACGCTGAGCCCTGCATGACACTCTTCACTGTGGGAGGGGAGCAAAACACTGCTCAGTGGCAAGGTGATGTTGGCAGGCTGATTATACAAAACGGTGTTGACTTTGCTGGAGTCGAGGCTGTACTCAAGGAAATACATGATTGGAACATGAATATGCTTTTTGCTTCAGTGCATTTACTGGCTGGCATCACCATTTGTGGATCTACAGAATGCCTGAGTCTTCACCGCACAATACTGTTGCTGACTAAATGACATATTTTATATGAAGGAAATATGTCTATGAGTTGATACTCAAAGTGTTCAACTGTCTTACCAAGTGCCCTTTACTTTAAAGCCTATAGCTCAATAGAATGATGAGACAGACTGGTAGAAGCTCAACTGCAGAACATGCTAGAAGAAAAACTAAGAAGGCTGTAGCCCTGTGCTATAGAATACATTTTATGCCTTGAATCAGTGGTCAACATATGATGCCATTTCCCACATAACCAGATTGCACAAGTCCAGGGATTAAATGTTAGAAGTAGGAATGGCCTTCTCACAATTATAAATAACAATAATACATGAAGGATTTTTTTTTCTCTCAAAGTTATTAGATACTTAAGATGTAAATGTTTCTATCAGGACAATGAGCTGCAGGACAAGAGCTGGTTCCAATAAATGGAAAATTGAGTGAGCCACTTGCCAATTTTTCAGACTGTCATCACACTGACCAAAGAGAAGGAGTGAGTGATTCTAACTACCAGTCATGATATAAAATGGGGGCGAGAAGGAACAATGTCAAGAACCAGAATATTGATTACACTGCCACTTAGTATTCCCATGCCTAATAATGCTATCAGTGGAAAACTAGAAACTATAAACACATGACTACTAAGGGCTTCTGTTTTCCTATATTGAGGGCTTAGTTTTCTTCAACCAAACAAAGGACTAGAGTGGTTACTAAGGGGGACATGTGTATACAGCACACTAATTTGTGTACTGCACTGTTCGTGGATTCTACATTTGTAGCTCTAGAGCTAGTCTTCATCCTCTCTACCCTTCTCTGTGCACAAGACAGCCTGACTTCTAGGACTTCCATTTGAATTCAATTAATGGGAGACTCTGGTGAGAGAGAGGTTGGGTATTCATGCTCTTTGCTTCCTGCCTTTCATTATATATTCTGATCTTTGCTGCATTCTCCTCCCCAAGCCATAACTTCTGTCTGAGTCCCACTCCCAAGAAACAGCCTTCACTGGGTTGCAAGGCAATGGCACCCCACTCCAGTACTCTTGCCTAGAAAACCCCAGGAGGAGCCTGGTAGGCTGCAGTCCATGGGGTCGCTAGAGTCAGACATGACTGAGCGACTTCACTTTCACTTTTCACTTTCATGCATTGGAGAAGGAAATGGCAATCCACTCCAGTGTTCTTGCCTGGAAATCCCAGGGACAGGAAGCCTGGTGGGCTGCCGTCTATGGGGTCGCACAGAGTCGGACACGACTAAAGCGACACAGCAGCAGCATTTACACAGTGACTATTCCCTACTGCTTCTGGGTTCCAGAGGCATCACCATCTTTTTGTTTTTGTTGCTAACACTGCTATAAATTGTGTTTGTTAAAGTCTCTTTGGATATTACTTTGAATGTTTCATCTGTTCAAGTTTTTTTACTAATATGTCATCACATTAAATGAACTTACTCTCAATTTTGATGTAAACCAAAAGCTGCTCTAAAAAAAAAAAGTGCTCTTAAAAAAGGATCGTTATAACATTTTCACATGAAGTGATGAGGTTGAAAGGGGATTATGTATTTTGTGAACAAGGACAATATCTAGTTCATAGTAAACTAGCATTCATAACTGTTAATTCATCTCCCCAATCTTTTTCCCAAATAGGATGAAGAGGCATTGGCTAAGACCAGTTCTCATTTTTAGTTTACTAATTCTAAATTCAGGGTATAATGAAATGTATATATGATGAACATTAATGTTCACATATTTTAAAAAATGAGTATAAATTATATTATAATTAGCATGGTATAAAATAGATTAATGGGAATATACTATAAATAATAAAGCTTTCCTCTAATTTCACTATCTAAAAAAAAGACAGTGTCAAGAGAATGAGAAGACAAGTCAGACTTTTAGAAAATATTTGCAAAGGACACATCTGATGAAGGAATGCTATTCAAAATATATAAAGACCTCGTGAAACTCAATGATAAAAAGCAACTCAATTTAAAAGTGGGCCAAAGACCTTAACAGACACCTCAGCAAAGATTATACACATGTCCTGGAAACCAACACAACAACTCTATAAAGCAATTTTTCACCAATTAAAAATAAATTTAAACAAAGAAGATACACAGATGGCAACTTAACCATACAAAAAGCTACTTCACATCAGATGTCATCAGAGAACTGCAAATTGAAACAATGAGATGCTGCTTCTGCTGCTGCTGCTGCTGCTGCTAATTCACTTCAGTCGTGTCTGACTCTGTGTGACCACATAGACAGCTCCTCTGTCCCTGGGATTCTCCAGGCAAGAACACTGGAGTGGGTTGCCATTTCCTTCTCCATTATCCTTCTCCATTTCTCTTCATTGCATGGCAAATTGAAACAATGAGATGCTAATACACACCAATTAAAGTGCCCAGGACACTGACAGCACCAAATACTGACAAGGATGTAAAACAGCAGGCACTCTCATCTGCTGCTAGTGAGAATGCACAATAATACAGTCATTTTGGAAGATATTCTGAAGGTTTCTTATAAAGTCGAACACACTTTTGCCATAGCATCTAGTAGTCACACTCCTTGGTATATACCCAAAGTTCAGTTCAGTTCAGTTGCTCAGTCGTGTCCAACTCTTTGCGACCCCGTGGGCTGCAGCACACCAGGTCTCCCTGTCCATCACCAACTCCCAGAGTTTACTCAAACCCATGTCCATTGAGTTCATGATGCCATCCAACCATGTTATCCTTTGTCATCTCCTTCTCATCCTGCCTTCAATCTTTCTCAGCATCAGGGTCATTTCCAACAAGTCATTTCTTCATATTAGGTGGCCAAGGTATTGCAGTTTCAGCTTCAACATCAGTCCTTCCAATGAATATTCAGGGCTGATTTACTTGAGGATGAACTGGTTGGATCTCTTTGCTGTTCAAGGGCGTCTCAAGAGTCTTCTCCAACACCACAGTTCAAAAGCATCAAATCTTTAGTACTCAGCTGTCTTTATAGTCCAACTCTCACATCCATACATGACTACAGGAAAAACCATAGCTTTGACTAGATGGACCTTTGTTGGCAAAGTAATGTCTCTGCTTTTTAATATGCTATCTAGGTTGGTCATAACTTTTCTTCCAAGCAGCAAGTGTCTTTTAATTTCAAGGCTGCAGTCACCATCTGCAGTGATTTTGAGCCCCCCCCCCAAAAAATAAAGTCTATCACTGCTTCCATTGTTTCCCCATCTATTTACCATGAAGTGATAGGACCAGATGCCATGATCTTAGTTTTCTGAATGTTGAGTTGTAAGTGAACTTTTCACTCTCCTCTTTTACATCAAGAGGCTCTTTAGTTCTTCTTTGCTTTCTTCCATAAGGGTGGTGTCATCTGCATATCTGAGGTTATTGATATTTCTCCCAGTGATCTTGATTCCAGCTTGTGCTTCTTCCAGCCCAGAGTTTCTCATGATGTACTCTGCATATAAGTTAAATAAGCAGGGTAACAACCCAAAGTAGCTGACATCTTAAGTCCAAACAAAACCTTGCATAGAGATGTTTATAGCAGATTTATCTATGGATGTGCTAAGCCACTTCAGTCATGTCTGACTCTTTGTGACCCCATGGAGTGTAGTTCACCAGGCTCCTCCATCCATGGGATTTACCAGGTAAGAATACTGGAGTGGGTTGCCATTTCGTTTTCTAGGAATCTTCCGACCCAGGGATCGAACCCATGTCTCTTGCGTCTCCTGCATTGGCAAGAGAGTTCTTTACCACTAGTACCAATTGCTAATAAATTATTGTCAAATTAATAAATGTATTGAGCATTGAAAAATGTCACTGGCTAATATCAAGTATTGTGGTGATCACTAAAACTTACAAATGAAAGATCTTTTCTTTGATCATTAATTATAAAGAAAGTACAAGTAAATATGATTAAAATAACCTGAAATGTTAAAGAATCACTGAATTATTTCTGGTTAATTTTAAGGCAATTGGATCTTAAATTTTGAATAAATTAGATAAAAATTAATTTATACATCAGCTTTCTTTGTTTTCTTGACCCTATATTCTTCTTTTTTATTTTACTTTATTTTTAAACTTTACAATATTGTATTGGTTTTGCTAAATATTGAAATGAATCTGCCACAGGTAAACATGTGTTCCCCATCCTGAACCCTCCTCCCTCCTCCCTCCCTATACCATCCTTTTGGGTCGTCCCAGTGCACCAGCCCCAAGCATCCAGTATCGTGCATCGAACCTGGACTGGCGACTCATTTCATATATGATATTATACGTATTTCAATGCCATTCTCCCAAATCATCCCACCCCCTCCCTCTCCCACAGAGTCCAAAAGACTGTTCTATACATCAGTGTCTCTTTTGCTGTCTCGTATATAGGGTTATTGTTACCATCTTTCTAAATTCCATATATATATGCGTTAGTATACTGTATTGGTGTTTTTCTTTCTGGCTTACTTCACTCTGTATAATAGGCTCCAGTATCATCCACCTCATTAGAACTGATTCAAATGTATTCTTTTTAATGGCTGAGTAAAACTCCATTGTGTATATGTACCACAGCTTTCTTATCCATTCATCTGCTGATGGAAAGCTTTAAAGACCTTCCAAATGCCAAACAAAAAGTAGAAAATATAAGTATACAGTTTTATTTCTCTACCATTAATTTCAGAATAAAAGATTATTAATGCTATTTTTAAGCAAAATGATTAGAGAAATGTTTTTGTCATTTTACTGTTATTACTATTAATACATTGGGCTTCCCAGGTGGAGCTAGTGGTAAAGGATACTCCTGTAAATGCAGGAAACATAAGAGATGCATATTTGATTCCTGGGTTGGGAAGATCCCCTGAAGAAGGGCATGGCAACCTGCCCCCAGTATTCTTGCCCAGAGAATCCCATGAACAAGGGGCCTGGTGGGCTACAGTCCATAGGGTCGCAAAGAGTCAGACATGACTGAAGCAAGTTAGCACACATGCATACACTATTAATATATTAATAATAATTTCATGTCATAGGTATATCCCCAGCAGTTTATAGGAAACAAAGGTAGGAAGGGCACTTATCTATTATGACCAGAAACAAAAAATAGCAAGAGAAATAGAAGTTGTTTATTCTCTTTATCTGAATAAAAAATGCCTCCACATAGTCAGGTCAATACTTATTGGGGAAAAAAAAAATACTCATTGGGGTCCCACTTACCTTTCTGTTCTGCCATCTTTGTCTTCTATATTTATAGACCCTCTCTGTATCACACAGCTATGGAAGTTCTAGTCATCATGTATGCAGTTAATACAAGAAAGGTTAAAAAAATACATTCACAAACTCTATGTCTCAGTGTCCCAATTTGAGAAGCTAAGCCTCACCAAATAAATTCTGGTTGCATCATTAGCCAGAAATTTTTCACATGGGCACACAGAACTACAAGTAAAACAGGGATATGGAAACTTTAACTGCGTTTTCGTTGTTGTTAATTTGCTTACAAGAAAAAAAAAAAAAAGAATGAAATTGAGACTACAATTAGCAATCTCAGCTACAATAATTCTAATAATTTCCAGTGTTTAGCAACTGAAACAAGTCCAGGACACTCTCTAACACTGAGATAAGCATTTTCTGTATACTAAACTATCATTAAGGTCAGTTTTCATTCCAATCCCAAAGAAAAGCAATGCCAAAGAATGCTCAAACTATCACACAATTGCACACATCTTACATGCTAGTAAAGTAATGCTCAAAATTCTCCAAGCCAGCCTTCAGCAATACATGAACCATGAACTTCCAGATGAACCAGAGATCAAATTGCCAACATCCGCTGGATCATGGAAAAAGCAAGAGAGTTCCAGAAAAACATCTATTTCTGCTTTATTGACTATGCCAAAGCCTTTGACTGTGTGGATCACAACAAACTGTGGAAAATTCTGAATGAGATAGGAATACCAGACCACCTGACCTGCCTCTTGAGAAAACTGTATGCAGGTCAGGAAGCAACAGTTAGAACTGGACATGGAACAACAGACTGGTTCCAAATATGAAAAGGAGTATGTCAAGGCTGGATATTGTCACCCTGCTTATTTAACTTCTATGCAGAGTACATCAAGAGAAACGCTGGGCTGGAAGAAGCACAAGCTGGAATCAAGATTTATGGGAGAAATATCAATCACCTCAGATATGCAGATGATACCACCCTTATGGCAGAAAGTGAAGAGGAACTAAAAAGCCTCTTGATGAAAGTGAAAGAAGACAGTGAAAAAGTTGGCTTAAAGCTCAACATTCAGAAAACAAAATCACTGCAGATGGTGACTGCAGCCATGAAATTAAAAGATGCTTACTCCATGGAAGGAAAGTTATGACCAACCTAGATAGCATATTAAAAAGCAGAGACATTACTTTGCCAACAAAGGTTCGTCTAGTCAAGGCTATGGTTTTTCCAGTGGTCATGTATGGATGTGAGAGTTGGACTGTGAAGAAAGCTGAGTGCCGAAGAATTGATGCTTTTGAACTGTGGTGTTGGAGAAGACTCCTGCGAGTCCCTTGGACTGCAAGGAGATCCAACCAGTCCATTCTGAAGGAGACCAGTCCTGGGTGTTCATTGGAAGGACTGATGCTAAAGCTGAAACTCCAATATTTTGGCCACCTCACACGAAGAGTTGACTCATTGGAAAAGACTCTGATGCTGGGAGGGATTGGGAGCAGGAGGAGAAGGGGACGACAGAAGATGAGATGGCTGGATGGCATCACCAACTCGATGGACATGAGTTTGGGTGAACTCTGGGAGCTGGGGATGGACAGGGAGGCCTGGTGTGCTGCAATTCATGGTGTCACAAAGAGTCGGATACAACTGAGCGACTGAACTGACTGAGCTGAAACTATCATTAGGTCCATTGAAGACATATTTAGAAAGACTATATATAATATACATTCTTCCCAACCCTGCTGCTGCTGCTGCTGCTAAGTTGCTTCAGTCGTGTCTGACTCTGTGCGACCCCAGAGATGGCAGCCCACCAGGCTCCCCCGTGCCTGGGATTCTCCAGGCAAGAACACTGGAGTGGGTTGCCATTTCCTTCTCCAATTTCCTAATCCTACTTGTACCAATTTTAAATAATTCTATTTCACCATGGGGGGGAATGGGAAAAAAATCCCTAATACTAAAAATCAGGCTACTCATGAATCAATTCAATGAAAAATCAAATGTTTTATTCAGATAATTTCAGCCATAACCCAGTTCAAAGCATTGTTTTGAAAATTTACTACTCCTTTAAAATAAACCTGAATTAACTGAAAAAGATAAAATACAAGTTGTTGGCATCTTCCAACATTCCAGATTATCTATTCAGACAATGGAAGTGAAAATGAAGTCACTCAGTCATGTCTGACTCTTTGTGACCCCATGGACTACAGCCTACCAGGCTCCTCTGTCCATGGGATATTCCAGGCAAGAATACTGGAGTGGGTTGCCATTTCCTTCTCCGGGGGAGGGGATCTTCCTGACCCAGGGATCGAACCCAGGTCTCCCACATTGTAGGCAGAGGCTTTACTGTCTGAGCCACCAGGGAAGTCTATTCAGACAATATTGATTATCTACTACGTCAGGCAATGCTGACTGCTTGCATTATAATCATTCTTCTTTCCTTATAATGGAATCTCCATTATATTTGGCTTTAGAATCCATAAAGATCATGAGAGAAGGGTCACTTCCAGATCTTATGGGATGAACCTTGAATAGACTAAGCCAGTCATGTTATGTTGATTTTAACCTATTTGCTGTGATTATGTTAAGATTGGACAGGTGACACAATTCTGATTAATAAGCTGTTAGTGAACAGTCTTGTTAAGATTTAATAATCCTTAAAAATGGATAGAAATAACTGCCACACTTTCTCTCTTCTGGTTTTCTCTCTCCTCACCTCAAGGGTAAATGCTTGGAACTTCTTGAAGCTACCTTGTGATCATGAAGGAATAAGTTTGAGAACAATCCTTGACAGAATGAAGATGATAAGTAGAAAGATAGGAAAAACCTGGAACCCTCATAACATGGTTGGGTCACTGAAATAAACAGTCCTAGAAGTGCTTTATGTCTGGACTTATTGCTTACAATAGATAATTCCTTTAAAAAAAGGAAGATTAATCCACTAATTATTGGGCTTTCTGTTAAAAAGAGCTGAAAATGTCCAAGCTGATCAGTTCAGTGAAGTTTAGTCGCTCCCTCATGTCCAACTCTTTGTGACACCATGCACTGCAGCATGCCAGACCTCCCTGTCCATCACCAACTCCAGGAGTTTACTCAAACTCATGTCCATTGAGTTGGTGATGCCAACTTATCCTCTGTCATCCCCTCTTCCTCCCACCTTCAATCTTTCCCAGCATCAGGGTCTTTTCAAACAAGTTAGTTCTTCGCATCAGGTGGCCAAAGTACTGGAGTTTCAGCTTCAACATCAGTCCTTCCAATGAATATTTCAGGATTGACTTCCTTTAGGATGGACTGGTTGGATCTCCCTGTAGTCTAAGGGACTCTCAGGAGTCTTCTCCAACACCACAGTTCAAAAGCATCAATTCTTCAGTGCTCAGCTTTCTCTGTTACCCAACTCTCACATCCATACATGACTACTGGAAAAACCATAACCTTGACTAGACAGACCTTTGTTGGCAAAGTAATGTCTCTGCTTTTTAATATGCTGTCTAGGTTGGTCATAACTTTTCTTTCAAGCAGGAAGCATCTTTTAATTTCAAGGCTGCAGTCACCATCTGCAGTGATTTTGGAGCCCCAAAAAACAAAGTCTGCCACTGTTTCCAAGCTTATTCACAGGTCACTGTGCTTCAGTTTCAAGTATCTTACCCTCCAGGACTAATTTATCCAGACAATGATTTGGCATTCAGCAAAGAAAAAAAAAAAAAAACAAAAAACCAACGTGTATCATCTTTTTTCTTTCAAAATAATTATACTCATTTCTGGATGCTTAATTAGGAAGAGCCATGTTTATATTTCCTTTAAATCTGTGTCTGTTTTATTGTCTCAACCCTGTTAAACACAGAAATCAGAGCATAAATTTTTCTGAAAATTAAATAGAAAGCTCTCCCAATTGTCTAGCAAATTAGTTGGAGTGTATAGTACAGATAATTATTTATAGAAGAATTGTGTTTCTAATTAATATTATTAAAAGATATGAAGTAAATATGATATGAATTTATTATGATTTTTCATGAAAGTCTCATTTAATAGTCTGAAAAATTCTGTAAGAGCCTATTTTAACTGATTCTAATTTTGAAATTAAGATTTTTAAGTTAAATATTTTATTGTTAAAAAGTGACTGGGTTTTCCTGAGTTTCTTGCTAGCAACAGAGATTTGGGTCACATTGGACAGCTTTAATCAAATGGCATAGCTGAGAAAAATTAGATTAATTTCATTATGTTATAAGTTTCAATTTAGCAAAATTCATCACTTTACAATTCATTAAACAAAGTATATTTTTACAAAATATATAAACAAATACATCAATAATCTGAAACATAAAACTAAGATCAGATATATGCATCACAAAATTATCATTTTCTGCAAATATTACACAATCTTAATAGTGTAATAGTTCCTTAAGATTTGTGTAATAGTGTAATAGTGTACCTATTACACTATTACACAAGATTACCTATATGATACCTCTTAGGATTTTTGTTGCCATTATAAAGGTCAATCACATTTAGATCAAGAAAGAGTTTTGTGCTTTGATTCATAATGTGCAGGGTTTATCTAAGTGACATTTTAGAAATGCTTTATGAATAGATCTTTAATAATTCCTTACAGTTTAATAAATGCTCTTTTTCTTGTTGTTAGTGGAATTTACACATGAAAATTAAACATTGATTAATGAGCTTTCTTTTATTAAAGATTGCCAAAAATTCTTCTCTACAAGCATTTCTCAAAGAGTTATTAAATCTTCAGATAATCATTATTTAATTGACCACAAACCCAATGATAACACAATGGTCATGATTGCTCAAATTCCTAGCAACTTAGCTTTCCAAAACTTTTTCTTTTCCTAGTTTCCTTTTATTAGTTAAGCAAACTTAGCTTGTTGGGAGCCGTCTATGGGGTCTCACAGAGTCAGACACGAATGATGCGACTTAGCAGCAGCAGCAGCAGTAGCCTGCTATAAGTTGTAAAACCCAAAGATTCAGTTTCTTAGGAAAAAAAGTTCACCTCTTATTTACATAAGTGTCCACTGCAGGTTGATTGTATAGGGATGTGTAAGTGTGTGTGTGTGTGTGTGTGTGTGTGTGTGTGTGTGTGTGTGTTGGCTCTGCAGTCATTCAGAGGCTCAGGTTCCACTGAGCTTACAATATGTGGTGTGAAGGTTTTCTGAGCCTGATCCAGCCTGAAGAAGAGCAAAGATAAATAGAGAAAGAATAAGGAAGACACATCTGCTCTCTACTGTTCCAAAATAAAAGTGACCCAAATCACTTTGCTTAAAATTGTTTGAAGAGAACTATTCATTTAGCACCATCTAAATGCAAAAGCAGTGGCCACAGGACTGGAAAAGGTAAGTTTTCATCCAATCCCAAAGAAAGGAAATGCCAAAGGATGTTCAAACTACAGCACAATTGCACTTATCTCACATGCTAGCAAAGTAATGCTCAAAATTCTGCAAGCCAGGTTTCAACAGTACATGAACCAAGAACTTTCAGATGCTGAAGCAGGATTTAGAAAAGGCAGAGGAACCAAAGATCAAATTGCCAACATCCTGTGGATCATAGGAAAAGCAAGAGAGTTCCAGAAAAACATCTACTTCTGCTTCATTGACTATGCTATAGCCTTTGATGGCATGGATCAAACAAACTGTGGAAAATTCTGAAAGAGATGGGAATACCAGACCACCTTACCTGCCTCCTGAGAAATTGGTATGCAGGTCAAGAAGCAACAGTTAGAAGTGCACATGGAAGAATGGACGGGTTCCAAATTGGGGAAGAAGTCAAGGATCTATATCATCACCTTGCTTATTTAACTTACATGCAGAGTACATCATAAAAAATACCAGGCTGGATGAAGCACAATCTGGAATCAAGACTGCTGAGAAAAGTATCAATTACCTCAGATATGCAGATGATACCACCCTTATGGCAGAAAGTGAAGAGGACCTAAAGAAACTCTTGATAAAGGTGAAAGAGAAAAGTGAAAAGGCTGGCCTAAAATTCAATATTCAAAAAAATGAAGATCATGGCATCTGGTCCTATCACTTCATGGCAAATAGATGGGCAAACAGTGGAGACAGTGACAGACTTTATTTTTTTGGGCTCCAAAATCACTGCAGATGGTGACTGTAGCCATGAAATTAAAAGACACTTGCTCATTTGAAGAAAAGCTATGACCAATCTAGACAGCATATTAAAAAGCAGAGACATCATTTTGGCAACAAAGGTTCATCTAGTCAAAGCTATGGTTTTTCCAGTTGTCTCGTATGGATGTGACAGTTGGACCATAAAGAAGGCTGAG
The DNA here is from genome assembly GCF_002263795.3 of Bos taurus. Taxonomy (NCBI): domain Eukaryota; kingdom Metazoa; phylum Chordata; class Mammalia; order Artiodactyla; family Bovidae; genus Bos; species Bos taurus. Next base: position 30,805,915 of record NC_037336.1, read on the forward strand.
TGCCAAAGAATTAATACTTTCGAACTGTGGTGTTAGAGAAGACTCTTGAGAGTCCCTTGGACTGCAAGGAGATCCAACCAGTCCATCCTAAAGGAAAACAGTCCTGAATATTCATTGGAGCGACTGATGCTGAAGCTGAAGCTCTGATACTTTGGACACCTGATGCAGAGCTGACTCCTTAGAAAACACTGATGCTGGGAAAGATTAAAGGCAGGAGGCGAAAAGGAGAACCAAGGACAAGATGGCTGTGTTGCATCACCCACTCAGTGGACATGGGTTTGACCAACTCCAGGAGATGTTAAGGAGAGGAAAGCCTGGCATGCTGCAGTCCATGGGGTTGGAAAGAGTCCAACATGACTGAGCGACTGAACAACAAAGATGCAAAAGAACTAGAACACAAAGTTGAGCTTTATGCTTTAAAGACAAGGAAATGGGTTTGGTGATAATCCTGCCAGTTTTGCCGTATCTGTCATCTAAACACTATAGTAATGATACACTTCATGTTTGTCAAGTGGTATTTGGCCCATCACAGATAATCTATTAATGTTAGTTTCCATCTCTTTCACAGTCAAAATTAATGTGTTCCATGTATCCTTTATTATTTTAATACTATTGTCTATATTCTGGATGAGGGCATGGCAGCCACTCCAGTATTCTTGCCTGGAGAATCTCATGGACAAGGAGTCTGGCAGGCTGCATTCCATAGGGTCGAACAGAGTCAGACACGGCTAAAGTGACTTAGCCCACACATATCTTCTATATTACAGTAAATTAAAATCCATGAAAAACAACTTTTAATGAAAGAAATTAGTAATGATTTGCATTTATTGGAACATTTAGTCCTAAAAAATATGAAATTATATAGTTTAATTAACAAAAATTGTTTGAATAAATGCTTATCTTTAGTTCAGTTCAGTCAGTCATGTCCAACCCTTTATGACCCCAAAGACTGCAGCATGCCAGGCCTCCCTGTCCATCACCAACTCCTGGAGATTACTTAAACTCATCTCCATTGAATCTGTGATGCCATCCAACCATCCCATCTTCTGTCATCCCCTTCTTCTCCCACCTTCAGTCTTTCCCAGCATCAGGGTCTCTTCCAATGAGTCAGTTCTTCACATCAGTGTTCAAAGTATTGGAGTTTCAGCTTCAACAGCAGTCCTTCCAATGAATATTCAGGACTGATTTCCTTTAGGATGGACTGGTTGGATCTCCTTGCAGTCCAAGGGACTCTCAAGAGTCCTCTCCAACATCACAGTTCAAAAGCATCAATTCTTTGGTGCTCAGCTTTCTTTATAGTCCAACTCTCACATCCATACATGACTAAGGGAAAAACCATAGCTTTGACTAGATGGACCTTTGTTGGCAAAAAAATGTCTCTGCTTTTTAATATGCTGTCTAGGTTGGTCATAACTTTTCTTCCAAGGAGCAAGCATCTTTTAATTTCATGGTGGCTGTCATCAAAATCTTCAGTGATTTTGGAGCCCCCCAAAATAGTCTGTCACTGTTTCCATTGTTTCCCCATGTATTTGCCATGAAGTGATGGGACCAGATACCATGATCTTAGTTTTCTGAATGCTGAGTTTTAAGCCAACTTTTCACTCTCCTCTTTCACTTTCATAAAGAAGCTCTTTAGTTCTTCTTCACTTTCTGCCATAAGGGTAGTGTCATCTGCACATTTGAGGTTATTTATATTTCTCCCAGCATTCTTATCTTTAAAGGGCATCATATTTATAAATATATACATATATATGTATATAAAATCAAGTTCCTCTAACCCCCTTATAATTAGCCTACAGAGGAAAATTATGCTCAGTTAATACTATAAATTGTAATGTTCACTATTTTGTTACAAGCTTTTTTCTTTTCACAGATTTTTTTTTATAGTGGTAATTCATGTTAGCATCTAAGCCTAAACTGCAAAACTGAAAAAAAGCACTCTAAATCATTTTAGTATATTAAACAATTTGAGAAATGATATCAAAAGCATTGTTATTCCAATTGCAGATCTCAAATTCCTCAGTGCATCCAAAAATGAATTTAGTGGGCCATATCAAGCATATTCATGTAAATAAAATAACACAATAGAATAGAATTGAAAATAGCAGAATGTGTCATATATGTTATCAGTAAAAACTTTCAGTTAAATCTTTTATTTAGTGATGCTTGTTTGGGCATGTGTATGTATAATGTATGTATTTCCTAATATCACTGTATTATAAAAAACATTTCAAAACTATTTGTATTCTGTAGAGATACATGTTTACATGTAAGATTCCAGATAACTTCATTCAAATAGCAAGTATATCCATTATTATAATTTTACTGGAAATTAATATTCTCTATCAAGTTTTAAAGAAATATCTCTATTGTATTATTATATAACAATGCATTTTCTAGGATGGAAAGAAAATCTTAAGACCATCTGTTCCTTAGAGTTATATACTATTATTTACCTTTGTGATCTTTAACAACTTATTTGACCATATTGGCCTCAGTGAAGGAAAAGTGAATTGCTAATCCTAAACTTCCACTCAAAACTCATTTTATTTTTTTAAATTTTATTTTATTTTTAAACTTTACAAATTGTATTAGTTTTGCCAAATATCAAAATGAATCCGCCACAGGTATACATGTGTTCCCCATGCTGAACCCTCCTCCCTCTTCCCTCCCCATACCATCCCTCTGGGTCATCCCAGTGCACTAGCCCAAGCATCCAGTATCATGCATCGAACCTGGACTGGCGACTCGTTTCATACATGATATTATACACGTTTCAATGCCATTCTCCCAAATCTTCCCACCCTCTCCTTCTGCAACAGAGTCCATAAGACTGTTCTGTACATCAGTGTGTCTTTTGCTGTCTCGTACACAGGGTTTTTGTTAGCATCTTTCTAAATTCCATATATATGTGTTAGTATACTGTATTGGTGAAACTCATTTTATATGATGCTTTTTTTTTTTTTGCAATATATTAATTCCCTATGGAGCTGTTGAGCTTCAAAGGCAAGCCCACCACCCAAGTTGGCCTTTGAGGGCTTCATCTTCCAATAATATCTGTACTTCCACTATTGGCTTTCCATTATACCACAACTAGGACTGTTAATTCAGAAGACTACAAGCTCAAAGAATTCAAAATAAATTCCTATATTAATTAGCTTCAAGACTTACAGCAAGAAAAATTCATCAATATATGATAGCTCTGATATCCACGTCAGGATTATAGTCACATACTATATTTTAAGAATTGTTAGAATTCATGAAAAGATTGAAAAGTTGAATACACAGAATGTAGATTCATATCTACTCTTTAACAGGTTTTTTTCTCTTTGTCCTCCATTTTATGCATTTTCTCTCCTAATTTGCAATATTCAAATATCTTCAGAAGTTTTCTGCTATAAGCTTATGAAGAAATCACACTTTCATCCTTCTATTTGTTACCCTTGAGATTACATTATTCATGCTTAATGTAAGGAATATAGAAATTCTGTGCCTTTTACACCCCCTTACATCTTGTGGTATTATTTCTTTGCCTTTAAAATGTATTTCATGTGCATTTGCATGTCAACACTGTTATTTATTTTGATACATTTTATACAACTAGTTGTCATCAAGATATATGTACATAATTAATAGCTTCACTGCTATTCACTTATTCATTCTTTCATTCACTTTTATATTTGTTTCCAGGATAACCTTCCTTGTCTCTGAAGTAAAAACAAACAAAAAAACCTGATATCTTTCCTTGTTATTTGTTCTATTAATAGTGTGCTTGAGATGGAATTGGTCAGTTTTTATCTGAAATTACCTTTGTTTTGTCTTCACTTTTGAGAGTCATCATCATTTGGTTTGTAATTCTAGTTTGGCAGTTTGTTTTTTTTTTGTTTGTTTTTTTCAGCACTTTAAATATCCTATACAATTACCTTCTGCTTTTATTTGTTTTTGTTGTTGGGAAGCCAGCTGTCTTATTGTTGCTCTCTGGTTGATCTTACATATTCCCTTTGCATTTTGTTTTTAGAAATTTTACCATGATGTATCTAATTAGGATATCTTTACATTTATTCTACTAGAGTTCATAGTACTTTTTGTATCTGTGGGTTATCCCTACTCATTCTTGACAAATTCTCAGTTGCTAGCTCTTCAAATATTGCTTCTGTTTCCTCACCTTCTTATAGACCTTCAATTATACATATTGTAGGCATTTTTGTGTGTCTTATGTGTCTTTTTTGCTTTGTTCTGTATTATTTTTCTTCCATCTCTCTGTTTCAGTCAGAATATTTTGTAATGATTTCTTGGTAACTAGTCTCCGTCTGGGTCCAAGCTGATCCTTCTTTAACTATCTATTTAGCACTTATTTATGTTTTGGTTTGTACCAATGCCAAGACATTCAGATCTCCAGGTGTCTCTACTGAGAGGTTAGGCTTTCTTGCAGGATCAGCCTATTCTTTCCCCGCTGTACTCAAACGGTTCTTTCTCTGGTGAATGACATACATTTGTACCTTTTATGAAAGTGAAAAGTCCACACAAGTTAATCTATTTCTAACTTTGATTCTTTCCCATTTTCTATCCCTATCAATGTAACAGTGCTTGCTTACTAAAGTTTTATAATAAGTTTTGGAATTAGGTTGGGTAAGTCTTCCATCTTTGTTCTTACTACTACTACTACTACTAAAGTCCCTTCAGTCGTGTCCGACTCTGTGTGACCCCACAGACGGCAGCCCACCAGGCTCCGCCATCCCTGGGATTCTCCAGGCAAGAACACTGGACTGGGTTGCCATTTCCTTCTCCAATGCATGAAAGTGAAAAGTGAAAGTGAAGTCGCTCAGTCGTGTCCGACTCTTAGCGACCCCATGGACTGCAGCCTACCAAGCTCCTCCATCCATGGGATTTTCCAGGCAAGAGTACTGGAGTGGGGTGCCATTGCCTTCTCTGTCTTTGTTCTTAGTTAAATATTTTTGGAGAATATGATTACACATTATCATTTTGCCTTCCATGTGTTTTAATCTATTCTTTATAATTTCTCTCATTTTCTATCTGAACTGGCTTAACAGAATTTCTTTAGAATTAACTTCCAATTCACAAGTTTACCCTTCATAAATGTATATTCTTCTGCTAACCCACTTTTGGGTTCTTACTTCAGTGATTACATGTACTATTTATAGAGATTCTATTTGTTGTTCTATTTTAATGTTGGTAGTCATTTTGAAAAGTCTGCTGTTTTTCTGTTCCTATTTCTTCATTTATATCTTTATTATTATATTCTGCGTCTACTTTCAAAATGTTGGAGTTATTGTATATTTCAGTCTGCTGTTTGAGTGTCTTATTGAAAACACTCACTCATGGTTCATTAGCTTTTCCTATGCTTTTTATTTTGAATCTATATTAATTTGTATTTTATTTATAGAAATCCTATGAGATCTAAAATGTGTTTCTACAAGCAGACCTGAGTTTTGCTTCTTCCAAGTATTTCACAAGGTTACAATCTATAACCATTTTAATTTAACTCTTGGCCAGCCTTTGCTGTACCATACAGGGAGTATATATTTGAACCCAAAAGATTTGTGAGGTTGGAAATTTCATTAAGAGTTCTCAAAGAAGTGATTTGTTTCCTACTTGGATCTGAGATCAACATCAGACAAGTTTCCCTGAAATAGCCATTTGCCAGCTGGTGAAATTTACACACATACACACGTGCACTATACTAAAGGTACATTTCTGCAAAATCCTATATTTTTACTATGCTTTTATTTCAACATCTACCTCATGGGATATGGCAAAAGCCACAATCACCCACAGCTTTAGGATCACATCAATTCCTTTTATTTCAACTCCTTCTTAAAACTGGATATTGAGATTTTTTTTTTAAAGTACTTCAAACTAAAAATTTGAAAGTATATTAATTTATTATTTACAGATTACTTTTAAATAGGAATTTTTAATACTACATATTATCCCCTGTCCTTTTTCTCAGGATTAATTACTTGATTACAGGGGATTTGCCTGCTGGATAAGAAAGTGGAGAAACACAATTCTCCTGAAGAGATTAGAGAAAACTAAAAAGAAAGGCATAAATAGTATGAAGGAAATTCCATATGACATGATAATTTCTAATTTTGTTGAGCCCCTCCCTACAGCTCTGATTTGTTATTAAAGACAGTTCAATATCCATATAATGCTACTTTTGTTAGTCTACATAAGTGGTCTTTCAAAGAACACCGCTAACACCAATTCTAAGCAGTTTTTGCCTGGCTCCCAGATTCCAGCTCCAGACATTAGCCATAGCTTTGGGTTTTACCAGTTTTTTAGTTTGCCTCTCTCCTCCCTAGGATAAAGTCTGGAGAAATCTAAAACTTCAAAATCTTAGTTCATTTACTTTCTCATTTGAAGAAATATGTTATTCCACACAGCCTTCATTGATCCTAAGTTCAGTTCAGTTCAGTCGCTCAGTCATATCTGACTCTTTGTGACCCCATGAATCGCAGTATGACAGGCCTCCCTGTCCATCACCATCTCCCGGAGTTCACTCAAACTCACGTCCATTGAGTCGGTGATGCCATCCAGCCATCTCATCCTCTGTCATCCCCTTCTCCTCCGGCCCCCAATCCCTCCCAGCATCAGAGTCTTTTTCAAATGAGTCAACTCTTCGCATGAGGTGACCAAAGTACTGGAGTTTCAGCTTTAGCATCATTCCTTCCAAAGAACACCCAGGGCTGATCTCCTTTAGAATGGACTGGTTGGATCTCCTTGCAGTCCAAGGGACTCTCAAGAGTCTTCTCCAACATCACAGTTCAAAAGCATCAATTCTTTAGCACTCAACTTTCTTCACAGTCCAACTCTCACATCCATACATGACCACTGGAAAAACCATAGCCTTGACTAGACGGACCTTGTTGGCAAAGTAATGTCTCTGCTTTTCAATATGCTATCTAGGTTGGTCATAATTTTCCTTCCAAGGTGTAAGTATCCTTTAATTTCATGGCTGCAGTCACCATCTGCAGTGATTTTGGAGCCCCCCAAAAATAAAGTCTGACACTGTTTCCACTGTTTCCCCATCTATTTCCCATGAAGTGGTGGGACCAGATGCCATGATCTTTGTTTTCTGAATGTTGAGCTTTAAGACAACTTTTTCACTCTCCTCTTACACTTTCATCAAGAGGCTCTTACCTGTGGCAGATTCATGTTGATGTATGGCAATACCAATACAATATTGTAAAGTAATTAACCTCCAATTAAAATAAATAAATTTATATTAAAAAAGAACCTATACCAGGAGCAATAGTGTTAGAGCACTATATTGTGTATTAGAATGCTTGTGTCAACCTTTCTCTTCATAAGAAAACAAAAGCAAACTGAAAATATCAAATAAACTAAAATATGTGTTTATATTTGGAAAATCTGGAAAATAACATGTTTGTATTTTAGACAAAATTTTCAGATCAGTCTGACTTGTCCAAGGATTAAAGCTTACTTGATTACATGAAATTGGATTTTGTATTAAAAAAAAAAAAAAGCGGCTCTTTAGTTCCTCTTCACTTTCAGCCATAAGGGTGTTGTCATCTGCATATCTGAGGTTATTGATATTTCTCCCGGCAACCTTGATTCCAGCTTGTGCTTCACTGATTGCTAAATATTAGACTCTGAATCACCCATAACTATTAAATTCAGACATCCTTGTCTCTGTCCACTTATTTTTCTTTCAGATTTCTTACCCAACAACTCACATTACAGCTTTTGCTTTCCTTTTCTTGTACTTTCTCCCCAACTCCTTCCTTTCATCCTCCCCTTTCCTCTGTCCTCCTCTCCCTACTCCTCTTTCTTTCCCTTCTCCTTCTCCTCTCTCCTCCTCCTTCATCTTCTTTCTCTTCATCTTCTTCTTTGTCCAGTTCTGTGTAGTGGCCTCTCCACTCCTTGGCCTCCTCCACTTGCTCACTATCAAATAGAACTCTTTATGTTTAGTTTGTTCCCTGAGGTTAAATGGATCATCATGTTAAGCCCCATTTGGCTAAACACGTCTCATTGTTCCATATTGGTTTACTGTTTCAATTTCCTGACAAATCCAAACCTGTGGATCTATCCAAATGTCCATTTTCACAGAGTTAACATATAAGCTGTTGAATACTACGAGACACAGTCATATGTTCAAATTGTTTTCACTAAGATTCATGCACTTTATAGTCAAGTAAGTCCTCCAAGCTGACAGAAAATCCTCCTCTGGTTTTCATGTCTTTCATTCAAGGTCAGAATAATAGTTTTGTTTTGTTTTGTTTTTCTGGTTTTTGACATACTTCAGGGAAAACTAGTAAATAGTCAACAGGATAAACCATCCTTCTTGGCTAATTCAGAATGTTGTCACTGGAAGGCACAAGTAGGTAATTTTGCAATGATTATTTCACAATTTGAATAAAAAGCATGGTTGGCTCTTATAATCTTTGAATATTGTTATTTATCAACTCAAAAATCATCTTCAATGGTCATCACACTACTTGGAAATGCATTTTCTATTTTTTCTGTACTTGAGTCTTTTAAAAAAATAAGTTAAAAATGAGAAACTCCCAACTGAGACCTAATTTCAATAATGGAAAAATGAAATGGAGTCCTCCATTTCCCTCACTAACTAGTCTGATTTGACCAAAAAAAAAAAAAAAAAAAGCACTGAATTCCACATTCAATTGAGAATCTGTATAGATCAAACAGCTCATATAAAGGAATAACCTACATCCCTTCAATCACTCAGATGTTTGAGTTGAGAGAGAACCAACTGCAATATTTTGCCCGTGTAGCTCGTTTTCTGTTCCTTGGGAGTAACTTGTCAGTCTATAGTTTTCCATGGCTTTGGGTCAGCCTTCTGGGAAGAAGTACACATCCCATCCTATGCCTTGGATATATCTGTGCGGGGGCACTGGAGAGTAGAAGATGTCTGAAAAGTGAGCCACTTTCTTGGCCATAGGAGAAGGAACCAGTTTCAGTACATTATTAATATGGTGCCAATAATACATTCATATAAACACATTATCATATTTAATGAAGAATATTTAGTAAATAATACAGTATACCATACAAAATCACCATAAAACTCTCACCTTCCTTTTCATTTTTAGCTTTTTCATCTTCATTTGAAATTATTACAAGCATATATTCCTACCTCCTTGACAGATTTTTTTTCTCTTGTCACTTGTCTATAAACCTAGTCCATCTCTACATACACATCTCAAAAATTCACTACAGTATCATTTTTCCAGTTTGCTCTGCAAAGAAAATTGCTAAAGTGATTTTAGTATTTTTTGCATAATCTCCTTTTTGGATCAAAATGATTGTGATAAATGCAAATCATATAAAACTACTAAAAGAAAACCAAGGCCCAGAAACTGTGTAAGTCAAATATGTTTTCTTGTTTGAGGACACTGTGGAAGAAAGTACATTTAAGATTAACTACAAGGATATCAGCAATGTTCTCAAAGAGAGGTACGAGGGTCCAGGAGTTTATATATAGGAAGATTCCCTGGAGGAGAAAATGGCAAGTCACTCCAGTATTATTGTCTGGAAAATCCCTTGGACAGAGGAGCCTGGTGGCCTACAGTCTACGGGGTTGGAAAGAATTGGACATGACTGAGCACATACATACCTACACACACACACACACACACACACACACACACACACACAGTGTAGAGATAACAGTTGTGAAAATGAGGGCTGACACTTACTATAACTGTAACTATACTATAGCTGTAACTATACTTCCAGGCAAAAATTTCTTTCCAGACATAAGGCTATGTGAGTTCCCTATACATAGGTACTGGGGCACATGTAATGCAAAAATTTCATTTTTATAATACATAATATGTACATTGGTATATATTTCAGAGTAGACTGAAGAAGACACATAATTTCATCCATCTGTCTCTGGGATCCCCAGAGAGGGGTTAAGCCGAGGACACTTTGGCCTAACTGTTGCCCCAAACAATTGCTAGTCAAGTATCTCAGGGGAAACATGACTCTCATTTTTCTGTTGCTGTTGTTAAGTCAACAATCCCTTTGGCCATTTCCCTCATGGTCTTAGAAGTTACTTATGTTATGCATGGAGGTGCTGTCATTGTAGAGGGTGATCAAGCAAACAGAATTGCCTTATAGTCCTATGTTGAGTGTTCATTGTGTCTGTTACTAAAAGGAGAATATAATTTGATTAGGAAATCAAAAACAAGCAAAATAAAAATCAAGGATGAAGTAGATTAATATAAAAAAATTTAATTCAAGAGGATTTGGGAAGGATCTGCTTTATAAATATTAATATTTAGTTATCTGACATCTAACCATTTGGTTTGCATGAGTTATAGACAATAGGATGCCACTTGATTAAAATATTACAAGCCTAGTCATATATATCTGATCATTTCTCCTTAATTTCACTCAGTTATTAATGACACATTTATCACCATCTAAATTATGAGATGATCTTAACATAAACAGCTGTATACCCTTTGCATAATAGCTTTGATACAATAATAATATTTCTTGTCATTACAAATTGGTGCTTATCTCATCCATATAATTTTACACTGTAGGCCTTCAGCTCTCTTCTACTTACAAAAAATATCTTGTGTCAATTTGATCTCACATAAGTTATGATGCATTGCAGAATAAGTGAATTTATTTGGCTACCAGTTTCAAGTGACAAGCTCAATTAAGAATGTTTATTCTTGTATATCATGTTTGCCACTTAGTCTGTTCTCTTTCAGACCTATTTTCCCTGCAAAATCTTATCAGCAGGAGGAAATTCAACTAGACATTGCATAAGGCTATTATGAAGATGAGTTTTATGTTCTTTGTGTTACTAAACATATGACAGAAAACATTTAACTGACTTAGTATGATTGTTTAATTATACATTGCCAGAGAATCATAATAGAAAAATAAACAAAATGTCTTCTAATAACACCTGATACAATTCAGATAAAAATATTTATTCATAAAAAGAATTAAATTACTTTTAAATATATTAACCTAAAGACCAATATAATGGTGAATACAACTTTTCATGGAATTTTGTTTCTATATTAATTTTCTATTTCATCTATTAAAGAAATGGCACATGAAAATGGTTCTAATTTTCACATGACCATCTTAAGTAGAGAATGTATATTCAGAGCTGCTTCACCAAGAATATTGTTCCAATGTTAAGTTTATCTTCATCCCAAGAATTTGAAAGAAAAAATATAGCATAAATGATAGGCCTCACTTTTTCTTGAATAAATGAGCACTCAATCCAGTGACCTAGAATTAAACATTTTAACATTTTTCACCTTGTTCTCTTCATCACTTGTTCACCAGAAGTGATGCTTGCTACAAACACCTCTGAAAATTACATCAACTGTGACCTTATTTGTGTTTGAATTAAGACTGTTACTTTGCTTTTGTTTTTCATTCTGGAAAATTTTGCCAAAATGTTTTCTAATTTTATTTGTATTCCCAGAAAAAAAATTATTGGTCATCTAGCTATTTACAGCAAGATTAATAAAGCTGAGATAACACTATTATTGAGTTAATCATTATTTGCAATTTTATACTAGCAACATTGATAAATTGCTGTGAAATCCTAAAGTCAATAATCTTGTATACTTTAGTTTTGTAACAGATTTTTCACTCCCTTAAAATTCCTTACTCTCAAGGTATAATATTGTACTGCTCATTTGTATAATGTGAATCCATATGAGCAATAAATTACCTTCAATATAAAAGCAATTTTTATCACTTCTTGAAACTTAACACAAGTTGCTTGTTTTACAAAAGGAGGTACATTAAAAATTGTATTCAGTTAACCTAACTTCCTTTTGCAGTAAATTATATTTCATATATATTTTAAGAAAAGGTATGAAAAACCTAGACAGCATATTAAAAAAGAGACATTACTTTGCCAACAAAGGACCATATAATCAAAGCTATGGTTTTTCCAGTAGCCATGCGTGGAAGTGACAGTTGGACCATAAAGAAACCTGAGCACCTGAAGAATTAATACTTTTGAGCTGTGATGTTGAAGACTCTTGAGAGTCCCTTGGACTGCAAGGAGATCAAACCAGTCAATCCTAAAGGAAAGCAGTTCTGTATAGTCATTGGAAGGACTGATGTTGAAGCTGAAGCTCCAATACTTTGGCCACCTGATGCAAAGAGCTGACGTATTAGAAAAGACCCTGATGCAGGGAAGATCGAAGGTAGGAGGAGCAGGGGACGACAGAGAATGAGATGGTTATATGGCATCACAAACTGAATGGACAGGAGTTTGAGCAAGCTCCAGGAGATGGTGAAGGACAGGGACGCCTGAGCATGCTGCAGTCCATGGGGTCACAAAGAGTTGAACACGACTGAGTGACTGAACATCACAATCAGTGTTTAAACAATTCCACCAAACCTTTATATTTTCAAAGATTTTTCCCCCAGGAGATCACCTGTATAGTTTCTTTTTCTCAGCTGTGTTATATAGGAAAACAGACACTAGTAATACTTTTTACAAAAGGGAAAAAATAACACTAATTAATCTCCAATCCACAGGGAGACTGAAGAAAACTGATTGAGATAAATGAAAAAGAACTGAAGTCTTACAAATAGAAAAACACATAGGAAACTTATGAACAGGGAAAAAAGTATTCAAGTTTTTTTAAAGCTTTCACAGGACCTTATAGCATGCAAAGTTAGTTGTATTCTAAAAATTCTCAGCATGCTCACATGCACTGAATTAACTACCTCTAAACTCTGTCCAAATAAAATGATTTGCTTATACTTCAACATGATTTGCTTATACCTCTTTGTATATAATATATAAACAATGAATTTTGTTTTCAGGACATATCTACTAAGAGTCCTTCTGAGCAACATATTATGCTAATTTTCAAAAAACAACTATAGGTAGACACTGGCCATTTCATATTCTATTTGTTAATTCCCAATTGTCTAAAATGACTTTCCAGAAAACTTTAGGGAACCAGAACAGTTCATGTGCAACAAAGATTTATAAATGACTGGGCCTGTCTAGTAAGGGACTCTTCAAAGGAGTAGGTTGAAGGAAGTTGTTGAATAGCTCAGAAGCAGAGTGTAACTTTATTATCAAAGTATGCCCCTAAATAAACAGCATTAGAAATACCCCATCTCTGCTCATTACCCTTTTTTCTTAATCTTCTTTTCCTTGCCTTGCCACTTGTGTGGTAAAATCAAGATTTCTGTGCTTGCTTCTATCTGCTTAGCCTATTTTATTGTTGCAGAGTACTTACTTACGTCAGCCCAGTGACAAGGCTGAATGGTCCTCTCTGTGGTCAAGCCAGGTTAAAAAGAGACATCAATGACTTTTGAAACACTAAGTCCATAAATAAATAAATATATATATATATGTGTGTGTGTGTGTGTGTGTGTGTGAATTTATTTATGGACTTAGTATTTCAAACATAATTTTCAAATATATATATATTTTTTTTCTATAAATGATGAGGATAGGTTGCAGAATGAGTAAACAAAGTTAACAATTCTAGGTCCTAACCAAATACCACTCTTTCAAAAAATAGCTTACAGGAACTCAGATACTCTCTTAGCTGGCTTGGGCTGTGATAACAAAATGGTGATTTAAACAGTATAAATTTATTTTCTCACAGTTCTGGAGGCTAAAAATCTTTTATCAGGGTGGAGAGACCCCTCTTTCTATCTTGAAGATGACCAGCTTCTATCTACAAGCTCACAGGGCCATTCCTTGGTGTGGGGAGGGCAACAGAGAGGATGAGGGGGAGAGAGGGAGAGTGAGAGAAGGCTCTTTGGAGTCTGTTATAACCACAGTAATCCTATCAGATGAGGGTCTTACCCTTACAACACCATTTAACCCTAAGTACTTTCTTAGATGACCAGTCTCCAAATACAGCCACTCTAGGGGTTAGGGCTTCAGTGTAACAAGAATCTGTGAGGGGAGCATAAAGATCCAGTCCATTACTAAGCATTGTTTTCATTTTATGCCAGACGAAGAAAGTGAATTATACACATTACCTTTTAAAATCCTACCACTCCTTGAGAGGCAAAGTAGAAATACAGGTAGAAGTAGTGCAAAAGTACACACTCCCAAACCACTTTCTATTGAATAAGCATGAGAAAGGTCTGAAGGGAGAGAAAAGGGACAATTAGCAAAAAGAAAATCACACATATATTTAATTTTGTATTCAAAATTAAATATATGCTGAAAAACCAAATAAAATCAGAACCGAAATTTTTAAGTGATTTAATTGTTCTATGTTATATAAGCAAGTCTTAATGCAGGAATTTTCTAATGACTTCCAATTTTCTTCCAGATTGTCTGCAAGTTGCTACTTCTACTTTTCCCAAGCTGCTCAAAGTTTGAATTTCTGACAGAGCTGCCACGAAAAGCCAAGGCCTGAACAGACCGAATCAGCACTGTCATTTCACTGCAGCCACATTATGAGGAATTAGTCCTAATGAGGGATGACTTCCTGAAGAAGATGACACAGATGGATGAAGAGACAGCTCATGAGTACTCACCTTGAAAGGAAGCTTCATGCTGAGTTGCGTATAAAGTAGGACTTTTAAAAGTCAAATATGGAATAGGATTTAAAGTGTAAGAGTATAGAAGGTCCTTGACATTTACTGACAGAAGATTGCATGCAATCTAAATGATAACACTTTGTCATTGATAGGATTTCAGGAAGGAAAATAATTGGGCCCAAACAGTGAGCATACACAGTAATTGTGAATAAAGCTAAGGAGGAAACTTTAGACAGAAATGACTGAACGAGGGGAAATTTGAGAGCTAGTTAAGTGAAGGTAAGGAAATTATGAGTGTTTTACTGATGATAAGAAAAGAAAGGTCAAAGTCAAGATATGTGAAATGAAAACAATAGGATTTATAAAATAACATGGTTTCAACTGAAATTAGTAAACAGATAATCAAAAGACAATACTGATTATTAGGATAAAATGAGGCACTGAAGAGGTTTCAGGAAGAGAGATCAGGTGAAATACGTATTTTTTTCCATTGAATTTTGGGTACTAAAGAAAAGGTTTTGAAAACAGATCACATCAGCAAAGAAAAATGTTTCATTTGGAATTTATTAGCACAAAAATCCTATGACATTTTAATAGTGCCAATATAGATTTAATTCCATTAATTTAGAAATCAATTTCATTTATTTGAATGCCTTATTGCAGACATGTTATTTCAGTTTATCAGTTTATCTTAGATAGAATAATAATAATTGTTTTATGAATTTAAGAAACTACTGTAATTTCTACCTGATAGAACCTACTAATATAAAGTACAGGTCAATAGAAATCAGACTATTTTGGTAGAAATCAAGATGGTAGTTGCTCTTCACCTATATTCTGCAATGTTTCCCAAATTTTAGTTTTATAATTGGAACTTACTTTAAAATATTAATATGAAGTTAGAGTATTAGAATGTGAAGGTTGTTGAAAAAAAAAATTATTTCTCCCTCCATTAAAGGAATAAATCACAGCTGTGTGCTAAGTCCTCTCTCTGTTATTCTTTGCTCACAGTTGTTTTGCAGGAATTTGTCTTTCTACTAGGTGGTAGCTTTCCTTGTTCCCTAATGCTCACTCAGAGTAATAATGTTCAAGCTGTCCTGGGAAATTTCTAAGTCAAATACTGTTATATAACTATTAATATGTCAATCATGTTCTAACTTGAACTTAATGTGCATTCACTGCTGGAATGTAAACTTGCCTGAAATGTATCAGGAAAGCTTATAGAACAGATTAATTCAAGTCAAGGAGCCTCCTGAGCAGGTCACTTCTCAATCTACAGGATAAGAGAGCCTGGCAGACAGTGTCAGTCCGATAATAAAATGGGGATCATGCCAAGGAAGGCAGAATGTCTTCCTTTCTCTCTTGTCCCACCGACTTCTCTGCCTTATTTGTCGTAGATAACTACCAATCTGCTTCCTCTCACATTATTAAATTTGTCTTTTGAAATTCACATCAGTACTTGCTAGGCTTCTGGCTTCTTTCAATTAGTCTAATTGTTTTCTGTATCATTCTTCTCTGTTGCTGAATATTGCTTCTCTTTCTTTTACTCAGTGTAGAAAGATTCTTTTTTTTCTTTTTTTTTTTTTTTTTTTTACAATTGTAGCAAATTGCATATGAATATTTGTGTACAAACTTTTTTGTATACTTATTTTATTTGGGGGTAAACACTTAGAAATGGAGCTGCTGGTCATATAGTTCACAGCCATTTTCACACCCAATATTGAGCCTTGGCTCTCTATCTCTAGCTTGTTCAAATGTCCAGAAGAAAACTGCCAAATGAAAAAGGAAGCGTAAAAACGCCAACATTAGAGATAAGGGGGAGAAAACAGACAAACACTGACATATCTTCTCCCATGATAAGATAATTTACACATTTGATCATCAGAAAATCTATACATGTGCACCTCTGATAACATTGCACTCATGAGTTTCATGCATTATCTGTACTAATTCAATTAGAAAACGGACAAAGAACAAAGGCAGCACCATTGAACCATGTAATACACACTAGGTGCATTAAGAAACACTTTTAAATTATCTTAAATAGCTTAAAAACACACTAAACTTTTATGATGTTCATGCAATTACACCATTTGATTTTTCAATCCCAGTTACTGAAAACCAGAAAATGAAAATTTCTAGTCAAGTAATAATTACTATCTTTTCAAGTTGAGTGAAATTAAAGAAGGGATTGGAGCTGACTATCAGATGAAAAAAGGTATCTTTCATGTCTTGTCTCCAGGGTATTTCTCCACAATTCTTTTCTCATAAGCAATGTAACCCAAGTGGCGCTAGTGGTAAAGAATACACCTACCGATGTAGGAGACGTAAGAGATGGGGGTTCAATCCCTGGGTTGGGAAGATTCCCTGGAGAAAAGCCTGGCAGCCCACCCAGTACTCTTGCCTGGAGAATCCCATGGACAGAGGAGCCTGGTAGGCTACAGCCTACAGGGTCACACAGAGTTGAACATGACTGAAGCGACTTGGCATGCATGCGTAAGCAATGTAAAGGTAAATATGGTTTTACATTGCATATGTTTATTACTTTTTTTTCACCTCAAGGAAAATGCTGAAACTTACACATACCAGAAATCTAAAATTTGTAAGAAACACAGGTAACTAGTAATAAAGTATTTGCAAAGTTTATCAGACTCAGCCATGGCTCATCATGGTCTATTTGAAATAAAAGAATGTAAATTCTGCTGTCTGACTTTGCATTAGAGATAGCACTTTCACAAGAGTCTCCTTCATTGGCAGACAGGATCTTTACCACTAGTGCCAACTGGGAAGCCCACAAGGAATATTACTAAATAACAACAATTCCATTTATTGGATGCCTGCTCATTCTGTGCCAAGAATGCTGATAAACTTACACGTATTATCCCACAGAATTGTCAGAAGGGAACACAATAGAGTAAGTATTGTTTACAGATAAGGAACAAGTTTAGAGCAGTTAAGTAATCACTCTTAGTCATATTGCTTATTAGTGTGCCTCATGGAATGCCTCCCAAAGCAGGGTAGTTCAAAATAAAGAAAACAGTTTATAAATATTATATATCAAAATTGGCATAGCCTGAATAGTTTCAGAAAATATACTATTCAATAGAAGCCATTTATAACTCTATTTTTAAAGTGTAACTAAAAGATATATCCTTAACCCAGTAAAGTTTCTCTAGTAACTTCAGGGAACATATTCCTTGCCTTTTAGAGCTGGAGAAACAGATATTAAAATATAATTTGACTAAGATGAGCTCCATAGTGAAGAAATTCAGAGAAAACATGCATAGTGAGCATAATCAAGTCACAGTGAGCATAATCAAGTCTGATCTGATTAATAAAGATGCTTGAATCTAATGCACGGGTAAGAAGAAGCTATATGACTAGAGGAGCGGGGTAAACTGTCTACACAGAAGGACCAACATTCCCAAAGAACTTGAGAAAGTTTATGGCATAGTCAAGGAACCAAAAGACCAAACTTTTTTTTTGTTTGTTTTGTTTTTTGTTTTGGAATAAAAGGAACAGAAATGAAGGGTGAGAGAAGAATTTTGCAGAATTAAGATCAATACTCTATTATTCCAGAATACTTCTATTCATTCCTTCTTTCTCCCAGCTACTTAATTATTATTCAGTCCCTCCTTAATTATTATTCAGTCCCTACTAAGGACCAGACTATACTACATATTGGGATACATAATGGGATATGACAGGGGGCAGAACAAAGCTCTTCTACTAACAAGGTATGTTCTTGCAAAGGAAGATAGGCTACAAACAAAATTGCAAGGTAATATATAAAATATGAGAAAGTCATACATACTATTAAAAAGAACAAAAAAGTAAAGAGAGAGAATACCAATCAAGCTGAAGTGTCCATAAGAATCATCTAGCAAGAGTGTTAAAATGCAAAGACAGACTCAGCAATTCTAGAGTGAGGGCTGAGATTTCCATTTCTAAGAGCCTCCCAGGGGATGCAAATGTTGCTGGAATATTGCTGGAGTGTTTGCCATGTTTTGACTAATAGGGAACAGAACGTAAGGAACCTTGTTGTTTGTTCAGGAAACACCTCTTTGTTGGATTATATTTAAATACATTCATAAATAAAGACCTAACAATGGAGTCCCTAAAATATATGAAGAGAAAAATAGACAATTATATCAATACAATAATAGTTAGACACATCAACACACTATTTTTAATAATGGACACAACAACCAGACAAAATATTAATTAAAAGACAGTTTGAGCAACACTGTACATCAACTGAAGCTTATATGTATATAGAGAGAACATTCCTCCAGCACAATACACATTCTTAGCAAGAGCACAAGGAACATTTTACAGAATAGAACATATCTCGTGGCACAAGAAAGCAGTAAGAAGTTTAAAAGATTGAAATCATAAAAAGAATATTTTCCGATCACAGTGGAATTAAGCTAGAAATGAATTACAGAAAGAAAACAGAAAATGTATAGAAATTAAACACTCTTAAACCAATGAATGAGTCAAGGAGGAAATCACAAGGGAAATTTCAAAAGACCTTGATATGAATGAAACAAAACATACCAAAATTTGTGGGATGCAGTGTCCAGAGGGAAATTTAGAGCTGTACATGCCTACATTAGAAAAGAAGAAAGATCTCAAATGGATAAACTCATTGTACACTTTAAAGAACTAACTTATGAAAGGAAACTAAACACATAGCAGAAGAAAGAAAATAATACAGTTTAGAAAATAGATAAATCATATAGAGAGTACACAATTGTACATTTAATTATATCAATATAAAAATGATGAAATTTAATTATAAGCTCCAGTATGAAAATATTGAGGTATCTATATAAGACATAAAATCTGGCATGATTTTAAACAAATTGTGGAACTCAAGTAAAGGTAATCCAATACTTGAAACACTGTTGTTCAAGTAGAACAAATATCGTGACATTAAATTATGAAGAAGGAGACATAATTTTAAAAAGTTAATTGTCTCTGTAATAACCAATAATTATAATATAAATATGAATTGACTTTCAGTGTTTAGAATGAACCTATAGACAGAAGTGAAAGATACCGATAATTAAAAAAGCTAGAGAGAGAATGTAAATTGGGCATGCTTGACAATATAAAAGTAAAGGTACCACTCTTAGAAGTAGGCAGAAGTGGAGAGAGAGGCTAGGAAAGAGTAGATAAGCTGGCAGACTTCTGTCACAGCAGGGAGAGGCAAGAAACTTGTATGTAGTCCTTGAGCAAATTAATGTATAAGCGGTGGAAAAGCAAAAAATACACAATGTAGCTCAACATAGGTGGAACGAAGGAAGTGGTTTTGGGGTGATAATGTCTAAATAAGCTTATAATTCTATTTTTTATTTCAGGGATTTACTTTTTTAAAAGTCAAAAATAATAGTTAAATAATATTATTTAGGATCATGAGCCCAAGCACAAATTTAAACAAAAGCAGAAATGCTTAATAGGAATAGCTTCCAGACAGAAATTCTAGGGCTGGAGATACATGAAGCAAGGAATAACTGATTTTTATAATTAATTATTTAGTACTATTGAGTTTCTCAAAAAATAAATTGATTCGTCAAATGAATAAAAAAGAAAAATAAATAATGTTTCAAAAAGTAAAGGAAGAATGTTATCTCAAAGGGTGTCCGAGTCCCCTGAAAGAACAAGTTGTCAGTGACTTCTCAATGCAGTGATCAGGTAACCAGACAGTGCTCTGTAAAAGGAAGAGCTATATTATGCCAAAGGCTTGTAAGACTTATGACTGTAATCAGGAAGTTCAATAATTTCCCTTCCTCACAGGGCAGACAATCAATCAGCCAGTGAGCCAGTTGTCTTGGAGAAACCATCTCTCACTGTCATTCCATATTGTTTTTGAAGTCATAATCAATGCAGTACTTTATCAAATGAAACTAAGACGAGCAAATATTAAAATGTAAGAGTCTAAAAGTCATTTTTTTTTCAGATGGCATGATATATACCTGAAAAAGTTAAAGGAGTTAGAATTGATAAATTAGTTTAATAAGATAGTCAAAACCAGTGCAAATATACCAAATTCAACAGCACTCATTCATACCAGCCATATCTAGTTAATATACATAATGAAGAAAAAATATCTGACATAAACAAGTGTGTATGAATTATAGGAAAAACAAACTGTCAATTTTTGAAATGGTTGCCTATATGAGTTTTCCAAACTTTTATATTTGTTTCCTCTATCATCCACTGACACTGAACTCCCCTTCATTTTCAAAATCAAAATGTACATTTTTCCTGGATTATTCTGCTTAGCCTCTTAGCTAATCATGTATCTTTTTTGAAGACTTTTAAATTTTATTCCTACACTATTATACCTTCCACAATTTCTTCCCATTTCTCTGTCTGATCTTTCTCTATATATTTACTTTCTCACCATCTACTCTGTTTTAAATAGTAAACTTATTAAAGCTCTGTTCTTAGCCTCTTTTCCTTATTACTCTCCCAAATCATATCATGTCCTTCTGTAGCTTAAGTTTCTACCTTGATCTAGATGACTACCAAAATACTCATGCCAGCCAACGTCATTCTCCAAAAGGTTAGGGCAACTTCACTTGGGTCTTCCTTATATATTCCAAATGTTGGATATTTCTCACATAATTCAAATGTTCTGATTCACACTTGAAATTTATAAGCCCACCAACTTAATGTATTAGTGAGTAACTCCAGCATTAATCCACCTGTACAAGTCAGGATTCTGAATGTGATGTTTGATTCATCTTTTTTTTTTTTTTTTCCCCTCACTCATCTAATCTATGAACTGTTCTTCCTAAACATACTAATTTATCAGTTCGTGCCTTCATTTCTGTAATTCTAGTTACATTACCACAGTCTTTCACATGGGTTATTACCCTGGGCTCCAAATTGTTCTCCTCTCTCCTCATTTGATCCTCTTTAATCCACTTCCACAAGCTACTAGGGCCACTGTTTAGGATGGTAGTCTTATTATGGTTACTCTCCTTCTTAAAACACATCAATGGTTCATCATCTCTCCTTAGAATAAAGTCTAAAATGCCGTTAAGACCATCTAGTCACTTTTTTTTTTTTTTTTTGCACTTTAGCCTTATTTACTTCAGCATGTTTCATATACTTAACAATTCAGTCACACTGAATTTCTTTCAATCTGTTGAAAATGCCATAAAATTTATCTCCTGGGTTTAAGCATGCTGTTTCCTATGTTAAAATACATTTCCCTATATATACTGATTTGACAATTATTCCTATTCATTCTTTAGGTCACAGTTTATTTTATTTTTTAATATAAATTTATTTATTTTAATTGGAGGCTAATTAGTTTAAATTATTGTATTGGTTTTGCCATACATTGACAAGAATCTGCCACAGGTGTACATGTGTTCCCCATCCTGAACCCCCCTCCCACCTCCCTCCCCATACCATCCCTCTGGGTCATCCCAGTGCACCAGCCCCGAGCATCCTGCATTATGCATCGAACCTGGACTGGTGATTCATAGGTCTCAGTTTAAATCACCACTGATTATGGAAAAATGCATTTGAACTTTCCTTTAGCCCCTTTATAATCATTATATCTCCCATTAAACCATAAACTTGTACATGTCAAGACCTATGTCCATTTTGTTCAATCTTGTTTGCTTTGGGTCACATCAAACTTGGCACTTATTAAGCACTCAAGCTTGACTTCTATTTCACAGAGACATAATTCTCTCCATTCCTCCACACATTAACTATAAAAATTCACATCTGCAGTCATCCTTTGTCACTTTCTCTATTCTCAAAAAGCAGACTATCCTGTTTGCTTTTCAGTCTACATTGAACAGGTATTTTCCTGTTTTGATAAGCTTCTGACTGGACATAGGCCATTCACTTTCTTATCATGTATTTTCAACTTTTTAAAAAATTTCTAGCAGATTTTTATACTGCAGAATATAAACTGTTGAAGTTATCCCAATTACAAAACATATCTGCCCTGAGCCTTTACGTTTGTTGAGGTACTGTCCCCTTTCTTTTCCTTCACCATCAAGATCTCCAACAAAGTTGCTAAATTATTGATTCCACAGTTCCTTACCTTCTACTCAATGCTAGAAGGGAATGCATTTGCTAAAACAAACATCAGCCCTTGCCTCCACTGATTAGAAACCATTTGATGGCTTTGTGTTACCTTCAAGAAAATAAAACCATCTACAGTAAAACACAAGACCCTTTGTATCTTACTGCTGCATTATAACTATCTTAAACCCTTGTTTCCTTAAATAATCCAGAATTCCCAGTGAGTTACTTGAATCAAAATTTATTCCTAGTGTTATGCCGCCCAAAGCCAATACAACACCTGCTTTTGAGAAAAGAAAAAGCTTTATTGCGAGGTCAACCAACAAAGAGAAAGGAGGCGGGACTCAAATCTGAATCCCCAGCATGGGGTTCAGTCAGACTTTTATGAGTTAGGGCAGGAGGGTTGGTACGGAGAAGTGGTGGGGCAGGTTTCTCTTGGAGGGCTTGGAACTTGACCTTTTATGGTGTGAAAGTGAAATTGTTTACTCAGTCATGTCCAATTCTTTGCAACCCCATGAACTATATCCCATCAGGCTCCTCTGTCCATGGAATTTTCCAGGCAAAAACACTGGAGCCGGAAGCTGTTCCCTTTTCCAAGGGATCTTCCTGACCCAGGGATCGAACCCAAGTCTGCTGCATTACAGGCAGATTCTTTACTGTCTGAACCACCAAGAAAGGGGGCTTCAGCATCAGATCTTCCTAGACAATGGAACCTTCCCTTCTAAAAAGGTTCAACATTCAGATTCAGGTCACATTCCTGTCCTTTGGTTCTGTGGTCAGTGGGAAAACTTTGGTTCTAGGTGTTTGAGGTTAAAATTTTGTCCTCTGTGCATGCTTCAGCTGCATGACTTGCTGTTTTGCTCTGTTGACTCTGAAAAACAACTATCTTTCTATTTTTCTATTTATTTTTATTGGAATACAGTCGCTTTACAGTGTTGTGTTAATTTCTGTTGCACAGCAAAGTTAATTACCTATATGTTTACATAGATCCCTTCTTTTTCGATTCCGTTCACATTTAGGTCACCACAGAGCACTGAGTAGAGTTCCCTGTGCTATGGAGTTGGTTCTAATTATTTTCTGTATCTTTTTAGAAATAGTATAGGTTCTGTGATTTCACTAGTAGCTTTATTGTTCCCTCCTACATACCTTGTGCCTTGGGTTGAAGAGTGTCCCCCTAAACTCATACCTACACTGAATCTAGAAATGTGACCTTATTCAGATACTGGGTCTTTACAGATATAATCATGGTGAGGTCATACTTGATTAGTGGTGTGGTGGTGGTTTAGTTGCCAACTTGTGTCTGACTCTTACAAATCAATGGACTGTAACCCGCCAGGCTCCTCTGTCCATGGGATTTTCCAGGCAAGAATACTGGTGTGCTAAGTCATTTCAGTCATCTCTGACTCCTTGTGACCCTATGGACCGCAGCCTGCCAGGCTCCTCTGTCCATGGGGTCCTCCAGGCAGGAGTACTAGAGTGGGTTGCAATTTCCTTCTCCAAGGGATCTTCCAGACCCAAGGATTGAACTTCTGTCTCCTGCATTGGCAGGTGGGTTCTTTACCACTAGTGCCACATGGGAAGCCCATAAGAATACTGGGGTGGGTTGCCATTTCCTTCTCTAGGGGGTCTTCCCGACCCAAGTATCGAACTCGAGTCTCCTGCCACTGCAGGCAGATTCTTCACTGCTGAGCCACCCAGGAAGTGCTATACTTGATTAAGATAAATCCTAATCCAATATCAGTTCCCTTGTAAGAAAGGGGAAATTAGAACACTGAGACATAACAGGAGAAACACAGTGTGAAGACGTAGAGGCGAATGCCTTGTGAAGACGGAGGCAGATATTGGAGTGACGCCTTTGCAAATCAAGAAATGCCAAGGATTGCGGGCAATTTACCAAACAATCAAAGGATCAAGGAACGATCTTCCCCGAGGACCTTCAGAGAGCCTATAGCCCAGCTGACACCTTGATTTCAGACTTATAGCTTCCAGAACGGAGACAAATTTGTGTTATCCTAAGCCATCTGGTTTGTTTCCATTTGCATACCAGCCCTGGAAAACTAATGCATCCTAGCTATCAGGCCAAAATATCTTGATAGTTGCTGGTTACATACAACTCAAATATGATTAGATAATCTTTATAAATTTAAGGTTTTTTTTTAAGTACATGTGGTCTAGTACATGCCATTTTGTTCATAATTTTAGAAGCTCTTCTTTATTGTGATGTTATATAAATTACAGGATATTTGAAAAAAACATTTGGGATTGTGCACAGTCAACGTTTAGCAACTATAATAAACGCAACTGAGAATAATCAGGGTAAACAATTGAGATACATTCTCTCTGTGTAAATGAAGTTTCTGGTGCAGGTTTTTATCTTGAGACAGTTTCTGGGAACTCATAGACAGTGGCACCTTGAAACAAAAATGTTAATCTCAATTGCTACAGGTGCTCTTATTCAGTCACTTGGGAAGAACCCTGCCACACTTAGAGGCACGGCACGAACAAGGAGATGGCCAGGTGGTGCATTAAACAATGTTCTCAGTTGAGGGAAACCATGTTTGTCAAATCAGGGCTAACATTTGTTTCAGTTGCTATTGAACCTTAGGAATCAGCTAAAACTCATAAATATATTTTACTTCCATGATCTGTTAGGATGGCCAATGGATCTGTTTAGTTTTAAGGTCATGACTTTCTAATTTCTTTGCTGGTAAATGTTCCTACAACTGTCACTTCTGAATGAAAGCATATACATTTTTACATGCAAACACACACACACACAGAAACACATGTCATCTCATAAATCAAAGAGGATCACCCAGCCAATTATTTTACTGTAGCTGTATCTGCTAAGATTGTGAGTTACTTTAATTTGCATTCAAAAGACAAGACAGAAAATTCCCAGTGAAATAAAAATGCTTAGTTTTGCTGGTTCAATAAAGCAGAACAATGAGTTAAACACTGCCTTTAAAAACAGTATTTGTACTTTTGAAGGTTAGTGGAATTTGTGGTGGGAAAAAAATTCTCTCAGTGATATTTTGGTTTGGAGACTTAAAACTCAAGAAAACTTGGTGAAAACTGGGAAACCACCTGACAGAGTGAAAAGGTCACTATTCTTGCTTCATCCTCTTCTACAAACACAGAGACCTCTGGGATGCACTTTAGGAAAATCCTGTCAGAAGAAAGAGCACCTGAAGCAACCCTTAATCAGAGCTCTAACTGTAATCATAATAATTGTTCTACTAAAACTAATGAAAATTTACATTGGAATTCATCCTTGAGACATTCATGTAAAGTACCTATTCCTTTCCTGCTGTTAGTCACTAGTCTCTGAAAAAGTATTGTGGGAGTAAATGTCAACTTAGCTCTTTTTTCATTCTAAGTTAACAGGGGAAAAAACAATCCAGACAGAGAAATTACATAGACGGGCAAATGAGAGAGGAAACAAGTCTGTCTGATGAAGAGATATTTCGGGGAATATGTTATTCTAATGCAAATGATTTTCCTGATGATTTTCTTTAGGGGTAAACTGCTTTATTGCCGTTGCCACTGGAAGGTGAAGTATTGTTCATGTGCTGGACGTCTTGAGCTCTCAAGTTCATTTCCACCTTGAAGCTGACTCCTCCAGGGGATAGGTAACGAACCTGACACATTACCCGGATCCCTGAAGAAGACAGTGCTTCATCTGGGGCATAGTACATATCCATCCAGTCGTATCTGTGAGAAGATGATGACCTTACAACAGCCAATGTCTTTCAAATAACAGACAGATGGCAAAAACAAGCCTGAAAACACCAAGATGGAGCATAGAAAAATCAAGGGTAAACAAAATTGTTTGTCTGATTCACAGTGAGATGTACTTTGCCACAGAGCTTTGGAGTTTTGGTGTCAAAGAACTCTAAACGAGATGAAGTTGGCAAGATAAATTATAGGTTATGTCTAGCATACTTCATGGCATTTTGAAATTTTAACATGTTCGTATTGGGAACTTCTGACATTATCATTAGCAGCTATGGGAAGCTTGACACTGATTCCATCACTTGTGTTTCTCCCTTTTCAAAGACAGAGCAGGCTTCGCCTCACATCAAAGCTTATTTGTCTGTTCTCTCTTCCTTCCACACTTAGAGTAAATAATTACTAAGAAAGTAAGGAGATTTTGCCTTTCCTAAAGACAGTTGTGGAGAGGGCAATGGCACCCCACTCCAGTACTCTTGTCTGAAAAATCCAATGAATGGAGGAGCCTAGTAGGCTGCAGTCCATGGGGTCACGAAGAGTCGGACACGACTGAGCGACTTCACTTTCACTTTGATGCATTGGAGAAAGGAAATGGCAACCCACTCCAGTGTTCTTGCCTGGAGAATCCCAGGGATGGGGGAGCCTGGTGGGCTGCCGTCTATGGGGTCGCACAGAGTCTGACACAACTGAAGTGACTTAGCAGCTGCAAAGACAGTTGAGTCAGTGAAATAGCCTGAATTTCTCATGAGAAGAATAAAGAAATGCCTCACTATACCAGTCCTAAGATGGGTGAAATTTTCCCTAGTTATTTTTCAGAATATTCTTCTGAAAAGTATTGATAGCTATTTATCATTATGAATAATTATTCTCCTAGAAGTAAAATCATCTTTTTATTATTTTCTTACTTATTTATGTTTTGTATTCCACTGTGTCTTTTGGACACGCAGATTCCACTTTATACAAAGTTTCATTTTCCATCTGATTTTTAAAAAATCCATTCACCTTGTCTAACTTTCAGAAAATGAAATTTCTTTTAGTTATAGTCTGTCCTCACTTTACCTCTTCAATCCTCTTCAACTAGGGCAGAGATCCATAACCAGAGTTCAGGACTGCCTTTCTCACTGGCTTATCTCTTTTTAATTCCATTTGATAGTGAAGCTCCAGGAAAGCTCTACCCAGATTGCTCAACAGTTAGTTCAGATTTTCTTATAACCCCCTTTCATACCATAATGCTCAAAGACATGTATTGAAGATCGATAATTTCTCAGCCTTATAGTTACTTAATCCTCTCAATTACTTCATTTGGAAAAATTTTAACATCATCTACATATAAGGCATTGTGATAAGCCCTTTGGAAGAAAAGCAAGTGAAATATGGTAATACAAATATAAAGGAAACCTCATTTAAAGTGGAGTGGGGGAGGCTCTGAGAGGGAACTCTCACGTGTCCATCACTCACCACAGCTTACAAACCCCTGCAAGAATAAAGGTTTCCTCCTGTTGCACCACCACCAAGCTGCCCACCACCAGCAGTCAATGAAGAAACATCATAGCCCTTTCCAATTTCCTCCTAAAACCTAATAAGAGCTGACATTCTCTTTGTCTCCTGTGACTTTCTTATGACTCACCATAGTTTGCATGTCTCTAGTTGCCATTCCCTGCTATTCCCAAATATTTTCCTAGTAAAATAATTAGCTCTTTTGTTAAGGTTAAAAGTAACTTTCTCAGGGCTATCTCAATGTGGAAGGTATGAGTTATACCTCTTATAACTCAGCTCTTCCCCATTGTATAGCAGACTGACCTGATTTACAGAGGTCAGCAGCAACATTTATTTTCCTGAGTGCTTTCTTTTGCAGCCAGGTCCCCCTCCCCACTGCCCAAAGCCAGCTGGACAACCCAGAGATATTTCCTAGAGGTGGCACTCAACTACTGGCTGGTAGAAGTTACTCCATCAGTATACTGACTCCCATTTCCTTTGAGTGGGATGATTCTGAGACTCGTGTTTAAGCTTCTCAAATTCCTTGGTGGCAATAAGATCTTATTGCTTAGACTGATTTCTCAGTATAAATTGCTTTATGGTGTCCATTTCTGTCCTTTAGAAGCAGAGCTCAATACAAGCATCAGACATACATAATTTATTTGGGAGGTATAAGGGAACATTGGTGGGGAAAGAGAGAAGTGATAAGAGGAAGAAACCAATCCATTCCCATGTGCATTACTAAGCTAGCAACCACAGAGTCTGCTTAACTCTAGGAGGAAAGGAAAATTCATACTCGGAGATATGACAGCCAAGGGAAAGGAGACCTGGAATTACACACCAACTCCCACAAAATATTGTATGAGTGCTCTGGGGTTCGTTTAGTCCCCTGGCACTCCCATCCTGCTCACTGAATCAACAGAGTTGTCTCCATACTGCAGAAAGCCTTTATATCTAGAGATGCAGATACCATCCTTTGGAAAGCAACATAACAAACATGTTGAAATAAGAGGGTTTGAGGCTATTCAGTGGACTATTAACATTGTTTGCTACCCTTCCCCACTTGCCTGCCTATCTGGAATCATTTCCAACAAACTTCTTACACTAGAATCTTTATCTCAAGAGTTACTTGTGGAGGATCTCACACTAAGAAAACCATGTTTACTTATGAAAATAGATGAGTATAGATAAGATACTAAAACAAATGTAAAAACAACATGCTTTGTGTACGAGACAGCAAAAGAGACACTGATGTATAGAACAGTCTTATGGACTCTGTGGGAGAGGGAGAGGGTGGGAAGCTTTGGGAGAATGACATTGAAACATGTAAAATATCATGTATGAAACGAGTTGCCAGTCCAGGTTCGATGCACGATACTGGATGCTTGGGGCTAGTGCACTGGGATGACCCAGAGGGATGGTATGGGGAGAAAGGAGGGAGGAGGGTTCATGATGGGGAACACATGTATACCTGTGGCGGATTCATTTTGATATTTGGCAAAACTAATACAATTATGTAAAGTTTAAAAATAAAATAAAATTTTAAAAAAAGATAAAAAAAAAAAAAACATGCTTTGGAGGAAAGACAAGGGAACAATCAGGAAATGTCTCTTGAGGAAGATAAAGATTGAGGTGAATTTAGGACCAGTAGGAACTGAGTAAATAAAGACAGGGAGAAGGATGCAGATGCGAAGAACATTTCATCAAGCGGTAGGAAAGCATCAAGGCTGGGGCTGTGGGAGTTGTATGGATCAGATGCAGGCAATAAGACTATGTGTTTGCTGGTACAGAATTTAAACAAATAATAAATACTGGAAAAGGGAATCCTACACTACTGGTGGGAATACAACTTGATGCAACCACTATAGAGAAGAGTATGGAGGCTCCTTAGAAAACTAGAGTTACCATATGAGCCAGAAATCCCACTCCTAGACATATATCTGGAGAAAATTCTAATTCAAAAACATACATGCAACCCACTGGTCATAGCAGAACTATGTAAGGTAGCGAAGACATGCAAGAAGCAAGAAACTTAAATTTGAATCTATGTATGAATGATAAAACTGTAGTGTATATATATATATATATATACACACACACACATATGTATACACACATACACATATATACACACATACACATGCTTACATGTATTTATATATGCATGTGTGTGTGTGTGCTCAGTTGCTCAGTTGTGTCTGACTCTGCAATCCCATGACTGTAGCTCACCAGGCTCTTCTGTCCGTGGGATTTCCCAAGCAAGGATACCGGAGTGGGTTGCCATTCTACCCTCCAGGGGATCTTCCAAACCCAGGGATACCACCCAGTTCTTTTGCATCGGTAGGCGGATTCTTTACCACTGAGCCACCTGGGAAGCCCATATGTATGTATATGTAGATATACATACACATGTGTATATATATATATGTGTGTGTGTGTGTGTGTGTGTGTGTGTGTATTGAGTAATAATATATATTGGTATATATTGAGTAATACCCCATTGTGGGTATATATATACCACAATGGGGTATTACTCACCCCTAAAAAAGAATGAAATAATGTTATGTGCAGCAACATGGATGGATGCAGAAATTATCATACTGAGTGAAGTAAGTCAGACAAAGAGAAATATCATGATACCACTTTTATGTGGAATCTAAAAAATTGATACAAATGAACTTATTTATAAAACAGAAACAGACTCACAAACAGAAAATGTACTTATGGTTACCAAAGAGGAAAATGAAGGGAGAGATAAATTAGGAGTTTGGAATTAGCATATATAAACTACTATGTGTAAAACAAGGTCCTACTGTAAAGCACAAGGTATGATATTCAATAGCTTATAATAACCTAATATGAGAAAGAATCTATATCTATATCTGAATCACCTTGCTGTACACCAGAAACTAACATAACATAGTAAATCTAACTATACTTCAATTTTAGAAAGTATCTTTTACAAAGCAAAATGTAGCTGTGAAGAAGTCTAGTTTATTCATTTCTTAATAAATTGCACACTTAATTTCACATCAGAACTCTGTCTAATCTTAGGGCAAAAGAATTTCTGTTTTCTTCAACTGCTCTATATTGACTTATACTTAGGTCTCTGATTTGTTTTGAGTTAATTTATACAGGATGTGTCAATGGCACCCCACTCCAGTGCTCTTGCCTGGAAAATCCCATGGATGGAGGAGCCTGGTAGGCTGCAGTCCATGGGGTCGCTAAGAGTCGGACACGACTGAAGCGACTTAGCAGTAGCAGCAGCATACAGGATGTGAGATTTAAAATGAGATTTTGCTTTTTGTATGTAATTTCTCCAGCAGTCTTCGCTGAAGACTATCAGTTCTTTATTGAATTGCTTTTGCATCTTTGTCAGAACTCCAATAGCCGTATTTGTGTGGGTCTATTTCTGGACCTCTCTTCTGTTCTACTGATATATGTGCTTATAACTTTGCCAACAGAGCACTATCTTAATTACTGTATCAACCTTATTTTACTTATTCAAAGTGATTGAGCCTATTATAAATCATATTTTTACACAGAAATGTTAGAAACAGCTTGTCTATTTTCTCAAAAATGCAGCATGGATTTTAACTGGAACTGAATTAAACACATAGATCAATTTGGGAAACTGATATCTTTACTATATTGATTCTTTCAATTCATCCCCATAGTATGTCTCTTCATTTATATGTCTTTGCTTTGTTCATCAGTATTTTGTAGGTAACAGCATTCAAATCCTATGCATACTATAATAAATTTATACCTAAATATTAATTTTGTAATTTTGTAAATGGTATCTTTTATTTCTAATTTCATTTATTTAATGCTGAATCTGGAGTAATTTCATTAGTAATTCAGTTAAAATGTATGTGCTGAAATTATATTCTAGATAAGGTTCAAAAAAAATTTTTTTTAAGAATCTTGGGGGTTTACAAAGAGATTCATGTCACCTGTAAATATGATGTTTTATTATTTCGTTTCCAATTTGTCTTTTATTTCAGATTCTCTCCCTGTTGCACTGACTAGGACTTCCATTTTAAGGTTGAGTACAGAGAGCCAACATTCTTACATTCTCACAGGCCTTAGAAGGAAAGCATTTACTATTTCACCATTGACTTACTATTATCTGTAAATTTATAGTGCTTGCCCTTTGTCATTATTGAGCAAATTCCCGCTAATTCCAGCTGGCTAGAAGTTTGTATTATTAACGGGAATTGAGTTCTGTCACAGGATTTTCAGCATCAGTTGACATTATCATACACGTTTTATTCCCTTTCTGTTAGTATGATAGATTGCATTGGTTGGTTTTCAAATACTGAACCACCTTGTCATTCTGAAGATAAAATCAACTTGGTCATAATGTATTATTGTTTTGACTATTTCTGGATTTTATTTACTAATTTTTTTTAGGATTTTGGTCTATATGAGAATTGGGGGTCTGTAATTTTGCTTTTCATGTATTGTCTTTGGTTTAGGTATCAGGATGAATTAGATTTCTAAACTTGCATAACAGTTCAGTTCATTCTCTCAGTCGTGTCCGCCTCTTTGTGACCCCATGGACTGCAGCACGCCAGGCTTCCCTGTCCATCACTGACTCCCGGAGCCTACTCAAACTCATGTCCATCGCGTTGGTGATGTCATCCAATCATCTCATCTCTGTTGTCCCCTTGTCCTCCTGCCTTTAATCTTTCCCAGAAGCAGGGTCTTTTCCAATGAGTCGTTTTTTGCATCAGGTGGCCAAAATATTGGAGCTTCAGCTTCAGAATCAGTCCTTCCAATGAACATTCAGGACTGATTTCCTTTAGAATTGACTGGCTGGATAAAGTTGCATAACAGATTACCACAAACTTAGCAGTTTAAATCAATACTCATTTAATATCTTAAAGATCTGGAGTGGAGGATTAAAAGACTGGGCAGAGCAGAATTGGTTTCTCTACTCAGTGTCTCAAAAGGCTGAGATCAAGGTGTCAGCTGGGCTGTATTCTCATCAGCAATATGGACTTCTTTTTTAAACTCTAATGATTATTGGCAAAATCAATTTCCTTTCATCCATGTAACTCATGAAGACTGCATCTTCAAGACCAACAGAAAAAATATCCGTTTGGCACCACATCTTCTTTTTAAGACTCATTTGATTGACTCAGGACCACTCTGGCTAACTCCCTTATGATTAACCCAAAGTAAAGAGATTAGTAACTTAATTATGGGAATGGTCTTCCATCATATTTACAGACTCCACTTATACTCTAGCTGCTGCTGCTGCTGCTAAATCACTTCAGTCATGTCCGACTCTGTGTGACCCATAGACGGCAGCCCACCAGGCTCCCCTGTCCCTGGGATTCTCCAAGCACGAACACTGGAGTGGGTTGCCATTTCCTTCTCCAATGCATGAAAGTGAAAAGTGAAAGTGAAGTCGTTCAGTCGGGTCCGACTCTTAGCGACCCCATGGACTGCAGCCTACCAGGCTCCTCCATCCATGGGATTTTCCAGGCAAGAGTACTGGAGTGGGGTGCCAAGAGGGTACTAAATAGGTCATGTACCTAAGGAGTCGATAATCATAAAAACCAACAGAATTATTAACTTACTACTTAGATTTAGTCTCATAAATGAACCAAGACTTTTTCACTTTTCTTTACTGGAATAGCTTATGTAGAATTGATATCATTTTATGTTAATCCTCTGTAGAGTTTGCTAGTGAAACATCTGAGTTTGGAATTTTCATATTCAGAAGCTTTTTTAGTGTAATTCAGTTTCATTAATAGTTACATATTCCTATGGTTATCTATTTTATCTTGAATGAATTCTGTAGTTTTTAAAAAATTAGGTAACTTTATTATTTTTCAGAATATATGTTCATGTGCTCAGACACTTATATGGAGTTTGTAAAATTCCTTCATTATATGCCTGAAGTCTGGGGAAACAGGGGTCTGTAGTGCTATTACCTATTCCATTCCTGATAGTGGTAATTTGAATCTTCCCCTTTTAATTTATCAGTATGAATCAAAGTTATACATTTTATTGAATTCTCCAAAGAAATATGTTTAGTTCTCAATGTTTTTTCTTCTATTGTTTTCTGTTTTCAATATCATATATTACTGTCCTTTTAAATCTCCTTTAGTCCCCTATATTTTACTTTTTGTTCATTTCTTAAGGTAGAATCTTAAA
The DNA here is from genome assembly GCF_002263795.3 of Bos taurus. Lineage (NCBI taxonomy): Eukaryota > Metazoa > Chordata > Mammalia > Artiodactyla > Bovidae > Bos > Bos taurus. The sequence continues at coordinate 30,839,881 of NC_037336.1, forward strand.
TTACTATTTAAGAACATCCTGCAACTTTTGATATGTAATATTTTCCTATTCAACCAGTTCAAAAATATTCCAAATTTCCTTGCAATTTCCTCATTGACCACTGGAGAAGGAAATTCCACCCACTCCAGTACTCTTACCTGGAAAATCCCATGGACAGGAGCCTGGTAGGCTGCAGTCCATGGGGTCGCTAAGAATCTGACAAGCCTGAAGCAACTTAGCAGCAGCAGCAGCAGCATTGATCACTGAGTTATTTCTAAGGGTGCAATTTCCAAGTGTTTTATTTTCCTGTTATGATTCCTTTAATTTCAGTTTAATTCTATTATATCAGTATATTTTGTATAATTGTTGTTGTTCAGTCATTAAGCCTTGTTCGACTGTTTGCAACCCCATGGACTGTAGCAGGCTCCTCTGTCCTCCACTATCTTCCAGAGTTTGCTCAAATTCATGTCCATTGACTATCTAGCTATCTCATTCTCTGCTGCCCGCTTCTCCTTTGCCTTCAATCTTTCTCAGCATCAGGGTAATTGTATAATTACAATTTTTAAAAAATTTGTCAGGATATATGTTATTGCTCAGAATATGATCCATCCTTGAGAATGGCCCATATTCACTTAAAAGGATGCATATTCTATTGTTAAAGAAAGGAATACTCTGTTAATGTCAACTAGACCCTATCTGTTAAAGGTGTTATTCAGGTCTTCTATAAATTTCTATTTGTCTATTAGTTCTATTTATTACTGAGAGAAAATTTTGATATCTCCAAATATAATTATGGGTTTGTCTATTTCTCCTCTCAGTTCGTAGATTTTTGTTTCAAATATTTTGAAGCTCTATTAGACACTGTGTTAGTTTTCCATCGCTGCTATAACTTGCCCCAAAACTTAATGAATTGAATAACAGAACTTTTTTTTTTTTTTTCTCATGGTTTTGTAGTTTAGTTTGGCTTAGCTAGTGTCTCTGATCCAGGTTTTACATGGCCATAATTAAGATCTTATTCAACTGGAATCTTACTGGGGACTCTGGAAAGAATCTACCTCCAAACCCAATCATGGTGTTAACAGAATTCAGTCTCTTGCAGATATAAAACAGAGGCTGGCTATCAGCTTGGGAATGCCCTTAAGCATTAGAGATCTCTTTCCTTCTTGCACATGTCCTATATATCTCAGGGCCAGCAACATAATCTAAAATCATTCTTATGCTAGACTATCTCTAACCACTTCTGTTGCATCTCCTGACTCCAGACAGAAAAAGGTTTTCAAGTGTTCATGTGATGAGATTAAGACTACCTGGATCAATCAGAATAGTTTTCCCGTTCAATGCTCTATAATCTTAATTACATGTGCAAAATCCCCTTTTCAATGTAATGTAATATATTCACAGAATTGAGGGATGTGAGCATGGACTTTTTGGGAAGAGTTATTCTGCTTACTACAGATTATACAGATACATGATAATTACATCTTTGTAATGAGTTGGGCTTTTAACCATTAGATATGTTCCCTTTTATCCCTTTTAATTTTTTTCCCCAGGACTACTTTGATAATAACCAAGTCTGCATTTCTTTCTTTTGATGGTTTACTACTTTCATTTTATTACTTTTAACCTACATTTTTTACATTATTTGAGGTGAGTTTCCTATAGACAAAATATGGTAGAATCATTAGTTTCATCCATTCTGCCAATCTCTATTATTTAAATGATGTGTTTAGACCATTTACATTTAGTTTAGTTATCGATATATTTTTATTTAGTCCTATCATTTTATTTTTGTTTGTTTTCCCTGTTTTTCACACCTGTACTGAAAATATTTTAGCGTTCCACTTTAATTTACTTATTATGTTTTTATTATCTCTCTTTGTAAGGTTTTTGTGGGCCAAGTGGCAGGAAGATGGAGATAAAAACAAAAGCAATGGTGATTGCTCTACCACTAGGGACCATAGGTCACCTGATAAGAAAAGGTTGCCCAGGCTCAGCATTTTAAGCTCTTGTAGGTCTATAGTGCTGCTAGGGTCTGTGTTACTGTTGCTGCAACTATGATACTAGCTGTAGGCTGGGGCATGAGAAAACAGAATAAATAAAGAGGAGAACTCCTTTAATTTCTCTGAGCATTATTATTTCTTTTTCCATTTTCTCAAACCAGAACTGGAACTAACAAGCCTACTTTCTCTTCGATGACAACCATCTATCTCATTTCCCTGTTTACTCCCCATTCATCATCAGCAAAACTGTCAATCACTCATTCATTCCTCCAAGTTCTTTTAATCGCAATTAAAAAAAAAGACACACTTTTCGTTAGCCCTCCATCTCTTTCTTATCTTGCTAATTCAACACTTTTGGTCATTTTCCTCCCTTTAAATTCCATCCCCTAATTATCGTTGGATGTATATTTTTTAATTTTATTAATGAGATTCAATAAAAAATTATGCTGCTGAACTTCCACCCTTTTCAACTTTATTGCCTCTATGCAGACTTTATTTAATTTACAGAACGTTTCTTACAGAATATAATTTAAGAATGTTTTACCAACATTGCTGTAATATTATCAATGACAGTCTTGTGACTGAGTCGGTAGTCATTCCTCTGCCTCCATAACTCTTCGTATTTGCAGGATTTTATAATGTGTACCACATTCTTCTTAAAAAATAATCTTGGCTTTATTACTCATTATTTTTCCATTTCTCCTAACTTCAAATTTCTCCTTGGACTGCAAGGAGATCAAACCAGTTAATTCTAAAGGAAGTCAACCCTAAATATTCCTTGGAGGACTGATGCTGAAGCTGAAGCTCCAATAATTTGGTCACCTGATGTAAAGAGCCAACTCACTGAAAAAGACCCTGATGCTGGGAGAGATTGAAGTCAGGAAGAGAAAGGGGTGAGAGAGGATGAGATGGTCGGATAGCATCATGGACTCAATGTACATGAATTTGAGCAAACTCCAGGAGATAGTAAAGACAGAGGAGCCTGGCATGCTGCAGGCCATGGGGTCACAAAGAGTCAGATATAACTTAAGGACTGTTATGAACAGTCCTTATAACTTAGGCACTGAACAACAAAAACTTCAAAGTTGAATCAAAATATTCCTCAAAGTTAGTTTCTTTACTCAGGGTCTACACTTTTAAAATGATTTTTTTTTTTTTTTTTGTGGGGGGGGATTCAGTTACACAAGAAATTGTGGGGGAAAGTTAATAGCTTTTTATTTTGACCAAATCACTATCTAGCAAGGTTTTAAAAGTTAATATATATGTATTTTTAATGCTGGTTTTTTCAGTTAGCTCAGGACACTTAGATTCACTTGGAAATACTGTTACAGCAAGTATTACTCAGCAAAAATGAACAGAGTGTACTGCCTTGATACATAATGAAGAAAGTATAATTGTTTGATCACCTATGAAGCCAGAAGTTAACAGAGCTAGAAATTATGAGTTGCATGTGTGCAGCAGGGCCTCAAAGTAAAGGATTTGTAAACCACAGGTAGTACTATTATTGATATCAACAAAAAGAAGAGCATTTGAAATAGAGGAAAACAAGAGAATGGGAAAGACTAGAGAACTCTTCAAGAAATAACAGATACCAAGGGAACATTTCATGCAAAGATGGGCACAAGGAGAGAAATGGTATGGACCTAATAGAAGCAGAATATATTAAGAGGTGGCAAGAATACACAAAAGAACTATACAAAAAAGATCTTAATGACACAATAACCACCATGGTGTGATCACTCACCTAGAGCCAGATTTCCTGGAATGTGAAGTCAAGTGGGCCTTAGGAGGCATCACTATGAACAAATCTAGTGGAGGTGATGGAATTCCAGTTGAGCTATTTCAAATCCTAAAAGATGATGCTGTGAAAGTGCTGTACTCAATATGCTAGCAAATTTGGAAAACTCAGCAGTGGCCAGAGGACTGGAAAAAGTCAGTTTTGATCCCAATTCCAAAGAAAGGCAATGCCAAAGAATGTTCAAACTACCTCACAATCGCACTCATCTCACACGCTAGCAAAGTAATGCTCAAAATTCTCCAAGCCAGGCTTCAACAGTACGTGAACCAAGAACTTCCAGGTGTTCAAGCTGGATTTAGAAAAGGCAGAAGAACTAGAGATCAAATTACCAACATCCACTGGATCATAGAAAAAGCAAGAGAATTCCAGAAAATCATCTAGTTCTGCTTTATTGATTATGCCAAAGCCTTTGACTGTGTGGATCACAACAAACTGTGGAAAATTCTTAGAGAGATGGGAATACCAGACCACCTGACCTGCCTCCTGAGAAATCTGTATGCAGGTCAAGAAGGAACAGTTAGAACTGGATATGGAACAATGGGCTGCTTTCAAATTGGGAAAGGAGTACATCAAAACTGTATATTGTCACCTTGCTGATTTTACTTATATGCAGAGTACATCATGCAAAATGCCGGGCTGGATGAAACACAAGCTGGAATCAAGATTGCTGGGAGAAATATCAATAAGCTCAGATATGCTGATGACACCACCCTTAAGGGAGAAAGCAAAGAGGACTAAAGAGCCTCTTGATGAAAGTGAAAGAAAGTGAGAAAGCTGGCTTAAAACTTAACATTCAAAAAACTAAGATCATGCCTGCATGGTCCCATCACTTCATGGCAAATGGATGGGGAAACAATGGAAACAGTGAGAGACTTTATTTTCTTGGGCTCCAAAATCACTGCAGATGCTGACCACAGCCATGAAATTAAAAGACACTTACTTCTTGGAAGAAAAGTAATGACCAACCTAGACAGCATATTAAAAAGCAGAGACGTTACTTTGCTAACAAAGATCTGTCTAGTCAAAGCTATGGTTTTTCCAGTAGTCATGTATGGATGTGAGTTGGACTATAAAGAAAGCTGAGCACCAAAGAATTGATGCTTTTGAACTGTGGTGTAGGGACTCTTGAGAGTCCCTTAGGCTTCAAGGAGATCAAACTAGTCAGTTCTAAAGGAAAAAAGTCCTGAATATTCATTGAAAAGACTGATGCTGGAGCTGAAGCTCCCATACTTTGGTCACCTGATGCAAAAAAGTGACTCATTAGGAAAGACCCTGTTGCTGGGTAAAATTGAAGTCAGGAGGAGAAGGAGACCACAAAGGATGAGATGGTTGGATGGCATCACCAACTCGATGGACATGACTTTGAGCAGGTTCTAGGAGTTGGTGAAGAACAGGGAAGCCTGGCGTCCTGCAGTCCACTGGGTCACAAATAATTTGACATGACTGAGCAACTGAAATGAACTGAACTGATGGCTGTATTAACGTTGGGCAGCAAGGAGACAGGCCATAGGAATTTCATACATATAAAAGTTTATTATAAGAAATAGAATAATAAACAAAGCTTAAATCATAAAATCAGGATTCGGGCTCAAAATAAGTTAAAATTTCCTCTTTGTAAAGGTCATTAAGTACTGGGAAGAATTAATTAAGAAATTTTTTTAAAACCTGAGGAGTCATATTCCTTCAAGGATTTCTAATAAAAGGATTGGCATTAACCTACTGATATATTACCAGACATAAGCACAAGGCTAGTAGTTGAACTAAGCAGGTTCTTGAGAAATTTGTACTGCTATGGGCAAAGAGCCATGATGATTATAATAAATTCATAAATAACACAGACTACACTAAGAAAATAAGAATAATTATTATATATATAGATATATATAGTGTACTCTTTAAAGGAAGTATTTTCCATCCTTTTTATATTTTTAGGTAGAGAATACATAAAAATTTCTGCACAGATACTTGGGTTATATAAACACTTGTAAACCTCACAAAAGAAAACTCAAATTCCTATAAAATTCTTCATTCTTTTATTGGTGAGGTTATGCTCATTTCTTTATTCAATTTTCAGTTACTTTTAGATTATGACCAGTGATCTAATTGGAGAGGTAATCTGTGAGTATTTGTATGTTTATGTGTATGAGTGCATGATTGGGACCAGTATTATTACTATCTTACTTTTACATCAGTAATACTGTTTTTTCCATTGGGAAATATGCAGAGAAAGAACTCTACTTCTCAGTCTTTGCAAACAGAGAATCATGTCACTGACTTACAGGTGAAAAACCCTGCCTCATATGACCTTAAACTTTTGATCTGTCCAACTGACTAACAATATTATTTTTGACAGAGATCCAATAAATTTCAAATCTGGTATCTAAACCACTTACAGCCATGAGCAATCCTCACAGGCAGCCTATTCTATATTTATAAATCCTTTTGGGACAGATTTCTTACTGTATCTCAATTTCATCAGAATATGAGAGAGGCTGAATATCAATTTCTTCCAAAGATTTTTTTGTCCCTAGATACATGTAACTATATTCAAACGAGAATTTGCTGGAAAAAGTAAAACTCATTCACAATCAACTGCCCCTTTCTTACCAAGCAAATTCACCAGGGACTATACTAATGGATATTTGTAGGATGAGGCAGCAAATGCTTTGGCTGAATATTTTGGCTTTTAGCCTGAGTGAGCTCTTTACAGAATACAAAGCATGAGGATGCTGAGCAACACAACGCTATGAATAAATTGCTGAGAACTTTACAAGGAGGAAAACATGCCATTCTGAAGGACAAGTTCTTTTGTTTTTGACATCCCCAGAATCCAGAAACTTTAACAGTAAGAGCTTGCTTTGGAGGAAAAAACATTCTGAGTAATGAAATAATAGCTCTAATAGTTCAATGCAGCAGTTTCAGGGAGAGGAAGAGAAATGATCATTGCACATATGAGTGTGCGTGTGTGTGTCTGTATATATATAAACTTTTATTCTTGGTTCTTTCATTTATTCACAGATACGTTTACAGAATCTTGTAGCAAAGTAAAAGATCTGTGGCCTAACAAGAAGCAAAACTATTGCCTTGGTGAGAACTGCCATCTATAATAATCTCATTATTATTTCTAACTTTAGGGGGAAAGCACCAGTTTAAAATTTGCACCTTCAGTCTAGATGATAGCCTTCAACATTTTCCCTGCATCCAATTGTCATTTTACTTTTTATGCTAATAATTATTGAAAAGCACACTGAACAGCTATCATATGTAAAACTGTCCTAGGGATCAACAAGGAGAGCAGATCATCACCTGAAAGAACTTTAAAAAATAAGAAAGGATTTTAAGAAAAATGAAGAAAAGGGTTGAATTATAACAAAATAAATAATTTTAATTAAAATTATAGTCTAATACATAAATAACTTGTATATAATATATAAATTATAATAAAATAAATATATATATATAATTTTACTATATATAAAATATATAATAAAAACATATTTTATCTATATAATAAAATGTAGAGAATTTCTACTATGCTGTACTCAGAAAAGGTATAGTTTCAAGCTCACTAGCAATTTAATTGCAGATTTTTAAAAAATACTGTAGTTTTTCCTGTGTGTATGGAGATATATGGAGAAGGAAATGGTAACCCACTCCAGTATTCTTGCCTTGAGATCCCAGGGACAGAGGAGCCTGGTGAGCTGCTGTCTATGGGGTCACACAGAGTTGGACACAATTGTAGCAACTTAGCTGGAAAAGGCAATGGCACCCCACTCCAGTACTCTTGCTTGGAAAATCCCATGGACGGAGGAGCCTGATAGGCTGCAGTCCATGGGGTCGATAGGAGTCGGACATGACTGAGCGACTTCACTTTCACTTTTCACTTTCCTGCATTGGAGAAGGAAATGGCAACGTGCTCCAGTGTTCTTGCCTGGAGAATCCCAAGGACAGGGGCGGGGGCGGGGGGGTGCCTGGTGGGTTGCTGTCTATGGGGTCACACAGAGTTGGACATGACTGAAGAGACCTAGCAGTAGCAGCAGCAGTAGCAACTTAGCAGCAGTAGCATGGAGATATACAATGAGCTATTTGTGGTGGACAGCAAAAAATGATTTGAATCACTTGCAGTGTTTCAATTATCTGTATCATTGCATTAACACATTTATACCATTCTCATAAAATTTGTATCACTGTTAAACAGCAGGGAAAATGGCAGGCTATAAAGTCTAAAAGAATGACATAGCCATAGGACATAATGCAAACAGCTTAGAACCAACTAGTTCCAAGATGGCAGAAGAGTCAACGTCTAGTAGACCTTGAGCCTCATTATATACTCATTGTAATACATTAGCATACTAAATGGTACACCCACCAGCATCATGATTCTGAGGCCAACCATAAAACGTCAGGGCTCTCCTGGTGGCTCAGATGATAAGGAATCTGCCTGCAGTGCCGGAGACCAAGCATTGAGACCCAATCCGATCCCTGGGTTGAGAAGATCCCCTAGAGAAGAGAATGTCTAGCCACTCCAGTATTCTTGCCTGGAGAATTCCATGAACAGAGGAGCCTGACAGGCTACAATCCATGGGGTCACAAAGAATTGGACATGATTGAGTGACTAACACTTTCATATTCATAGAAGGTCAAAAAGTGGGCAGTGGCCCAATTTCTGGAACTCTCTGTCCCTTTCCCAACATAGTTGGACTAATTCTCCCACTCATTAGCATATGGAGTTACCCTGTCCATAAATATACCATGCCATATTTTGAGGCTCTCTCACTGAAATGTGTCTGTGGAGGGTGTTACTCTCTAAATGAACCCAATTCTTACCTGTCACATCATCTCTGAATTCTTTCACTACAAAACAAGCCACCCACTAGCCAGACCCAATCAGCTTCAGGACACGCAAAACTCCACAGCCACCATGTCAGGAACCATCCTAGCCTGCCACTGGACAGATACCAGCTCCACGGCCCCCAGGGCACCCACTGTGCTCACAAGCAGTCAGACACAAGCTCTGAGACACCTTGGACCTTCAACCAGCTGCCACAGGATCTAGCCCCAGCCCCACTCACCAGTAGGTCAACACCAGCCTTGGGACATTCCAGACCCCAGAAGTAGCTGTGCCAGGAACTGGTCCTACCCACCAGCAGGCCAACACTAGATTCCAAAGCTCTGGCCCCACCACTGCCCACTTTAGAACCCAGCTTTACCCACCAGTGGGCCAGCACTAACCCTGGGACCACCTCTCTCTCTGGGTCCCCACAGCTAGCAGCCTTGTGATCTAGGCCCACACTCCTGAGGCTAGCAGCCTCCACACAAAGCAGGGCCTAGTAACCAACCAGAACAGTGGCCAGCCATGCCTAAGAGACCACCCACAGTGGTCAGCCTACCACAACAGAAGGTCCCATGCACCCTATATAGTGGCATCCTTAGAGCATATAACTGGTGACCAGAGGGAAGTATACTGCTGGGATATAGAGGATGTCTCCTACAAAAGGCCACTTCTCCCAGGTCAGAAAAGTAACCAACCAAAACATAGAAGTAAACACATCTAACTAGGCCAAATGAAGCAACATATGAATATGTTTTAAATAATGGAACAAGATAAAAAATAACAGAAAAACTAAGTGAAATGGACACAGGCAATCTCAATGATTTTAAAGATGTCCAAAGAACTCAGGAGAAGATAGGATAAATAGAGTGTGAAGTTAGAAGTAACTGTTTTTAACAGTTAGAAAATGTAAAGAAGAACGGATCAGAGATGAATAACATAACTCAAATGAAAAATACACTGGAAGGAATCCAGAGCAGATTAAATGATATAGAGGGACGAATGAGAGAGCTATAAGATAGAGTAATGGAAATCACTGAAACTGAGTGGAGAAAAAATAAATAAATAATAAGAATATATGACGACAGCTTACAGGAGATTTTGGGGACAATATCAAGCATACTAACATTCCTAATATAGGTATCCGCTAAAGAAAAGAGAGAAAGGATCAGAGGATATAGCAGGTAAAACCACCCTAACCTAAGAAAAGAAACAGACATGCAGGTCCAGAAAGCACAGAGAGTCCCAAACAGGATCAATTTATAGAAAATTATGCACTGGGATAATTATGCTGGTGCACTGGGACGACCCAGAGGGATGGTATGGGGAGGGAGGAGGGAGGAGGGTTCAGGATGGGGAACACATGTATAATTTTTTTTTTAATTAAAAAAAAATACATATATATATATACAAAGAACGGGAAAAAAAAAAAAAACGCTTATCAAAAAAAAAAAAAAAAAAAGAAAATTATACCAAGACATGTTATAATTAAAATGGCAAAAATTAAAGAGAGAATATTAAAAGCAACAAGAAAAAAAAAGTTTCATACAAGGAAACTCCCACACGGCTATAAACTGACTTTTCAGACACTGAAGGCCAAAAGGTGGTGGCATGGTATATTTAAAGTTATTAAAGGGAAAAAAATTGCAACCAAGAATACTCTACCTAAGAGGCTATCATTCAGATTTGATGGTGAGATCAAAAGTTTTATAGACAAGTGCAGAAGATATTAAGAAGAAGTGGCAAGAATACACAGAATGGTAAAAAAAAAAGATCTTCACGACCAGATAATCACAATGGTGTAATCACTCACCTAGAGCCAGACATCCTAAATGTGAAGTCAAGTAAGCCTTAGAAAGTATCACTACGAACAAATCTAGTGGAGGTGATGAAATTCCAGTTGAGCTATTCCAAATCCTGAAAGATGATGCTGTGAAAGTGCTTCACTCAATATGCCAGCAAATTTGGAAAACTCTGCAGTGGCCACAGGACTGGAAAAGGCCCATTTTCATTCCAATCCCAAAGAAAGGCAATGCCAAAGAATGCTCAAACTACCACACAATTGCACTCATCTCACATGCTAGTAAAGTAATGCTCAAAATTCTCCAAGCCAGGTTTCAGCAACACATGAACTGTGAACTTCCAGATGTTCAAGCTGGTTTTAGAAAAGGCAGAGGAACCAGAGATGAAATTGCCAACATCTGCTAGATCATTGAAAAAGCAAGAAAGTTCCAGAAAAACATCTATGTCTGCTTGATTGACTGTGCCAAAGCCTTTGACTGTGTGGATCACAATCAACTGTGGAAAATTCTGAAAGAGATGGGAATACCAGACCACCTGACCTGCCTCTTGAGAAACCTATATGCAGGTCAGGAAGCAACAGTTAGAACTGGACATGGAAAAACACACGGGTTCCAAATAGGAAAAGGAGTATGTCAAGGCTGTATATTGTCACCCTGCTTATTTAACTTATACATGGAGTACATCATGAGAAATGCTGGGCTGGAAGAAGCACAAGCTGGAATCAAGATTGCCAGGAGAAATATCAATAACCTCAGATATGCAGATGACACCACCTTTATGGCAGAAAGTGAAGAGGAACTAAAAAGCCTCTTGATGAAAGTGAAAGAAGAGAGTGAAAAAGTTGGCTTAAAGCTCAACATTCAGAAAACGAAGATCTTGCCATCTGGTCCCTTCACTTCATAGGAAATAGATGGGGAAACAGTGGAAACAGTGTCAGATTTTATTTTTTTGGGCTCCAAAATCACTGCAGATGGTGATTGCAGCCATGAAATTAAGACCTTACTCCTTGGAAGGAAAGTTATGACCAACCTAGATAGCATATTGAAAACAGAGACATTACTTTGCCAACAAAGGTCCGTCTAGTCAAGGCTATGGTTTTTCCAGTGATCATGTATGGATGTGAGTGTTGGACTGCGAAGAAAGCTGAGCGCTGAAGAATTGATGCTTTTGAACTGTGATGTAGGAAAAGACTCTTGAGAGTCCCTTGGACTGCAAGGACATCCAACCAGTCCATTCTAAAGGAGATCAGTCCTGGGTGTTCATTGGAAGGACTGATGCTAAAGCTGAAACTCCAATACTTTGGCCGCCTCATGCGAAGAGTTGACTCATTGGAAAAGACCCTGATGCTGGGAGGGATTGGGGGCTGGAGGAGAAGGGGATGACAGAGGATGAGATGGCTGGATGGCATCACCAACTCAATGGACATGAGTTTGAGTGAACTCCAGGAGTTGGTGATGGACAGGGAGGCCTGGCATGCTGCGATTCATGGGGTCGCAAAGAGTTGGACATGACTGAGTGACTGAACTGAACTGAATTGAAAAGCTAAAATGTTCAGCACCACCATCTAGCTTATAAGATGTGTTAAAGAGACTTCTTTGAGTGTAAAAGAAAAGGCCACAACTAAAATCATGAAAATTATGAAAAGAAAAATATCACTGGTAAAGGCCAGTACACAGTAAATGTTGTAAACCAGCCTTGAACAAAGTGAGTAGGAATTTCAAAAGACAAAATTAAACTATAAAATCATCTATATCCATAACAAGTAGTTAAGGGATACATAATACAAACAGATGTAAAATATTATGTCAAAAACAGTATACCTTAGGGAGGGAGTAATTAAAATGCAGGGTGTTTAAAATACTGCATTTGAACCTCAAATATTAGCAATTTAAAATAATTACATATTGCTATGTACAGGGTGGTGATATAGTTAATAACTATGTAATACTTTTGTATGGAACATATTGTAACTATACTCATCATGGTAATTATTTTGAAATGTATAGAAATACCAAATCACTATTTTGCACAACAGGAACTAGCATAGTATTGTAGTTTAATTATACTTTAAAAACTAACTTAGGAAAGGAGAATAAATTTGTGGTATTTAGAGATAGGGAGTGAGTGTAGGTGGGATTGAATGAAGGTAGTCACAAGCTACAAATTTAAAAGATAAATAAGTGCTAAGGATGTAATGTACAATATAATAAATGTAACTAACACTGTTAGGTTAATTATAACATATATAATTCTATGTTATACATGAATGTTGTTAAGAGAACAAGTCCTAAGAGTTCTCATCACAGGAAAAATAATTTTTTCCATTTCTTTAATCTTATATCCACATGAGAAAATGGATTTCAATAAACTTGTGGTAATAATTTCATTGTTTATGTAAATCAAATCATTATACTGTACACCTTAAAGATATACAGTGCTATATCTCAATAAAACTGGAGAAAAAAGCATGTTTAAAATTTCTGTATAAAATTAAGATGCTTTCAGTTTAAACAGATACTAACTTAATACTTAGTATACAACTAAAACTGTGAGTCTGTAGGAATTGTTTGAGTAATTCTTTTATTCCGTAACTTATTCAATTTATATGTCTCTTATATTTCTAAGTACTTAGGACAGCTTAAAGAGAGGCCAATGCATTATAATTGAAATTTATGTAGTTAATCATGTAAACTCAGAAGAAATAACTGGATACATAGATAACAGTTTTTCTTTATTAAAATTTAAATTTGGATTAAGTGGTTTTTATAAAGAAGTTGCATTTCTAATTTACTTTCTGGTTCCTAATCACCTCTACTGGCCCTAACTGAGGGCTCCATTATTTCTCATTAGGACTTTACTAACAGCCTCTGAACAGATCATTTTCACCTCCAGCTCTGCCATATAAAACCCAGTCAATGCACCACATGACTATGTAATTGCCCTATTCAAAATTTTTCAATAATTTAGTATCACATACAGAATATCCATTCATGGAAGTTCCTTAAAATCTGGTTATTTCTCAGGCTCCAGAGACTGAAGTATAAAAAATGCAATCAAAGCCTGACATAAAGTGAAAATGTAACTTAATTACTGTTAACTTTAGATGCATAATCTAAAGAAATAATATATCAACAAAGAGCTGGGGTAGGGTGCAAATAAATTCAGTAGAATTAAGAGAAAAGCATTTGGCTCATGAAAGTATAAGAGACTCCGTTTCATTAAGAACTGTGAATGAATGGAGAATTTGTGTATGTATATATGTACTATATTTATTTAGCACAAAACCTGCACATCTAAAGCTGAAGGCAAAGCCATAAGAGACAATAAAAACTTTTGGCATGAGTGGTGAGATTCACCCTATACATGAGTCATGGGATGGAGAACAATGGACCTATTTTTACACTGGAAAGAGATAAGTGCTTCCCCATTCCCTCCTGAAAAGATAGAATCACTCTGGCTCTACCAGATGAGACGTAAAGTATCTTAGCATCTTACTCTAACTCTTCAGAACATAACTGTGTATGTGTTCAGTCACTCAGTAATGTCAAACTCTTTGCAACCCCATGGACTGTAGCCTTCCAGGTTCTTCTGTCCATGGGATTTCCCAAGCAAGAATACTTGGAGTGGGTTGTCATTTGCTTCTCCAATGGATCTTCCTGACCCAGGGAGCGAACTCAAGTCTCGTCTTCGGTTCTTTACTGCCTAAGCAACCAGAGAAGCTACCTGTATCTAAGAGTCAGATTAAGACCCAGTGATAAAACAAAGAGATGTATTCAAGAATTGAGCTTCATCCCATTGACAAGCAAATAGAAAAGCTATGACCAACCTAGACAGCATATTAAAAAGCAGAGACATTACTTTGCCAACAAAGGTCCATCTAGTCAAGGCTATGGTTTTTCCAGTGCTCTTGTATGGATCTGAGAGTTGGACTATAAAGAAAGCTGAGCACCGAAGAATTGATGCTTTTGAACTGTGATGTAGAAGAAGACTCTTGAGAGGCCCTTGGACTGCAAGGAGATCCAACCAGTCCATCCCAAAGGAAATCAGTCTGAATATTCATTGGAAGGACTGATGCTGAAGTTAAACTCCAATACTGTGGCCACTTGATGCAAAGAACTGACTCATTTGAAAAGATCCTGATGCTGGGAAAGATTGAAGGTGGGAGGAGAAGGGGATGACGGAGGATGAGATGGCTGGATGGCATCACTGACTCAATGGACATGAGTTTGAGCAAGCTCCGGGAGTTGGTGATGGACCAGGAAGCCCAGCGTGCTGCAATTCATGGGGTCACAGAGTTGGACATGACTGAGAAACTGAAGTGCTTCAGTTTTCCTGGCACCTTGGGAATTTAATTTAGGTAACTAGTCCAGTCTATAACCAATGGCAATCTCAGGTAGATAAAAAGTTTTATTATCTTTTTGGATCAGTACAATTAGCTAGATAAATGACTGAAATTCTAATTCTCAGGGTATGCAAGGAGAAAAATGTTTTTAGGAGAAGTGAAAGTAAATATTCCTTGCATTTATACTGTGTACATTTCCGTAACTAAATTAGATTAGCTTCCCTGGCAGTTCAGGTGACAAAGAATCCACCTGCAATGCATTAGACCAGGGTTTGATCCCTGGGTCAGGAAGACCCCTGCAAGAAAGGAAATGGCTACCCACTCTAGAATTCTTGCCTGGGAAATGCCATGAACAGAGGAGCCTGGCAGGCTACCATCCATGGGGTCGCAAAGAGTTGGACATAACTAAGCAATTACTTACACACAAACAAAAATGCACACCATATCTAAAGAATCTAGGGCTTTTCTCAGGAGCACTGAGAAATCTCCACAGTTGGCTTATTCTATTTCAGAGCTAGAATAGCACATTGGTCTTCATTATGGCTTGGATAAAATGTTAATTAAAGTGCAGCATCTCTCTATGCCAAGAAAAGTCTGATAATAATTTAATTTTCTCCAAGCCACAGGAAAAATACACTTATTAGATACCTATTTCAAGTCTCTTTAAAGTTATTTTTATCACATTAATGAATAAATGACTGTTACTTGACTATACAATTGCAAGTTGGTCAGAATAAGACACACAAATGAACACAGTCTTTATGGATATATCTGATAATAGCTCGTTTCTCAGTTCAGTTCAGTTTTTGGCTCAGTCCAATTCAGGCACTCAGTTGTGTCTGACTCTTTGTGACCCATGAATTGCAGCATGCCAGGCCTCCCTGTCCATCACCAACTCCCGGAGTTCACTCAGACTCATGTCCATCGAGTCAGTGATGCCATCCAGCCATCTCATCCTCTGTCACCCTCTTCTCCTCCTGCCCCCAATCCCTCCCAGCATCAGAATCTTTTCCAATGAGTCAACTCATTGTACTGGAGTTTCAGCTTTAGCATCATTCCTTCCAAGGAACACCCAGGGCTGATCTCCTTTAGAATGGACTGGTTGGATCTCCTTGCAGTCGAAGGGACTCTCAAGAGTCTTCTCCAACACCACAGTTCAAAACCATCAATTCTTTGGCGCTCAGCTTTTTTCACAGTCCAACTCTCACATCCAAACATGATCACTGGAAAAACCATAGCCTTGACTAGATGGACCTTTGTTGGCAAAGTAATGCCTCTGCTTTTCAATATGCTATCTAGGTTGGTCATAACTTTCTTCCAAGGAGTAAGCATCTTTTAATTTCATGGCTGCAATCAACATCTGCAGTGGTTTTGGAGCCCAAAAAAATAAAGTCTGACACTGTTTCCACTGTTTCCCCATCTATTTGCAATGAAGTGATGGGACTAGATGCCATGATCTTCGTTTTCTGAATGTTGAGCTTTAAGCCAACTTTTTCACTCTCTTCTTTCACTTTCATCAAGAGGCTTTTAGTTCCTCTTCACTTTCTGCCATAAGGGTGGTGTCATCTGCATATCTGAGGTTATTGATATTTCCCATTCTGGACCTACAAAAATGCAAATGAAATTCTAAACTTTGGCTTTCCTTCCATTCTGTCTAACCTTCAGTTTTCCCTAAGTAAATAAATGTTCAAATTTCTCCTTGAAATGGTCCATACTTCACAGAATGAATAGAATTTTTGGAATGGTCACATCTGTCTTTCTGGTTCACATGAACTTCCTAACCTAGCCACAGTAAAATATTTTCTAGGCTTACATTGATAAAGATCTTGACCAGGTTTCATTCAAAAGGGGATATATGTATACCTATGGCTGATTCATGTTGAGGTTTGACAGAAAACAGCAAAATTATGTAAAGCAATTATCCTTCAATAAAAAATAAACTAATTAAAAAATGTTAATTCTAAGTACTTTGACTCACCTTGCAAGTATGCCTCTCTCCTGTCATATCAGCCACTTCTGCAGTATTCGGGTTTTATGCTGATCCAGAACTACTCAGGATCACCACTTTCCACTTCCATACTTATATTATCCACCCATAGATATCGGACTCTATTTCTCTTCTGTTTTGTTTTGAGGTAGATTATGCTCAGAGACTGAGACCTGCCAATATTTTATTTAACATAGTTTCACTGTGGGAATTATAATAATTGCACAAGCCTACAGGATACAGAATAATGTCTCTTAATAAGTCAATAAAGAAATAAAATACTTCAAAGCAATTATATATTAATTATATTATTTTTCCAGGCAAGGGAGAATGAAAGAAAGAAAGTCCAAATTTAGTTTGAGGCATGCCTTTCTGGGAATTGGTTCTCAGGAGAGAGGCTTAACCAATGGAATGAATGAATTCCAGGTTTGCCCAGCCAGAACAAGCAAGAAAGTCCCTGTTCCTAGAGCACATTGCTCAGGAACAAAGGTGTCAGTGTTGGCTGGCAAGCTGACCTCCGTCGTGCGGTCACTGTCCAGTTTCCACCACGGCCAAGCAAATATTCATGTTAGCATACCAGCAACTAATACCCCAAGCTCCTTGGAGACCAGAGTTGCCTTGGCCAGGCCCAACATTCTCAGATAGGCTTCACAAACTCTGGCTATTTTTAAACTAAATGTGCCTTTTTTTTGTTACTTCTTCATGGGTTCTTATTGATAAGCCCCCAGCGGTACTCCTCAGAGGCTGAGTTACTGAGATGTATTAGCCACCACGAGGTCAACAATGACCTCTTGACACAAGTTAAAATAGCTTTACTTATAAACAAGAGGATTTGAACTCATATCAAAAAATTCCGCATCTTCCTCTCAAATATTTTTCTGAGTTGTGGCCTTCTTTATCAGGTTAACCTAACTATTCCTGTGGAAACAAGGTGGTAAATGAACTCATGGCTTTCTGGTAATGGATAGCAATGCATTCATTGAAAGAACACATGTGTATCTACTGTGTCCAACTTGAACATCATGTGTATGGTTCCTAATCTGATGTTTATAACATAAAATATCCGGAATGATATATGTTTAAATGGAAGATTGTTAGTCCTCAATTAGGGGATTATTAGGAGTATTATTAGGCATAGTGTACCTGTGTGTGTGTGTGCGCTTATGCATTTTAGAAATGCTTTTTAGATTCTTTTATTTCTAGTGGAATGCTTCCTGGTCAGAATTAGATCTAGCTGAAATTCTAGGCATTGCATACATAAACAGTCATATTAGGATAACTGGAATTTGGTTTTGTTCTTTTTTGCAAAATATTGCTTCCAAGATATCTTGTTATAAATGTAACACTCTCGAAATTAGAGTTCATTATTTTTGTATTACATTTCTCCTTTCAAATTATCCATTGTCATTAGTGGTATCATACAGTATTAGTTTTCTATAGTAGGAATTTTTTTCTAATCACAGAAAATGAAAGCTCAATGAAGGAAAAATAGAAAACATTCATGAAGAATAAAAGCTCATGAGCACAGTCACTAATATTTTAGGCTTCATTATTTATCCTAATAGAAGTGAAAAGTCTGAAAATTTTTTTTATATTTTTTGTCACATTAACTGAATTGAATCCCTTGGTCAATTGTTCATATATGAATTGTTTAAATATGAATAGATTTTTCTTACTGATTTCTATTCACTGGTATATGAAATGCTTTTAGTTGGTGCCACTGTCGAAAATGGGATCTATGAGGCTAATTAAGGGATATTTTCAAAAAATCTTTCCTGTCAATATTACAATGAATGGGACTTAAGAAAAACGATTTTATGACCTTTTATATTAAAAAGAGCTGGCATTAAAACCAGAATTTTTAATAAAGGTCTGAATTGAAAATAATGTTCTGCAAGTATTATGAAGGTATATACTAAAACTTCTATTTGTGAATTTCAATTATTTCAAATGCTGCTTTGCTTCTAAATTAAAGATAATTAAATCTTTAATGTATATCCATGATAAAACACATTTTTAATATTTGCAAAAAATGAACATCAGCATATATCACTTCATAGCATTTGCCAATCTTATGCAGTGCTTATTAAAAATAGCATTTTGCTTAATTTGATGATAGAAGTTTAGAAATGCTGAGTGCCTTACCAAAAATATTTTATTTCTCTCTTACTTGTGACAGGAAATTCAACTCAGTTCAGTGCAGTTGCTCAGTTGTGTCTGACTCTTTCCACAGCATGCCAGGCCTCCCTGTCCATCACCAACTCCCAGAGTCCACCCAAACCCATGTCCATTGAATCAGTGATGCCATCCAACCATCTCGTCCTCTGTCGTCCCCTTCTCCTCCTGCCCTCAATCTTTCCCAGCATCAGGGTCTTTTCCAATGAGTCAGCTCTTTGCATGAGGTATCCAAAGTATTGGAGTTTCAGCTTCAACATTAGTCCTTCCAATGAACACCCAGGACTGATCTCCTTCAGAATGGACCAGTTGGATCTCCTTGAAGTCCAAGGGACTCTCAAGAGTCTTCTCCAACACCACAGTTCAAAAGCAGAATTCTTTGGTGCTCAGCTTTCTTTATAGTCCAACTCTCATATTCATACATGACTACTGGGAAAACCATAGCAAAGTAATGTCTCCGCTTTTCAATATGCTGTCTAATTCACACTTTAAAATAAACAGTTTCCAACATACCTAACAGACCCCCTTCAATATGAGTTTCAATATTCTGATAAAATGCCTGAAATCTTTCCTCTATTTAAACAAGTATTAGTCACCTAACTTGATATAAAGTTTAACTTCACTTATTTATTAAATATAAAACTAATAAATAAATTAATTGGCATATTAATCGACAAATATTTCCTCTCGTGTATAGCTCACCTCTATGAAGTGAATTATCTAGAAAGCTGTATAAAATGAGAAACTATCTGCATAAACCTTAGGTTTCTCTTTCCTTGAACAGAACACCATTCTGAATTTTGAAAATACTATTGTCTAGACTTCACACAAAATATTTTGAACATGAAGATTTGAAATAAGTCTCTCTCTATATATACTCTCACACACATATATATGTATGTGTATATATACACACATGTATATACATAGATTTATTATAAATATATCAATATATACACACATATGTTTGCGTGAGTGTGTATATATTTATAAGGATTTATTATTTCCAATTACTGTCAGAATTGAAAAAGAAATTGATGAATTTCCATTTCTAATATAAACTTTCATAGAAATGCCTCCTTTTGTTGACCACTCAACCTAAATAACAGCATTATTTTTTCATGAGAATTCATATTATTAAAAACCTGTGTTTTTATCATAGATTGAGTACAAGTCAAAATGGCCTTGAACATTTCTATTCAGCACTTTACTGGAGTAAGATTACAAACATCATAAACATCACACTAAAATGAAACTAGAATTTCCTCACAAAAACAAAGACAGAAAAGTCCTTCCCTCTGGAAATTTATAGACTTCCTGTTAAACGCATCTTAGGTAAAAGGAGATATAGACACAGGAGGATAAAAGTAATAACAAAAATAACACATCAATATTTATAGCATGGGCACAGGACTGGAAAAGATCAGTTTTCATTCCAATCCCAAAGAAAGGCAGTGTAAAAGAATGCTAAATTACTGCACAATTGCACTCATCTCACACGCTAGTAAAGTAATGCTCAAAATTCTCCAAGCCAGGCTTCAGCAATATGTGAACCATGAACTTCTAGATGTTCAAGCTGGTTTTAGAAAAGGCAGAGGAACCAGAGATCAAATTGCCAACATCTGCTGGATCATCGAAAAAGCAAGAGAGTTCCAGAAAAACATCTATTTCTGCTTTATTGACTCTGCCAAAGCCTTTGACTGTGTGGATCACAATACACTGTGGACAATTCTGAAAGAGATGGGAATACCAGACCACCTGACCTGCCTCTTGAGAAACCTGTATGCAGGTCAGGGAGCAACAGTTAGAACTGGACATGGAACAACAGACTGGGTCCAAATAGGAAAAGGAGTACATCAAGGCTGTATATTGTTACCCTGCTTATTTAACTTATATGTAGAGTACATCATGAGAAACACTCGGCTGTATTAAGGTAGGATAACACATTTCCTAATTGTGTTTTCTTGAGCCCTCAAGTTCATAATCAGTGCATGCCTATAATGTAACCTTGTTCAAAACTGACTAAATCCCTGTCTTATGCATATTACTATGAGCGGGAAAAATAAGGTAAGGGGTAAGGGTAGAGCAAAAAGAGCATTTTATTTATTCAAGGAATACCTGTTTAGGATAGCTTATAACTGGCTTAGAAAAGCTGGGCCTTACCACATCAATCAGAGGAAAGAGAAGATAGCAATCTGAAGGACCTTTGATCACTGCCAAGCATCAGTCATTAAAGCTCTTAGGTGAGAAAGTCATGTCCACTCTCACAAGAATTCCTGACATATATCATGAAGACTACGGAAGGGATAAGGTGACCACCTTGGATGGCAGTGGCAAGAAGCACACAAGGTGAAGGATACCTACCACTATCTTCACTGCCTTCAGGTGCTGTCGACTGGAGAAGGCACTGTGGTCAGAACACAGACAGACATGATCTGACAGGTGAGCGCATACACATGTCTTAAACCCAAAGACTAACAGTGAATCCTGCATAGCCCAGAACCCTCAACTCACCCCTGCGTCCAACACGAGGGAGAAACATCCAAATCAACACCATTCTGGTAGTATAAACTTGTGTGATAATTCAAAAGAAGCACCACAGCAACCAGTGAGAGGAGCCCTCTCCTTAGGATGCCCTCTGCAATTCAGGTCAACCACAGGCTCAGACACCCCAAAGACTCAATGTGACAAGTAGTATGGGATCACAAGTTAAACCGATGCTTTAGAATGTGGTCAGAGAGAACAAATTGGGAAATGGAAGAAAGTGCTCAAATGATCATTGACCCGGCTCAGAGCACTATTCTCATATGCTAATGCCAGCCCTAGCTGGTCCCAATGACGGGGAATGGGACTTAGAAGAGTTCCCTTGCCAAGGTCTGCAGATGGTTCTGCTTTCCAGCATCACTTCAGCAATGGTACTGAAATCCAGATGTAGTGAAGTGAAGTGAAGTGAAGTCGCTCAGTTGTGTCCGACTCTTTGTGACCCCATGGACTATAGCCTATCAGGCTCCTCCATCCATGGGATTTTCCAGGCAAGAGTACTGGAGTGGGTTACCATTTCCTTCTCCAGGGGATCTTCCCTACCCAGGGATTGAACCCGGGTCTCCCGCATTGTGGGCAGATGCTTTATCCTCTAAGCCAGTAGTAGTAACTTCCAAACTCTAGAGTACCTTGACATATTTAGAACCAACACAATGAGTTTCTGTCCAAGCTGCTGAAGAAAAAGCTGCCCCAGCAGCCTGGTAGCCTCTCACATTCTAACATCTGAGCTTCAGACTTGAAGAGATTCTTTTTGAAATTGTAGATATGGGTAACCTCAACTTCTCCCTCGCTACTCTAACCCTGAGGGGAGGCTACCTGTTTCCTGAAGTTATCTTGGAGTGACTGTTTCTCTTCCTTGTTCATTAAGTGCTTCAACACCAGCATAACCTTTTTTTTTTTTTTTTATTAAATTCTCTCTATTGAAAGAACTAGTATGATTTCTGTTTCCCTGATTCAACTCTGACTCATGTTATTATTATTATTAAATTCTCTCTATTGAAAGAACTAGTATGATTTCTGTTTCCTTGACTCAACTCTGACTCATGCACTTTAGATCAGGGATAAAGAAATAATTTTTTTTTGGAAGCACCTTTCTAAAATTGTTCAGTATGAAACAAGTGTTGCATGATCTATTAGTTTCTAATTTACAACAGAAAAACAGGTTTGATTCAGAAAGACCCAAACGTCATGCCTCCTTTGTATTAAGATAAAATTGGCTAATTTATATAGACTTAGAAAGCAATGTGACATTTAGAAGAATTAACACAGAATAATTATAATACATAATGGAATCCTATACCTTTAAATTAAATTTATTTCTGCAACAATTTGTTGATATTACTATATGTTATTAATTGACAACATATATTAAATATCACAAAATTTTTTGTTATTCCTATTGTGAATAATTCAACTATAACATATAAATGGATTTTGATGCATGGCTATTAGATTTTTGCATTTCTTTTCATGTTTTCCAGTATTTAAAAGCAGTAGGATATAATCATTGAAAGATATAGCCTAAACAATATACTAAAAATGTGAGATTTATTGGAGTGGGACTTTAAATAAAGGCATATCATCATATATGATACAACTATGTGGCCATTCTATATTTTATCTATTATATATTTTGTTTTTAATAATGAAACACAAATAAACACTAACATAATTACTATGCACTACTTCATATCAATCAATCATATATATTTATTTAAACACTGTACTACAGCATCAGTTAAGTTTTCACAAAGAACAGTGAAGATAATCTTTTCATCCTATTACCTCACTTATTTAAGTGGAAGAATCACATTCACGATATTGAAAAATAATATAGAACACCTGCTCATTATGATGAATAACAGAACCTTTTATTGTGCTTACTACTATTTCTTTTGATAACTTTCAAATCAAACCTTTCAGTTCTACTTACAGGATGAGAAATCTTAAAGAGAGTAAAATCCCTTAGACTGTACTTATAAAAATAATGATGAATTATAAAAATCAAAAATGGTAAAATTAAGTATATTGTCTTCAGTGGCAAAATGACTCCAAACTACAGATGAGAAGGAGGACATGAAACATGTCGATTTGAATACTTATCTTATTCTCTAGCTAAGAGAGCAGAGAAATCTCAAAAATCAAAACCTAGACTATTACTGTTAGGAAACTTTTAAAATAATTCACTTTCTGAACTAAATATTTTTATTACTTCCCTTAAATATCTTATCATATTATTTTGGTGTGAAAATATTTAGTTCAGTAACTCTTTATAGATAGACAATCCTATCTAAATGGAAAATTATATGTAATTCTATATTTGTTTAGCATTTAGACTATGTTGACTCTCTAAATGGCAAATAGTAGTATCACATAAAATGTATAATATAGATCACTTTAGAAATAAATTAGAGTTATCTGAATTAAACAGTTTTACTTAGTAAAGCTAATTTTTCCATTAAATATATTTTTAAGCATAAGACACTAAAGAGAGTAAAATTTATCTAAGGCTCCAATTCTAATAATTCACCATGACAGAGTTTATCCTATTGCCAACTTGCTCTCTACCTGTAACCAAGGGTTTATCAGAACACGTTTGTACAGGACTCGGTTATGTAAATCCATGTCATAAAGCAAAACCCCACTTCCATGTATTAAAAAGTGTAGGCACTAAATGTTTAAGTTTTATACATCATTATAATAATAACCTGAAATGTAACATATTTTAAGCTTGACCTAATCCATTAAGATGTTTCTAATATTTATGCAATTAGCAGAACAAATTTACATTCATGATATAAATTATTTCTACCTACTGATCTTAAAGCACTTTGTGAATTAAATATTTAAGTTTAATAAAACTGTGAGGGAGGAGTTGTACTCTCTATAAAAGTAAACAAATATGTAACATCTTAGGAAGAGTCAAATATTTAACAAAAAGACTGGACTTCTTTACATCAAACACAGAAACAAGATAATATATTACTTAGGCAACAATGTTAACTGATTTTACTATATAAGTGTCTACTCAACTTATACACATATAGTCTATGGTATTGACACTCAATTAAAAAAAATTAAAAATTTTAGCTTACTTTTATCCCAAACATCCAAAGAAATATCATAGAGAAAGAGAGGATAAAAGATGTCTCAAATTCCAGGAAGCCAGACTCATTCCACAGGTTTACTAAAGTGGAACACTAAAGCTTTGTGTAATCCCTAAATCCCTGAAAGTATGCATTTAGGTGGTTACAAAAAAGTAAAACCAATAAAAATAGAGTTGAGCCTTGAACAACATGCTTTTGAACTATGTGGGTCCATTTATATGTAGATTGTTTCAATAAATATAATCTTTGCATTTGTATTTTACAGATCTTTAAGTACAGTTATATCGTTCAGTTACTCAGTCGTGTCCGACTCTTTGCGACCCCATGAATTGCAGCATGCCAGGCCTCCCTGTCCATCACCAACTCCTGGAGCTCACTCAGACTCACGACCATCAAGTCAGTGATACCATCCAACCATCTCATCCTCTGTCGTCCCCTTCTCCTCCTGCCCCTAATCCCTCCCAGCATCAGAGTCTTTTCCAATGAGTCAACTCTTCACATGAGGTGACCAAAGTACTGGAGTTTCAGCTTTAGCATCAGTCCTTCCAATGAACTCCCAGGACTGATCTCCTTCAGAATGGACTGGTTGGGTCTCCTTGCAGTCCAAGGGACTCTCAAGAGTCTTCTCCAACACCACAGTTCAAAAGCATCAATCCTTCAGCGTTCAGCGTTCTACACAGTCCAACTCTCACATCCATACATGATCACTGGAAAAACCATAGCCTTGACTAGATGGACCTTTGTTGGCACAGTAATGTCTCTGCTTTTCAATATGCTATCTAGGTTGGTCATAACTTTTCTTCCAAGGAGTAAGCATCTTTTAATTTCATGGCTGCAATCAACATCTGCAGTGATGTTGGAGCCCAAAAAAATAAAGTCTGACACTATTTCCACTGTTTCCCCATCTATTTCCCATGAAGGGATGGGACCAGATGCCATGATCTTCGTTTTCTGAATGTTGAGCTTTAAGCCAACTTTTTCACTCTCCTCTTTCAGTTTCATCAAGAGACTCTTTAGTTCCTCTTCACTTTCTGCCATAAGGGTGGTGTCATCTGATATCTGAGGTTATTGATATTTCTCCTGTCAATCTAGATTCCAGCCTGTGCTTCCTCCAGCCCAACATTTCTCATGATGTACTCTGCATATAAGTTAAATAAGCAGGGTGACAATATACAGCCTTGATGAACTCCTTTTCCTATCTGGACCTAGTCTGTTGTTCCATGTCCAGTTCTAACTGTTGCTTCCTGACATGCATACAGGTTTCTCAGGAGGCAGGTCAGGTGGTCTGGTATTCCCATCTCTTTCAGAATTGTCCACAGTGTATTGTGATCCACACAGTCAAAGGCTTTGGCATAGTCAATAAAGCAGAAATAGATGTTTTTTCTGGAACTCTCTTGCTTTTTCGATCTTTAAGTATAGGGCACAATAAACTGTGGACAATTCTGAAAGAGATGGGAATACCAGACCACCTGACCTGCCTCCTGAGAAACCTGTATGCATGTCAGGAAGCAACAGTTAGAACTGGACATGGAACAACAGACTAGGTCCAGATAGGAAAAGGAGTTCATCAAGGCTGTATATTGTCACCCTGCTTATTTAACTTATATGCAGAGTACATCATGAGAAATGTTGGGCTGGAGGAAGCACAGGCTGGAATCTAGATTGACAGGAGAAATATCAATAACCTCAGATATGCAGATGACACCACCCTTATGGCAGAAAGTGAAGAGGAACTAAAGAGTCTCTTGATGAAACTGAAAGAGGAGAGTGAAAAAAGTTGGCTTAAAGCTCAACATTCAGAAAACTAAGATCATGGCATCTGGTCCTATCACTTCATGGGAAATAGATGGGGAAACAGTGGAAATAGTGTCAGACTTTATTTTTTTGGGCTCCAACATCACTGCAGATGTTGATTGCAGCCATGAAATTAAAAGACGCTTACTCCTTGGAAGGAAACTTATGACCAACCTAGATAGCATATTAAAAACGCAGAGACATGACTTTGTCAACAAAGGTCCATCTAGTCAAGGCTATGGTGTTTCTGGTGGTTATGTACGCATGTGAGAGTTGGACTATAAAGAAAGCTGAGCGCTGAAGAATTGATGCTTTTGAACTGTGGTGTTGGAGAAGACTCTTGAGAGTCCCTTTGACTGCAAGGAGATCCAACCAGTCCATCCTAAAGGAAATCAGTCCTGAATATTCATTGGAAGGACTGATGCTGAAGCTGAAACTCCAATACTTTGGCCACCTGATGCAAAGAGCTGACTCATTTGAAAAGACCCTGATGCTGTAAAAGATTGAGGGCAGGAGGAGAAGGGGATGACAGAGGATGAGATGGTTAGATGGCATCACTGACTCAAAGGACATGGGTTTGGGTGGACTCCGGGAATTGGTGATGGACAGGTAAGCCTGGCATGCTGTGGTTCATGGGGTCACAAAAGTTGGACACAACTGAGTGACTGAACTGAACTGAAATATAGGGAAAAGTGGGCATTCATTTAGAGATCACATGTGTGGAATCTTAGGGTTTGAGAAATAGGGTTTGAGACTGTTCAAACTGTTTCAGCTTTCTGCACTTGGATCAGTCATTTATCAATTTCTTTGTTTTTGAGGCAGACATAGCAGTACAGGAATTTTTGACCTTGCAGGATGTTGGTGCCCCTAACTCCCACAATGTTGATGGGTCAACTGTACATGTTAATTTTTTGATGCATGATGATATTTTTCTAATCAGTTTCAGTCTATCATGAAAAAAGTATTACTTAACATACCAAGAAAAAAGGTTATTACATGCCTAAAATTATTAACTAGTTAAACTATAGCTGACTCATTGGAAAAGTCCATGATGCTGGGAAAGATTGAGGACAGAAGGAGAAGAGAGCATCAGAGGATGATATGGCTTCATGGCATCATCAACGCAATGGACATGAACTTGGGCAAACTTTGGGAAATGGTGAGGGACAGAGAGGCCTGGCGTGCTGCAGTCCATGGGGTTGCAAAGAGTTGGGCCTGGAAAATCCCGTGGACGGAGGAGCCCAATAGGCTGCAGTCCATGGGGTTGCTCAGAGTCGGACAGGACTGAGTGACTTCACTTTCACTTTTCACTTTCATGCATTGGAGAAGGAAATGGCAACCCACTCCAGTGTTCTTGCCTGGAGAATCCCAGGGACGGGGGAGCCTGGTGGGCTGCCGTCTATGGGGTCACACAGAGTCGGACACGACTGAAGCGACTTAGCAGCAGAAACAGCAGGGTGACTGAACAACAAACTATAGTAAAATACATCTTTCCATTCCGTTAGTTCACCTATGGTTATTTTGTACTAAAAAATTAAATCAATGTATTTGGCATGTATTAAGTTAAAGAGTAATAAGAGAAACATTGAAAAGAGACGTGCAAGACTAAAGACATCATTGCAGAAATATATGTTTTATTTTTAAGGTGAAATACATATATAAATGGTTTTTTAGAAGTTTAATCATACTTTTGTTTCTGGTCAAGATGCAGTAGCATGAACTAAATTTATCTGCTTGCCTGAAATAATAAAAAATCAGACAGAATATATGAAATAGTTGTTTTCAAGACACTGCACATCAAACAATAAAGAATGATTACAGTGAGATGGGAAACAAATAAGATGATCCTATGATTATTTTAGCTTATATCTTTGAGAAAGTTTTTAGGCTATAATTCAGGGAGAGGAAACTCAAGAGTATTGAAACAGAAGATTGAACTCAAGAGTCTGGGGAGAACAAGGTGCTATAGTTGCAGAACAGAGTACTGGAAAAAAGACAGCAGCATTGAAAGAAAGTTCCAGGGACCTGCAGAGGGTACCTTTGAATATTCAGTACAACACTTTTCATTCAATGCATGCATGTAAGGAACTTGCTTGAGGCCAGAGGAAGATCCATCTAAAAGGATTAAATAATGCCCATTGTACAAAGAGGGCTTCCCAGGTGACTCTAGTGGTAAAGACCCACCTGCCAATGCAGGAGACTTAAGAGATGCACGTTCAATCCCTGGTTCAGGAAGATCCCCTGGAGGAGCGCATGACAACCCACTCCAGTATTCTTGCCTGGAGGATGCCATGGACAGAGGAGCCTGGTGGGCTACAGTCCACAGGGTGGCAAAGAGTTAGACAAGACTGAAGTGACTTAGCACACATATTGTACACAGAAATAATGCTTGATAGCTTAGAAAAACTCATTATTCAGACTCATCTAGTAGAGCTTTTAGAAGAATCTTGACTCAGCCTTGAGTTGGCATGTCCCACTCTTTACAACCCCATGGACTGTAGCCTGCCAGGCTCCTCTACCCATGGAATTTCCCCAGGCAAGAAAAATGAAGTGGGTTATCATTTCCTGCTTCAGGGGATCTTCTGGACCCAGGAATCGAACCCAAGTCTCCTGCAGAGCAGGTGGATTCTTCATGCATTGAGCCATCAGGAAGATCTTGCCTTAGTAGTGAGGAATAATTATTCCTAGATTACAAACTGTTCTAACCACCCGTAACAAAACTTACACATGAGACTCAAAAGAAACAAACTGTGTCCAAGTAAATTTACTTTGTTCCAGAATAAAACTTAATAAACTCTGGAGGAATACAGAAAAATATTCAACAAACAAAATGTAAAATATTCCAACCAGTCCATTCTAAAGGATATCAGTCCTGGGTATTCTTTGGAAGGAATGATGCTAAAGCTGAAACTCCAGTACTTTGGCCACCTCATACGAAGACTTGACTCACTGGAAAAGACTGATGCTGGGAGGGATTGGGGGCAGGAGGAGAAGGGGACGACGGAGGCTGAGATGGCTGGATGGCATCACCGATTTGATGGACGTGAGTTTGAGTGAACTCTGGGAGATGGTGATGGACAGGGAGGCCTAGCGTGCTGCGATTCATGGGATTGCAAAGAGTCAGACACGACTGAGGGAGTGAACTGAACTGAATCACATCTCAGTTCAGTCAGTTCAGTTCAGTCGCTCAGTGGCGTCCAACTCATGAATTGCAGCATGCCAGGCCTCCCTGTCCATCGCCAACTCCCGGAGTTCACTCAAACCTACTTCCATTGAGTCGGTGATACCATCCAGCCATCTCATTCTCTGTTGTCCCCTTCTCCTCCTGCCCCCAATCCCTCCCAGCATCAGGGTTTTTTCCAATGAGTCAACTCTTCACGTGAGGTGGCGAAAGTATTGGAGTTTCAGCTTTGGCATCAGTGCTTCCAATGAAGACCCAGGACTGATATCCTTTAGAATGGACTGGTTGGATCTCCTTGTAGTCCAAGGGACTCTCCATCTAGTCAAAGCTTGCCATGTGTCAAAATGAGCACAAAAATATACAACATAACAAGGAAAAATGCCCAAAATTTTAAAACAACCTACGAATGGAGAGAGTTGCATTGGTACACACACACTACCAAATGTAAAATGGATATCCAGGGGAATTTGCTGTATGACTCAAGGAGTTCAAACTGGTGCTCTGTGACAACCTAGATGGGTGGTATGGGGTAGGAGATGGGAGGGAGGGTAAAGAAGAGGGAAGAGACATATGTATACCTAAAGCTGATTTATGTTGATGTATGGCAGAAACACAATATTGTAAAACAATTATCCTTCAATTAAAAATAAATTTAAAAAGAACAACCTAAAATCACACAGATGCCAGAATTTATAGACAACTATATTAAAACAGAGATTCCTACACTAGTGGTGCTAGAAAATCTGCCTGCCAACACAGGAGAAGCAAGAGATGTGGGTTTGATCCCTGGCTCAAGAAGATACCCTGGAGAAGGAAATGGCAACCAATTCCAGTATTCTTGCCTATAAAATCCCATGGACAGAGGAGCCTGGGGCAAGCTACAGTCCATGGGATAGCAAAAAAAAAAAATTACCATGACTTAGCAACTGATAACAATAAATATTAAAATAACTATTACAAACTGCAGTTTATAATGCTTAATAAAAAGTTAAGTAGAGACATGGAATATACAAATAAGACCTAAAATAAACCTTTAGAGATGTCTGAAGAGAAAATTCCACTGTATGCTACCAATAGAAAATTAGTTATTGCAGAAGAAAAGATTAGTGACCTTGACAATACAATAATAGAAAGTATTCAAAATGAAATACAGAAATAAAAACATAAAATTAAAAAAAATACCAGTGAACTTTGAGACAATTTCAAGCCTGCTAATATTTGTGCAATTAGGGTCCCTGCAGTGAAAGAAAGAGGACTAAACAATTTTGCAGAGACAAAAAATTCTAAAAGTAATTTATAAAAGTACAGTTTCAAGAAGCTCAATGACCCACCAATTTAAGAAATTCAAGAGCAAGAAGCATATAGAAAATGAAACCAAGGAATGTCATAGTAAAATTGCTCAAAACCACTGACATAGAGAAATTTTAAAGCCGTCACAGAACGGAGAAAAAACACATACAGAGAAACAAAAACAGGGATAGCATATTTTATGTAAGAATAAATATAAGTAAGGAGAAAATGGAACCTGACTTTTAGAAATGTGAAAGAAAAAAAATAAGTTCAAATGGATTTAAGGTCAGCCCATCCACTGACATATTAACTCACATGTGTCTGTGTTCACTGGAGAAGGGAATGGCAAACCACTTCAGTATTCTTGCCTTGAGAACCCCATGAACAGTATGAGAAGGCAAAAGATAGGACACGGAAAGAAGGATACAAAAAGATTAACTCCCCAGGTCAGTAGGTTCCCAATATGCTACTGGAGATCAGTGGAGAAATAACTCCAGAAAGAATGAAGAGATGGAGCCAAAGCAAAAGCAAACCCAGTTGTGGATATGACCGATGATGGAAGTAAAGTCCAATGCTGTAAAGAGCAATATTGCATAGGAACCTGGAATGTTAGGTCCATGAATCAAGGCAAATCGGAAGTGGTCAAAAAAGGAAATGGTAAAAGTGAACATTAACATTTTAGGAATCAGTGAACTAAAATGGACTGGAATAGGTGAATTTAACTCAGACGACCATTCTACCTACTACTGTGGGCAAGAATCCCTTAGAAGAAATGGAGTAGCCATCATGGTCAACAAAAAAGTCTGAAATGCAGTACGTGGATGCAATCTCAAAAATGACAGAATGATCTCTGTTTGCTTCCAAGGCAAACCATTCAATATCACAGTAATCCAAATCTATGCCATGATCAATAATTCTGGAAAACTTGAAGTTGAGCAGTTCTATAAAGAACAAAAAGGCCTTCTAGAACTAACATCCATATAAGACGTCCTTTTCATTATAGGGGACTAGAGTGAACATGGAGAAAGCAATGGCACCCCACTCCAGTACTCCTGCCTGGAAAATCCCATGGACGGAGGAGACTGGTAGGCTGCAGTTCATGGGGTCGCTGAGGGTCAGACACGACTGAGTAACTTCCCTTTCACTTTTCACTTTCATGCATTGGAGAAGGAAATGGCAACCCACTCCAGTGTTCTTGCCTGGAGAATCCCAGGGACAGGGGAGCCTGGTGGGCTGCTGTCTAAGGGGTCGCACAGAGTCGGACACGACTGAAGCGACTTAGCAGCAGCAGAGCACACAAGTAGGAAGTCTAGAAATACCTGGAGTAACAGGCAAATTTGGCCTTGGAGTACAGAATAAAGTGGGGGCAAAGGCTCATAGAGTTTTGCCAAGAGAATGCACAGGTCATAGCAAACACCCTCTTCCAACAACACAAGAGAAGACTCTACACATGGACATCACCAAATGGTCAATACTGAAATCAGATTGATTATGTTCTTTGCAGCCAAAGATGGAGAAGCTCTATACAGTCAGCAAAATAAAGTCCAGGAGCTGACTGTGGCTTGGGTTATGAACTTCTTATTGCCAAATTCAGACTTAAATTGAACAAAGTAGGGAAAACCACTAGACCATTTAGGTATGATGCAAATCAAATTCCTTAGGATTACACAGTGGAAGTGACAAATACATTCAAGGGATGAGATCTGATACATAGAGTGCCTGAAGAACTAAAGACAGGAGGCAATGATCAAGACCATCCCCAAGAAAAAGAAATGCAAAAAGGCAAAATGATTGTCTGAGGAGGCCTTACAAATAGCTGTGAAAAGAAGAGAAGTGAAAAGCAAATGAGAGAAGGAAAGATATACCCATTTGAATGCAGATCCAAAGAATAGCAAGGAGAGATAAGAAAGCCTTCCTCAGTGATCAGTGCAAAGAAATAGAGGAAAACAATAGAATAGGACAGACAAGAGATCTCTTCAAGAAAATTAGAGATACTAAGGGAATACTTCATGCAAATACAGGCACAATAAAGGACAGATGTGGTATGGACCTAACAGAAGCAGAAGATATTAAGAAGAGGTGGCAAGAATACACAGAACTATACAAAAAAGATTGTCATGACCCAGATAATCACAATGGTGCAATCACTCACCTACAGCCAAACATCCTGGAATGCAAGGTCAAGTGGGCTTTAGGAAGCATCACTACAAACAAAACCAGCTGGAGGTGATGGAATTCCAGTTGAGCTCTTTCAAATCCTAAAAGATGATGCTGTGAAAGTGCTGCACTCAATATGCCAGCAAATTTGGAAAACTCAGCAGTGGCCACAGGACTGGAAATGGTCAGTTTTCATTACAATCCCAAAGAAAGGCAATGCCAAACAGTGCTCAAACTATCACACAATTGTTCTCATCTCACATGCTAGTAAAGTAATGCTCAAAATTCTCCAAGCCAGGCTTCAACAGTACATGAACCATGAAACTCCAGATGTTCAAGCTGGATTTAGAAAAGGCAGAGGAACCAGAGATTAAATGGCCAACATCTGCTGGATCATCGAAAAACCAAGGGAGTTCCAGAAAAACACTGCTTTATTGACTATGTCAAAGCCTTTAATAGTGTGGATCACAAGAAAGTGTGGAAAATTCTGAAAGAGATGGGAATACCAGACCACCTGACCTACCTCCTGAAAAATCTGTATGCAGGTCAAGAAGCAACAGTTAGAACCAGACATGGAACAACAGACTAGTTCCAAATCAGGAAAGGAGTACATAAAGGTTATATATTGTCAACCTGCTTATTTAACTTATATGGAGCATACATCATGAGAAATGCTTGACTGGATGAAGCACAAACAGAATCAAGTTTGCCGGGAGAAATATCAATAACCTCAAATATGCACATGACACCACCATTACGGAAGAAAGCAAAGAAGAACCAAAGGGCCTCTTGATGAAAGTGAAAGAGGAGAATGAAAATGTTGGCTTTAATCTCAACATTCAGAAAACTAAGATCATGGCATCTGGTTCCATCACTTGATGGCAAATAGATGGTAAATGGTGGAAACAGTGTCAGACTTTATTTTTGGGGGCTCCAAAATCACTGCAGATGGTGAGTGCAGCCATGAAATTAAAAGATGCTTACTCCTTGGAAGGAAAGTTATGACCAACCTAGACAGCATATTGAAAAGCAGAGACATTACTTTGCCAAAAAACGTCTGTCTAGTCAAAGGTATGGCTTTTCTATACTAGGAGAATGTATGGATAGTACATTTATCCATAGTATTCATGTATGGATGTGAGAGATGGACTATAAAGAAAGCTGAGTGCCAAAGAATTGATGCTTTTGAACTGTAGTGTTGGAGAAGATTCTTGAGAGTCCTTTGGACTGCAAGGAGATCAAACCAGTCCATCCTAAAGTAAATCAGTCCTGAATATTCATTGGAAGGATGGATGCTGAAGCTGAAGCTCCAATACTTTGGCCACCCTATGTGAAAAACTGACTCATTTGAAAATACCCTGATGCTAGGAAAGATTGATGCAGAGGAGAAGGGGAGAACAGAGGATGAGGTGGTTGCATGGCATCGCTGACTCAATGGATATGAGTTTGAGTAAACTCTGGGAGTTGGTGATGGACAAGGAGGCCTGGAATGCTGCTGTCCATGGGGTGTCAAAGAGTCAGACATGACTGAGTGACTGTTCTGAACTGAACTGGTACAAATGCAAGCTTGAGTTCTATTATTAGAATATGTCATACAGATAAAATTTATCTGTTATGAGTTGTTAGGATATAATTGAAAACTGGGACCTAGTAATCTATATTAAGACATTCTAACAGATGTAATAATGTGAATTACTCCATTGAAAATCTCTTGATCTCCTTTAGAGCTCTATAAAATGTACTATATTGAAAGCATGAGTAGTGTATCCTGGGGATTGCTTGCCCTATTGCTACTTCTTTCCACAGGCCTCCCTGTACCATAAAGTCTGACACTAAAAGCCATTTTTTCAAGGCCTTTGCTGCCAGAGTTCTGGAAGTGAATTTCATTCTGCAAGTGAAAATGGAATTTCATGCAAGATTTGAATGAAAGTCAGTAAAGGTTATCTTTCAGCTTACTCCTGTTTTTCTACACATAAGTGAAGTCATGGGGGCCTGAAAGTCAAGAGGATGTTGCAGTTTTCTGAAATTATCACCAGATTCATGGCAACTGGGAGGCAAGCATCCACCTAAGGAAGTATGTTCAAACCTGAGCAGGTCCTGTGGCCCCTGTGGTTCCTTGATTCCCCTTCCACACTTCTCCCAATGATTCCATAAGCATCACATTCCCTATATTTAGTCCAGGTCAGCTCAAAATATTAGATGTGGTTTCTTCTTGCCCTGAACCAGGACTGATATGGCAGGAGAGATGTACAATGAAAATACTGCAGAAAAGATTTGTTAAACCTTATTAAAAATCTGAATAAATACAATTATAAGAAAAAATTTTAAATGGTAGAAACAAGCTTTCTTTGCAGTGCACATGGAAATACACATGAACTTATGTAAATTTTTTTAGAAAAAAATTTAGGAATGAAATGTTATTTTTCCAAAAGTTTGTTTGATCAGTTTTGTGATATATTTATTTTCTTTCTCTCTTTTTTTTTTTTTTGGCATTTTTTTTTTTTTTACTTTACAATATTCTATTGGTTTTGCCATACATCAACATGCATCCACCACGGGTGTACACGTGTTCCCCATCCTGAACCCCCCTCCCTCCTCCCTCCCCATACCATCCCTCTGAGTCATCCCAGTGCACCAGCCCCAAGCTTCCTGTATCCTGCATCGAACCTGGACTGGCGATTCATTTCTTACATGATATTATACATGTTTTAATGCCATTCTCCAAAATCATCCCCCTCTCCCTCTCCCACAGAGTCCAAAAGACTGTTCTATACATCTGTGTCTCTTTTGCTGTCTCGCATACAGGGTTGTCATTATCTTCTATGTTTTAGGTTAGTCAAAGGATAAAAATGGATTTACTGCTGATGATGTTGAATAGACAAGAAGCATATAAGTTCTGCTTGTTTCTTAAATGAAAATAAATTATTTTCATTTCATTTAAGAAAGCATATGAAAGCATAGAAGCAGAACTTATATGCTTCTTGTCTATTCAACATCATCAGCAGTAAATCCATTTTTATCCTTTGACTAACCTAAAACATAGAAGATAAGTATTAAAACTGGTTTTTAAAACTGGTTTTTAAAAAGAAGCATTTCATGTAGTTTATTAAGATGACTTTCTCCATCGAATTGGTATTGAATTAAACTCAGATTATTTTAATAAAATATTAATTTATAATACTACTACTAAACTATCTTGTATGTTTGCATCATTATAGAGTTTGTGATTTAATCAATATTTTGAAAAATTTTAAAGTTAAAAGAGCCATTTTTGTCTAACTTGATAAAAAATTATACTATTTTATGACTTTCGAACTATAAGAAAAGCAAAATTCTGTAGTTTAATATTTTCATTATTATACATACACATACCACATACGCATATAAAGGATATTCATGTATATTAGAAGGAAATGGCAACTCACTCCAGTGTTCTTGCCTGGAGAATCCCAGGGAAGGGAGAGCCTGGTGGGTTGCCATCTATGGGGTCGCACAGAGTCGGA
The DNA here is from genome assembly GCF_002263795.3 of Bos taurus. Lineage (NCBI taxonomy): Eukaryota > Metazoa > Chordata > Mammalia > Artiodactyla > Bovidae > Bos > Bos taurus. Next base: position 30,876,369 of record NC_037336.1, read on the forward strand.
CACGACTAAAGTGACAGCAGCAGCAGCAGCAGCTCATATAACTCTCAATTACCTTGTAGTTAATGCTACTATAGAAAAAGAAAAGGAGATCTAGTGAACCTAAGTGCTTTGACCAAACTAGTCAAGAAACAGAACTAAAATTTCAGGCCACAAGATCTGAATTGTTATTCAAATAGTGCCTCTATTGTGTTATGATTATTTCTGTATATTCAGCATCTGGTATTTATTACATTCTAACTGTCTGAGATACAATTATAAACAAACATGAAAATAACTACAAGACTCAACAAGAAATTAAAAATAATTACTATCTCAGCTCAGTCGCTCAGTCATGTCCGACTCTTTGCAGCCCCATGAATCGAAGCACGCCAGGCCTCCCTGTCCATCACCAACTCCCGGAGTTCACCCAGACTCACGTCCATCGAGTCAGTGATGCCATCGAGCCATCTCATCCTCTGTTGTCCCCTTCTCCTCCTGCCCCCAATCCCTCCCAGCATCAGGGTTTTTTCCAATGAGTCAACTCTTCACATGAGGTGGCCAAAGTACTGGAGTTTCAGCTTTAGCATCAGTCCTTCCAAAGAAATCCCAGGGCTGATCTCCTTCAGAATGGACTAGTTGGATCTCCTTGCAGTCCAAGGGACTCTCAAGAGTCTTCTCCAACACCACAGTTCAAAAGCATCAATTCTTCGGCACTCAGCCTTCTTCACAGTCCAACTCTCACATCCATACATGACCACAGGAAAAACCATAGCCTTGACTAGACGGACCTTTGTTAGCAAAGTAATGTCTCTGCTTTTGAATATGCTATCTAGGTTGGTCATAACTTTCCTTCCAAGGAGTAAGCGTCTTTTAATTTCATGGCTGCACTCACCATCTGCAGTGATTTTGGAGCCCCCAAAAATGAAGTCTGACACTGTTTCCAATGTTTCCCCATCTATTTCCCATGAAGGGATGGGACCAGATGCCATGATCTTCATTTTCTGAATGTTGAGCTTTAAGCCAACTTTTTCACTCTCCACTTTCATCAAGAGGCTTTTTAGTTCCTCTTCTCTTTCTGCCATAAGGGTGGTGTCATCTGCATATCTGAGGTTATTGATATTTCTCCCAGAAATCTTGATTCTAGCTTGTGCTTTTTCCAGCCCAGCGTTTCTCATAATGTACTCTGCATATAAGTTAAATAAGCGGGGTGACAATATATAGCCTTGACGTACTCCTTTTCCTATTTGGAACCAGTCTGTTGTTCCATGTCCGGCTCAGATCAGATCAGAGCAGATCAGTCGCTCAGTTGTGTCTGACTCTTTGCGACCCCATGAATCGCAGCACGCCAGGCCTCCCTGTCCATCACCAACTCCCGGAGTTCACTCAGACTCATGTCCATCGAGTCAGTGATGCCATCCAGCCATCTCATCCTCTGTCGTCCCCTTCTCCTCCTGCCCCCAATCCCTCCCAGCATCAGAGTCTTTTCCAATGAGTCAACTCTTCACATGAGGTGGCCAAAGTACTGGAGTTTCAGCTTCAGCATCATTCCTTCCAAAGAAATGCCAGGGCTGATCTCCTTCAGAATGGACTGGTTGGATCTCCTTGCAGTCCAAGGGACTCTCAAGCGTCTTCTCCAACACCACAGTTCAAAAGCATCAATTCTTGTCCAGCTCAGACCTAAGTTAAAGTCTCACTGGATAAAATTCCTATTTAAAAGAACAAACTTAACTGAAATATTACATATATATATATATATATATATATATATATATATATGTATTTATAACTAAGACATGTCCCTCTCTTCCTAAACTCCCATTTCATTAAATTATTTTCATGGAAAATTTTATGTGATTTCAAATAAGAGTCAAAATCTAAATAGCTGTGTTGTATATTACCTGAAGAAGTAATAAAAGGAAAATAGTTTCATGGAAGCTAAGGAATTAGTTAAGAGTTTTTTAATTGTTTTATCTTGGCTCTGGCCGAGGGAGATCATGGCACATCAGTGAATATAATTATCCAATTACAATATTAAAGTCAGAAGCAAAAAAAACAAAACAAAACAAAAAATGAATATCTTTGTGTAACTTGATCATCTAGACTCTAAGATCATTTAACTCTGCTTTTTCTAATTATATTTCACCATTAATTCTAACTTTTTTATCTATATGGAGTGATAAAATTAGATGCCTGTGCTTGAGTCTAGATCCACTACATATCAAATGTGGCACAAATATTCAACTTGTAGTGATTTAATTCCCTTATATAAATGAGAGTAGTAATAACATCAAAGTCCCAGTATTATTGAAATATTGAATGATTTAATACATAAGAAATCCTTAGAAGACAGTCTGGTATATAAAAAGTAGTTAATAACTGCTAGATAACACTATATAGTAATTAATATGTATTGAGTGTTCACTATGGATATAGTAATAAAGCAGACTTCTGTATGCATGATCTTCTTAACCTTATAACTCATTTATGAGGTAATGAAATTTATTAGATGAGGAAATCCAGCATAGAAAATTTCTCACTTATTATTGAGAATTAATATTCCAAAATGTCTTGTAGATATAAAATTTCTCACTTATATCTGAGATTCTTTGCATATTAGTCCCTTGTGAATTTGGTCACAAATATTTAATCCCTCGGAAAGTAATACATTTTAGGAGATCAGTTGTTAAATTACTTCATATACCTGCAAAGTTGAACATCAAACTTTCAAAAGTGATGGCTCACCTTACAAGGTGTTTCCTTCTTATGAACTTTTATTTGAACTGAGATAATAGGGCTCCATTTTGTCACTTTATAAATTTAAGGTTAATTTTCTGTCTACTTTTTTTATTGGAGTAATTATGAAATCAAATTCAGAACTTGTAGCTTGATTTTAATATTTAGAAGGCAAATCTATATATTTTAATACCAAATCTGAAAATATTTATGAAAAACTCATGAGCTGTTAAATTCAGTTTAGCATATGTGTTCAATTTTCATGTGACATGATTATAAGTATTATAACACAGAAGGTGGGGTAGAGACTTTTTCTGGATCTTGTAATATAGATGAAAGGTTAGAATAACCTTGCTGTCCTCTTTATACCCCCATTTTCCTGCTTTTCCTTAAACACAAGAGAATGACACAGAATGGATATGTGGATGGAGGGTAAGGGGAAAAGGAAACTAGTTCTTTTCTTTCTTTTAATTGATCTCTCTTTCTCTCTCTCTCTCTCTCTCTCTCTCTCTCTCATCATCATCATTATTATTGACATCACTACTATCTTAGCCTGTCTGCCTTCTGAGAGGATATATTTTACCCAGCTTTCATGTTATGTAATAAATTTAGTGGAGCAGGTTCTACTCTCTGAGGAAGGGTTCAGGAGATCTAGAATTATCCAGGATAGTCTGTAACTGGTTAGATTAAATCCATTTTCTTCCAAGATAAATTATCAATAAGCTATCTTGGTCACACATCTAAGTCAAAATTCTCACCTTTTTTTAGTAATAAAGGTATGATTGAATTATATATTGACCTTTTAAGGAGTTCTCAATTTTGAAAGAAGCATAATATTAATTGTCTCCTAAGATTTTCAAAACACAGGACAATCACAATGATCTTCATGTGATCCCTATAGAGGCAGAAAAAAAAAAAAATAGTAGACTCTAGTTGCCAAGTCAAACATGTATCAATATTTCTGTTCCACGGTACCGTTTCTAAGAGTATATTCATTATTTTTAGCATCTTTCAACTTATCTATTTTCTCACTTATTTTCCCCTGGACATTTCACCACTGGGGGAGGGAATACATATTCAGAAGATGCTTGCCTACAAACTAGTAAGGACTCTCCATACATGAAAATTAAATCACTGAAATACTATGCAGATTCTTAAAATAAAACACATGTTATGCAAACAAAAATTGTTATACTTTGGTAGAAAACACACAGAAAAATCAAAGCAATCACTTTCAATAATATTGGAAGAACAACCAGAGGGAGTGCATTTGTACTGAACTCTCAAGAGGAGACAGGATAACACAATAGGTTGTTTCTGGCTTTCATTTCTATAAGTATTTGGACTGGTTAAAAGCATTACTAAGTTCCCTAGAGATATGTTTGCACAAGAATTAATTTGCCTAAAAACCCACTCCATTCCTTCACAGAAAAGCACAAAAGATTTTCCATATTCTGTATTTACTAGGGTCAGTAACTTGGTTTCTAGGTAAAAGTTTCCAATATAACCAGAAAATTAGAGGAAATAGGCCAAAGAATGAAAGAAGTAGAAAGATGAAAATGGAATATTTTGAAATATTGTCGTAAAGTCTATACATATTCAGTTATCTTCTGAAGGGTGAACTCCTCACCTGGCAGATCTAATTACTGCTAATTACTAACAGATAAAAGACAGTAAATGCTTCCGAGGGTTCCTACAAGCAGGCTCAAAGGTTACTTGCCAGAACACCTGTGACCACCACTACCCAGAGCTCAGAAAGGTCAGAATGGCAGAATCCCTTTATTGAAGGGAACTCCTAAGATTTGAAAGACTTCAAATATAGTTATGAAGTTGTAACAGATGATTTTATATGTGGATATTAGTAGTATTAATATTAAAAGGTTTTAAGAAATACCAGGATCCTGAATATTTATTCACAAAAAGACTAGAACAAAGAAAGATAAAAAGGGGAAAAAAACCATCATTTTGGTTTTTATTCTATAAACTAGTGATATACGACCATCATTCTATTAACGATTTGGTTTTATAGTGGCTCAAAGATCTTTCTTTGAAATAGTTACATACGTAAATGCATGTGAAGAATAGAGTCATACTATATTGACTGAAGATGGGTAATAAGGTAAATAGATAAATAGATCTCTTTTTAAAAATTTTGATAATAAAATATTAAAAGAAGAACAGAAGAACAAAAAAAATCAAAGAACTTTCAGAAGAATGAGAACTTACCTGGCATAGATGTGTTAGCAATGACCTTGTGCTTGAATACTGAGAAGTAATGCTAGCAGTCTAAACATTTGAGTGCATATACATTAATACTTTGTCCCTTTCACTTACCTTTCTTTGTCTTAGAAAAACTGCAGGCTATGTTTCCCCTTTACTCACTGGTTCCTTTCTCCCTCAGAACATGATTGGCATCTGTAACTTGATATGAATAAATGAAATTACAAAAGTCATTTAGCTATGATCAGCATTTAGTATGATCAGACATTACTTTGCCAACAAAGGTCCATCTGGTCAAGGCTATGGTTTTTCTAGTAGTCATGTATGGATGTGAGAGTTGGACTGTGAAGAAAGCTGAGCGATGAAGAATTGATGCTTTTGAACTGTGGTGTTGAAGAAGACTCTTGAAAGTCCCTTGGACTGCAAGATCATCAAACCACTCCATCCTAAATGAAATCAGTCCTGATTATTCATTGGAAGGACTGATGCTGAAGCTAAAATTCCAATACTTTGGCCACCTGATGTGAAGAACTGACTCATTTGAAAGGACCCTGATACTGGGAAATATTGAAGGCAGGAGGAGAAGGGGACAACAGAGGATGAGATTGCTGGATGCATCACTGACTCAATGGATATCAGTTTGAGTAAACTCTGGGAGTTGGTGATAGACAGGGAAGCCTGGCATGCTGCAGTCCATGGGGTAACAAAGAGTGGACACGACTGAGTGACTGAATTGAACTGATGATCAACACTGATTCAGTATGCGGTTTAAAGGTTTTATCCTTAAAGTTTTCAACAAATTTTAAGGTTTAAAAAACACAGGCTGTGTGGCCTAAACTGAAAATTCAATTTTGGCTGTCTATATGAAAAAATTACTGCTTTTTCCCTTTCTGGCCTCTTTAGAAATATTTGATATGTTTTTCCTCACTGTTTAAAAATTATAATTGCTGGATGTCAATACGGGAAGACATCTGTGGTTCTTGCTGGCATGAAAGAATTTGATTTTTTTTTTTTCATTTAAAAAGTACAATGTCACATTCCCAGGAGAAAACTATAGGAAATAGCCTACTCTTAGTTTTCTATTGATTTTTTTTCTGACATATTAATGAAATACATATAAAATAATACAGTAAATGCTGTACATATTTTTCTTTTACAGGCAAAGTTGCATTAATTAACTCTTTTCTCCTTGTTCCTAAGGCAACAATTGTGTCAAATAAACAGATCTGAAATAGTTCATATTTCAATTATATTAATTATAATTCAGTATATCATATTAAAATAATTTTAATAAGGCAATTTTGCACTGGTACAGCTTAAGGGGCAAAATGAACAATTCAGCAAAAAACTAATTACTTCTAATTTTCTAAGATAATTACTGAAGTTGCATTTGATTTAAAAAAATGTAGTCAAGCTTTCTAAATTTTTCAACCATAGTTTCTCCTCTATTCTTTTCCCAAATATGCCATCAGCTTTACACCTACAGTAAAACTTAGGTAGTTTTTTTTTTTTTTTTTTCCATTTAAAATTTTTTTCTTCCAAACTATTTTTCATTGCCTCCTGAAGACTTCAGATCCTATATACCAAGTTTAGGGAAATATTTCTCATGCAGTCTTAATACACATAGGATCAATACCATTACATAGGTTTATAGAGCTACTTATGGGTGAATATTTTAGGTAGTTATTATTAGATATTATATCTCACATAAAATATGCCAAAGAATTATTCAGTTCACAAAAATGACCATATGTAACATTATTTTCATATTCAACCTCCTTTAGAAAAGAGGACTGAGGTTTGCAAACTATAATTTTCCTTTGTCCTTCTCAGAGTTTACCTTAAAATACAGTCCTCTGACCATATGAATAGATTATTTGAAGAGACTCATATTCTTCCTGTAATGAATGTAGCCTATTATTTTTTAAAACCTAGGTATTTGAGATTTTTAATGACATCAATGACCCACATAATCTTTTTCTCATATATATTTTCCAGCATTTTATCCAACAGGGACTTTAGTAAAATAATGTGCAAAATATACTTTGACTTGTTGGAAACAATACTGAATCATGAATATAAAGGTAACTTGGTTACTAATGAAAAAAAGGCATTTAATGTCTCATGGATTTATTTTAGTTAATTTATTAAGTTAAAGACAAGGTATATTTTAGCAACTTGAAATCTACCCATAGTTATTTGTGTGACCTTCCAGAATTTATTTAATAAATATTGGAAACATTTTCTTTATTCATAATATGAGAAGTTTGGACTAGGTGATTTCTACAACACTTTCTAGATTTAAAATTTTATGCCTATAAGGATTCAGCAAAAATATGACTCCTGCATTATTATTTTCTTTTGTTTATTTATTTCCTATTTTAACTTTACAATATTGTACTGGTTTTGCCATATTCAACATGACTCTGCCACAGGTATACACGTGTTCCCCATCCTGAATCCTCCTCCCCCTCCCCCCCCATACCATCCTCTGGGTCATCCCAGTGCACCAGCCCCAAGCATCCAGTATCGTGCATTGAACCTGGACTGGCGACTCATTTCATATATGATATTATACATGTTTCAATGCCATTCTCCCAAATCATCCCACCCTCTACCTCTCCCACAGAGTCCAAAAGACTGTTCTATATGTCAGTGTCTCTTTTGCTGTCTCGTACACAGGGTTATTGTTACCATCTTTCTAAATTCCATATATATGCGTTAGCATACTGTATTGGTGTTTTTCTTTCTGGCTTACTTCACTCTGTATAATAGGCTCCAGTTTCATTCACCTCATTAGAACTGATTCAAATGTATTCTTTTTAATGGCTGAGTAATACTCCATTGTGTATATGTACTACTGCTTTCTTATCCATTCATCTGTTGATGGACATCTAGGTTGCTTCCATGTCCTGGCTATTATAAACAGTGCTGCAATGAACATTGGGGTACATGTGTCTCTTTCAATTCTGGTTTCCTCGGTGGTGTGTATGCCCAGCGATGGAATTGCTGGGTCATAAGGCAGTTCTATTTCCAGTTTTTTAAGGAATCTCCAGACTGTTCTCCATAGTGGCTGTACTAGTTTGCATTCCCACCAACAGTGTAAGAGGGTTCCCTTTTCTCCACACCCTCTCCAGCATTTATTACTTGTAGACTTCTGGATTGCAGCCATTCTGACTGGCGTGAAATGGTACCTCATTGTGGTTTTGATTTGCATTTGCATTTGATTTGCATTTCTCTGATAATGAGTATATGTTTGTTAGCCATCTGCATGTCTTCTTTGGAGAAATGTCTATTTAGTTCTTTGGCGCATTTTTTGATTGGGTCATTTATTTTTCTGAAATTGAGCTGTAGGAGTTGCTTGTATATTTTTGAGATTAGTTGTTTGTCAGTTGCTTCATTTGCTATTATTTTCTCCCATTCTGAATGCTGTCTTTTCACCTTGCTTACAGTTTCCTTTGTTGTGCAGAAGCTTTTAAGTTTAATTAGGTCCCATTTGTATATTTTTGCTTTGATTTCCAATATTCTGGGAGGTGGGTCATAGAGGATCCTGCTGTGATTTATGTCGGAGAGTGTTTTGCCTATGTTCTCCTCTAGGAGTTTTATAGTTTCTGGTCTTATGTTTAGATCTTTAATCCATTTTGAGTTTATTTTTGTGTATGGTGTTAGAAAGTGTTCTAGTTTCATTCTTTTACAAGTGGTTGACCAGGTTTCCCAGCACCACTTGTTAAAGAGACTGTCTTTAATCCATTGTATATTCTTGCCTCTTTTGTCAAAGATAAGATGTCCATAGGTGTGTGGATTTATCTCTGGGCTTTCTATTTTGTTCCATTGATCTATATTTCTGTCTTTGTGCCAGTACCATACTGTCTTGATGACTGTGGCTTTGTAGTAGAGCCTGAAATCAGGCAGGTTGATTCCTCCAGTTCCATTCTTCTTTCTCAAGATTGCTTTGGCTATTCGAGGTTTTTTGTATTTCCATACAAATTGTGAAATTATGTGTTCTAGCTCTGTGAAGAATACCGTTGGTAGCTTGATAGAGGGGAGAAGGTAATGGCACCCCACTCCAGTACTTTTGCCTGGAAAATCCTGTGGACAGAAGAGCCTGGTGGGCTACAGTCCATGGGGTCACTAGAGTCGGACATGACTGAGCGACTTCACTTTCACTTTTCATGCATTGGAGAAGGAAATGGCAACCCACTCCAGTATTCTTGCCTGGAGAATCCCAGGGATGGGGAAGCCTGGTGGACTGCCATCTCTGGGGCGCACAGAGCTGGACACGACTGAAGCGACTTAGCAGTAGCAGCAGCTTGATAGGGATTACATTGAATCTATAAATTGCTTTGGGTAGTATACTCATTTTCACTATATTGAGTCTTCCAATCCATGAACATGGTATATTTCTCCATCTATTAATGTCCCTTTTGATTTCTTTCACCAGTGTTTTATAGTTTTCTATATATAGGTCTTTAGTTTCTTTAGGTAGATATATTCCTAAGTATTATTTTCTTACTCTATTTTTAATTTCCCTATTGCTTATATATTATTCTTAGTGTTATTAAGATAAAGGTATTAATTGAAGTATGATTTTGAATATACATTTTATCTTTGCAAAGCACTATTTGACCTAAATATTTACATTTAATTTTACAGTTTAGGCTTCCCAAGGCTTTAATTTTAGTGTGTGTGTGTGTGTAAGGAAGATTATCATTGACAGAGGATCTCCAATCCACATATTTTACCCTCCAGTGACATATTTAAATGTGGAATTCATTATCTAAAGGTTGCTGTGTACATTGCTTGTATAAATTTCCTGTTTCACTTTAATCTACTACATTTGACCTTGACCTCAAGTTCTGCTTTAACCCAAACTATTTTATTTAAATAAGTAAGTATGAATGTCTTAACCAATAAGGCTAACAATATTTTCACAGTTAAAAACAAATGAATAAATAGTCAAGGATGAAAAAAACAAAAAACAAACAAACAAACAAAAAAATAGTCAAGGATGGAAAATATTGTTTTGTAAATTATCCTAATCCTTTTTGGTTTTCTATATTCTTCACATTCTGAAAATTATTGAAAGCTAGAATTAATTGATGGTAATTGGTTGTATTTATCTGGAAGTAGCTTAGTGCATGTGGAACTGAATGAGATCATGTGAAGAGCAAGTTATAATTGCAATTTTCAGATCTAAATGTGTTAAATAAAAGCCTAACAAGAAACAAGGAGTTTGCCAAAGCAGTCATTCCAAAGGGGAAAAAAAGGTTTTATACCAATTTTCTATCCTGATGAGAGGTAATCTCCATGCAAAGATAATGAAGGCAGATTGGTCTGAAGAGTTAGAAAGCTATCTCAAAGTCGTAGAGTACATTTACTCATAGAACTTCTGTCTATCCAAATAGCTAAGCAAGAGGTAGACTGGAGCATGAACAGTTACAAATTATTGATAAGAAACTTTCTTCCAAAATTACCTAGAACCATTACAAAAAGCACTTTGATTTTAATTTTGTATATATGAGTCATTAAATGTTTAATACAATATTTTAAGTTTCTCAGTCTCCATTGCTTTATCCATTAAAGGAGGTCACTAACAAGCTTTTAAAATCCTCCAAATATTCCTTCATAGTATTTCTTTCTTTCAAATGATCAGGGATTATGAAAAGAGCATAGTTATTAAAAATAAACAATAAAGTAAACAGAAGCAGGGGATATTAAGAAGAGATGGCAAGACTACACAGAAAAACTATACAAAAAAGATCTTCAGACCCAGATAACCACGATGGTGTGATCACCCACCTAGAGTCAGACATCCTGGAATGCAATGTCAAGTGGGCCTTAGGAAGCATCACTACGAACAAAACTAGTGGAGGTGATGAAATTCCAGTTGAGCTAGATTATGCTGTTAAATGCTCCACTCAACATGCCAGCAAAATTGGAAAACTCAGTAGTGGCCACAGCACTGGAAAAGGTCAGTTTTCATTCCAATCCCAAAGAAAGGCAATGAATGTTCAATGCAATGGCAATGCAAAGGCCTTTTACAAAGGCAATGCAAAGAATGTTCAAACTATCACACAATTGCACTCATCTCACATGCTAGCAAAGTAATGATCAAAATTCTCCAAGCTAGGCTTCAACAGTCAGAGAAGGCAATGGCACCCTACTCCAGTACTCTTGCCTGGAAAATCCCATGGATGGAGGAGACTGGTAGGCTGTAGTCCATGGGGTCGCTAAGAGTCAGGCACGTCTGAGCGACTTCACTTTCACTTTCCACTTTCATGCATTGGAGAAGGAAATGGCAACCCACTCCAGTATTCTTGCCTAGAGAATCCCAAGGACAGAGGAGCCTTGTGGGCTGCCATCTATGGGGTCGCACAGAGTCGGACATGACTGAAGCATCTTAGCAGCAGCAGCAGCAGCAGCAGGCTTCAACAGTATGTGAACTGTGAACCTCCAGATGTTCAAGCTGGATTGAGAAAGGGCAGAGGAACCAGAGATCAAATTGCTAACATCCATTGGATCATCAAAAAAGCAAGAGAGTTCCAGAAAAACATCTACTTTTGCTTTATTGACTACACCAAAGCCTTTGACTGTGTGGATCACAACAAACTCTGGAAAATTCTGAAAGAGATAGGAATACCAGACCATCTTTCCTGCCTTCTGAGAAATCTGTATGCAGGTCAAAGTGCAACAGTTAGAACTGGACATAGAACAATAGCCTGGTTCCAAATCGGGAAAGGAGTACGCCAAGGCTGTATATTGTCATTCTGCATATTTAACTTACATGTAGAGTATGTCATGCAAAATGCTGGGCTGGGTGAAGCATAAGCTGGAATCAAGATTGCTGGGAGAAATATCAACAATCTCAGATATGCAGATGGCCCCACCCTTATGGCAGAAAGTGAAGAGGAACTAAAGAGCCTCTTGATGAAAGTGAAAGAGGAGAGTTTAAGAGCTGGCTTAAAACTCAACATTCAGAAAAGTAAGATCATGGTATCTGGCCCCATCATTTCATGGCAAATAGATGGGGAAACAATGGAAACAGTGAGAAACTTTACTTTGAGGGGCTCCAAAATCACTGCGGATGGTGACTGAAGCCATGAAATTAAGACAGTTGCTCCTTGGAAGTAAAGCTATGACCAACCTAGTCAGCATATTAGAAAGCAGAGGTAATACTTTGCTGACAAAGGTCCTTCTAGTCAAAGCTGTGGTTTTACCAGTGGTCATGTATGGATGTGAGAGTTGGACTATAAAGAAAGCTGAGCACCAAAGAATTGATGTTTTTAAACTGTGGTGTAGGAGAAGACTCTTGGACTGCAAGGAGATCAAACCAGTCAATCCTAAAGGAAACCAGTCCTGTATATTCATTGGAAGGACTTGATGCTGAAGCTGAAACTGCAATACTTTGGCCACCTGATGCAAAGAACTGGCTCACTGGAAAAGACCCTGATGCTGAGAAAGATTGAAGGCAGGAGGAGAAGGGGATGACAGAGGATGAGATGGTTGGATGGCATCACTGACTCAATGGACATGAGTTTGAGTAAACTCCAGGAGTTGGTGATGGACAGGGAAGCCTGGTATGCTTCAGTCCATGGGGTCGCAAACAGTCGGACACAACTAAGTGACTGAACTGAATAAAGTTAATAAATAAATTAGATGTACTAGTAGGTGAAAGAAAATCAAAGATTTCACTTAATATGGTGTAATAGAAAAGAAGGCAAAGTAATCTTCAGATGACACCACACTGATAACAGAAAGCAAAGAGGAACTAAAGAGCCTCTTGATGTGGGTGAAAGATAAGAGTGAAAAAAGCTAGCTTAAAATGCAACATTCAAAAAACTAAGACCATGGCATCCAGTCCCATCTTATCATGTCAAATAGTTGGGGGGAAATAGGAACAGTGACTGACTTTGTTTTTTTGGGCTCCAAAATCAATGTGGTTGGTGACTGTAGCCATGAAATTAAAAGACACTTGCTCCTTGGAAGAAATGCTATGACAAGCCTAGACAAAGTACTAAAAAGCAGAATCATCTCTCTGTTGACAAAAGTCCATATAGTCAAAGCTATGGTTTTTCTAGTAGTCACATACAGATACGACAGATGGCCATAAAGAAGGCTGAGCACTTAAGAACTGATTCTATCAAATTGTGGTGCTGGAGAAGACTCTTGAGAGTTGCTTGGACAGCAAGGAGATAAACCAGTAAATCCTCAAGGAAATCAACCCTGAATATTCATTGGAAGAACTGATGCTGAAGTTGAAGCTCCAATACTTTGGCCACCTGATGTGAAGAGCTGACTGGAACAGGCCCAAACACTGGGAAAAATGAGGGCAGGAGGAGAAGAGGGCAACACAGGATGAGGTGTTTGGATGGCATCATTGACTCAATGGACTTGAGTTTGAGCAGATTCTAGGAGATAGTGAAGGACAGAGAAGCCAATAGTGGAGACAGAGAAATATGTCAAGTGGAGGAAAAAGAAATTCAAAACTTCACTTATCTAGCGACAGGCAGGAGATTTAAGTGTTGGGAGAAAGTAGAACATGGAGAACCTTCAGGTTTTGAATGTTTAAGGCAAGCTTCTAGTGATTCTAGGTGTAACTGTTGTTAGATTCTTTGGTAATCTGCTTCTGTTTTCTTTGTCAGAAGTGATCATAAGACTGAGAATATTAGAACAAAATTATGTTGTAGAAAATTAAAGACCAAAGTTAAAGAGAAAAATGTAATAAAAGAACCTATGCATCTTAGTCAAGGAAAATAATTTGCCCAGAGTCTAAGAAAAAGCACAAAGCCAATAGCTATGGCATGTTACCATTCTGAGAAATCATGAAGGCAATACAAAGGTGGGATACAAGTAAATAATCATCCTCTTTTTAAAACAAGGAAAATATGTTCTCTGATTCACAGGCCAGTGATCATGAAAGCAAATTAACATTAATAAACAAAGCCAAAAACTTCTATTGTGAATGTTATAGTAGGAAAAACTAAGCTCTATACTTTGCCTTGTCTCCCTAAAATAAATTATATAAAGAACATTTGTTTATTTTATACTTTTAATGCTTATACAAATGAAGTTAAAATATTAGACATTTAACAAATTGCACATACCTGTAAGTGGCAAATTTTGATCTAGAATCTAATTCTCCTGACTCCACATTCCATCATCTTTCTACAACATCCCTCCTGACCTTGGAATATTAAGTCTATAACATTGGAGCTGCAAAGAACTTATGATGTTTCATTTTCTAAAAAATATATTGTAGACTGTGAATCAATTGCATATTGCTACATAACATCCCATCACAAAAATTAATACTTTAGGATGATGACCATTTATTATTTAGTGATTATTTGGATCTACAATTTAGGTTGGGCTCAACTGTTCAATAGTGTTGGTCTCAGCTGGGGCTCCCTCTTAAATCCGTATTCCTCAACATGTCCCCAGAGAGCTCTGCTTCTTGTGTTTGCTGGTTCATGGCTGGGAAATCAGTGATGAACTGGGCAAATAGTTTGTAATCCTTGTCATCCAGTTAGCAAGACTTGGCTTCTTCATGTTTCTGCTTAGAAGAGTTTTCAAGAGAGAAGAGGAATCATCAATGATCTGTTAGACCAGGCTCAACAGTGCAAAATGTTCCTTGCAATTCTTTTGGCAAAAACATATCTCATGTTTAGGCAGTGTATTCATCTCCTCTTCACTCTGCAAGGGAGAGGTTCCTCCCAAAGCGAAGTGAAGTGAAAGTTGCTCAGCCGTTTCTGACTCTTTGCAACCCCATGGACTTGTAGAGTTCATGGAATTCTCCAGGCCAGAATACTGGAGTGGGTAGCCTTTCCCTTCTCCAGGAGATCTTCCCAGCCCAGGGATAGAACCCAGGTCTCCCACACTGCAGACAGATTATTTACCAGTTGAGCTTCATGCCCAAGAATACTGGAGTGGGTAGCCTATCCCTTCTCCATCAGATCTTCTTGACCCAGGAATCAAACCTGGGTGATTCCTCCCCAAGTGAAAATGAAAATCGCTTAGTCGTGTCTGACTCTTTGTGACCCCATGAACTGTATCCCAAAGTCTCCTCCATCCATGGAATTTTCCAGGCAAGAGTACTGGAGTGGGTTGCCATTTCCTTCTCCAGAGGATCTTCCCTACCCAGGGATTGAACCCAGGTCTCCTGCATTGCAAGCACATGCTTTTATCATTTGAGCCATGAGGGAAGTTCTCCTCCCCAAGGTTACTGCCAAATACACAACACCTGAGACTGGACAGATGAGTTTGACAGTAATCTTAGTCATGTGTACTCACATCCTGGGGGAAGAAAAGACCATGACACATGGGTCCACACAGTAGTTGCACTTGGGAATAGAGGACAGAAACAGGGACTATGGGAGGACAAATTTGTAATATTAGGAGAAATACCCTGATTCCCACGAGAGGATATGATTGGCTTGCTTGAATAATTTTGCAGACTGGCAGCAACATGAAACCCATTAGGTTGAACACTGAAGTGAAGCTGATCTGGCCAACAGGGGAAGCAGCTGGGTTTAAACCTTTCCCCATTTGGTAAAAGGCATATCTGGGGAGAGCAGGGGAACTCTTGGTTAGGCCTCTGAGTCTCTGTGTGGTGTAAAGATGTCAAGGCAGCATTCATACTGCATATTATTTTCAAGCCTTATACCACATAGCCCAGACTGAATGGAGAGAGAACTATTCTCTCTTTATCACTAAAGATGTCTATGACTAAAGGTGACTATGCACCCTGCTGACTGAGCTAAGCTGCAGCCATGCACTCCAGACTTCCCTTTACTGTGTGGATCTGGGCCAAGATTGGCCTCTAGAGAAATGTATATGAGACTTGGATGTGGAGGTAAAGCAGCAGCCATGTTTCTGTGTAGAATGTGGGTGTTGAGGGAGATGCTATTTGCAGCTCATGCATAGTGTCGCAGGCTGGCTAGCATGCCTTGTTTACTGAGTCACGTTTGAAGCCACAGCAGGTCCTGCAGCTCCCCCACTTTCCAGGCATCTTTGTCAAAAGGTACGATGATTCTGAGTTTACCCAACTCACGACCTAAAAATTAGCCTGCCTCAGTTTCATGGATGCTGGCAGAGGACACAAAATCCTCAGGTCAGAATCAAAGGACTTTATGACTCACAGCACAAAAGGCAACAGGAGCTTCATGTTTGTGCTTATTCTTTTGTCCCCCAAAGCCCACAGGGGCCATGTCAAATGGCCTGGCATGATAATGTACATCAAAATTTAGGAATTCTGAGCTGAGGAGAGGCTAATTTTTCAAAGGTGAAATAAGCAAATCTTCCCAAAGTCTACAACTAAGGAAGGCAGTATCTTTATTGTATTGGTCAGTGACAAGTATGCTTTTTCCCTGGGGAAAGGGTCTATCTTCAAAATCATTAGCTATACAAATATCCTTGATGCTTAGCTCCATAATGAAGGGTCCAGTTTCTCCCATAGGTTACCTGTATCACTGATATTGACACTAGAAGGGGTGAGAGGATAGCGTTGCACTTGTAGGTTCCTGACTTTCTCAGCACAAGTCCATCTTTCTAATTGCCTGGCAGCAGGTGCAGAAGCCAGAGAAGGCAATGGCACCCCACTCCAGTACTCTTGCCTGGAAAATCCCATGGACGGAGGAGCCTGGTAGGCTACAGTCCATGGGGTTGGTAAGAGTCAGACACAACTGAGCGACTTCACTTTCACTTTTCACTTTCATGCATTGAAGAAAGAAATGGCAACCCACTCCAGTGTTCTTGCCTGGAGAATTCCAGAGACGGGGGAGCCTGGTGGGCTGAGGTCTATGGGGTCACACAGAGTCAGACATGACTGAAGCGACTTAGCAGAAGCAGGTGCAGAAGCAGCAGGTATTCATACATCATTTAACCAGCTCCTACAGATGTCTCCAGCCATTTTTAAAAAGAAATCTCTTATTTCATGGAAGTCCTACTGTTTCCACTTCTGTCATCAACTCTAATATTTTAACAGAAGGATTTACAAAGTCATAGCAAATGTGTCACTGCAGGGAGAGGTTGGGAAGTGTATCACAGACTATTAAAATGATTAAATTGTTCTTTGTAACTTTATGTACTGGCATTAGGTCTGTAGGTTTACAAGGAAACTTATTCCAGCTCAATAAATGTGAAGCATGTCTAAAAGCCATAACCATCTAAAGATAAATCTTGATCTCAGAAACTTGTGAGTTCCCTTGAACTTGAAACTCTCCAAGTTTAATTTAGAATAGCATTTGGCAAGGATATCACAGAAAGGAATGAAGCATTTGCTATGTCACATATGTCTCTCTAAATATCAAGTACCAAAGGAGATACACCGAAGTAAGTGTAAGGGAAATGGTAAATAAGCATCAGTTTAAGTTCAAGAAATAAGCAGAAATGATGTCAGGTTGAAACCCATGGCTCTAGGATGAGGGATTGGAGGTGATGGCATAAAAACAGAGCTTTGAAACATGAAGAATCAGCAAAGAAGGAGGAAACAAATGACAGAATGTGCTAAAATAAAGAAGGAAATGTCCACAGAATTTATTTTTAATGCAATAAATTATAAAAACAAGGTTAATAACTATCCATAAATCTACCACCAGAATATTTTTCCCTCAGACATTTTGCTATGAATATGTTAATATATTTCTTACATATTTAATATAAAAGGTTCCTGTCCTGCTTTTTATTGGCACACTATACATATATATTATCTATATCTACGTAAAAAATCTTAAATTCTATTTGAGGGGCTGTTATAAATTCATTCATGCCATATGATAATTTAATTGGAGATACTGTGGAATATTTTCATTTTTTACTTCATTGGTTATAAAATTAATATACTATAT
Source organism: Bos taurus (assembly GCF_002263795.3). Classification (NCBI taxonomy): domain Eukaryota; kingdom Metazoa; phylum Chordata; class Mammalia; order Artiodactyla; family Bovidae; genus Bos; species Bos taurus. The sequence goes on from NC_037336.1 coordinate 30,894,146, forward strand.
AACATAAAAGATGATAAACATAATATAAAAATAATATATTCAATTTTATATGTGTTTCAATTATTTCTTTTACTTGGTGCTTCAAAGTATGTCAACTATTTAAGAATTCTTCATGCCCATAATTAACATGCATTTCATATAGATTGTACATCATAATAATTTTCTAGAAGGTTTATTATCTTACTACAAGCTCCTCTACAACTTGTGTTTATATTAAATTTTAATATTTGTTAATGATAGGGAAATAGTACACCTTAGGTATTTCATTTCAATTTTTGATAATTCATGAGAATGATTTTTCATGTTTGTTTAGCAATTATGTTTCTTTTTAATAACATATGTGTGTGAGATTTATTTATTAGACACAGACATTTTGTTTTTAGATAACACAATTAATAGGCAAGAAAAATTTGTGAAATCTTGGAAAACATTTTTGCATGTTCATATTCATCTTTAGTTTTGCCTGTACTTGTTTTTCTCAAATTTACAGTGACATAATCTTAAACTGCAAAAGTTTGCTTTTATCTTGAAAAGTTAAATGTTTGCCTATATACTAATAATTTCAAAGTTAATCCGAAATTTTGTTCATTCTTTAAAGAACTATTTAATGCACTTGGAATACAGTTTGGAATTGAGACAATTGTTGCCAAGATAAATATAATTATATATACTATCCTGAAACTGATGTATGAAGCCAATTTTATCATGTAACAATTGCATATTGCTAGTTCTATTCAGTGATGCAGTGATTAATGTTTTAAAAATAGCAGTCAGTTTTCATGATGTCAATTACTGGCACCATGGGCTATTTCAAACTACCAACATGATATCTCTGAAAGCAGAGTTGATAAGGGATGTGCAAAATTGGCTCTCATGGATTTTAATCAGGAGGCTCCAGCACACCCTGATTCTATATTTGGGTTATATTTTCCCCACTTACCCAAATTGTCTGCTCTTCTACCATTTGCATTCATTTTAATGTTTGCAAAGATGTTAGCCTTAATCACCTTTTTCAAAAAGTATCTTAAGTATCCTATCATTTTTTAGAAAATTTAAAATTATTTTAAAAACCTCCATTGGTATTACCTCTAAACTGTAAATTATCTTTGAGGAAATGACATACTTGCTATAGCTAAAAACTTTAAGAAAAAGAAGTGTGTATGTTATAAAAGAAATGTGTTATATGTTGCAGAACATTTTTTCCTGTTCCTCATTTTTTCTACTCATATTTATTACTGATTTTAAGGAACATTTAAATTTTGTTATATATGCATTTACTTATTTATTTATGCTATTATGGAAGAATGGGGGTCTTTTATTTACCTATATATAACTGATTTTTGCTAAATGATTATTTGTGTTATTACATTAGTGCAGTACTTCAAATCTGTGTTACTGAACTCAGACAGGTTCTGCAGTGGGTTTGGTTGATATTCTGAGGTGTTCCATATAGACAGGATGGTGCCATGGTTAAGAATCTAAGATCTATGATTGCACAGATTAGGTCTGAATTATCTGGCTTTGTAATATACTAGCTGTATGTTACCTTGGACCCATACTTACTGTCTTGCTCTATTAATTTTCTCATTCATAATCTGGTCTGATAATGTCACCTATATAAAATTTTTGTTTAGAGGGTGAAATTCGCTATTAAAACACTTAGGCTAGTATAAGTGCAGTGTAAGACCTCAAAAATTTAACTATCTATATTTCACATCTTTTGTTCTATGTTGTTACATATGTAATTCCTTGTTTGTAATAATCTAGTAAAAATAACAATCAGCATTTCTCCTATAATCAAATATTTACTCTAGAGATGGTTTTCATTCCTTTTTTCCCATTTTCTTTTCTTACAATTATGTGTTTTATTTTATTTATTTATTTATTTGTGTGCTGGGAAAAGGAAATAAAGCAGTAAGGCAAAATTCTACATTCACTGCATTTATATTTAATAGGTTATAAGTATGTAGACTTAAATATATCATAATTCACTCTGTATCTCTTAACTTGTTAATTTTCAGTGTAAGTTTTCCTTCATATTACTGTATATAACATTTGCCAGAGGTTATGTCAATCATGACTTGACTGTCTTAAACATCTTAAGAAATCCAGCTCATTAATAACTGTCTGCTAGTCTCCATTCTCTATTTTCATTATTGTTCTAACTTCTTGAATTATAAACAGAGTTTGGCATTTTCTTTTTTATTAAAAACTTTCATGCTTTGCTTTTATATAATTTTAGTGGCATGCCACTTGTCTTAATGTGTGTTTTTTTTAATTTCCACTGCTTTTTTAAATCTCTAATTGCACATTTGATATTTTCATGTTTAACTAGTCATTTAGAAGAGTAGTTTCCATTCAGCCAGGCTTTTTATTATTAATTTCCATTTTATGGCCTTATTATTCAAGAATATAGTCTGTTACATTTTCTGACTACAATCTTTTAAAAATGTTTTCAATTTATTTTGAATAGGTGATATTTAATATATCTCAAATTTTAAAAATATGATAGTGAAATATTTCTCTAACACCTCTAATTCCCAATTATTAGATCCTCTCCTCAGCTAAACACTATTATCTATGTCTTCTATATCTTCCAGAATATTTTCCAGATTCTTTAACACCTGCACCACCAGGGAAGCCCATATTTTATATATGTACCAGTATGTTTGTGTATATATTTTTCTTTTTTCTTTTACAAATGGCACCAAAGATCTGAATATTACTTCTTTCACTAAATGCTTCTTGGGAAATATTCCATATTGATAAGTAAGGAATTCCCACATTGTTTTTGTTTCTGACTGCACTGGCAATGTATGGACGCCTCAAAATGTAACCAATTATTTTCAAATGCATATTTATATCCTTCCCAATCTTTTGCAATTAATGTCAATACTTTGGTCATTAACTGTATATATACATCATTTCCCACATGTGTAAGTAAATCTGTAGGACAATTGCTTGACATAGATTGCAGGCCAAAGTATATCTGTAATTAAAATTTGATAGATATTCCCTATTGACCTGCATACATGTACAACAATTTACATACCTAAGTGTCGTATGATAACTCTAACTTTTTCAGAAATTTTCCAGTAAGAATCATTGTTAGACTTTTGCCTTTGACCACCTGCTGGTGAAAAGGTATGTGTATCTATCTACATGTGTGTGTGTACACATAAAGTTTCATCTTGCCTTTCTCATATTATGAGATAAAATATCTTTTAATATCTTTTTTATGAACTTCCTTTCTTCCAGTTCTCTATTTTGTTTTCAGTCATTTTCACATTGCCTTCTATGCTTGCATCTGTGAGTAAACTTTACATAATTATTTGATGAACTGGAAATATAATGTCTAAAAACTTTCTAAATTAATATTTATTTTAAAATATTGGCTTAATTTAAAATTTATTGCTTTTTTAAGACATGAAAAGTAGCTCCAACTTGCCTTTTTCACAATATGACTCCCAGGTTCCAGTGCAATTTGCTCAGTAATTCATACTTTGCCCACGAATTTGTATGCCATTTATATAATAGAGTAATTTGCATTTAGAAATGTATTATTGCTTTCTCCTGTGTTTCACTGATTAAGGTTCTTCAGTAACTAATATCAGAATGTCAATTGAAAGTTGATTTAATACCTAATAGGATAAGTTTCTCCTTGTTTATTTTTATCAACATGCTCTTAGACATATTTACTAGTTTACTGCCTACCTTACATCACCCTGACTAAACAATGTCCTATTTCCTGTGGGAATATTTTCTGGATTGACTTAAATTTACAGATTATTTTAGGGAGAACTGACAACTTTAATTCTTCCCAAAGAATATTATTACATATTGATCAAGATATATTAATGTATCTTACAAAGTTATAAAGTTGTTTTTATACAAATATTTTACCATCCTTAATCTTAGCCACAGGCATTTCTTCTTTTCATTATTATTGTAAATGGGTTAGTCCTTTAATTATATATTTTCAATGGTTTTTGCTTGTACAATATTAAAGCTATGAATTATTTATTACCTTTCATCCATACATCTTAATTTCTTTTACTGTTTGTACAAGTTTTCTCTTAGATCTCAGGTGGTATTTCAATTATACAGTCCTATCATCTGAATAAAGTGGTGATTTTCTACCTGTGTTTCAGTTACTTCTAATTTATTTTTCCCACTAAGAGTTCAAACCATTGTTTATTGATAGTCAAATTAAGACATAACTACTATTCAAACATTTTTTATTGTGTCTGTTCCTATAAATAACTTTTTTGCCTGATGTTACCCTGAGGTTGAGATAGATGGTTTAGACTGATAATGGAAACATACAAGTATGGTTATTATGTAATTTTGTTTCCTCTACAAATAGAACAAGCATAGAATTTTATCAAAAGCATTTTCATTTATACTAATAATCTATTTTTTTGGATATGTTGCATTATGAGTTCTTAGCAAACCATCTTTGCAGTCCCATAATTAACCTCATTTGTTTATGTTATATGGAATAACCTGCATAATAATAGCTTGTGAATCATTTTTCATTGATATTTATAAGTAATTTTGATGTTAAGGTATGTATTGTATGTGTGTGGGTAGTTCTCTTGAGTAAATACTAATATAATGACCATCCCATAAAAATTATTTGGTCATTTTCTTTCTTTGTTGTGTTCTGTAATATCTTAAATAGCATGAGAATCTTCCGGTCATTTCACTTTGTCTTGAAATTACCCTATGAAAGTTAAAAAAAGATTCTAAATCTTTTTTTTTTTTTTTAGGGGAGGCAGGGTGTGTGTGGGATTTTCTGAGAAGTCTGAAGTTGAAGTTGAACAAGTCAGCCTGAAAAACTATCTGGATGGAATATCAAATGTTTATTTACCCACAGCAGTAACAACAGCAGGAGTAAGTTCACAGTAAAGGTCCCCTGCACTCAAGTGTCCACAAGCCAGCATGACAGAAGAAACATGATGTTTACATCTGTATGTATAGTAAAAATACAGAGACTGCTGGGCTGTCTGTTCATCTTCCCTCTGAAGACAGAGATAGATGACAGAGACACAGGGAGAAGGAAAGGGGGAGGAAGAGATAGAGGAAGACGAAAGTGAATGTCGCTCAGTCAGTCGTGTCGGACTCTGAGACCCCATACTGCAGTGCGTAGCCTTTCCCTTCTCCAGGTGATCTTCCCAACCCAGGGATCGAATCCAGGTCTCCCTCATTGCAGGCGGATTCTTTACCAGCTGAGCCACAAGGGAAGCCCAAGAATACTGGAGAGGGTAGCCTACCCCTTCTCCAGGGGATCTTCCTGACCCAGGAACTGAACCGGGATCTCCTGCATTGCAGGCAGATTCTTTACCAACTGAGCTACCAGGGAAGCCCATTAGAGACATTGTATTTTACTCTGGAAGGCAACAAATCGGATCTTAAGGGAAGGAGGGGAGTTTTTAATCTTGAATGTAAGCAGGTGCATCCAGAGAGATTAAAAAAAAAAAAAAAAGGTTTGTATTATTCTTTGAGTGGAAGCAGATGTTTCCTAGATGAGGAGACAAGCATCTCTGGGTCTGTCACCTTAGAGTAGGAGTAACTGGCTTTGGGAAAAGGGATACAATATCTTTCTAGCACGTTAATTTCTGTTTCTCAGAAAGTCAGAAAATCTAAAGAGGTTTGCTTTCTAACATTTTGAAAAAAAATTTTTTTCTGTGTTTTTTGGTTTAAGTTCTCTAATGCATTTAGCATGACTTCTAGTAAGTTGTATTTCCCTAGAAAATTATGAACTTCACTTGTGTTTAGAGGGATGGTATGGGGAGGGAGGTGGGGTTCAGGATGGGGAACACATGTACACCCGTGACGGATGCATGTTGATGTATGGCAAAACCAATACAATATTGTAAAGTAAAAAATAATAATAATTTTAAAAATTTAAAAAAACAAAAAAATAAATAAATGTATTGGTACAGATTGACCAAATTATTTGTGATTGCTTCAGTTTCCCCTATTTCATTTTTATAGCTTATTTAAGTATTAATATTTTATTTTATCTTGATCAACTATTGAATGTATCTTATATGACTATTTTTCTAAGTAACTTCTCCTATACTAAATACTTCTTTCCTTCTTTATTTTGCTCATTTATTTAATATAAATATTTAAGTCTATGAATTTCTTCATAGTACTGCTTTACCTATATGAAACATAATTTTTAAATATTTGCTTGAGGTTTCTGTTTTAACTTAGGGGGAACTTATTAACACAGAACAGTATCAAGAAGAAACAAAAAGTGATTAATAATCTAACTATTCATTTGCATTTGTTTTATTTTTAAATAAAAGCTGAAAACATATATATATATTCAAAATTATGAAAAATATATCTAAACTATATATTCATTTAATATTTATTTTAATATATATTATATTCTTTTATACACATTTTAAAGTGCATAGCCTATTTTGCACCATTAGAATTTCTACGGCTTGGTAAGTCTGATGATACAAAATATATGTGCTGTTCTTAGTCGCTCAGTCATGTCTAACTCTTTGAGACCCCATGGATTGTAGCCCACCAGGGTCCTCTTTCCATGGGGATTCTCCAGGCAAGAATACAGGAGTGAGTTGCCATGTGCTCCTCCAGGGGCTCTTCCCAACCCAGGGATCCAACCCAGGTCTCCCACATTGCCAGCAGATTCTTTACTAGTTGAGATACCAGGGAAGAATGAAGTATTTGAGGGAGAGCCTTTACTTTCTAATTTCCATTTTGAAAAGTGTATTGTTTTCATATTTTGATGTTAATTGCTAGTGCTATTGAGCAAAAATAGATGAACTTTTTAAATATAATTGCAGAATTTAATATATTTTATGACTTTGTTCCTTTCTGATACATGAACTTTAAAATATGATAAATTATTCTAAAAATTCCATGACTCCTTGAAAAATGGTCTGTTCTCTTTTTTTCAGAGTAAAGATCCAATATGATATTTAGATATACTTTATGCTTGTTTTTTTTCTTGAAAGAGAAGTTGGCACGTCTAGTTTTCTTTTAGTACCCTTTATTTTCCCATCTTATTTCTTCTTTTTCACTATCTTCTCTCGAAGAAGTACCAATATTTCTCCCCACATCCAATTCTCCCTAAGAAACCATTTTCTTCGGCAGCTGTTAACCTCGTTACACACAGCTCCTTGTTTCTTCTTTTAGTCAGAGCTGTGGGCTCCCAAAACCCAAACCATATTTAGCAATTGGTCATGCATTTTCACTTTCTATTTTCCAGGGGAGATTTTACAGTGCTTCTTCTCAGTCCGCTCCTCCTCTTTTCTGTCACAGAATATCCTAAGTCTTTACTTTTTGTTTGTGGCAGTGAGAACTCTATTGGAGTTTTATTTTTCTACTTACAGATAACTTTGAGAATATAATGTCCCGTCTGTCTACAATGTGGGAGACCCGGGTTCGATCCCTGGGTCGGGAAGTTCCCTGGAGAAGGAAATGGCAATCCACTCCAGTACTATTGCCTGGAAAATCTCATGGACAGAGAAGCCTGGTAGGCTACAGTCCATGGGGTCTCAAAGAGTTGGACACGACTGAATAATCTTCACTGTAACTGTCTCCTAGAAAGGAGCTATGGGAGATCTGGTTGTGTGATTTAATTTGCTGACTTTGTTTTTATGGCTTTGTTTGAAAAGATGTAGGAGGGATTCATTATTAGATTATTATGTACAGGTTAATATTTTAAGTATATTTTATTTTTAAGTATATTGTCTTATGTAGGAGGGTAGCCATTTACTCTGTGCAGAAAAAGGGAAGAGTAGGAAAAATAAGCCTCCATTCCACAATTCATCTTTTCTCCCTACGTTTTTGGTGTCTGCTTTGTTTTGCTTTGCTTTTTTATTTCATTGACAAGTTTATAATTCACAATCTGTTCTTTAATTAAACTCCCACAGTTGTTCAGCATTATTTCTGTATAAAAAATGATTTTGTTTTATGTTTGCCTTTTACAACAGCTTTCTTTGTTGAATATATGATTTTCTTTATTTTCTTGGATTTCTATTGTTTATATTTAAATTTTTCTTTTGGGTGCTGTAAATTTCTACATACTTGAAAATATCTTATTTCAAAAAGAAAATATGAAAAATTACTGAAGCTGACTGTGGCTCAGACCATGAACTCCGTATTGCCAAATTCAGACTTAAATTGAAGAAAGTAGGGAAAACCACTAGACCATTCAGGTATGACCTAAATCAAATCCCTTCTGATTATACAGTGGAAGTGAGAAACAGATTTAAGGGCCTAGATCTGATAGATAGAGTGCCTGATGAACTATGGAATGAGGTTCGTGACATTGTACAGGAGACAGGGATCAAGACTATTCCCATGGAAAAGAAATGCAAAAAAGCAAAACGGCTGTCTGGGGAGGCCTTACAAATAGCTGTGAAAAGAAGAGAAGTGAAAAGCAAAGGAGAAAAGGAAAGATATAAACATCTGAATGCAGAGTTCCAAAGAATAGCAAGAAGGATAAGAAAGCCTTCTTCAGCAATCAATGCAAAGAAATAGAGGGAAACAACAGAATGGGAAAGACTAGGGATCTCTTCAAGAAAATCAGAGATACCAAAGGAACATTTCATGCAAAGATGAGCTCGATAAAGGACAGAAATGGTATGGATCTAACAGAAGCAGAAGATATTAAGAAGAGATGGCAAGAATACACAGAAGAACTGTACAAAAAGATCTTCAAGACCCATATAATCACGATGCTGTGATCACTGACCTAGAGCCAGACATCCTGGAATGTGAAGTCAAGTGAGCCTTAGAAAGCATCACTACGAACAAAGCTAGTGGAGGTGATGGAATTCCAGTTGAGCTATTTCAAATCTTGAAAGATGATGCTGTGAAAGTGCTGCACTCAATATGCCAGCAAATTTGGAAAACTCAGCAGTGGCCACAGGACTGGAAAAGGTCAGTTTTCATTCTACTCCCAAAGAAAGGCAATGCCAAAGAATGCTCAAACTATCACACAATTGCACTCATTTCACACGCTAGTAAAGTAATGCTCAAAATTCTCCAAGCCAGGCTTCAGCAATATGTAAACTGTGAACTTCTAGATGTTCAAGCTGGTTTTAGAAAAGGCAAAAGAAAAACAGATCAAATTGCCAACATCTGCTGGATCATAGAAAAAGCAACGGAGTTCCAGAAAAACATCTATTTCTGCTTTATTGACTATGCCAAAGCCTTTGACTGTGTGGATCACAATAAACTGTGGAAAATTCTGAAAGACATGGGAATACCAGACCACCTGATCTGCCTCTTGAGAAATTTGTATGCAGGGCAGGAAGCAACAGTTAGAACTAGACATGGAACAACAGACTGGTTCCAAATAGGAAAAGGAGTTCATCAAGGCTGAATATTGTCACCCTGTTTATTTAACTTATATGCAGAGTACATCATGAGAAACGCTGGACTTGAAGAAACACAAGCTGGAATCAAGATTGCTGGGAGAAATATCAACAACCTCAGATATGCAGATGACACCACCTTTATGGCAGAAAGTGAAGAGAAACTCAAAAGCCTCTTGATGAAAGTGGAGAGTGAAAAAGTTGGCTTAAAGCTCAACATTCAGAAAAACGAAGATTATGGCATCCGGTCCCATCACTTCATGGGAAATAGATGTGGAAACAGTGTCAGACTTTATTTTTCTGGGCTCCAAAATCACTGCAGATGGTGACTGCAGCCATGAAATTAAAAGACGCTTACTCCTTGGAAGGAAAGTTATGACCAACGTAGATAGATATTCAAAAGCAGAGACATTACTTTGCCAACAAAGGTCCGTCTAGTCAAGGCTATGGTTTTTCCTGTGGTCATGTATGGATGTGAGAGTTGGATTGTGAAGAAGGCTGAGCACTGAAGAATTGATGCTTTTGAACTGTGGTGTTGGAGAAGACTCTTGAGAGTCCCTTGGACTGCAAGGAAATCCAACCAGTCCATTCTGAAGGAGATCAGCCCTGGGATTTCTTTGGAAGGAATGATGCTAAAGCTGAAACTCCAGTACTTTGAGCACCTCCTGAAAAGACTCTGATGCTGGGAGGGATTGGGGGCAGGAGGAGAAGGGGACGACAGAGGATGAGATGGCTGGATGGCATCATTGACTCGATGGGCCTGAGTCTGAGTGAACTCCGGGAGTTGGTGATGGACAGGGAGGCCTGGCGTGCTGTGATTCATAGGGTCTCAAAGAGTTGGACACGACTGAGCGACTGATCTGATCTGATCTGATGTAAATTTACAAAAAGTTTACTCTGAAGTTCCCTGTCACCTTCTAGTTTTAAATACTGGTATAGAGACATTTAAGACAGAATGACATTTTTCCCATAGTGATGATTTTATTTCTTCACCTCATTGCCCATAAGATTATTTTTCCCATTGAATTTCAGTATTTTAAAGATTATTCTTGAGAGATGATGATTTTCTATCAATTTATTTCTTGAGTGTATGCCTTTAAAATATTTACATTGATATCTCTATACCTAGAAGTTTTTATTCTATTATATATGTTTGTTTTGTGTGTTTGTAGGGGTATTTTTCTCCTCTTAAGATTCCTAAGTATGTTTATGTTAGAGTTCCTTGGTTTCCCTTTAATATCTATCAACTTTCAAAGCATTTTAATGTTTTTTTTTTTAATTTTCTATTTCCTTTTGTGTGATTTTACCATACTTATTTTAGTCTTACCTGATTCAATTGTATTTTCTTTTGAATCTACTTTTATTATTTTCATGATATCTAGCATCTCTTATTGTTTTATTTCAACTTCTTTTTTAACTTTTACCTTTTATTTTATCAATTTCTTTCTTAAAACTTTCATTCCTCCAATATATCACTCCTTGAGCTCATTTTATGGTATCATTGTTTGTCCATTCTTGTGTCCTGTCATTCTGAAACTACAGAGCAAGATGTATTTAATCTGAGGGGATTCTTTGGGTAATTCATCTTGTGATTTTGTTTACCTATCTTTTGATAATGTCTTTCCACTTTTTCTTAAGTTTACATGCTCCAGTTCCATGATGATTTATTTAAGATTAGTATTCTTTAAAAAGCATCAACTCAACAGGGAAAGTGATTAAAAGGGAGAATTACAGAAATTTTAAATTTTATATTTTTGATATTAACTTTCTCCCCAGATGATTATTGCCCTGGAAAGAGTTCTATTGTTAGATTCCAGTAATTAGCAAGTTACTGTGCTTATCATAGGAATTCAGTTGTGATGATTTTGCAGCTGTATGATCCCTGCTGCTGCCCTTTTCATCTGCCTCATCACAACAATCTGTCATATATGCTGAAAATAGAAATGCAATACTGATATGATTTCATCTCTCCTTACATACACTTTTTCATATCCTAGCCACTATATAGGTTCACTATAATCAAAATTGGTAGATGGAGTCTTCAAGACTTAAGTGTGAAAGTGTTAGTTACTCAGTCACGTCTGACTCTTTGTGTCCCTACGGACTGTAGCCCGCCAGGCTCCTCTGTTAATGGGATTCCCCGGGAAAGAATCCTGGAGTGGGTTGCCATTTCCTTCTCCAAGGGATCGTCCCAATGTAGGGATCAAACCCATGTCTCTTACGTCTCCTGCCTTGGCAGGCAGATTCTTTACCACTAGCACCACCTGGGAAGCTCACAGGACTTAACAACTGCTTAACTACTCCTACTGAAGTGTGTACCTGCATGAATTGTATTGAGCTACATACGTATTTTCAACAGCCTCTTTGTATATGTCCAAATTCATAACACGGGATATTTTTCTTCATAGTTTATAGTCTCGAATTCTAAATTTTTCTGCTTTTTAAAAATATAAACTTCCTTATTTTCACTTTTTTGTTGGTTTCAGAAAACTTCAAGAATAGCAGAGAAGACTGTACTTGCCTTCATGCTGCCATTTTATCAGACTGCTTTGCAATGATTTTGATGGCTCAGTGAACTTTACTAGATGTCTAATCATTTCAATATTTGCCTTGGATCTCAAGGTTGGAATCAGAAACAAATGTCTTAACAGATTTTTTCACTCTCAGTTCTTGAATCTTATCTATACTCAGGCCTTTGACAAGTTTCACTACAGCCTTATAATATCAATAAATAGATGTATGTCTATTTTAAATTCTATCACTTGATTTTAGAAGATATACCAGTACTATTTATTAATCAATTACTGTAAACAATAATAGAAAATTCAAGGAGCCTGTCACTTTCCAAAAAGTTTTCTTAAACCCTCTTTAATAAATTAAACCAAGTATATTTTCTATATAAAACTTCATAATGTTTTAATTAATTAAAATAAGGTTTATGATTATAATAAAACATAAGTTTAACATAAGTAAAATAAAATTTAATTTAAAGTAACTTTTAAAATTAAAGAGAAAACATTATTCCCAACAAAATTATTATTTATCATTATCAGAAATTATATAGTAAGAAATTAAACATTTATTTCTGCATTTAATTCTACATTATTGTAAGTAAAAATTAAGATTAAAGTGATGTAATTAAACTTCGCTGCAGCTATCTCGCAATGTTTTAAAAATAAAAAGCCTAAAAAATGCTTTCTTCTCTATTTAAAATCATTTTCATCCTAATCTACAAGAGCAATGCAAATAAATGTTTTCCTTTAATTTTGTGTACCTTAGATGCTTCTTAAAATTGCCAGTTTTGCAGTTTATACGAAGAAGAGCCACTTAAAGTATCGACTTTAAAACAAAATTTAATAAAACCCTTGTCACCACAGCTGGGAAAAGGAACAAACACTTAAGCAACCATGTTAAAAAGTCATTTATTAAACCATTCATTTCCTTAGAAATACAGGAAATGAAATGCAAACAAACTAACTAAATATAGGTTTTTAATCTAGGCCTCAGCAGTCTGTATATTAAGAAGGAAAATTTTATTGCTACTCCAGTGATGTGAACAAGAATAGTAAACTTATCAATAAAGAAATGTGTATAAAGGATGACACTCATTATATTTTCAATATAAAGTGTCATAAAATATAATACAGATAAATATTTTGTAACTTGGCCAGAACCTAATACATAGCAAAGGCCCTAGGACTAGAGAAGAAATATCCAGATGAAATCTATTTTTTCACTGATATCATAGTCTAGTGCAATTAGTTCAATTACTGTGAAATTAAACTATTTCTAAATTCTTGCTAATTTATCTTCTATTAAATTTCTCAATTGGAGAGAGACTATTATAAAGCACATGAAATAAAAATAACCCTATTATTTATTTTTATAATTGGTAAACAGTAAACAAAAATAAATCTATAAATCAGGCCATAGGATATACTTCTTCATTTATTTTCTGCCTTTATTGAATTTGCAACACACTGTATTTAGGAATGAACACTTTCACATTCCTGGTTACTTAGTCAAGGTTAACTGAGATAAGGGGCTTCCCTGGTGACTCAGTGGCAAAGAATCCACCTGCCAATGCAGGAGACATGGGTTCAATCCCTGACTCAAGAAGATCTCCTGGAGAAGGAAATGGCAACCCGCTCCAATATTCTTGCCTGGGAAATCTCATGGACAGAGGAGCCTGAAGGGCTACAGTCCATGGGGTCACAAAAGAGTTGGACACAACTTAGCAAATAAACAACAACTAAGATGACAAGTGAGTAATTAATGCATGCAATATGTCAGGACAGATACACAGAACATATTTTTGAAGACTATTTGAAGTATGTTATACTGCTGACTACATTCTCAGTATATATCTTTGTGTGTTGTGCACATAGGTAATATGGAAAACTTAAATACCAGCTCTTCATTTCAAAAGACAATTTTAGGTAAACAATAAGGGTATGACAAACCTAGACAGCATAGTAAAAGCAGAGACATCACTTTACTGACAAAAGCCCATATAGTCAAAGCTGTGGTTTTTTCAGTACCCATGTAAGGATAAGAGTTGGACCATAAAGAAGGCTGAGCATGAAAGGATTGATGCTTTCAAACTGTGGTGCTGGAGAAGATTCTAGAGAGTCCCTTGGACTGTTAGGAAATCAAACCAGTCAATCTTAAAGGAAATTAACCCTGAATATTCATTGGAAGGACTGATGCTGAATTTCCAATACTTTGGCCACCTGACGTGAAGAGTTGACTCACTGGAAAAGACCCTGATGCTGGGAAAGATTGAAGGTAGGAGGAGAAGGGGACAACAGAGGATGAGGTTGTTGGATGGCATCACCAATTCATGGACGTGAATTTGAGCCAAATCCGGGAGATTGTGCAGGACAGGAAAATCTGGCACATTGCAGTCCAGGCAGTGGCAATGAGTTGGACACTACTTAGTGACCGAACAACACCTCCTCAAAGTAAAAAGCTATTGAATTTACTAAGTCTTAGGCAGAACTCTCAATAATAAGATGCTTCTTTCAAAGTCAAAATTAGTAATTTATAAATCATCCAACAATGAAACAGTAATATATAAATTTAAAGAACAGATATTAACACATAGTTTCTAAAAAAATACAAATATGGCAAAAAATGATTTATTAAACTATCATTGGTATAAAATATTCACTAATGCTTAAATGGAAAACATAGTCCTTTTGATGAAAGATTTTAAAAACAGGGTTAGGACCTGCAAAGTGGGTATCTAAGCTTGAATATTCAAATGAAATCTGGAGAACAGGGCCTATGTCCTTTATGGTTATTTCTTATGATGATTAGGGAAAATCATTAGGGAGACTTTATCTGAACCAGTCCTGAAAAACATGGATACAATTTTAATAGGCAGAGAAAAATGAAAACTCTATTCCAGGCTGACTAAATAACAAGAGTAGAAGATCTAGAAGCAATAAAAACAGGGAATTACAGCAAATACTGAAGGCTAAAGGTCCCCAGATTCCAACTGCAAAAAAAGAGCAGCCTGGAGATTAGGGTTACAACCAAAGCAGAGGTCTTAGAGTTGAGATGACTGGAAAATTGTTAGAGTTTTCACTAAGTATCAAAGATGGAATTTTATATAAGACTAAGTAAAAGCTTATTTTCACACATGTTGAATTTAAGGAGCCAGGAGATCATATACTTAAAAAAGCATATACTTTGTCCATAAACTACTAAAGACCTAAATTTTCACCTGAAATAAAGACCTTCAGCTATTTGCTTCTATTATTTTCATAAACAAACCTCTCTATAAGGTTAAACTTTTTAAAACTGTGTTTAAGCATTTGTAACATTGAAAAACTAGATTTGATAGTAATGTTCCTGAAAATGATGCTTTGCTATAGATTTGTGAATTGATGAAACAAACATAACCATAGATAAATGGTTCTTAAAAAATGAGGAGACATGAAAATAGTCATCAAAGATGGAAGAGAATTGAGACAGCATGTTGCTTTGGAGAAAAGGTGAGAAAATACCTGAGTGAAGTTAATGCCTTCCAATGTTGTGAAACATCAATGAATAAAGTAGAAATTGGAGAAAAGTCATCAGTGGGCTGTTAGAAAGTGTGTAATGCAGGAAGAGAAAGTTCATTATGTTTGGAAATGAAATAAATGGCAGTTATAAGATGAAATTCTTCAGAGGAGGTAGCATCAGAGGAATATTAATTCAATTAGAAAAACTATGAGTGAGAATAATTCATCAACTATCCTTGTTGGGCGGCACTTCAGTGACATCGAAGTTTACTTCACTTCTACCACCCACCCCAATGGTGAGCCGCTTTCAGTGTTAACTAATATGATTTCCCAGGCCTACTGGATTAGAAAATTACATTCTGAAAATTAATTTTAATACCACAAGTATTGCATGAAGTCAAGTTTGGGAAATTCATTGTACTTGATTTTGGAATAGTTAGTGTTTATATATGATTATAGTGTATAGATATACTGTATATATATCATATAGATAACTGTGTGCTCATGTTTGGTCTTATCTATGTGTAAAGTGTTTTAAGTAAACCAATGTAAGCAGAGGGATGGACACACAAAGCATTTAGAAAATATTTACCTATGCATTTATTTAATTGGTAACACAAATATGTTATCCTGGAGACTTGCTTTAAAATAATATATGTATTTGTAAGGCCTACTCAGACAACCCTTGTGTCTTTTTGCATTTCTTTTTCTTGGGGACGGTCTTAATCACTGCCTCCTATACAATGTCACGAACCTCCTTTCAAAGTTCTTCAGGCACTGTCTATCAGATCTAATCCCTTGTATCTTTTTGTCACTTCCACTGCATAATTTAAGCGATTTGATTTAGGTCAACCTGAAAAATCTAGTCGTTTTCTCCACTGTCTTCAATTTAAGTCTGAAATGGCAACCCACTCCAGTATTCTTGCCTGGAGAATCCCAGGGACAGGGGAGCCTGGTAGACTGTCGTCTATGGGGTCGCACTGAGTCGGACACGACTGAAGCGACTTAGCAGCAGCAGCAACACAAATGTGTTATCCTGGAGACTTGCTTTAAAATAATACATGTACTTGTCAGGCCTACTCAGACAACCCTTGTGTCTTTTTGCATTTCTTCTTCTTGGGGATGGTCTTAATCACTGCCTCCGATACAATGTCACGAACCTCCTTTCAAAGTTCTTCAGGCACTCTGTCTATCAGATCTAATCCCTTGTATCTATTTGTCACTTCCACTGCATAATGGTAAGCGATTTGATTTAGGTCATACCTGAATAATCTAGTGGTTTTCTCTACTGTCTTCAATTTAAGTCTGAAATGGCAACCCACTCCAGTAGTATTGCCTGGAAAACCCCAAGTACGGTGGAGCCTGATAGGCTACACTTCACGGGGCTGCAAAAGATTTGGACACAACTGAGCGACTTCACATTTTGGCAATAAGGAGTTCATGATCTGAGCCACAGTCAGCTCCCAGACTTCTTTTGGCTGATTGTATTAGAGCTTCTCCACCTTTGGCTGCAAAGAATGTAATCATCTGATTTTGGTACTGACCATCTGGTGATGCCCATGTGTAGAGTCTTCTCTTGTGTTGTTGGAAGAAGGTGTTTGCTATAACCAGTGTGTTCTCTTGGCAAAACTCTATTAGACTTTGCCCTGCTTCATTCTGTTCTCTAAGGCCAAATTTGCCTGTTATTCCGGGTATCTCTTACTTCCTACTTTTGCATTTCAGTCCCCTATAATGAAAAGGACATCTTTTTTGGGTTTTAGTTCTAAGATCTTGTAGGTCTTTATAGAACAGTTCAACTTCAGTGTCTTCAGCCTTACTGGTTGGGGCAGAGACTTGGATTACAGTGATATTGAATGGCTTGCCTTGCAAATGCTGTTAAGGCTGCATATTGTCACCCTGCTTAGTTAACCTATATGCATAGTACATCATGAGAAATGCTGAGCTAGATGAAGCACAAGCTGGAATCCAGACTGCCAGGAGAAATATCAATAACCTCAGATATGCAGATGACACCACCCTTATGGCAGAAAGCAAAGAAGAACTAAAGAGCATCTTTATTAATGTGAAAGAGAAGAGTGAAAAGGTTGGCTTAAAATTCAGCACTCAGAAAAGTAAGATCACGGCATGCAGTCTCATCACTTCATGGCAAATAGATGCAGAAACAATGGAAACAGTGAGAGACTTTATTTTGGGGGGCTTCAAAATCACTGCAGGTGGTGACTGCAGCCATGAAATTAAAAGACACTTGCTCCTTGGAAAGAAAGTTATGACGAACCTAGACAGCATATTAAAAGCAGAGACATTACTTTGCCAACAAGGTCTGTCTAGTCAAAACTATGGCTTTCCCAGTAATCATGTATGGATGTGAGAGTTGGACTATAAAGAAAGCTGAGCACCGAACTGATGCTTTTGAACTATGGTGTTGTAGAAGACTCTTGATATTCCCTTGGACTGCAAGGAGATCCAACCAGTCAATCCTAAAGGAAATCAGTCCAGAATATTCATTGGAAGGACTCATGCTGAAGTTGAAACTCCAATCCTTTGGCCACCTGATGTGAAGAACTGACTCACTACACCCTGATACTAGGAAAGTTTGAAGGCAGGAGGAGAAGGGGACGACAGGGGATGAGATGGTTGGGTGGCATCACCAACTCGATGGGCATGAGTTTGAGCAAGATCCAGGAGTTGGTGATGGACAGGGAAGCCTGACATGCTGCAGTCCACTGGGTCACAAAGAATCGGACACGACTGAGCGACTGAACTGAATTGACTGAATATATGTATATATAATAAATATGGGATCTACATATTCAGAATCAGAAACACAAAATGTTATAATAAACATACACACACAACTTTGGGTAGGGTCTCATTATTCTACCCATATTTGGCTAAGCAAAACATTTATATCTTTTAAAATTATAGACATATATTACTTAATATTCAATATCAACTTTCTCATTTTTATTTTATCATATAAACAAATATTATTTTTAATTGTGTCCTGATTTTTATATGTGCATTATTGTTTATCTCATGAGTATACCATGAGTGCAGCTTATATTAACTATTCTCAGGCTTTATTCTGAACAAGAACCATTTACTACAATAGCTTACTCTTGTCAATATTTAAGAATAGAATTTATCTGACAATATCACCATGAGAATCAAATTAATTTATAATGTTCTTCTAAAAGATCTTATAATAACTTAGCAAATTTAAACCATGTGTACTATTGCTACCTTTATATCTTAATGAAATGATATTGCTTTTGGATGACTTAAAGGTATCTTTTCTTGCTAAATATAAGAGAAAAAAGACAGCAAGTCTCAGAGACGCAGGTGGTAAGGTCACAGAGATCACATTAACTGACCAAATGTGTGGCATTTTTTTTTCTCTTGAGCTTTCTGATACTTCCATCAATATTCTGAAAATAAATAAATGTGCCATTTATCCTGGAGAGACAAATCTTTTCTTGACAATCTTGGTTTAAGTCAAACTTTTGCATTTGTCTTAATCCAAGTCATTGTTCAAAAGTTAACCTTTCTGACAAAACTTCCATGAATCTACCATACAAGATAATAAGCCTCCCACTCCATCATTCTCTATCTCCTTATTCTGCTTAATTTTTCTCCTTAAATATTTCACTTCCTCTTAAAGTTAAACTGACACCACAGAAACAACAACAAAAAAGATCATAAGAGATCATTACAAACAACTACACATCAATAAAATGGAAAAATTCTTAGAAAGGTATAATATCCCAAGACTGAACAAGGAAGAAATATAAAATATGAACAGATAATTTGCCAGTAATGAAACTGAATCAGTACCTCAGAAAACTCCTAACAAACAATAGTCGAGGACCAGATGGCTTTACAACTAAATTCTACCAAGTGTTTGGAGAATAGTTAACACATGTCCTCAAATTATTTCAAAAATTGCAGAAGAAGGAATGCTTCTGGACCTATTTTACAAGACCAGCATCACCCAGACAAAGATATCACAGATGAAAATTATAGGCCAGTATCAGAGAAGGCAATGGCAACCCACTCCAGTACTCTTGCCTGGAAAATCCCATAGGTGGAGGAGCCTGGTAGGCTGCAGTCCATGGGGTCACTAAGAGTTGGACATGACTGAGTGACTTCACTTTCACTTTTCACTTTCATGCATTGGAGAAGGAAATGGCAACCCACTCCAGTGTTCTTGCCTGGAGAATCCCAGGGTCAGGGGAGCCTGGTGAACTGCCGTCTCTGGGGTCGCACAGAGTCGGACATGACTGAAGTGACTTAGCAGCACCAGCAGCATCATTGATATACACAGATGCAAAAATCTTCAACAGAATATTAGCAAACCGAATCCAACAATGCATTTAAGGACCATAAATCTGATCAAGTGAGATTTATCTGCAAATAAATCAGAGTGACATGTCACATTAACAAACTGAAGAATTAAAAAAATGATAATTTCAGTAGAGGCAGAAAAATATTTTGCCAGAATTCAACACAAATTTATGATAAACACTTTCCAGAAAGTGAGTGTAGGAGGAACATACCTCACCATACTAAAGCCTATATATGACAAAATTACAGCTAACATCATACTCAATGGTGAAAAGCAGAAAGCATTTCCTCTAAGATCAGGAACAGGACAAGGATGTCCACTCTCACCATTTTTACCCAACAAAGTATTGAAAGTCCGAGCCACAGCAGTCAGACTTAAGAAAAAGAAATAAAAAGAATCCAAATTGGAAAAGAAGTAAAACTGTCACTGTTCACAGATAACAAGATACTATACATTGGAAATCTTAAACACACCACCAGAAAACTACTAGAGCTCATTGATGAATTTGGTAAAGTTTCAGGATGCAAAATTAATATATAGAAATCTGTTGTACTTTTATACACTAACAACAAGGTCAGAAAGAGAACTTAAGGAAATAATTCCACTAACCATCACATCAAAAAGATAAAATACTAGGGATGAATTTATCTAAGGAAGCAAAAGACCTGAAAAATGATAATACATTGATGAATGAAAGAAAGTAAAGATGACATAAACAGTTGGAAAAATATACTGTGTTCATGGATTGGAAGAATTGATATTGTTGCAATGACCAGACTACTCAAGGCAATTTGCAGATTCAATGCAATCCCTATCAAAAGAAGGGCATTTTTTTTTTTCACAGAATTAAAACAAATAATTCTAAAATTTGTATGTAAACACAAAAGACCCCAAATAGTCAACACAATCTTGATAAATAAGAACAGAGCTGGAGGAATCATGCTCCCTGAGTTCAGACTATACTACAAAGCTACCATAGTCAAAACAGCATGATGATAACACAAAAGCAGGCATACAGATCCGTGGAAGAGAGCAGAGAGTCCAGAAGTTAATACATGTGCTTATGGCCAATTAACCTACAGCAAAGAAGGCAAGAAAGTAAAATGGAGAAAAGATAGTCTCTTCAATAAACTGTGCTGGGAAAACTTGATAGCTACATGTAAAAGAGCGAAATTAGAATATTTTCTAATGTCATATACAAAAATAAGCTCAAAATGGATTAAAAACCAAACTAAGACCAGAAACCATAAAACTCCTAGAGAGAAACATAGGCAGAACACTCTTGGACATAAATCATAGCACTATCTTTTGTTTTGGATCCGCCTCCTATAGTAATAAAAATAAACACAAAAAATAAACAAATGATACCCAATTTAACTTTAAAGGTTTTATAAAGCGAAGGAAACCTTTAAAAAAAAAAAAAGCTTAAAGACCTCCTAAGAAATGGGAGAAAGTATTTGCAATGATGCTTCCAACAAGGGATTATTTTCCAGAATATACAGACAACTCATACAGTTCAATATCAAAAACAAACCACCCAGTCAAAAAGTGGCTATTTGTATTTGGGGAACCAGAGTAGAGCTCTCAAGAGCTGTGTAAGTTAGCATATACATGGAATTGAATTTTCAGAAAGAAAAAAAAGAGAGACGCAAAAGACATATTTAAGAAAATAATGATCTAGGGCTTCACTGGTGACCCAGGGGTAAAGAATCCACCTGCCAAAGCAGGAGACACAGGTTCTACCCCTGGTCTGGGAAGATCTCACATGCTACCTGGCAACTACCTCATGTGCTGCATTTCCTAAGCCTGTGCTCTAGAGTTTGGGAGCCACTGCCACTCACTCAAGTGCCACGACTACTGAAGCCCAAGTGCGCTGGAGCTCATGCTCTGTAACAGGAGAAACCACCGCAATGGGAAGCATGCAAAGCACAGTGAAGGGTCGCCCCTGTTCACACACCTGGAGACAGTCCACACACAGCAACAAAGACGCAGTACAGCCAAAGATAAATAAATCATTTTTTAAAAGAAAATAATGATGTAGAATTTTTCAAAATTAATGAAAGACAGCAAACCACAACACCCAAGTAGGTCAGAAATACTCACACAGAAAAGACACAAAAAGCAAATATGAAGAATGAGGGAATCCTGACTGACTACAAAAACCATGAGAAAAATTCCAAGTATGGTAGAAATATTCTGTCAGTTTCTTGGCACCATTTTCAAGAATAATTTGACCATATTTATGGTCAAATATATACCTCTACATTTAAGAGATAAAATTGAAAATAAGAGAGAGAGAAAGATAATCATCACAGTGATTAAATATAATCCACTGTTTGTATTTGTAAAAAGACATTTCAGGGAAATATATCCATGGTCATTTGTAAATAGTAGTTGCAATAGACAATATGATCCACACAACCTAAAATATTTACTATCCTGCTCTTTATAGAAAAGGTTTGCTAAAATCTACTGCAGAGAATAAAACTATTTTTTTAATGCAAAACGTGGCTTAAATAAATAAAGAGTTTCTTTGTCTCACATCCACAAAGTCTTACTTTTGACTATTCAAATCTCCTAATGTAGCAGTCATTGTTCTCAGGACTCACTCAATCCCACATTCTGCTTACTTCTCCAGAACTGGTTCACATGACTGTTTCAAACTGCAAGTGAGTCTGTGATGTGGCATATTCTGAGCTGGGTGCTTACTATTGCAAACATTTTTTATGTCAAAAATTAGAAAAGAGAGAAAAGATATTTTGGAGTAGCTTGCAGAGTATACTATAATTTCATATCACATTGCATTCTTCAAATATCATGGATTATGTAGTAACATTGGAGTTTATGTAAGGGATAAAAATTAAAATCTCAAAATCAAAATGTGCCAAATGTTTTGTTTGATGTTGTTGCCATAAAATAAAACAAAGGCCCAACTTTAAAAACCTACAAATATTTGTAAATTAGAGAAACTAATCTCTAAAACTTGGGTCAACAAAAATGACAGTATTGTATCCCATGACCAATAAAGGGAAACAATTATACCACATTTCAAACATGGCATTAAAGTTGTATTCAGATAAACAAATCTGTAAATGCTTTATTAATATGTGTAAAAGACTATGTAATAAAACATGCTGTAAAAGCAAATGAATCTTGGACTTCCCTGGTGGTGTAGTGGATAAGAATCTGCCTGCCAATACAGGGGACATGGGTTTGATCCCTGGTGTGGGAAGATTCCACATGCCTCGGAGCAACTAAGCTTGTAGGCCATAACTACTGAAGCTGCACACTCTGGGGCCCATGAGACACAACTAATGAGCCCTTGTGCCACAAACTGAAGCCTGCATGCCCTAGAGCCAGCAAGTTACAATTACTGAGCCAGTGTGTTGCAACTGCTGCTGCTGCTAAGTCACTTCAGTCGTGTCCCACTCTGTGCCACCCCATAGACGGCAGCACACCAGGCTCCCCCGTCCCTGGGATTCTCCAGGCAAGACACTGGAGTGGGTTTTGCCATTTCCTTCTCCAGTGCATGAAAGGAAAAGTGAAAGTGAAGTCGCGCAGTCGTGTCCGACTCTTATCGACTGCAGCCTACCAGGCTCCTCCGCCCATGGGATTTTCCAGGCGAGAGTACTGGAGTGGGGTGCCATTGCCTTCTCTGTGTTGCAACTACTGAAGCCCATGCACCTAGAGTCCGTGCTCTACAGAGAGAGAAGCTACGATAATGACAAGCCTGTACATCACAACTAGAGAGTAACTTCCACTCTCCCCAGCTAGAGAAAGCCTGCGGGCAGCAATGAAGACCCAGCACAGCCAAAAAAAGTAAGTAAATAAGTAAAAATGTAGCAGTGGGACTTCCCTGGTGGCTCAGATGGTAAAGAATTGAATCTGCCTGCAATGCTGGAGACCCAGGTTCGATCCCTGGATTGGGAAGATCCCCTGGAGAAGAGAATGGCTACCCACTCTAATATTCTTGCCTGGAGAACTCCATGGACCAGAGGAGCCTGGTGGGCTACAGTCCATGGGGTCACAGAGTCAGGTACAACTGAGTGACTAACTTTTTTATAGCAGTGTATACATGTAAAAAAAAAAAAGAAAGAAAGAAAATGAGTCCATCCAATCAAATAAACTGGAAAAGTAAACTGGAAAATGAGCAAAGGAAAACAAAAACTGATATAGGTAAACAGAAAAATATTGATTTAGAAAACACAAAGCAATAAAATTTATTAAATACATTGAGTTTCTTAGTGGATTTGTTAGTGTTGTCCTTATGTTTCAATGATGATTTTTGAGATAGTGTGCACCAACACAGTCTACTGATTGCTTGTAGCCAGCATCTACTTTGACTACTTTGTGCTATGGGGGTTATTTGAATATTATGAATAGCTCTCATGTGAATACCCAAATACTAACTAGATTTAATATGAGATATTCATTGTTAACATACTGCTCCTGCTTCTGCTAAGTCGCTTCAGTCATGTCCGACTCTGTGCGACCCCATAGATGGCAACCTACCAGGCTCCCCAAGGTGACCTAATTGTCAGATATAATTGAAGCAAACTCAGTTGGATCAGAAATGTTCATACTATTTTCCTTTACCTAACCACAACCCACATTCTTTCTGAGCTATCATGTTCAGGAAGTTAGAGGGTAAGGGATTTATTCTTTAAGTAAATTCTTTACAAGACTTTCTGCCTGTCTACCTACTATCCTCCTTTCTTCTCTCCCTTTTTTCCCTCCATCCTTGCTTGCTTTCCTTCCTTCCTTCCTTTCTTTTTGTGACTTTCATGATAAGCATTTGTTTCTTCCCTGTTTGGAATAAAAAATTGCTATTTCTTACATTTTTGTCTCATGCTTGCTGGACATTGAGATACTGTGAATGAATTTTAAATACTCCTGACATTGCCAAAGTTTCTGGGAAGAATAAGAGTATCGGGGTCATGTTGTACATCATACGCTGTCAGAAAAGGTCAAAACTTAAAGACAAAGACCAGAGAATGTTGTTTTGCCAAAATACAGGGGGTGGAATTGGGAAGAAGTAATATAATGTTAGACTTTGTTTGCATTAAAAAAGAATGATTTCATAAAGATTCTCCTCTTTGATTTAGCCTTGGCCAAATCTAATACCAGACTCCCAGACTGAAAGCAATTGAACATCATAACATCAACAAACAACTAGTATTTTGCAAACCAATCAGTCCCTGCTTCCTGTAAGTTAAACAGGGGTCATAGAGGGACAGAACCACTCTATAAACATCTAATATGGTTAATCAGGAAAAATGGAGAAACAACAGTACAAAACATTAGGAACAAACAGGAGCTAGTGCTGCAGTTATGGGAGATATCACAGTACAGTAATTATGAGAGAATACTAAGTGAGATACTGTGCTCTTGCATTTGAAAATCTCCATAAAGTGGATCATTTTCCAGGAAAACATAGAGAATGCAATTATTCCCATAAAGGAGAAAAAACAATAATGTACAAAATTGGAGAAAAAATTTGAAGAACAATTCTCTAAAACAAAGACTCATCCATATTAACTTCTGACTCATATCTTCCAAGTTCGTACTATAAGACAACTTTATTGAAAACTAAACACAGACCTGTAAACATACATTTCAATATATTTCATATAGGTCCCACTCATTGCTTGTTAATAGATTTTGTTATGAGCATTAACGAGATTTGTTTTCCCATTGTTATTATAAATTGGCTACTGTTTTCTGTGAAGCTATATGTCAACTGGTCACATTAATGAACTCCTTTATTAATTTTTGTATAAAAACCCATTTAGCTGCAAATAAGTGAACACCCAACTAAACCAAGTTAAGCAAAATGTGAAATTAATTAGTTCACATAACTAAACACACCAGGCCTAATATGATATTTTTCAGATTAAGCTTGAGTCAATGCTTAAACAGTATTTAAGATCAGGATCCATCTCTTGATTTTCTTCCTTCAGTTGAGTTGGCTCCATTATCAGACAATTGCTCAGATGGTAAAGCGTCTGCCTACAATGTAGGAGACCTGGGTCGATCCCTGGGCTGGGGAGATCCTCTGGAGGAGGAAATGGCAACCCACTCCAGTACCCTTGCCTGGAAAGTCCCATGGACGTAGGAGTGTGGTAGACTACAGTCCATGGGGTCGCAAAAAGTCGGACAGGACTGAGCGACTTCACTTTCACTTTTGCTCTTCTGGACACCTAAGGCTGTTAGTAGCCCCCAGGGCTATATTCCATGTGGGTTGCAAAGAGTCTGATACAACTGAGTGACTGAACAACAACAAGGGCTATATTCTCCCAAGACCAGTATCTCAGTTAAGAGAGAATCTGTATCAGAGTACTGCCAGGTCAAATCCTAGAAGTGAAACTAATGAGAGTGGCTTAAGTTACTTGCCCATCTCTGAAACCACCACTGCCGATAAACAGATGAAGCAAATTAGTTTCAGATACTCAGAACCCATTTCTGATGCTTGATATAATATAGAGATAGCCACAGTTAAATCAGTTTGGGGACATTTCCCAGGGGTAGAAGTGTTGCTGGGAAATGACTTCCCAGCAATGCACTACCTTTCTGAGTTCCTCAACTCCTGTGAAAGTAAATGGAGTCACAGGGTCAATTCTCACAAAGAGAATGAGGGAGAACCAATTTTGAGTACCTGAACATTAATAGACTTTTTAAGATTGGATTATTCTTGCTTTAAAAATAATCATATTTTCTAGAACTAATTGTTCTAATTGTTGTTCAGTTGCTAAGTCATGTCTGACTCTTTGAGACCCCGTAAACTGCAGCATATCATGCTTCCCTGTCCTTCAGTATCTCCCAGAATTTGTTCAGATTCATGTCCATTGAGTTGGTGATGCTATCTAACCATCTCATCCTCTGATGTTTTCTTCTCCTTTTGCCTTCAATCTTTCCCAGCAATCAGGGTCTTTTCCAATGAGTCGGCTCTTTGCATCAGGTGGCTAAAGTATTGGAGCTTCAGTCATCAGTCCTTCCAATGAATATTAGGTTGATTTCCTTAAGAATTAAGTGTTTGAACTCCTTGCAGACCAAGGTACTTTCAAGAGTCTTCTCTAGCTCCACAATTCAAAGGCATCAATTCTTCACTCAGCCTTCATTATGATCCAACTCTCACATCCATACTTGACCACTGGAAAAACCATAGCTTTGACTAAACAGACCTTTCTCTGCAAAGTGATGTCTCTGCCTTTTAATATGCTCTCTGGGTTTGTCATAGTTTTCTTCCAAGGAGCATGTGTCTTAATTTCTTGGCTGCATTCACCATCTGCAGTGATTTTGGAATCCAAGAAAAGAAAATCTGTCACTGCTTCCACTTTTCTCCCTTCTGTTTTCTGTGAAGTGATGGGACCAGATGCCATGATCTTAGTTATTTGAATGTTGAGTCTTAAACCAGCTTTTTCACTTTCTTCTGTATAGTAGAACTTTTAATATCAATTCATTTTTTCCACAATTTATCTCCATTAAAATTCTAATACATATGCTGTGGTTTGTGATATTTTGTTGTATTGTTATATTTCTCTAACTCTGGTCCTGTCTTAAGTGCAACATCTTTTCAATACAGAACATAGTAAAGAATAGCAAACTATGTATGTTTTTAAAAATTGAGATATAATTGACATACAACATTGTGTAAGTTTAAGATGTACAACATGTTAATTTGATACATTTATATATCATAACATGATTATCACTGTACTTTAAGCTAACATGTCTACCACTTCACATAATTATTTTTTTCTTTTTTGTGGTGAGAATATTTAATATCTATACTTTTAACAATGTAAAGCATATAATACAGTAATACTGACTATAATATTAGACCTCCAGAACTTATTCATCTTCTAATTGCAAGCTAGTACCCTTTAACATCATCTCCCCAATTCCCCCACCCCTCAGCCACAAGTAATCATCAATCTACCTTTTGCTTCTACCCCCACATATATTGTCAACTGATATTTGACAAAGTAGCCAAAAACACTCAATGAGGAAAGGATAGCCTTTTCAACAGATGATATTGGGAAGATGGGGTAACAACATGCAGAAAAATAAAATTGGACCTATCTTACACCATTTACGTAAGACATGATCATAAGGAAGAAATATACATTGGTTTTGGCAATGATTTTTTGCATATGATACTAAAAGCACAAGCAATGAAAGTAAAAATCAACAAAAATCAAACCACATACTGAATAATGGCTTCATATCCAAAATATATTAAAAATTCATACAACTCAATCACAAAAACCTTCCAATCTGATGAAAAATAGGCAAAAGAATTAAAGAGACATTTTCACAAAGATATAGAAATGGACAGCAGGTATATGAAAAGCTACTCAACGTTACTAATCAAGGAAATGCAAATCACAAACAAAATGAGATTTTATCTCACGTCTTTTAAAAGACAAGAGACAACTGTTTGCAAGGATATAGAGAAAAGGAAAAATTTTGTGAACTAATGGGATGTACACTGGCTCAGTCACTTTGGAAAACAGTATTGGGTTTCTCAAAAAAGTAAAAATATAACTACCATATGCTTTTCCAGCATATGGAAATCCTGAAAGATGATGCTGAGAAAGTGCTGCACTCAATATGCCAGCAAATTTGGAAAACTCAGCAGTGGCCACACGACTGGAAAAGGTCAGTTTTCATTCCAATCCCAAAGAAAGGCAATGCCAAAGAATGCTCAAACTATCACACAATTGCACTCACCTCCCATGCTAGTAAAGTAATGCTCAAAATTCTCCAAGCTAGGCTTCAGCAATATGTGAACCGTGAAATTCCTGATGTTCAAGCTGGTTTTAGAAAAGGCAGAGGAACCAGAGATCAAATTGCCAACATCCGCTGGATCATGGAAAAAGCAAGAGAGTTCCAGAAAAACATCTATTTATTGCTTTATTGACTATGCCAAAACCTTTGACTGTGTGGATCACAATCAACTGTGGAAAATTCTGAAAGAGATGGGAATACCAGACCACCTGACCTGCCTCTTGAGAAATCTGTATGCAGGTCAGGAAGCAACAGTTAGAAGTGGACATGGAACAACAGACTGGTTCCAAATAGGAAAAGGAGTATGTCAAGGCTGTATATTGTCACCCTGCTTATTTAACTTCTATGCAGAGTACATCATGAGAAACGCTGGACTGGAAGAAACACAAGCTGGAATCAAGGTTGCCGGGAGAAATATCAACAACCTCAGATATGCAGATGATACCCCCCTTACGGCAGAAAGTGAAGAGGAACTAAAAAGCCTCTTGATGAAAGTGAAAGAGGAGAGTGAAAAAGTTGGCTTAAAGCTCAACATTCAGAAAACGAAGATCATGGCATCTGGTCCCATCCCGTCATGGGAAATAGATGGGGAAACAGTGGAAACAGTGTCAGACTATTTTTCTGGGCTCCAAAATCACTGCAGATGGTGACTGCAGCCATGAAATTAGATGACGCTTACTCCTCGGAAGGAAAGTTATGACCAACCTAGATAGCATATTGAAAAGCAGAGACGTTACTTTGCCAACAAAGGTTCATCTAGTCAAGGCTATGGTTTTTCGTGTGGTCATGTATGGATGTGAGAGTTGGACTGTGAAGAAGGCTGAGTGCCGAAGAACTGATGCTTTTGAACTGTGGTGTTGGAGAAGACTCTTGAGAGTCCCTTGGACTGCAAGGAGATCCAACCAGTCCATTCTGAAGGAGATCAGCCCTGGGATTTCTTTGGAAGGAATGATGCTAAAGCTGAAACTCCAGTACTTTGGCCACCTCATGCGAAGAGTTGACTCATTGGAAAAGACTCTGATGCTGGGAGGCATTGGGGGCAGGAGGAGAAGGGGACGACAGAGGATGAGATGGCTGGATGGCATCACTGACTCGATGGACATGAGTCTGAGTGAATTCCGGGAGTTGGTGATGGACAGGGAGGCCTGGCATGCTGCGATTCATGGGGTTGCAAAGAATGGGACACAACTGAGTGACTGAACTGAACTGAACTGAACCATATGATTTGCAATCCCACTTCTGGGTAAATATCTATAGGAAACAAAACCAGGATATCAAAAATAGGTTTGCCCTTTCATGTTCAATGCAGCATTATTGACAATAGCTAAGATATGGAAAACAGTCTAAATGTCCATCAGTGGATGAATGGATAAAGAACATATAGTACATATATGCACTAAAATATTTTCTGCCATGAGAAAGAAGGAAATTCTGCCACTTGCAACAATATGGGTGTATCGTGTTGGCATTACACTAAGTAAAATAAGTCAGACAGAGATAGACAAATACTGTACGATATTACTTACATGTGGAAAAAAGCCGAACTCTTAGAAACAATGTGAATTTAAATCTTATCTTTACATCTAGTCAGCTATCTGATTTTTAATATGCTATTCAGTTTGAGATAAAATTTGAAAATTTGGCAAGGATTAATTTAGCTTATATATGTTGAAAACATAGAAAAGTGCATATGTAGCTAAATATATTATAATAATCATGACATTGTCTTTGTATTAAGTAAGATTCATATGCCCCTGCTTGATCATCTTCTGAGGAAAAAATTTTTAGTTATTATTGCCCCTTGATATTCTTTTATGTTTTAGAATGTACTTTTGCAAACTAGATAATTGAGGAGTGAAACATAAATTCTATGGACAAAAAGGAAATAGGATATTCTCATCTAGTCTGTCTTTCAATAGGAATATTTCACAATATTTTACAAAAGGATATAAAAAATATATTTGCCCTAGTACACCCATTCTGCTAAAATTATACATAAAAATATTTGTTTTTCTGTGTAAATGTTTGTGTGCCAAATTTACTTATCACAGTCATTGAACAAATTCCAAAGGCATATGAGTGCACAAAGGTAATGAGGATATTGATTATGTGAAAATGAAGACATTCATTGGTTGATTATTTTAATTGATATTTGGTACCACACAGCCAGTGAATCCAATATAATCATCTTTTTATTTATTATCTGGAACCAACATGTTCCTGCTCTACCAAGGAGGTGATGACTATGCTTCAAGTCTCCAGGTTTCAAAAGTGTCAACTCCCTACCTGTGTCAAACAGTATTCAAAATATTCAGATATTTTCCTTTCCAAATAATGAGCTGGAGGTCCCTTTTGGGGAAAAAAAAAATGATATTGTACAGTACTTGCTCCTGGACACCTGACGTACTGTCAAGACAGGAGTCAGGACCTGGAAACGGGGTGAGGTCCATGATGTTTCATTGTAGTGACTGCCTGCAGCCTTCTGAAAATCCATCTTTTACATTTTAAGATTATAAAAATCTAATCACCTGTTTTGCACCAACACTTTATTCAATCAGCAATCTCTAGAATTTGGCTGCCACTCTAACTTTACCAAATCCACTAAAATTATATCCATTTGGCTTTGAACAGTTACTTATTGCCACCTAGCTTCTGTTGCTCCACTGTTCTATCATCCTTCTCATTGAATCTAATTCCTTAAAGGTCTCTCCTACTATTCACTGATCTACAAAGTAAAAAAGATTCTTGTGTTTTCTCATTAGTGCATTCCTTTACAGCTTTGGTAACTGATATATCACTTGGGCCTGGCTTTGGAACACAATTCTCTTCAGGCCTTCTGGCCAAGCATAAATATATTTAACTCTCACCCACACACTTTCCTGAATCTTTCAACCCCTTCTTTCTCCATCTGCCCTGACAGTTCCGATATTTTGACCTTACTTACTATGGGTCATTACTTGTTTCATGCTTCTAGGAAACATCCTCGTAGAAAGTATGTACCATCTCTTAGAAATCTTCCTGGGCATTAAATCTTGTATCTCAGGAAATCATTCACAAAGTAATAAATCATCCTTATAGTCTGGTTCCCTTGAACAAGCAATTCTGCTGCTCATGAAAGCCCATTCTGTTCTGGCTCCATGTGAAGTTCTAAATTCTTAGTACTTGTTTTTCTTGGGCCCAGTGCCTCATATCTAGACCCTGATGCTAACCTTAAATTTCAACATCTTGGTTACCACAGACCTCCAGTGTTGCCATGTCTCCACTGGCATTCTCAGCCTTATTTAAAAGAGCTTTTGGCTTGACGAGTCTCAGTCTATTGTTCCTACTGGAGGGCTCTTGAAGAAGTCCTTTTAATTTGTTATATGTCATCCTGAATTGTATATTGTACCTTCTTTTTATTTTAGAGTATGTTTACTAGCTCGATATAATTTTCTGAGAGACATTACAATCAATTTTATATGTTTTCTAGAGCAGTGAGGCAAAGTACAACAAATATATATATATATATTTTGGTTTTGTAAGCCCAGAAACAATACCAAATACCAGATCCTCAGCCTTGTTTGTGCTTGTACAAATCTATCCCTGTAGTGTGTTATTGACTTCTAGAATCAGAACCCAAATCCACTTTTTTTCTGGTACAGAAACTCATTTCAATTGGTCTCTTCTAGTTTCCAGTGGCAGAGAGGGTATATCAGTGGTTCAAAAAAAAATTTTTTTAATACTTTTTCTCTGCCAGCCAAAATTTCAGTGACCCTTATCAGCTAGGAAGGCTGAAGCATGACTTAAATATGTAAAAGTTTAGTAACTGACTAATATCTTCATTTAGAAAGTTCTCTAATTTTTTAATAAATGAAATGCTTATAAAATGAATAAAATTGATCTATACTTTACAACTTTATGAAAAAGAGTTTTTGAAAACTGATTTTGCTCATGTTAGAGAAAGCACATAATCTTGCCTAGCTCTGTTTTTCTACTAAGTCCCTAATAGTTTCCTCTTTCAAACATTATGATTCTGGTCACAAACCAGTCTCTACTGGATGTCTTTGACTTTGCAAGTGTGTTCCAAAACCCATCATGGTTTCATTAGTCGAGTTGTTTTCCTTTGCATAAGGTCTGGTTGTTTTTTGGAAAAGTGTGATTTTTCTGGTTTAGGATAAGAATTTTAATGGTAGTTGTCACCGCTACTTTCACAGAACACTGGTATTTATAAAAAGATAAATAAAAAGACATTTAGTGAAGATCCACTTCTGTAAAGAGCCAGAATTTTTATGAGTATTCTCATAAATTCTGAGAATTTATGAGAAAATTCTGAGAAAAATTCACCACAATTATATTTTGATTATTC
Source organism: Bos taurus (assembly GCF_002263795.3). NCBI lineage: Eukaryota > Metazoa > Chordata > Mammalia > Artiodactyla > Bovidae > Bos > Bos taurus. The sequence continues at coordinate 30,927,008 of NC_037336.1, forward strand.
CTTTCACATAAAGCACAACTCTCCCCAAACACTTTTTACAAGTTTCTAAACTACCTCACATCCAAATGACCTTCACCTCACCTTTTCTTCTGGATATATTTCATTCTCTTTAGAGAGCATTCCTTTGTAGTTTCCCAGTATAAATCAATCTAGCATTTCTGGCCTCATTTTTGTGGTTTTACTCATTATTGTGATCTACTTAAAAAAAACAAAAGTTGTATTTAGCAAAAACAAATGTTCCGCTAGTGTGTTGGGAAGTACAAGAAATTCTAATCACCAAACAATCTATAGTATCATATACAATCATATACACAAACACAGAGACAACACAACCATTCTGATTTTTAAACTCAGACTAAAACTTACTCTGCTCAATTTTTTCTTATATGTTGTAGAAAAAAAACCTTTCAGTCCTACATGAACTGCTAAATTCATGCCAGTAAAATGTTTGCCTGGAATTTTGTATTTATATTTTTAAATCAATATCATGGTTACAAAAGACATTTGTTAGTAAAATGCTTAGATAACTACTTTATCACCAAGTATTTACAAACATTTCGTGAGTATAACTATAAGAATCAAAGGCGATTAATTTACAAAAATGAACATCTTCTTCTTGACCCAGCAACATGGTTAAAAATGAAGTTAATGTCATTCTTTCAACCAGATGGTCAAGTATGAATTTTGAGGCCATTAAAATATGTTTTTAAGAGCATATATTTCATTTTCAGCTCAATTTTAACTTCTTGATTGAGAATGATTTTGGACACAACTACTTTGTAGATTTCCTAATATGTTTATCTATCATGGATGCTTTCTTATCCATAATAATTCTAGGGGAATAAAAGACTGAAGTATTTGGCATGTTTTACTTCCTTTTTTATTGTGACTTATGTTCCAGTCAAACTATTTATCAATTAAAAACTAGTTTTCTTCAAAATGTTCCTCATTGTATTTTAAATATCTATATTTTGCTTATGGCCTCATGCTACACTTACACATTTCTTTTCAAAGATATACAATGTTTAGTCTTACTTATAATCAGTAATAAAGCACATATTTGACTACCTGACATGTTTTAGATTGATTTTGCTTACTCTGTATTACAAAACAGTAAGTTGTATTTAGAATGTTATTTTTAAAGAAAATTAACAATGAGGGTTTATTATATCACAGAGAATATACTAGTTTAGGGCAGGCCAAGAATCCCACTGCCAACAACTAGAAAAACTAGAGTAAATATATATATATATATATATATATATATATATATTTTGTTGTTGTTGTTACTTTTTTTTAATTTTATTTTATTTTTAAAATTTATAATATTGTATTAGTTTCGCCAAATATCGAAATGAATCCGCCACAGGTATACTTGTGTTCCCCATTCTGAACCCTCCTCCCTCCTCTCTCCCCATACCCTCCCTCTGAGTCGTCCCAGTACACCAGCCCCAAGCATCCAGTATCGTGCATCAAACCTGGACTGGCGACTCGTTTCATACATGATATTATACATGTTTCAATGCCATTCTCCCAAATCTCCCCACCCTTTCCCTCTCCCACAGAGTCCATAAGACTGATCTATACATCAGTGTCTCTTTTGCTGTCTCGTACACAGGGTTATTGTTACCATCTTTCTAAATTCCATATATATGCGTTAGCATACTGTATTGGTGTTTTTCTTTCTGGCTTACTTCACTCTGTATAACAGGCGCCAGTTTCATCCACCTCATTAGAACTGATTCAAATGTATTCTTTTTAATGGCTGAGTAATACTCCATTGTGTATATGTACCACAGCTTGCTTATCCATTCATCTGCTGATGGGCATCTAGGTTGCTTCCATGTCCTGGCTATTATAAACAGTGCTGCGATGAACATTGGGGTACACGTGTCTCTTTCAATTCTGGTTTCCTCAGTGTGTATGCCCAGCAGTGGGATTGCTGTATCATAAGGCAGTTCTATTTCCAGTTTTTTAAGGAATCTCCACACTGTTCTCCATAGTGGCTGTACTAGTTTGCCCACCAACAGTGTAAGAGAATTCCCTTTTCTCCACACCCTCTCCAGCATTTATTGCTTGTAGACTTTTGGATCGCAGCCATTCTGACTGGCGTGAAATGGTACCTCATAGTGGTTTTGATTTGCATTTCTCTGATAATGAGTGATGTTGAGCATCTTTTCATGTGTTTGTTAGCCATATTTTTATAAGCGTCAGAGAACTGGAAAATAACTTGGATCCGACACTCTAAAATACCAGAATGGTGGCAACATTAGAGCATGGATGGTCCCTTCCCCCTCTGGCCCCCAAAGGTGGTTTGTTTGATAGAATCATGTCAGGAAGAGGCACTGCAGGAGAGCGAGCACTTTCACTTGAGTGCAGTTTACCAAGTGTTCTGTTTCTTAATTTAGGTGTCTATTACATGCTTGCCTTCAGCTTTTGAAAATTCATTGACCTCTACACTTACGTGTTTGCATTTTTTATATGCATAGTATACTTTAATTAAAGAATCTGAAAAGTAAATGAAGAATATCATCAAAATAAACTCAAAATTTAGTAATTTTATCAAATCTGGGAACTCACAGAGTTGAGACATGGAACAAAGTATAAATGGTGTTTGTAAATAACATTTGATTGAGTATAATTGTGATACGATTTGAATGCATTCATGAGTGTCATTGTTTAATTTTCTGTAATTAAAAAAAACTGTTTTTAAGTACTGTTTGCATAGTGACAAGTTCAACAATTTATAAAGCTAGCTGGACATTTTCAGATTTACTGATGAATCTAACTTACATTGCAGTTTGCTAAATCCAGCAGACTAGTAGTTCTCACTAAGCATATTATACAAAGAGTAATCTGCCATCTTTTCTCTGACTGTACTCTCTGTTTAACACAGGTATATTTCCTTCTAGACAGAATTTTTATTTTTTTTTATTTTATTTTGTATTGGGGAATAGCCAATTAACATTATTGTGATAGCTTCAGGTGAACAGCCAAGGGACTCAGCCATGTATATACATGGATCCATTCTCCCCCAAACTCTCCTCCCATCCAAGCTGCCACATATCACTGAGCAGAGTTCTAGGTTTAATAGTATACTGACGTTTCTGCATTAGACTTTCACCACATAATACAGAACTGGAGATATTAGACTTATTTGTTTTCCTTGTGTGCATTTGAAAATAAAGTTAAAGCAGTGCAAAGACTAGAATTACATTGAAGAGATGGTATTTCACAGAAAGAAAAAAAAAAAAAACATAAGAAAGAAACCCATGAGTCACACACAGTCAAGAAATTATGAGGGTTACACACAGTGTGCTGATACATACGGCTTACGGCTTCTAGGACAATTCTTGGGAAAAACAGGTACCCAATAAATTCTTTTGGAGTGGAATTCATTTATTTTTAAGTGAAACATTTCCCTTAATTATTGACTTAAACTTCATAAAAACACAACATAAGTATTCTGTGTCTTTGAGATCATCTTGGCACATCACCGTGTTCCCACAAATACTCGTCCCAAGCTGAGAGCCCCAGACATAAAGACATAGTTAGGGATATGTTAAAACCTTAAGCCACAAGTTTGTTCATCACAGCATTCATTATAAAAATAGAAGAATCTTATACATCAACAAATGGGTATTAATTAAATCTGTTCATTGAAATATGTATACTTGAATGATTATGAGGATTACTTTCTGGGAAGTGAGTGCTTTTAACTTCTAATATAGTCACTTATTTACACTATCTAGAAACATTGCAACACAGTAGCTAAAAGCTTAGGGTTTAAAAGAAGTAATTAGATAATACAAATGACTCACTCATATCTGGCACAAAGTGCAATACAAATATTGCTATTTTAATATTTCTTTTTTAAAAAAAACATATTGATACTGTTTCAGGCAAACATAATGTTTATTATGGGCTTCCCTGCCTGCCAATGCAGGAGACACAGGTTCGATCCCTGGGTCAGGAAGATCCCCTAGAGAAGGAAATAGCAACCCACTCCAATATTCTTGTCTGGGAAATTCCATGGATAGAGGAGCCTGGTGGGCTACAGTCCATGGGGTTGCAAAGAGTTGGATGCAGCTTAGCAACTAAATAACAACAATGCCTTATTGTAATAAAAGTCATTTTGTGTGCATTTTCATGGACATGAATGTGTTTCCGATATGATATTTAGTGAAACTGTATGTTTAGGAAAGTACTCATTATATGATTTTAACTGCATATAAAATATAGAAATAGAGATTAAGAATAAAGAAAATGTTCATCCTGGGTTCTATTTAAATTACAAACTGTGTTTATACTTTTTTCTCCTTTTCTTTTGATATTTTACCAATGAATAACTTATCAAGAAATATGGGTAAAACCCTTTTTGGAAAAGATGTAAATTTTAAAAAGTGCAAGAGGAACTAAAAAGCCTCCTGATGAAGGTGAAAGTGGAGAGTGAAAAAGTTGGCTTAAAGCTCAACATTCAGAAAACGAAGATCATGGCATCCGGTCCCATCACTTCATGGGAAATAGATGGGGAAACAGTGGAAACAGTGTCAGACTTTATTTTTCTGGGCTCCAAAATCACTGCAGATGGTGACTGCAGCCATGAAATTAGAAGACGCTTACTCCTTGCAAGGAAAGTTGTGAGCAACCTAGATACCATATTCAAAAGCAGAGACATTACTTTGCCAACAAAGGTTCGTCTAGTCAAGGCTATGGTTTTTCCTGTGGTCATGTATGATGCGAGAGTTGGACTGTGAAGAAAGCTGAGCACCGAAGAATTGATGCTTTTGAACTGTGGTGTTGGAGAAGACTCTTGAGAGTCCCTTGGACTGCAAGGAGATCCAACCAGTCCATTTTGAAGGAGATCAGCCCTGGGATTTCTTTGGAAGGAATGATGCTAAAGCTGAAACTCCAGTACTTTGGCCACCTCATGCGAAGAGTTGACTCATTGGAAAAGACTTTGATGCTGGGAGGGATTGGGGGGCAGGAGGAGAAGGGGACGACAGAGGATGAGATGGCTGGATGGCATCACTGACTCGATGGACATGAGTCTGAGTGAACTCCAGGAGTTGGTGATGGACAGGGAGGCCTGGCGTGCTGCGATTCATGGGGTCGCAAAGAGTCGGACACGACTGAGCGACTGATCTGATCTGATCTTTAAAGTCTTGTTCTATGTTTTGGCCTCTTTGCCACAGGTGTGCTGTCTCCTAGCTCCCTGACCAGGGATGGAGCCTGCATACCACACGTTGGAAGGCAAAGTCTTAACCACTGGACTGTCATGGAATTCCTGAAAAAAATATAAATATTGAGACAGATTATGACATTATGAGAAAAGCTCTCACATTTTATATCTTGGGCCAGATCTTAGCTTTATCACTTTGATTCTTCTTTTTCATGTCCTTTAAAGTTACAGTCTAAAATGCTGAATATAAAGGAAATTTTCTGCAAATGAATGATCTTCAAATCACTTTAAAAATGAACTCTCCAATTGGGATGAGTAGAAAAAATATATTTTGAATGGTATAATCTGTAAACCAAGTTATTTTTCTCTGACTTATTCTGATTTACAAACCTTAGATTTCAAATTAGAAGCTCTAGTTTTCCAAGGAATGCATCAATTCTTTGGTGCTTAGCCTTCTTTAGGTCCAGCTCTCACATCTGTACATGACTACTAAAAAAACAATAGTTTGATTCTACGGACCTTTGTCAGTAAAGTGATGTCTCTTCTTTTTTAATATGCTGTCTAGATTTGTCACAGCTTTCCTTCCAAGTGGACTTACAGATGTTCAAGCTGTATTTACAAAAGGCAGAGGAACCAGAGATCAGATTGTCAACATCTGTTGGATCATCAAAAAAGCAAAAGAGTTCCAGAAAAACATACGTTTCTGCTTTAGTGACTACGCCAAAGCCTTTGACTGTGTGGATCACAACAAACTGTGGAAAATTCTTCAAGAGAAGGGAACAACAGACCACCTTACCTGCCTCCTGAGAAATCTGTATGCAGGTCAAGAAGCAACAGTTAGAACTGGACATGGAAAAACACACTAATTCCAAATCAGGAAAAGAGTATGTCAAGGCTATATGTTGTCATCCTGCATATTTAACTTCTATGCAGAGTACATCATGAGAAATATTGGGCTAGATGAAGCACAAGCTGGAATCAAGATTGCTGGGAGAAATATCAATAACCTCAGATACACAGATGACACCACCCTTATGGCAGAAAGTAAAAAGGAACTAAAGAGCTTCTTGATGAAAGTGAAAGAGGAGAGTGAAAAAGTTGGCTTAAAACTCAACATTTAAAAACTAAGATAGTGGTATCCAGTCCCATCACTTCATGGCAAATAGATGGGGAAACAATGGAAACAGTATGAGACTTTATTTTTTGTGGCTCTAAAATCACTGCAGATGGTGACTACAGCCATAAAATTAAAAGATGCTTGCTCCTTGGAAGAAAAGTTATGACCAACCTAGACAGCATATTAAAAAGCAGAGACATTACTTTACCAATAAAGGTTGTCTAGTCAAAGCTTTGGTTTTTCCAGTAGTCATGTATGGATGTGAGAGTCGAACTATAAAGAAAGCTGAGCACTGAAAAATTGATGCTTTTGAACTATAGTATTGTAGAAGACTCTTGAGAGTCCCTTGGTTGCAAGATCAAACCAGTCCATCCTAAAGGAAATAAGTCCTGAATATTCATTGGAAGGACTGATGCTGAAGCTGAAACTCCAATACTTTGGCCACCTGATGAGAAGAACTGAGTCCTTGGGAAAAAAAACCCTGATGTTAGGAAAGACTGAAGGCAGGAGCAGAAGGGGACGACAGAATATGAGATGGTTGGATGGCATCACTGACTCGATGGACATGAGTTTGAGCAACTCTGGGAGTAGGTGATGGACAGGGAGGCCTGGCATGCTGCAGTCCATGGGGTCGCAAAGAGTCAGACATGACTGAGCAGTTGAACTGAATTGCACTTCCTTCCAAATAGCAAGTGTCTTTTAACTGCATGGCTGCAGTAACTGCAGTGATTTTGGCCTGTCAGAATGGCTATCATCAGAAAAATCTAAAATGAATGAATACTGGAGAGATGTGGAGAAAAGGAAACCCTCTTGCAATGTTGGTATAAATGTAAATTGACACAGCCACTATGGAGAACAGTATGGAGATTCCTTAAAAAACTAAGAATAAAACTATCATATGACCCAGCAGTCTCACTACTACCCATATACCCTTCAGTTCAGTTCAGTTCAGTCGCTCAGTCGTGTTCAACTCTTTGAGACCCCATGAATCGCAGCATGCCAGGCCTCCCTGTCCATCACCAACTCCCGGAGTTCACCCAGACTCATGTCCATTGAGTCGGTGATGCCATCCAGCCATCTCATCCTCTGTCGTCCCCTTCTCCTCTTGCCCCCAATCCCTCCCAGCATCAGAGTCTTTTCCAATGAGTCAACTCTTCCCACGAGGTGGCCAAAGTACTGGAGTTTCAGCTTTAGCATCATTCCCTCCAAAGAAATGCCAGGGCTGATCTCCTTCAGAATGAACTGGTTGGATCTCCTTGCAGTCCAAGGGACTCTCAAGAGTCTTCTCCAACACCACAGTTCAAAAGCATCAATTCTTCGGCGCTCAGCTTTTTTCACAGTCCAACTCTCGCATCCATACATGACCACAGGAAAAACCATAGCCTTGACTAGACGGACCTTTGTTGGCAAAGTAATGTCTCTGCTTTTTAATATGCTATCTAGGTTGGTCATAACTTTCCTTCCAAGGAGTAAGCATCTTTTAATTTCATGGCTGCAGTCACCATCTGCAGTGATTTTGGAGCCCAGAAAAATAAAGTCTGACACTGTTTCCACTGTTTCCCCATCTATTTCCCATGAAGTGGTGGGACCAGATGCCATGATCTTTGTTTTCTGAATGTTGAGCTTTAAGCCAACTTTTCCACTCTCTTTCACTTTCATCAAGAGGCTTTTTAGTTCCTCTTCACTTTCTGCCATAAGGGTGGTGTCATCTGCATATCTGAGGTTATTGATATTTCTCCCGGCAATCTTGATTCCAGCTTGTGCTTCTTCCAGCCCAGCGTTTCTCATGATGTACTCTGCATATAAATAAGCAGGGTGACAATATACAGCCTTGACGTACTCCTTTTCCTCTTTGGAACCAGTGTGTTTTTCCATGTCCAGTTCTAACTGTTGCTTCCTGACCTGCATATAAGTTTCTCAAGAGGCAGGTCAGGTGGTCTGGTATTCCCATCTATACCCTTAGAAAACCATAGTTGAAAATGACACTTTTACCCCAATGTTCATAGCAACACTATACAATGGGTAGGACACAGAAGCAACCTAGACGTTCATTGACAGATAAATAGTTAAAAATATATGGTACATATATACCATGGAATAATACTCAGCCATAAAAAATAACAAATTTGAGTCACTTCTAGTGAGATATATGAACCTGGAGCCTGTTATACAGAGTTAAGTAAGTCAGAAAGAGGAAAACAAGAAGGAATGGAGACACAGATACAGAGAACAGACTTGTGGACACAGTAGGGGAAGCAAAAAGTGGGATGGTGGTGAAAGTAGCATCGTCATATATATATACTACCATGTGGAAAGTAGATAGTTGGCAAGAAGTTGTTATATAACACAGGGAGCCTAACCTGGTGCTCTGTGACCTAGAGGGTGGAGAGGGGAATGAGGCTCAAGACGGAGGTGATATATGTATACTTATGAGTGAGTTGCATTGTTTAACAACAGAAACCAATCAAATATTATAAAGCAATTTTCTTCCAGTTAAAAAATAAATTAAAAAAAAAAAAAAAAACCTACACCTAAGATCATGGCATCCCGTCCCATCTCTGCATGGCAAATAGAAGGGGAAAAGTAGAAGCAGTGACAGATTTTATTTTCTTGGGCTCCAAAATCACTGCGGACAGTGACAAAAGACATGGAATTAAAAGACACTTGTTCCTTGGAAGAAAAAGTTTAACAACCTAGACAGCATAATTAAAAAGCAGAGACAGTACTTTGCCAACAAAAGTCCATATAATCAAAGTTATCATTTTTCCAGCAGTCATGTACAGATGGATGTAAGAACTGGACCATAAAGAAGGCTGAGCACTGAAGAATTGATGCTTTTGAATTGTGGTGCTAGAGAAGACTCTTGAGAGTCCCTTGAACTGCAAGGAGGCCAAACCAGTGGATCCTAAAGGAAATCAACCCTGAATATTCATTGGAAGGACTGATGCTGAAGTTGAAGCTCCAATACTTTTGCCACTTGATGCAAAGAGCTGACTTATCGGAAAAGACCCTGATGCTGGGAAAGATTCAAGGCAAAAGGACATCCCAAAGTGTTGGACATGCTTAGCAACTGAACAACAACAACAAAAACCTGCAACCATTCACTTTCCCATCACTAAAATGAAACATACCCATGAAATAGGTTGACACAACATATAAAAACAACACATTTAGATTATTATCAATTTTCTTTACCTGTATCATTCATCTTTCTTAATAATGTAGTTAAGTAAAATTTATCTCTGCTACCCACTTCTGCTCTTACCAAATATTTCCCCATAAGCTCTCTTTTGGAACAGGAGAATGGCCTCTGTGTGCATTTTATGTGGACACACACAGATGCTCTCACAGCCTTCACCTCATAACAGGGGGGAAGTTAAAAGAATCAGGGGGAACAATGTGATTTTCATGTAGATACAAGAATTTGAAGACATGTTAATAATTTTTAAGGTTTTTCCATAAGTTATATATAAAACAGAGGTATACATAATTGTATTAGAAACAGCTGCATATTCAATAATTGTAAAATATATTAAAGCTTTTAGACTTATTGTTTAAAAAAAGTCATCAATAGTACTATTTTTAGTTTGTTTATCAGGAAAAGTCAATTATCTCTAGGCCAGTCTTATATTGGATAAATGTGCAAAATAAGGCTGTGAGCCTATGACAATGCTATCGTGATAGGATGTGGACCTAATATATGTTAGGATCAGAAGAGCAATGGTCCCTGAATGGTTCACTCAACTATTATGCAATCTCACAGTTAGTAGTACTTTGCAAAATAGCGGGAAAAGAGATGAGATACCATATGCAGAAGCATTTATGCCATTGCATCAGGAGAAAAAGGAGTCAGAGGACTACCGCCTTATGGTGTGGAGGTCTGAGGGAAAACTCAACAGGGTACCTATACAAAAGGGCTTAAACAAAATTGAGGAGATACAATCCAACTGACCATCCATCAGAGTTTCTAGAAAGGATTTATCAAACTTATAGGTGCTACACAGATGTAGACCCTGAGGCCCCTGCAAACGTAAGGATGATAAGATGATAAAATATGACCTTCATCAGGCAAAGTGCCCCAGAGATTAAAAAATCATAGAAATTAGATGGTATATTTGAAAAGAACACTTCTCAATAAGTAGATGTTGTTTTTAATGTATTCAACAACAGGGGACAATGACAGAAGCAAGGAGATATGAAATGAAATGTAGCTTTTTTGGTAGCTTAAAGGAGGGCTTCCCAGGTGGCTCAGAGGTAAAGAACCTGCCTGCCAATGTAGGAGAGGCTGATTCTATCCCTAGGTCAGAAAGATCCCCTGGAGGTAGAAATAAGAACCCACTCCAGTATTCTTGCCAGGGAAATCCCACGAACAGAGGAGTCTGGCAGGCTTCAGACCGTGGGATTGCAAAGAGTAGGACATGACTTAACAGCTGAGCTCACAGTCTTATGAAAGAATTTGACCAGTCCATTAAGTTCACTCCAATGTTAAAACATAAACTCTCTTTGATGGACTACAGTGTGGCTGGTTTATTTTGGGAAGCAAACGTGACAGTGTTAATGCAAAGTGTTAGGAACAATGAAACTGCAATCAAGCATTAGCAGGTCTTTATTCCTACAGCATTATTCACGCTCATTCTGGATCCCTTGTGAGTTGGAGAAACAGGCAGATTGTCCCTACTATATAGCCTTATATGTGTGCATCTACTATAGCTAAAAAGTCACATGGAGATTTTGTGAATATGATGGAATTGTTTCATCTGATGTATACTGTTTGTATATCAGAAGAGAAACTGACATCTGAAAGAAAATCTATTTAAACTACTCCTGACTTAATCAGGCCCAGAATGTGCTAATTCAGTCCATGGTGTTCATTTACATTCTAATGAGCTATGGCAATAACTGAAATACTTACGTACTAATGCAACAGTGAGTGAGTAATTGAAAGTTTCAGTCAGGAGAAAAGTTCATTAGGTTTAAGGTTACTGAGTAGTGTCAGCTTCACAGAATACACAGGTACATAATTAACCCAGTAATCATCCTTTCTCATGTGCCCATTTACTTTTGCTTTAAACCAGAGTTCATAGAATAAAAGAATCTCTCAAAATAAAGAAAATATACCTGGGAAAATGTTCTTAAACAATAGAGACAAGCTCTGAAGGGTTTACAGAGGCTTAAAATCTTAATTGACTGTGAAAGATAAGCAAAAGAAAAGCTGTAATGAAGAAAATTAATAATTCAAATAGACCCTTAGGAGAATCATTTCTTTCATTAAAAAAGACATGTCTCCTTTCTAAATGAGATAAAACTCCAATCTATGTATCATAGCCTTTTTACTTTTTTTCAGATCTTGGTTTTGAATGTACCTTGTTGAAGCTGACACCCTTTTGATTGTTTCATCAGCTCCATATCTTTTCAATAAAGATATGAGTTGTGCACCCAGAAATGTCTGCTATACTAGTGAGACACAGTCCTTTCATTTTTATACTATCTTAAATAGACACTGTGTATCACTTGCTGTGATGGGAAATAATTTAAGACATACAGGGAATGTACACAACACTAAAAGTAGAAGATACTGCTACAAAAAAAAAAATCCACATTAAGTTAGGTAATTCAATAACAGAAAATAAATATGCATTGGTATACTTCTGCCAGATTTACCTGTATCCATTAGCAATAAACTTTCAATAAATGAGCAAAACTAGAATTTCCATTTTACTTCCATTACCTCTGGACAAACTAATGAATTCAGTTCAGTTCAGTTCAGTTCAGTGGCTCAGTCATGTCCGACTCTTTGCAACCCCATGAATCGCAGCACGCCAGGCCTCCCTGTCCATCACCAACTCCCGGAATTCACTCAGACTCATGTCCATTGAGTCAGTGATGCCATCCAGCCATCTCATCCTCTGTCGTCCCCTTCTCCTCCTGCCCCCAATCCCTCCCAGCATCAGAGTCTTTTCCAATGAGTCAACTCTTCGCATGAGGTGGCCAAAGTACTGGAGTTTCAGCTTCAGCATCATTCCCTCCAAAGAAATGTCAGGGCTGATCTCCTTCAGAATGAATTAATCCACATTAAATCACCTGCAGTAACAAGCCACTGGAACTCAAAAGATATGTAACACTATGTGAGTGAGAACATCCTTCAGATCATGTATCACTTCTTTGAAGAAAGAGAGCCAAATTCTCACATCTGGTAAAATAGTTTGGGGTGTTCTGCAGGGGCTACATTGGCAGATTTTTTACCAACTGAGCTATCAGAGAAGCCTGATTGGTGGATAAAACAGCACATAAATATTGGTAAATCTTTAACAATCTTTAAAAGCATCACAAAAACTGACCATACATTTCAGTTAAATTTTAAACAGACTACTGACTTTACACTGATTCCTCCTGTACTCTTCAACTGATTGCATTTCAAAATCACTAGAAAGTTAATCTGCAATATTGACTCCTAAATTGTCACAGAGATTTTAATTTAATTGACCTGGAAATAGGCCCAAGAAACAGTATTTTTACAAGTTCTCCAGATGATTCTAAAACTCATCATGTCAATAATTTTCTTTCAAAAAACACTTTGACCAAATCATAAGTCTAGAGTATATGCCCAAGAAGAGAAGCAGCAACTGCTTCTATTCCCCACTCTAGTCAAGCCCACTTTCTCTACACACTGCAAATAGAGTAGCCCTGCTTGCCATAAACAGAGAAAAAGCCACATAGCAGTGAAGACGCAGTACTGCCCAAAATGAATAAAATTATTTTAAAAATCACATAAGCATATCAATAGATTCAGGGAAAGCATTTAACAAAATTCTGTGCGTATACATGATAAAAATTCTCCATAAACTAGTAGTAGAAAGAAAATTCCTCAACTTAATAAAGAATAGCCACACACACACACAAAAACTACAGTTAATATCATACTTAATGGTAAAACAACTAGTTGCTTTTCCACCAAAATAAAGAACAAGGCAAGGATGTCCCTTCTCATCACCCTTTTCAATATTATACTGAAGTGTTAGTGTTAGTTGCTCAGTTATGTCTGTTTGCAATCCCATGAACTGTAGCTGCCAGGTTCCTCTGTCCATGGAATTCTCCAGGCAAGAATACTGGAGTGGGTTGCTATTTCCTCCTCAGAGAATTTCCCAGTCAAGGGATGAACCCAAGAATCCTGCATTGCAGGCAGATTTGTTACCACTGAGCCATCAGGGAAGCCCACCATTTATATTAGCACCACAACAATAAAATACTTAGTTATAAATTTGACAAGATTAGATCTGCATGAGAAAAAAACCTACAAAACTATAATGAACAAAATCAAAGAAGAACTAAACAAATGGAAATATATTCTATGTTCATGGATAGAAACTCAATATTGTCAAGATGTCAGTTCTTTCCATCTAGGGCTATAGATTCAATGCAGTCTCAGCCAATATCCCAGCAAGTTATTTTATGGATATTGACAAACTGATTTTAAATTTTATATGGAGAGGCAAAAGACCCAGAATAATAAACATACTATTGAAACAGAACAAAGTCAGAAGACTGACACTACCCAACTTCAAGATCTACTATAAAACTACAGTAATCAAAGAGAGTGTGGTATTGGTGAAAGAACAGAAAAAAAGATTAATGAAACAGAATAGATAGCCCAGAAATAGACCCATGGAAATATAGTCAACTGACCATTGAGAGACGAGCAAAGACAACACAATGGAACCAAGGTGTTCTTTTCAACAAATGGTGCTGGAACAGCTGAATATCCACATGCAAAAAAAAAAAAAAAAAATTAATCTAGCTGCAGAATTTAACACTTTTCACAAAAATTAACTCAACATGTCACCAACCTATATATAAAACACAAAACTGTAAGAATCCTAGAATATAACATAAGAGAGAACCTGGATGACCTTGAGTATGGCAATAACATTTTCAAACATAAAAGGTGTGATCTGTGAAAGAAAACAATTGGATTGGACTTTATTAAGTTTAAAAACTTCTCTTTAAAAGACAGTTTCAAGAGTATAAGAGCACAAACTTGGAGAAAATAGTTGCAGAAAACACATTTGACAAAGTACTGTTATCTAAAATTTAGAAATAACTCAAATCTCAGCAATAAGTAAAAAATTCCCATTTTAAATGGCCCATAGAACTGAACAGATACATAACAAGGATGATATAAACTTGGCAAATTGTCATGAAAAATATTCTATGTCTTATTCTGTTGGAGAATCACAAGTTAAAACAACAATTGATATCACAATGCATCTATTAGAATGGCCAATATCTATAACACTAACATCAAATGCTGGTAAGGATGTAGAGCAATAGCAATGCTCATCAATTTTTGCTGAGAATGTGAAAAGGCACAGTCGCTTTGGGAGGCAGTATGGCTACATGTTACAAAACTCAACACTTACTATACAATCCAGCAATCATGCTCCTTAGTATTTACTCAAGGAGTTGAAAATTTAAGTCCACACAGAAACCTTCACATGGATCTTTAAAGCAGCTTAATTCATAATTATCAAAACCTGAAACCAACCAGGATGTCTTTGGTGATTAAACAGATAAACCAAAGTACAAGTAGGTGACAGTATTATTAAGTGCTACAAAGAAATGAACTATCAAGCAATGAAAAGACATGGAAGAATTCCAAATTCTTATTACTAAGTACAAGAAGCCAATCTGAAAAGAGTTCACACTGATTCTAGATACATTACTTCCTAGAAAGGGAAAAAACTAGAGAGACAGCTAAAGGATGAGTTGTTGCCAAAAATGTAAGAAGGATGAATAGGCAGAACACAGAGAGTTTTTAAGGTAGTGAGACTATTCTGTTTGATGCTACAGTGGTGGATACATGTCAATAAACATGTCAAAACTCATAGAATGTACACTAAGACTGAACCCTAATGTAAACTATGGACTTTGAGTGATAATGATGTGTCAAAACTCATCGTTTGTAACAAATGCACCACCATGTACAGTATGTTCATAGTGGGGGAGGTTTTACATGTGTGAGAACAAGAAATACATGGAAATTATTTACTTTCTGCTCAATTTTGCTTTGAAAATTAAAACTTCTCTAAAAAATAAAATTTATTAAAAAAAAACAAACATTAAACAAAAACAAACCATGCTACATAGTAATCATCAATAGTAAAAACAAAGAAATAAACTAAAAAAAAACAATATACTAAGGCCAGATCTGTATTTTTTTATATAATTAATTTTTTATTGAAGGATAATTGCTTTACAGAATTTTGTTGTTTTCTGGCAAACCTCAACATGAATCAGCCATAGGTATTTATATATATCCCCTCCCTTTAAATTCCCTCCCACCTCCCTCCCTCCCCATCCCACCCCTCTAGGTTGATACAGATCCCTGTTTGAGTTTCCTGAGCCACACAGCAAATTCCCATTGGCTGTCTATCTTGCATATGGTGATGTAAGTTTCCATATTACTCTTGCCATACATCTCACCCTCTCCTCCCCTCTCCCCATGTATATAAATCTATTCTCTATGTCTGTTTCTCCATTGCTGCCCTGTAAGTAAATTCTTCAGTACCATTTTTCCAGATTCCATATATATGTGTTAGAATACAATATTTAACTTTCTTTCCGACTTACTTCACTCTGTATTAGGTTCGTTTCCTCCACCTCATTAGAACTGACTCAAAGGCATTCCTTTTTATGGCTGATCAATATTCCATTGTGTATATGAACCATAACTTCTTTATCCATTCATCTGTTGATGGACATCTAGGTTGCTTCCATGTTCTAGCTGTTGTAAAAACTGCTGCAATGAACAATGGGATACATTTGTCTTTTTCAATTTTGGTCTCCTCAGGGTACATGCCAGATCTGTATTAAATACACTTCATTGTTTATAACACAAGAGTGATTCATATGGCTCACAATATTCTTTTAAAAAATAAAGCCAAATTCTAACCAAAGCTTCTTAATCAATGCTCCTAAAAAAAAAAAAAAAAAAAAGCTTTGGCTGGGAGTCTCATGCTATCATTTTCATGGTAAGTATAATAGCAAAAAGTATTCCAGGGCACTTACACATACCCTAGCAAAGTTCATATGAACAAAATTTTGACCTGCTGCAGATGAAGTCATTACTATAACATGATAATCACTTTGGAGTAAAATTAAAAGCAATGATTTATACTCATCGCATTTCACCAGTTCTCATTCAGAAATGCAGACTTATATTAGGAAAATATCTTTAAACTGGAAAATACAACCTCCATTAAATATACCTCAAATCATTCCACCTTCTGAAGTACAAATATTGAAACTGTTATTGGTTGGCCTGGAATATATTTTTAAAGCTTTCTAAATTAAAAAATAACAGAACAAGTAATAATTTCCTGGAATATCTTAGGTTCTGAGCACTCATATATGATTCCAGATGATTCCCTTTTTGGAGGAAAAACACAGAAAAATTAACACACCCCAGCGACACAGTTCAGGAAGGCCAACTGTAGCCCTATGTGGGAGTAGTACAGCAGTTTGGTTAGTTACTATTATTTTAAAAATAGAGGAAAATAATTTTAAGTATCGCTCGTTAACCACAAGTGTTGCTATGAATCAGACTTTCAAGATACAGTGTATCTCTTCAAATAAATCTTACAAGCTTTATAAAGCTAAGTTACAACTGCCAGATAGACATGTAAAGGCATGTAAGGACACAGACACATGTGATACTCAACAGAGATT
Source organism: Bos taurus (assembly GCF_002263795.3). Classification (NCBI taxonomy): domain Eukaryota; kingdom Metazoa; phylum Chordata; class Mammalia; order Artiodactyla; family Bovidae; genus Bos; species Bos taurus. The sequence continues at coordinate 30,944,032 of NC_037336.1, forward strand.
TCTAATCTGATAACTAACAATGTGAAACAATAAATCAAATTACATGGAATAGATGGAGGGGGAAAAAAAAAAACACAAAACACTGGACCAAAAAATAAATAAATAAATATTGCTTTACCCTAGTAATAAATGCTACCATGGAGTTCAAGAAATCAGAAAAATAATTCAAGGAATAATGAGCAGTACTAGAGAACTCTTAGGACAAGAAACCCCAACTTTATTTCTTAGTCATTTTATTAGCCATGTTCCTCCATTCCATTTCCAAGGTTGCTTATGTTTGCAAAGTTGTTTATAATAGTTAGAAATAAAGGAAATGGAATATGCCTCCTTCTATGAAACAGACAATTTAACCCAGCTTTGCTTCAGAAATACTGATATTTCTTCATAACTATAAAAGTTACATTTGTCATCCACATGTAAGAAGAAATTGTTAAACAGCTGTGACCAGCATCTCAGTCAGCTGGGTGCTCTGTGTGCCCTCCCAGTACAGATATGGGAAAAACATACTGTTCAAGACCTCGTGAAAAGTAGAGGAAGACCCTTAGGTGACCTTACCCTCACATCACTCCCAGACACAAACACAACCCCCAAAACAAACACGTACACTCAAATGGAAAACAAAGCAAACACATACACACACACATGCATGCCTGGTGTGAAATCAGAGCTTAAAGCCAGGAGCAACAGGCAAATGAGAGGATTATGGCACCTTTGGGTGGGTACCAATTAGATTCAGGGCCCAGAGAGAACCTGGCTGCTCCCATGATGCAGAAATCTTGAGGGGCAAGACTGTTTCTGGTCAGTTGCGCCCCCTGGTGACAGGCCAAAGCAGAAACAATCCTGTCTGGAGTAAAGCTTGCCAATTGTGGCCTGCAAGATTCCAAGGAATGGTCAAGAAGTGAGCTACTCACACACTTCTATCATTTGATTTTCTCTTATTCTTTCTGGCAACACAGACCTTTATTCTGGGATTACTTTTTTATATATATATATCCTAGAAAATTACCTCACCACAGGCTTTTCTGATGGAATTTTAATTCATGATTTTTCTTGAATGGCAATATTTCTGAGAATTAAAAAGTTGACAATCGGAATTTTTCACAACGATTTAAAGGTATTATTCTGCCATCTCTGCCTTCCATTGTTGCAACTGAGAATTCCATTATTATCGGTCATTCTTTCTTCTGGCTGCATAAAATATTTTTTCCTTTGTATTCTACAGTTTTAGTTTGATATGTTTGAATTTAGATTTATTTTTGGTTATTATGTGTGTGATATGTTACAAATTGTGGACCTGTGAATTTTTATTTTCTTGGCTCTTTTAAAACTATAGTCATTTTCTTCAAATATTGCTTCATTTTTTTCTCTCTGTGTGTTTCTATTCCGACACACAGTAAATCTTTGCATTCTCTCAAATAGCTCTTACGTTCTCTTTCACATATATTTTATCTATCTCTGTACAGCACATTGAATGAATTGTTTAGATATATCTAACAGCTTACAAACTTTATTCAGCTATGTTTTTATTATTTAAGCCATCCAATGCATTTTTATTGTATATTTTCAATTTCTAGAACTTCAATTACTTTTTTTTTTTCCTTTTTCAAACTTATTTGTTCATTCCTGGCACTTCCTTTATCTATAGTTCTTGGAAGACTTGTGTTGTTTGCCTTGCCTTCTACGCTGATTAAGAACTCTGGCTATGAATCCAGACAAATATTGTATTAAGGAGACTGATGGTGACACTGATTAAGGTGATGATGAAGTAGGAATATTTGCTCTATCAAGTTATATATTCAAGTTGTGGTAATTATAACAGTGTGGAGTTGGACGGGACTAAACAAATAGACGGTAGAGATTAGAGGTCCTAGAAAATGAGCTGTACATAAAGGGTTACTTGTTACATGGACAAAGGTGGTGCTGCACAGCAGTGGAAAAAGAAGAAATTATGAAATGACTCTTGAATGTTCGTTATACTTGTGGCAAACAAAAATGTGATAGTGTATTAGTTTGCTAAGGCTGCCTCAACAATCGCCAGAGACAAGGGGGGGTTTAAAAAAAAACAAATTTACTGTTTTCAGTTTTGGCAAATTGCCTGTGACAAGGGGGCTTAAAAAACAGGAATTGGCTTCCCTGGTGGCTTAGATGGTAAAGAATCTGCCTACAATGCAGGAGACCTGGGTTCGATCCCTGAGATGGGAAGATCCCCTGGAGAAGGGAGTGGCTACCTACTCCAGTATTCTTGCCTGGAGAATTTCATGGACAGAGGGGCCTGGTGGGCTACAGTCCATGGGGTTGCAAAGACATGACTGGGTGATTGACAACATAATCGAAACTCAAGGTATGGGCCAGCTTGGCTTCACCTAAAGCTTCTCTCCTTAATTTGCAGATGGCCACCTTCTGTGTTTTCAGGTTTTTCCTCTGCTGCTAGGTAAGAAACACGGTTTCTGGTATTTCTTTGTTCAATTTTTTTCTTCCTATAAGAACACTAGTCATATTGGGTAAAGGCCCATCCTAACAAAATAATTTTAATTCAATTACATTTTTAAGGACCTAATCCCCAAATCCTGGAGAAGGCAATGGCACCCTACTCCAGTACTCTTGCTTGGAAAATCCCATGGATGGAGGAGCCTGTTAGGCTGCAATCCATGGGGTCGCTAAGAGTCGGACACGACTGAGCGACTTCACTTTTACTTTTCACTTTTATGCACTGGAGAAGGAAATAGCAACCCACTCCAGTGTTATTGCCTGGAGAATCCCAGGGACGGGGGAGCCTGGTGGGCTGCCATCTATGGGGTCGCACAGAGTCGAACACGACTGAAGTGACTTAGCAAATCCCCAAATCCAGTCACATTCTGAGGTTCTGGAGGTTATGGCTTCAACTTATGAATTTGCGGGGGCACATTTAAGCCCCAAACATACCTTACATAAAAATTAACTACAAATTGATGGTGAACTTAAATGTGAAAATCAAAACTTTATCTGATTAAAAATGTAAAAATGTATTTTTCACATGGAGTAGGGATGTATATATTAAATGAGACTGATGAAATTGACTACACTGACAATTTCTGAATTCTCTTTTTCAAAAGATACCATAAGGAAATTTTTTAAAAACCACAAACTGAGAGAAGATATTTTTAATATTTATAACCTATAAGAAACTAAGATAAAGAATACATCTAGTAGAAATTAAAATAAGCTACCTAGGAAGTATAATGAAATTTCCCCATTGCACTGATAACCTGGAATTTCTTTTAAAATAAGGATAGAAAATTCAGCAGTAGTATAGAAGCATTGATATGCCTGAAAAGTTCGCTGCTTTAAGATTATAGAAACATTCTGCAATTAGCATTTCAATTAATCCAGAAAGACTTACAGAATTAATTACTGAGGATAAGAGATATATCACTAAGATGATTAAAGAGGAAGATGTCTCTGGAGTTCATTTGTAATACAAAAGTCCCTTTGGGTTGATGAGTTGATCAATATGCCATCTCAAGCCTTCCATGCCCATTAGCATGTCAGTGACTCTTGATTTCCATTATGATAATAATATACTATTATAATATCTAAGTTTAATTTTAGAATGGTTTGGATGATAACCATTACTTAGTATGCAATTTCAATGCTTAACATTATGTTCTCATGTATATTTGTCTTGGTGCCTTTACCACTTTAATTGAAGTAGGCTAATAAGAGCAACAGAGAATAATATGCATATATCCATCACTGTTATGTGAGAGCCAAATGATATCAGGATATCATGTATGAATAAATGTTTTCCAATAGTTTAACTAGAGGAAAATGGTGGACTAAATTATTTATCAGATTTTACATGGCAACATAGATATTCCAAACTCCAAAGCACCTGGGCAATACTGTCAATACACAAGTCGCACTGTGAAAAACAATTTAGTTTTTCAACAAAATGTCAGCTCATACAACAAATCAGTCCTTCTGTTTAAAATGTTATTGATTTTTTAGTCTTGCTTGTATTAACTTACAATTCGCTTTTGATTTGTCATTTATGTCTATAGGAATTTATTGTTTATATCTGTACATATTTAAGAATCAGTACAATAAAAATAATTTAAATAACCATAGGGATATATTAGGAGAAGGCAATGGCAACCCACTCCAGTACTCTTGCCTGGAGGATCCCATGGACAGAGAAGCATGGTAGGCTGCAGTCCATGGGGTCACTAAGAATCGGGCATGACTGAACAACTTCACTTTCACTTTTCACTTTCATGCATTGGAGGAGGAAATGGCAACCCACTCCAGTATTTTTGCCTGGAGAGTCCCAGGGACGGGGGAGCCTGGTGGGCTGCCGTCTATGGGGTCGCACAGAGTCAGACTCGACTGAAGAGACTTAGCAGCAGCAGCAGCAGCAGGGATATATTAACAGGTTTCTTAATAGTATTCATAAACTACCTTTGAGAAATATACTTTTATATTTTTCTTTCCTTTTATATCCTCATTTTCTTTCTAACAATTGAAGCTATCTAAGAAATAAAGTGTTCTTCCTACCCAGAGGTAAAATTAATAAGAAATCTCTAGACTTATTCATACTTCATAGTTTTCAGTTTGATAAGGGACCAAGAAGTATCCACATGTTCAGACATTCTATTCTACCATCATTTTAAACTCAGAAGAAATTTTAATGTATCAGATATTTTCCATGTTTAATTTTTTAGACTTAATATTGGACTTCAGATGACCCTATATTTGTCATAACTTAGAAAGTATTGTGAATGGATAAATAAATACACTTATGACACAACATGAAACATAAACATACACTAGAGAGGGGCTTCCTTCTTAGTTCAGTGGCTAAGACTCTACACTTCACTTCCAGTGCAGGAGGCATGGTTTCAATCCCTGGTCAGGGAACTAAGATGCCAGATATTATGTGGCATTACCAAAAAACCTTTTAAAATAGATAAAAAATAAACATATACCAGAGATACTTTAGGAATGATATCTCACCAGAAGAATCAATCTCTTTAACTACAGCAGGTTGTGATTGCCGCAAGGTCTCATCTAAAGTAACGTTTCCCACTAGAGGTATAATTTTCCTTTAGACAAACTTTGAATGAGTTTCCTGAACCCTCGAGGTAAATTGAAAGATTTACTGACCATTGCAAATAAATGGAATCTGAAATAAATTCACTTTAACCTATCAAGTGGTTCTCATTATTCAACTCCTAACATTGCCATTAGAAATAGCTGGAATCTGATTTGGCTATAAATTTTACATATATAAGTAGAAATAAAAAAGCACTGTTCTTTGAAAAATGTACTAGCACATTTTAGTACAGAATGGAATATGTACCTAAAAACAAAATTATTGTTTTGACTATTGAATAATATGCTGTAACATAGCCATTTAACTAAGGATTTATTAGGATATAATAGCAATATTAATTTGTAAAGATACTAACATTTTCTGAGTCCCAGTGCATGGATATTTATAGGGCAACCTTTGAACTTAGAAAACTGATTCTCAATTAGATATTCATTATATACTTATACAGCACTGTCACATAAGTACTTTTAAATTTATTTAAGAAGTCATATGGTATATAATGGAGAAATCTGGGGCATTAAAGTGAGAAAAGCAGAGACTTTAATTTCAACCCCTGGGCTTCCTCTATGTTTAACGTTTGGTTAGCCATAAAAATCATCTGAGAATTAATTTTTTCATCTATAAAATACATAAAATAGACTTTTCATCATAAGTGACTGTAAGAATCAAGTGATATACTGTAGATGAAAATCCTAGCCTAAGCAAAGTTCATAGTAGTATAGTAATAACTGTTCCTTCCATGTCCACAATTATCCTTCCATCAGTAAAATGCAAGTTATCATGTCTTATTTATGTATGAGTTTCAAATATAATCTCTGCCATGGGGAAACTCTTCAAAAATATTTGTTGAATGAATATGCATTGTCAACTTACTGTCTAGGCTTTCATTTCTCAGTTTCTGCCGCAGAGAGGCAATAGAATTTTGATTAGACAACTGTTTAAACAGATGCTAATTTGGTATTGAATGTTTTACATATAGGGAAATTGTAGTTGGAAATCTTTATTTTTCCAATTAAGGAAAATTGTTATATAGAGATGCACACCAGATACATTGATTTAGCTTATATACATTAAATCAACTTATCCACTATACTTAAAATGAGACTATAATAACATTTAATATTTATATACATACATACAGCTTACAAAATATTTTCACATACAATAACTCATAAGGTCAGAGAAAAGCATATACTAAATACTGTTGGAAAGAAGAAAAACAATTTTTATTTTTTGCCAGAAATTTTAGAGTAATTGCGTTTAATGCTAAGAGTATATTATAGAAGTTTCCTATTTGACCTTATAAATTTGTATTTTACCTAATAGATTAATACGGTAAGAGTAGAGCTTCATTAATTGCATCTTCCAATAAGTTTCATGGCTATAAGAGATCCAATTTAAATCAAATTAGTTTGACATAATTCTGTAAACATTTCAAACTCAAACATAAAATAAGTTGTATTTTGGAAAAAAAAAACAAATCATCAGGAGGAATAAATATCAATTTTAGCCCATGTTAGAAAAAAATCTTTGCAGTCAGTGCATTTTGAAAGGACTTGAGTAATTTAAGTGATACACATTTTATCATATACTTTATCTTGTGATCTCTTTAAAAACAGTCATTTTTACAGTTTACTTCAATAAAAGTAACATTCAAGTAAAAACATAGGCATATCAAAAAAGAAAATGTAAACAGTAAAACAGTAAAAATAGAATGAAGATGTAAACATGTCAAAAGATGTAATAATTTGGAACTTTATATTTTAAAACTCTTAAAAGGGAAATTCCCTCAATGTTCACATGGAAATCCAATGTAGAACAAACAAGGAGACATACTTGACATATGCTGTTAACAGTTATAATTATGGTTAACCAGGTAGGCAGTAGAGACTGGCAGCGGACAGGAAAAGTTTCTAATGTGTTGCTAATTTTCTGTTTCTTCACCCATGTGTTGCTACATGAATATGTGCAATTTATGACAATTTAGCTTCCCATGTATGTGTGCTATCCTATGTGTTCATTATACTTTAATAACAAATTTAGAAAATAAAGGAAGAAAGAAACTTTAAAAAATTCAAAGGAAAGTGATTAGATGGCAAACAAAGATCCACCAGATGCACAAAAAGAATCTTTAAGGAAGAAAACCAAAGAATAAAGAGAAAAGTACTAAAAATTATAATTCAAGAAAATGTTATGAGTAGCAAAAATAATTAAAATGGCATTTTAGATGCACATATCATGTTCTTGAGAAAATAAATCCAGAATTACTAACACTGAAGCATACTCTCAAAAAATCAATAGAAGTTAAATAAAAAAAAATTTGAGGCAAACATGTAAAAATACAGTTAAAGATCAAAGTAAGGGATTTTTAAAATTAATTTATTTATTTTAATTGGAGGATAATTACAAGCAAATTTTCTATACTTTTCAAGCTCATTTCTTTAGGCCAGAAGAAGGTAGATTAAAATATCAAAGTTTTCCAAGGAAAGAAAAGATGAACTAGGAATATTATGTCTGCCAACAGATTTTTTAATGTAAAGACTACAGAAAAGTTATCAGTATGAAAGAACTCAAGAAATAGTGCTCTCATGAGTCTTTCTTAAAGAATTTATTAGTGTACAAGAATTTATTAGTTGTACAAGTGTACAAATGAATAGAGAGAAAGCAACATAAAGGCTAAGTAAGTGAAGTCATTCGGTCGTGTCCAATTCTTTGAGACCCCATGGGATTCTCCAGGCAAGAGTACTGGAGTAGGTTGCCATTTCCTTCTCCAAGGGATCTTCCCAACCCAGGGATTGAACCCGAGTGTCCTGCATTCAGGCAGACGGTTTAACCTCTGAGCCACCAGGGAAGCCCAACATGAAGGCTAAAGGTGAGCATTTCATATAAGAGGGAGTGTGAATTGTAAAGAAAGTATATAATGTTTAACTCTAGTATTGCTGATACAAGTAGTTGGAGGAGTTCTGTGACATTTCCAAGGATAATTGCTTTGGGATTCAATCAACACTTAGATTAGTATATTCTTCTACTTGACCAACACCCTTGAGTTTAACAGTAATATTTATGTGCAAATTAAATAAGTGTTGACCATGGAGTAGGAGGAGCAAGATGACTGGCTATTATTTATGGAGGTAGCTTATCTTTAATAAAGCAAAAAGAAACAGACCAAAATAAGTAAAAATAATTGGGTAGGCAAATAGGTTTTCTCAAATAAAATATGACCAGAAAACTAAAAAATACTAAAAACAGTGGGGCGACAAATCAATGAGAAGAATTAATATCCTACCAGCAGAACAACAGCTATTATTTTTACAGAAAATTCATAATAGTTCCATACAAAAACTCATACAAATAGATTTTTTTCAAAGTAAGCATTCAATCAATTTTATACATATATATATATATATAAATATATATATATTTTATATATATATAAAATATATGGATGAAATTGCTTAGTAAACATTACAGAAGAGTTAGAGAACCAGAAGACCAAACAAAGAAGTTCAATTCTATCACAAAGGAAAAAGGATTGACAAAAATTAAAATATATGGAATAGCATTTCCAGTACTGATAAAGAGCTTGGTGGCGAAATTAACCAAGAAATGAAAAAAGAATATTTTCCAGAACTGTATACAGATAAGAATTTATAAATTGTAAGTGTTCTTTAATTGCTGAGCAGGATGTATTTATAAAAAGGGATAACTATACACATCTTCATATAATTTATGGAAAAGAGAAAATATGAATTATAAAATAATCAAATACAGACATAATAATCAAAAGTATGGTTTAAAAAAGGAACAAATATAAATTTGGTATGATATGGCCATAATGGATTCTGTAAGAAAATGAAGCAAAAGCTTGAAAATATTAATGTAATTTCAATACAAGATAACATTCAAGCAGAAAGAAAACACAATAATCTTTCCAGCCATACAATAATTTAGAAATTATACTACTAAAAGGCTATTAATGGAAGTAATAAAATCTCATGTAATTTTATCTTTAAGTATACTGGAAGATTGGAGGGGTAAGTGTCTACATGAAATATCAATCATGAATGCTCAATGACATTTCAAAGTTAACATGTTATACACAAAACTCAGCATGTAGCCTGTCAAAATGATTCTTGTTAAGCTTTTTCACGACAAATATATGCGTAAACACATCCATTCAGTTGTTCAAGCTATCAAAGCCAATACTAACACTATAAAAACACCTATACAAAATTATATTCACATTAATACAAAAGTAAAAACCAAAAATAATGCATCCCTTTCTATTTCATTCTTCACAACCTCTAGATCAGGGTAACTGAAAGCATGGTCCACATGCCATTTGCTGGCCATCAGGGATGAGATAAGTACAGAAATAGAGTCAATATTTAGGAATTAGCAATTTAACACAAGAACTTACATCAGTTGAATCTAGTAATCAAATTGGGATTACATCTTTGTGTCTGTTTCTTTGTCAGCTTATTCCTCAGGAGGTTTACTTTTATTGTACAGAATGTTGGTCTGTAACTGATAGTGACCTTTACAAAAAGGTCCTTCACCACCAATATTTTGAGAAATATTGCTATAGACCATATCTGCATTATATCTTAGTCACATCTACTGCACTTCACCATTCCACAATTGCTGAAACATTGGCATATGTATAGAAAAACTATAAAATTATCATAGCTCTTCTGTCTTTCATCTTTCCTTCTTTATGTTTTCTCCTAAACAGACACAAGGGTGATGATTATAGACAAATAGATACTAGATAACTAGATGCAAATGGATAGATGCTCTTGATGAAAGTGCAAGTGGACAGTGAAAAAGTTGGCTTAAAGCTCAACATTCAAAAAACGAAGATCATGGCATCTGGTCCCACCACTTCATGGGAAATAGATGGGGAAACAGTGGAAACAGTGTCAGACTTTATTTTTCTGGGCTCCAAAATCACTACAGATGGTGACTGCAGCCATGAAATTAAAAGACGCTTACTCCTTGGAAGCAAAGTTATGACCAACCTAGATAGCATATTCAAAAGCAGAGACATTACTTTGCCAACAAAGGTTCATCTAGTCAAGGCTATGGTTTTTCCAGTGGTCATGTATGGATGTGAGAGTTGGACTGTGAAGAAGTCTGAGAGCCAAAGAATTGATGTTTTTGAACTGTGGTGTTGGAGAAGACTCTTGAGAGTCCCTTGGACTGCAAGGAGATCCAACCAGTTCATTCTGAAGGAGATCAGCCCTGGGATTTCTTTGGAAGGAATGATGCTAAAGCTGAAACTCCAGTACTTTGGCCACCTCATGGGAAGAGTTGACTCATTGGAAAAGATTCTGATGCTGGGAGGGATTGGAGGCAGGAGGAGAAGGGGATGACAGAGGATGAGATGGCTGGATGGCACAACTGACTCGATGGACGTGAGTCTCAGTGAACTCCGGGAGTTGGTGATGGACAGGGAGGCCTGGCGTGCTGTGATTCATGGGGTTGCAAAGAGTCGGACAAGACTGAGTGACTGATCTGATCTGATCTGATAGATATATTACATGTTATAGATGTATTACACACTAAAGATTGTTTTCTTGTAAAAAAAAAAAAAAGCTACAGTTGTAGAATTTTACTTTTAAAATGGTTCATTTAACATACCTTTCCTAACATAAACTTAAGATATACCCATCTTCTTGAAGTGTTTTAAATCCATTCTATTAATTTTCTCTTCTGTTCACTACCAGATTTAGAAATATAAATTTAGTTTTCCTTGAAGAGATCTTTAGTCGTTCCGATTCTATTGTTTTCCTCTACTTCTTTGCATTGTTCATTTAAGGAGGCCTTGTTATTTCTCCTTGCTATTCTCTGGAACTCTGCATTCAGTTGGGTATATAGTTCCCTTTCTCCCCTGCTTTTCACTTCTCTCCTTTCCTCTGCTATTTGTAAAACCTCCTTAGGCAACCGCTTTGTCTTCTTGCATTTCTCTTTCGTTGGAATGGCTTTGGTCACTGCCTTCTGTACAATGTTATGAACCTCTGTCCATAGTTCTTCTGTTCAAGGGAACATTTCATGCAAGGATGGACACAATAAAGGATAGAAACAATAAAGATCAAACAGAAGCAGAAGAGATTAACAAGAAGTGGCAAGAATATACAGAAGAATTAGATTAAAAAGGTCTTAATGACCTGGATAACCACGATGGTGTGGTCACTTACCTAGCACCAGAAATCCTGGAGTGTGAAGTCAAGTGAACCTTAGGAAACATTACTATGAACAAAGCTAGTGGAGGTGATGGAATTCCAGCTGAGCTATTTCAAATCCTGAAAGATGATGCTGTGAAAGTGCTGCACTCAATATGCCAGCAAATTTGGAAAACTCAGCAGTGGCCACAGGACTGGAACAGATCAGTTTTTATTCTAATCCCAAAGAAGAGCAGTGTCAAAGAATGCTCAAATTACTGTAAAACTGCACTTAGTTCACATGCTAGTAAGGTTATGCCCAAAATCTTTCAAGCTAGGTTTCAGCAGTACATAAACCGAGAACTTCCAGATGCAGAAGCTGCGTTAAGAAAAGGCAGAGGAATTAGAGATAAAATTGCGAACATTTGTTGGATCATAGAGCAAGGAAATTCCAGGAAAAAAAAAAAAAAACATCTATTTCTGCTTCACTGATTACGTTAAAGCCTTTGACTCTGTGTTTGTGTGTGTCTGTTAGTCACAGAGTCATGCCTGACTCTTTGTGACCTCATGGATGGTAGCCTGACAGGCTCCTCTGTCTATGGAATTCTCCAGGCAAGAATACTGGAATGGGTCGTCATGCCCTTTTCAAGGGCATCTTCCTGACCCAGGGATGAAACCCCATCCACCACATTGCAGGTAGATTCTTTACCATCTGAGCCCCCAGGGAAGCATGGATCACAAAAAAACTGTGGGAAATTCTTAAAGAGATGAGGACACCAGACCACCTTTACCTGTCTCCTGAGAAACCTGTATGTGTGTCAAGAAGCAACAGTTGAACAGGACATGGAAAAATGGACTTGTTCAAAATTGGAAAAGAAGTACGATGAGGCTGTATATTGTTACCCTACTTACTTAACTCTTATGCAGCATGCATCATGCAAAATGCCAGGCTGAATGAATCACAAATTGGGATCAAGATTGCCAGGAGAAATATCAATAACCTCAGATATGCAGATGATACCACTCTAATGGCAGACAGTGAAGAGGAACTAAAGAGCTTATTGATGAAGGTGAAAGAAAACAGTGAAAAAGCTGGCTTAAAACTCAACATTCAAAAAACTAAGATCATGGCAACTGGTCCCATCACTTCATGACAAATGTAAGGAGAAAAAGTGAAAGCCATGACAGATTTTATTTTCTTGGCCTCCAAAGTCACTGTGAATGATGACTGTAGCCATGAAATTAAAAGACACTTACTGCTTAGAATTAAAGCTATACAAACCTATACAGCATATTAAAAAGTGGAGACATCGTTTTGCCAACAATGGTCTGCATAATCAAAGCTATGGCTTTTCCAGTAGTTTTGTACAGATGTGAAAGTTGGATCACACACAAGGCTGAGTGCCAAAGAACTGATGCTTTTGAATTGTGGTGTTGGAGAAGACTCTTGAGAGTCCCTTGGAGAGCAAGGAGATCAAACCAGTCGATCCTAAAGGAAATCAACCCTGAATATTCATTGGAAGGACTGATGCTGAAGCTGAAGTTCCAATACTTTGGCCACCTGATGCAAAGAGCCAACTCACTGGTGAAGACCTTAATGCTAGGAAAGATTGAAGGCAAAAGGAGAATAGTGCAGCAGAGGATGAGATCGTTAGGTAACATCAGCAACTACTCAACAGACATGGGTTTGAGCAAACTCTGGGAGATAGTGAAGGATCTGGAAGTCCTGAATGTTGCAGCCCATGGGGTCATAAAGAGTCAGACACAACTCAGTGACTGAACAACAACAAAATTTAGTTTTCCATTGCAATGATTATATTTTGGATGAGAAATGTCTATGGCAAATTTCCATTCTCACTGTGTGCAATAACAAGAGGCATGCAATAAAATCAGCTGAAAATATGTACTTCTTTTTCTTTTTTACCAATTGGTTGGCTGTGCCCTCAGTTATGACCAATTTGATACAAGCAGAAATTACTGGGTTCCACTTTTGAGAAATTTCTTTGAAAGGAGGCAGAGAACAAAGAACAGTTATCTTATTATTTAGCAAGTAAAAATTAGAAGGACAGCTGATTTTCAAAAAAGAAAACAATAAGTACTTGAAAACATGGAAAAATCTTTAAATTTCTTAAAGAAAATAAGTTTAAACATATAAATTTATACCAATCAAAATTATCTAATAAAAATAAAAGTAGATGTGCACTGTGGAGTATGATTAAATACCTAACAGAAAATCAGTGTTCCATCTAATAACTAGGAAAAGGTGCTAAATAACAACAACAATAGTAATAAACATTTATTTAAAGTTACCAGATAAGTAATGAAGCAACTAGAAATAGAAGAGCAAAATTCCAGAAAAGTAGTAACTGTGAAGAAATGAGCTGATATTTGGCAGCTACATATTCCCTTTGATATTTTTCTCTTATCAAATGTAGGACAAGAGGTTTAGAACCTTGGCATTTTCTAGACAGAGTAACACTTCTGAGGGACAGAGAAATCTTAAGAAATTTTGTAGCTTTTCAGGAGCTAAGGAAAAAAAATTAAAAGCTAGAAGTTCAAAATCTTGTCGAGAAAAAAATGACCTTAAATGAAACACATTTTTTCATTGTGTTGTGAACTTAAATGAAACACATTTTTTACTCAATGCCCTGAAAACTTGAAAGCCACATGAGTACAAGAGATAGAAAGACAAAACAGAAACCTCTTTCAATGTCTTGATGTTTTAAACAGGAAAAAAAAAATCAGTTCAGGACATACCAATGGAATGTAACTCAAGAGGACTGGCCTCTCAATTACACAATAGATTTTTTTTTTCTAAGAATAGGAGGGTAACAGAAGTATCTGGAGTTGCAGAAAATGTGCAAAAGAGTTTGACTCAGCTGTTTCTTACTGAATTAAGGTAAATATGCCTATTCTATCTCCCTAACAGAGGAAACGATGAACTGTATTTGAAGGCAAAATATATAATGTGGACACCTGCAGTTTTATCCACAATGTCCATAATTTAAACAATGAGTGTGATAGTGGCTAAGATATGGGAAAACATACCTGAAAATCAATAAACTAGAAGACTTATATGTGATTCAGATATTGGAGTATAATCTCAAAAATTTTAAATATGATTAAATTAAAAATAGTATACGATGGAGAAAAAATCTGTTATAGGTGGAGAATTTCACAAAAAAATTAACTGAAGAAATAGTTAAACAATAAATCTAAAACTGAAAATTTTCAGTAACATAATTATTAATTGGCATAGTTAGAAATTAGACAACAAATTAAAAGATGCTTACTCCTTGGAAGAAAAGTTATGACCAACCTAGATAGCCTATTCAAAAGCAGAGATATTACTTTGCCAACAAAAGTCCATCTAGTCAAGACTATGGTTTTTCCTGTGGTCATGTATGGATGTGAGAGTTGGACTATGAAGAAAGCTGAGCGCCGAAGAATTGATGCTTTTGAACTGTGGTGTTGGAGAAGACTCTTGAGAGTCCCTTGGACTGCAAGGAGATACAACCAGTCCATTCTGAAGGAGATCAGCCCTGGGATTTCTTTGGAGGGAATGATGCTGAAGCTGAAACTCCAGTACTTTGGCCACCTCATGCGAAGAGTTGATTCATTGGAAAAGACTCTGATGCTGGGAGGGATTGGGGGCAGGAGGAGAAGGGGACGACAGAGGATGAGATGGCTGGATGGCATCACTGACTCGATGGACGTGAGTATGAGTGAACTCCGGGAGTTAGTGATGGACAGGGAGGCCTGGCGTGCTGTGATTCATGGGGTCGCAAAGAGTCGGACACGACTGAGTGACTGAACTGAACTGAACTGAGGAGACAGAATTGGTGAACTGTTAAGACAAGCCAAGAGAAAATATAGAAATTAAAACAAAGAGGAAAAAAAGAGCAAGAGTCATATGCTATCCAATAAAAAGATTTCATATTTATATGGAGTTTCATAAAAAGCAGAGAGAAAATTTGACAGAGTTGATAAAATATATAAAAATATATATTCAAGATGCTCTGAAAACTCTAAGGAGAAAAAAGCACAAAGAAAGCCAAATCTAGTTTACTTAGTAAAACAGCTGAACTCTTAGACAAAATCTTGAAAGCAGCTAAGAAAAAAGATGCATTACCTTCATCAGAGCAGCAAAAGAATAAAATAGACAGGAGACTCCCAACATAAACAAAGACATCTTGAAAGTGCTCAAAAATAATTACCAACCTAAATCTAATCTAAAGAAAATCAGAGTATTCTTCATGCAGAATGATAATTTCAGATGGAAATAAGGAAAAGAAGAAAATTTGAAAAATAGGATAACAGTAGCCATGTGGGAATGTATGTGTGTGTGAAAGCAAAATAGAGAGCTCAAACTGATACTGTCTATGCAATTTCAAGTATATATAAACTAAAATGCATGAAAACAGGAAATCTCCTGGTGGTCCAGTGAATAGGACTCTGTGCTTCCACTGCAAGGGACACGGGTTTGTCTCCTGGTGAGGGAAATAAGATTTCACAAGCTGTGCAGATGTAGCCCCAAAAATAAATAAATAACTTTCATTTTTTAAAAAGCATGAAAACAATAAAACAAAAAGCAAAAGTTAGTTATATGGGAATAGGAATAAGTTGTTTTAAAGTCTTAACTCTATAAAATATTAGAAGAGAGATACAAGTGTTCACTTTATTAAACTGCAATAAATCTGATACATGTGAATCCTATGGTAGTCATTAAAAATAAATAAACAATATACATTGTATATTATATATGCTAATAACAAGAAAATGCAATGTATACTAGATTAATTTAAATACTTAAGATAAAGAAAGATATAATATAGGTGATTCAAATAGAAAACACATAGTAAAATA
Organism: Bos taurus; assembly: GCF_002263795.3. Taxonomy (NCBI): domain Eukaryota; kingdom Metazoa; phylum Chordata; class Mammalia; order Artiodactyla; family Bovidae; genus Bos; species Bos taurus. The sequence goes on from NC_037336.1 coordinate 30,960,154, forward strand.
TAGACATAAACCAAAAAGTATGAATAATTAAGCATAAATGCAATAAGTAACACTTATGAACATAGATACTTAAATCCTTACACAATATCAGAGTATCAAATCCAGATAATATTTTGCCATCAAGTGTTATAATCAAATTTTTTTTATTCTAGAAATTGAGAGATGGTTTAATATTTGAAAATAATTCACCACTTAACAAAAACAGATCTCAACATGATTTAAAAAAAAAAGAAAAAACTAACATGATTACCTAAAAAAACAAAATGCTAAGCAAAATATGAGTGTTACAAGTCCACGTTGATTTCTTAGCTATGCAGGCGTGCTAAGTCACGTCAGTTGGGTCTGATTCTGACTCTATGAACCACAGCCTGCCTAGCTCCTCTGTCCATAGGATTCTCCAGGCAAGAATACTGGAGTGGGTTGCCATGCCCTATTCTACAGGATCTTCCCAACTTAGAGACTGAACCTATGTCTCATATCACCTTCAGGTGGGTTCTTTATCACTAGCACCACCTGAGAAGCTCTTCTTAGGTACAAAGTCCCACAATAAGGAAAACTAACTTATGAAGCTAGTAATAAAAATATTAGATATTCTTAGATGGCTGTGGGGAGTGACTGTGAAGGCACAAGGATATAATTTACTACTTTGCTTTTTCTTTTTTTTTAAATCTGGGTGGTTGTTACAGGCATATGTTCACCTTTGGAAAATTCTTAATTCTGTCCATTTGTATTTGTGCAATTTTCTATTTGTGTGTTATGCTTTAAGAAAAGAGTTTACTTAGAATGATGGTAGACTATTCTACAGGGCTATGATAGAATAACTCCAACAGTCAAATCTACCATGGAGAAACATGGAAATACCCAGATAAAATTCAAAACAAATAAACAAATAGCAACCACCACCACAAAACTGGTGGAGAATTCACAGACGAAATAATAGTCAAGAAGCCAATATCCTAAGAGAAAGGGAATTAGAGACAATTGAACAAACTCTGCAGGCTCTTATCTGTCAGGACAATTGATAATTCTTGGCATATATCTTAAGAGATAGTCCATGTAGGGAACAACTATGAAAAGGCAGAGAATCCAGCAAATATGCTGTTGATTTCATGGAGCTAGAGGAAACAAAGTAAAGATGAGGAGTACAAAAACAGAACTTGGGAGAGAAGGAAGCTGGTCAAGCAGATATATTCCTATGAAACTGTGGCACAGGAAAGTATGGTTTTTAGCTTAAAAAACTGCCAAATTCTTGAACTGCACATGGCAGAATATAAGAAGCTAGACAGAAAGTTCCCAGTGGCCAAACAGATATTTTCTGCAGTTTTCAGTGCTAGAAAAAATTCAAGTTCAAGACCCCGACAAGGAGAGGCACCCTGGTAAACACTTCATCATCTCAACTGCAAACCCTAGAGTACTGTGTCTTATTAGAGGTGACAAAGAGGAAGTAGAGGAGGAAAAAAATGTTATAGTCTCATAGTTGAACACTAAATAGCAGTAAGAATGAATGACCTATTGCTATGTTGACTAAAAAAAGATACACAACTTGAGAGTTGCAACTGAAATTTTATTTGGGGCAAAAGGAAGACTGCAGCTTGGGATGCAGCATCTCAGATAGGTCTAAGAGACTGCTCCAAAGAGGTGGTGGGGAAAGGTCAAGATGTATGTTTTTGGTGACGGAGGAGTACAATGCAATCAAGCACTTATATTACAAGAGGTTTTCTCTTAGTCACAAGGATCTGATGGCACCATGAAGGGATTTATTGTTTTTCTAGATATGAGGAGATGCAGGAATTAGGATCATAAAATTTGTTCCTGAAAATATCCAAGTATCTAAAGACCGGGTATCTAAGAGAAAGAAAGTGAAAGCCACTCAGTCGTGTCCAACTTTTTGTGACCCCATGGACTGTACAGTCCATGGAATTCTCCAGGCCAAAATACTGAAGTGGGTAGCCTATCTCTTCTCCAATGGATTTTCCCAACCCAGGAATTGAATGCGGGTCTCCTTTACCAACTGAGCTATCAGAGAAGCCCGCGAGTATCTAAAGACCTCCTTATTGCCAAATTCAGACTTAAACTGAAGAAAGTAGGGAAAACCACTGGACCATTCAAGTATGACCTAACAAAACCCTTAGGATTATACAGTGGAAGTGACAGACAGAGTGCCTGAAGAACTGTTGACGGAGGCTCGTGATGTTGTATAAGAGGCAGTGATCAAAACCATCCCAAGAAAAAGAACTGCAAACAGGCAAAATGGTTGTCTGACGAGGCCTTACAAATAGCTGGAAAAGAAGAGAAGCAAAAGACAAAGAAGAAAAGGAAAGATATATCCATCTGAATGCAGAGTTCCAAAGAAGAGCAAGGAGAGATAAGAAAGCCTTCTTCAGTGATCAATGCAAAGAAATAAAAGTGGGGGGGGGGGGGGAACAGAATGGGAAGGAATAGAGATCTTGTCAACAAAATTACAGATACCAAGGGAACATTTCATGCAAAGGTAGGCACAATAAAGGACAGAAATGGTATGGACCTAAAAGAAGTAGAAGATAATAAGAAGAGATGGGAAGAATATACAGAACTATACAAAAAAAGATAATGGCCCAGATAACCATTATGGTGTGATCATTCACCTAGAGCCAGACATCCTGGAGTTGGAAGTTAGGTGGGCCTTAGGAAGTATCACTATGAACAAAGATAGTGGAGGTGATGGAATTCCAGCTGAGCTATTTCAAATCCTAAAATATGATGCTTTGAAAGTGCTGCACTCAATATGCCAGAAACTAGAAAACTCAGCAGTGGCCACAAGACTGGAAAAGGTCAGTTTTCATTCCAATCCCAAAGAAAGGCAATGCCAAAAATTGTTCAAACTACTGCACAATTGCATTCATTGCACATGCTAGTAAATTAATGCTCAAAATTCTTCAAGCCAGGCTTCAGCAGTCCTTGAACTTCCAGATGTTCAAGCTGGATTTAGAAAAGGTAGAGAAACCAGAGATTAAATGCCAACATCCATGGATCATCTAAAAAGCAAGAGAGGTCCATAAAGAACATCTACTTCTGCTTTATTGACTATGCCAAAGCCTCTGACTGTGTGGATCACAACAAACTGTGGAAAATTCTTCAAGAGATGGAAATACCAGACCACCTAACCTGCCTATTGAGAAATCTGTATGCAGGTCAGGAAGCAACAGTCAGAACCTGGCATGGAACAACAGACTGGTTCCAAATTGGGAAAGGAGTACATATGTATTGTCACCCTGCCTATTTAACTTACATACGAGTACATCATGTGAAATGCCAGGCTGGATGAAGCACAGGCTGGAATCAAGATTACCAGGAGAAATATCAACAACCTCAGATATGCAGATGATACCACCCTTATGGCAGAAAGCAAAGAAGAACTAAAGAGCCTCTTGGTGAAAGTAAAAGAGGAGAGTGAAAAAGTTGGCTTAAAACTCAGCATTCAGAAACTAAGATCATGGCATCTTGTCCCATCACTTCATGGCAAATAGATGGGGAAACAATGAAAACAGTGAGAGACTTTATTTTGGGGGGCTCCAAAATCATTGCAGATGGTGACTGAAGCCATGAAATTAAAAGACACTTGCTCCTTGGAAGAAAAGTTATGACTCACCTAGAAAGCATACTAAAAAGCAGAGACATTACTTTGTCAACAAAGTCTACCTAGTCAAAGCTATGGTTTTTTCCTTAGTCATGTATGGATGTGAGAGTTGGACCATAGAGAAAGCTGAGCACAGAATTGATGCTTTTGAACTGTGGTGTTGGAGAAGACTCTTGAGGTTCCCCTTGTTCTGCAAGGAGATCCAACCAGTGCATCCTAAATGAAATCAGTCCTGAATATTTATTGGAAGGAGTGAAGCTGAACTGAAGCTCCCATACTTTGGCCACCTGATGCAAAGAACTGACTCATTGGAAAAGACCCTGATGATGGGAAAGACTGAAGGCAGGAAAAGAAGGGGACGACAGAGGATGAGATGGATGGATGGCATCACTGACTCGATGGACATGAGTTTGAGTAAGCTATGGAAGTTGGTGATGGACAGGGAGGCCTGGTGTGCTACAGTTCATGGGGTCACCAAGAGTTGGACATAACTGAGTGACTGAACTGAACTGAAAGATCTGTCCCACCAGATTCCCTGGAGCTCAGAGTGCTTCACTCCACTCTGAACTTCCTCAGGGGGGTGTTGAAGGTCAACAGCTGCAACAGCACAGGTTTCAGTCTTCTAGAAGGTAGATGGCAAATGTCCTTGTTGTTCAATCATTGGTAGTGCTCTCACCAAGTGCCAATTTTTAGTTGACAGCTACATGCAATGATATAGAAGTTTCTCACAAACACTTATTAAGAGAAAGACACACACACACACACACACACACACACACACAGCAACAACCAAGACACACTTAAAGATTCATTTGCATGAAGTTCAAAAGTAGACAAGGCTAATCTCTAACATTTGAAATCAGGAGAATAGCCACTTTGAGGGGAAGCAGTGAGTGAGAGAGAGAGGGAGATTTTCTGATTGCTAGTCATTTTTTTATTGCTATGTATTGGTATGTGTGCATAATTTTACATTATGAAATATTTCAATATATGTTTATTATTTGTAACTATTTATAGGTCCACCTAGTCAAGGCTATGGTTTTTCCAGTGGTCATGTATGGATGTGAGAGTTGGACTGTGAAGAAAGCTGAGCGCTTAAGAATTGATGCTTTTGAACTGTGGTGTTGGAGAAGACTCGAGAGTCCCTTGGACTGTAAGGAGATCCAACCAGTCCATTCTGAAGGAGATCAGCCCTGGGATTTCTTTGGAAGGGATGATGCTAAAGCTGAAACTCCAGTACTTTGGCCACCTCATGTGAAGAGTTGACTTATTGGAAAAGACTCTGATGCTGGGAGGGATTGGGGGCAGGAGGAGAAGGGGACGACAGAGGATGAGATGGCTGGATGGTATCATTGACTCGATGGGCCTGGGTCTGAGTGAACTCCAGGAGTTGGTGAGGACAGGGAGGCCTGGCGTGCTGCGATTCATGGGGTCGCAAAGAGTCGGTCACAACAAAGCGACTGAACTGAACTGAATACATGTGTTTTATATTCAGTGAAAAGTTAAATAAAAAAATAAAATATCCAGTGAAATTTGAATACTTAGATCTTTGATGTCATAGAAAATAAAACACGATTAATTGTCAATTTTACACATATGTTTATTTATTCAGAAGACTCTATACATGGACATCACCAGATTGTCAATACTGAAATCAGATTGATTATATTCTTTGCAGTCAAAGATGAAGAAACTCTATACAGTCAGCAAAAACAAGACCAGGAGCTGACTGTGGCTCAGACCATGAACTCCTTATTGCCAAATTCAGACTTAAATTGAAGAAAGTAGGGAAAACCACTAGACCGTTCAGGTATGACCTAAATCAAATTCCTTATGATCATACAGTGGAAGTAAGAAATAGATTTAACGGCCTAGATCTGATAGATAGAGTGCCTGATGAACTATGGAATGAGGTTCGTGACATTGTACAGGAGACAGGGATCAAGACCATTGGGGCTGGTGCACTGGGACAACCCAGAGGGATGGTATGGGGAGGGAGGAGGGAGGAGGGTTCTGGATGGGGAACACATGTATACCTGTGGTGGATTCATTTCGATATTTGGCAAAACCAATACAATATTGTAAAGTTAAAAAAAAAAAAAAAGATAATTCCCATAGAAAAGAAATGCAAAAAAGCAAAATGGCTGTCTGGGGAGACCTTACAAATAGCTGTGAAAAGAAGAGAAGCAAAAAGCAAAGGAGAAAAGGAAAGATATAAACATCTGAATGCAGAGTTCCAAAGAATAGCAAGAAGAGATAAGAAAGCCTTCTTCAGCGATCAATGCAAAGAAGTAGAGGAAAACAACAGAATGGGAAAGACTAGGGATCTCTTCAAGAAAATCAGAGATACCAAAGGAACATTTCATGCAAAGATGAGCTCGATAAAGGACAGAAATGGTATGGACCTAACAGAAGCAGAAGATATTAAGAAGAGATGGCAAGAATACACAGAAGAACTGTGCAAAAAAGACCCAGATAATCATGATGCTGTGATCACTGACCTAGAGCGAGACATCCTGGAATGTGAAGTCAAGTGGGCCTTAGAAAGCATCACTACGAACAAAGCTAGTGGAGGTGATGGAATTCCAGTTGAGCTATTCCAAATCCTGAAAGATGATGCTGTGAAAGTGCTGCACTCAATATGCCAGCAAATTTGAAAAACTCAGCAGTGGCCACACGACTGGAAAAGGTCAGTTTCATTCCAATCCCAAAGAAAGGCAATGCCAAAGAATGCTCAAACTACCGCACAATTGCACTCATCTCACACGCTAGTAAAGTAATGCTCAAAATTCTCCAAGCCAGCCTTCAGCAATATGTAAACCGTGAACTTCCTGATGTTCAAGCTGGTTTTAGAAAAGGCAGAGGAACCAGAGATCAAATTGCCAACATCCGCTGGATCATGGAAAAAGCAAGAGAGTTCCAGAAAAACATCTATTTCTGCTTTATGTGGATCACAATCAACTGTGGAAAATTGTGAAAGAGATGGGAATACCAGACCACCTGATCTGCCTCTTGAGAAATTTGTATGCAGGTCAGGAAGCAACAGTTAGAACTGGGCATGGAACAACAGACTGGTTCCAAATAGGAAAAGGAATTCGTCAAGGCTGTATATTGTCACCCTGTTTATTTAACTTATATGCAGAGTACATCATGAGAAACACTGGACTGGGAGAAGCACAAGTTGGAATCAAGATTGCCGGGAGAAATATCAATAACCTCAGATATGCAGATGACACCACCCTTATGGCAGAAAGTGAAGAGGAACTAAAAAGCCTCTTGATGAAGATGAAAGTGGAGAGTGAAAAAGTTGGCTTAAAGCTCAACATTCAGAAAACAAAGATCATGGCATCTGGTCCCACCACTTCATGGGAAATAGATGGGAAAACAGTGGAAACAGTGTCAGACTTTATCTTTCTGGGCTCCAAAATCACTGCAGATGGTCATTGCAGCCATGAAATTAAAAGACGCTTACTCCTTGGAAGGAAAGTTATGACCAACCTAGATAGCATATTCAAAAGCAGAGACATTACTTTGCCAACAAAGGTTCGTCTAGTCAAGGCTATGGTTTTTCCTGTGGTCAAGTATGGATGTGAGAGTTGGACTGTGAAGAAGGCTGAGTACCGAAGAATTGATGCTTTTGTACTGTGTGTTGGAGAAGACTCTTGAGAGTCCCTTGGACTGCAAGGAGATCCAACCAGTCCATTCTGAAGGAGATCAGTCCTGGGATTTCTTTGGAAGGAATGATGCTGAAGCTGAAACTCCAGTACTTTGGCCACCTCGTGCGAAGAGCTGACTCATTGGAAAAGACTCTGATGCTGGGAGGGATTGGGGGTAGGAGGAGAAGGGGATGTCAGAGGATGAGATGGCTGGATGGCATCACTGACTCAATGGACGTCAGTCTGAGTGAACTCCCGGAGTTGGTGATGGACAGGGAGGCCTGGCGTGCTGTGATTCATGGGGTCACAAAGAGTCGGACATGACTGAGCGACTGATCTGATCTGATCTGATCTATTGGTTTTCCACACATATTTTTTATATATTTATTTGTTTTTTATTTCTTGTTAAGTGCATGAATCCTTCGAGAAATTTTTATTTTTTTATTTTTTTTTAATTTTGTTTTATTTTTAAACTTTACATAACTGTATTAGTTTTGCCAAATACCAAAATGAATCCACCACAGGTATACATGTGTTCCCCATCCTGAACCCTCCTCCCTCCTCCCTCCCCATACCATCCCTCTGGGTCGCCCCAGTGCACTAGCCCCAAGCATCCAGTATCGTGCATCGAACCTGGACTGGCAACTCGTTTCATACATGATATTATACATGTTTCAATGCCATTCTCCCAAATCTTCCCACCCTCTCCCTCTGCAACAGAGTCCATAAGACTGTTCTATACCACACATATTTTTAAAGACAAATAGGACAATCAATAAATAACTTTCCAACATAAAATGCAGTAAACTCGAAGACAATTATACAAGGAAAGTACAAGGGAATATGATTTAAAAATAAAGGAAAGACATAAAGTTTCATGATTTTACACCATGCTCATTAATTTTTAAGTGGATGTTAGTGGGTATTTATATTCCATTGAATATATTTTACAAACTGTTGAAAATGCACTAATGTTATTACATTTTTCATTATCTAAATATATAGCATGTACTAATTTTACAAATCTGAAAAAACAGTATAAAGTTTAGATTTTAAAAATGCATTTTAGGGGATAGGCAAACGAAGTTTTGAGGCCCCACACTTTCACTTTTTACTCTATACCATAATCCCTCAGTTTTTAAAGTAATCTTCATTCTTCTTCTGGGGAAATGGCTCCCACTATGTCATCAGTTCAGTTCAGTCGCTCAGTCATGTCAGACTCTTTCAGAGCCCGTGGACTGCAGCATGCAAGGACTCCCTGTCCATCACCAACTCTCAGAGTTTACTCAAACTCACGTCCATCGAGTCGGTGGTGCCATCCAACCATCTCATCCTCTGTCGTCCCCTTCTTTCCCAGCATCAGGGTCTTTTTCAATGAGTCAGTTCTTCACATATGGTGGCCAAACTATTGGAATTTCGGCTACAGCAAAAATCCTTCCAATGAATAGTCAGGACTGATTTCCTTTAGGATGGACTGGTTGGATCTCCTTGCTGTTCAAGGGACTCTCAAGAGTCTTCTCCAACACCACAGTTCAAAAGCATCAATTCTTCAGTGTTCAGCTTTATTTTTAGTCCAACTCTCACATCCATACATGACTAAGGGAAAAACCATAGCTTTGACTAGATGGACCTTTGTTGGAAAAAAAAAAAAAAGTCTCTGCTTTTTAATATGCTGTCTAGGTTGCTCATAACTTTCCTTCCAAGGAGGAAGCATCTTTTAATTTCATGGCTTCAGTCACCACTTGTAGTGATTTTGGAGCCCCCAAAAATAAAGTCTCTCACTGTTTCCCCATCTATTTGCCATGAAGTGATGGGACCAGATGACATGATCTTAGTTTTCTGAATGCTGAGTTTTAACCCAACTTTTTCACTCTGCTTTTTCACTTTCATTAAGGCTCTTTAGTTCTTCTTTGCCTTCTGCCATAAGGGTGGTATCATCTGCATATCTGAGGTTGTTGATATTTCTCCTGGCAATCCTGATTCCAGCTTGTGCTTCATCCTATCCAGGATTTCTCATGATGTACTCTGCATATAAGTTAAATGAGCAGGGTGACAATATACAGACTTGATGTACTCCTTTCCTGATTTGGAACCAGTCTGTTGTTCCATGTCCATTTTTAACTGTTGCTTCTTGACCTGCATTTAGGTTTCTCAGGAGGCACGTCAGGTGGTCTGGTATTCCCATCTCTTGAAGAATTTTCCACAGTTTCCTAACAGTTAAAGGCTTTGGCATAGTCAATAAAGCATAAGTGGATGCTTTTTCTGGAACTCTCTTACTTTTTCTATGATCCAACAGGTGTTGGCAATTTGATCTCTGGTTCCTCTGCCTTTTAAATCCAGCTTGAACATCTGGAAGTTCACTGTTCATGTACTGTTGAAGCCTAGCTTGGAAAATTTTAGCATTATTTTGCTAGCATGTGGGATGAGTACAATTGTGCAGTAGTTTGAACATTCTTTAGCATTGCCTTTCTTTGACACTGGAATGAAAACTGACCTTTTCCAGTACTGTGGGGCCACTGCTGAGTTTTCCAAATTTGCTGGCGTACTGAGTGCAGCACTTTCACATCATCATCTTTTAGGATTTGAAAAGGATATTCCACCACCTCCACTAGCTTTATTTATAGTGATGCTTCCTAAGGTCCACTTGACTTCACATTCCAGGATGTCTGGCTCTAGGTGAGTGATCACACCACTGTGATTATCTGGGTCATGTAGATCTTTTTTGTATAGTTCTTCTGTGTATTCTTGCCACCTCTTCTTAATATCTTCTGCTTCTGTTAGGTCCACACCATTTCTATGTGCCCTTCTTTGCGTGAAATGTTCCCTTGGTGTCTCTAATTTTCTTGAAGAGATCTCTATTCCTTCCCATTCTGTTGTTTTTCTCTATTTCTTTGCATTGATCACTGAGAAGGCTTTCTTATCTCTCCTTGCTTTTCTTTGGAACTCTGTATTCAAATGGGTATATCTTTCCTTTTCTCCTTTGCCTTTCACTTCTCTTATTTTCATAGCTGTTTATAAGGCCTCTCAAACAACCATTTTGCCTTTTTGCTTTTTTCCTGGGGATGGTCTTGATCACTGCCTCCTGTACAATGTCACGAACCTCCATCCATAGTTCTTCAGGCACTCTGTCTATCAGATTGAATCCCTTGAATATTTTTCTCACTTCCACTATGTAATTGTAAGGGATTTGATTTAGGTCATACCTGAATGGTCTAGTGGTTTTCCCTACTTTCTTCAATTTAAGTCTGAATTTGGCAATAAGGAGTTCATGATCTGAGCCACAGTCAGCTCCTGGTCTTGTTTTTGCTGACTGTATAGAGCTTCTCCATCTTTGACTGCAAAGAATATAATCAATCTGATTTCGGTGTTGACCATCTGGTGATGTCCATGTGTAGAGTCTTCTCTTGTGTTGTTGGAAGAGGGTGTTTGCTTGACCAGTGAGTTCTCTTGGCAAAACTCTGTTAGCCTTTGCCCTGCTTCACTCTGTACTCCAAGGCCAAATTTGCCCATTACTCCAGGTATTTCTTGACTTCCCACTTTTGCCTTCCAGTCCACTGTAATGAAAAGGACATCTTTTTTGGTGTTAGTTCTATAAGGTCTTGTAGGTTTTCATAGAACCATACAACTTTAGCTTGTTCAGCATTATTAGTCAGGGCATAGACTTGGATTACAGTGATATTGAATGGTTTGCCTTGGAAACGAACAGAGATCATTCTGTCATTTTTGAGATTGCATCCAAGTACTGCATTTTGGATTCTTTTGTTAACTATGAGGGCTACTCCATTCCTTCTAAGGGATCTTGCCCACAGTAGTAGACAGAATGGTCATCTGAGTTAAATTCACCCATTCCAATCCATTTTACTTCACTGATTCCTAAAATGTCGATACGCCCTCTTGCCATCTCCTGTTTGACCTCTTCCAATTTGCCTTGATTCATGGACCTAACATTCCACGTTCCTATCCAATATAGTTCTTTACAGCATCGGACTTTGCTTCCATCACCGGTCACATCCACAACTGGGTGCTGTTTTTGCTTTGGCACCGTCTCCATTCTTTCTGGAGTTATTTCTCTACTGACTTCCAGTAGCATATTGGGCACCTACCGACCGGGGAAGTTCATCTTTCAGTGTCCTATCTTTTTGGCTTTTCATACTGTTCATGGGGTTCTCAAGGCAAGAATACAGAAGTGGTTTACCATTCCCTTTTCCAGTGGACCACGTTTTGTCAGAACTCTCCACCATGACCCATTCATCTTGGTCGGCCCTACATGGCACGGCTCATAGTTTCATTGAGTTAGACAAGGCTGTGGTCCATGTGATCAGATTGGTTGGTATTTTGTGATTGTTGTTTTCAGCCTGTCTGCCCTCTGATGGAGAAGCATAAGAGGCATATGGAAGCTTCCTGATGGGAGATACTAACAATGCCATACATGAGTTTCAGTATTTTGATTATTAATGATGATTAATCAAAAAAGAAAAGTAAAGCCTATTTATTCTGGGATTGCTTTTTCTAGAAGAGTCAGACACCATTATATTTATTTTGCCAGAGACTTTAAGGCAGGGAGAAGTACAGGACACATCATAGCAGGAAAAAGTGAAGGCTCTGTGTATGCTCTGATTGGAAGCTGTTAGCTTGGGGCAGCAGTACGTGAGATAACTACACATGGGGCATCTTATGTGATTGGATAGGGTATACATGTGATTTTCTTGGTGGTATTAAGTTGAAGGCAAGCACAAAAATTAGGTAAGCCATCAGTTATTAATCAAGCCCTGGGCCTTTTAAGCCCATTGATACACAAATTATTATTTAGCTCCCTGAATTGTTACTAGTGATACCAATCTGGCTTTCTGTAAGTCTGACTTACAACAGGCTGGCCTCCTGGGTTGTTTAGTGTAGATAAGGGAATTGATTTGTTGGGCAATTGCCTGCAGGTTATGAGTCAGAGCTCACTTATTGCCTGTGTCCACTTTGTCTAAGGCCCACTTATTGTCTGTGTTTATACAAGTCTCTGAACAGTCTCTCTCTGACATTATTTCATCATTATTGAAACAATACAAATTTTTACTATCCTTTGTACATTCTTATCACCTTCCTTGATTGTTTCTCAATCTATTGTTATTTTCTTAGCCTTCTTTTGAAAAAGGCAACTAATATTTCAATGAATAACCTTGTGTGTGTATGTTGTTTGTTTTTTTAATTGTTGAAAGTGTATCTTCTGGCTAAATCCCAAAAAGTGGGATTGCCAGGCTATATTTCTTATAACACAAAGAAATAGTTTTGTTTTTGAGGTTATAAATACACTTACATAAGGACTGTATCTGTTTATTATCAGTTTGTATTGCCAGTAGTAATGGTGTAGAATGCCTGCTTTATACAATCAGTGGAATGTATTGTCAAAAGTTTTAATAAACTCTATTAATAATATTAATAATCATGTTAATTAAACTGTGCCTAATAAAGTCTGCCTTATGAGTGGCAGACACTTTTATCAATATATATTTAAAACAATTTTCATATCTTACTAAATGAATTGCTTGCTTCTTTGACCCATTTCTTTTGAGTCAGTTATGGTCTATTTTTACCCAATTTGGAATATTTTTTATACCATAGGGAATTTCAGGCTTTTAACTATGACATATGTTGCATATATTTTCTTTCAGTTTATCATTGGACTGAATTTACTCGTAGTGTTTTATGTGTTTGTTGTTATTGTTGCCATACTGGTATGGATATGGGTGTGTATGTGTGTGTCTGTGTTTGCACATGTGTGTGCAATTAAATGTGTCAATCTTGTCTTTGATTGCAACCAGATTGAATCATTGTTAAAAAAAAAAAAAAAACCTTGTCCTACCTCTAGATTAAAGAATACTTTGCTCATATTTTCTTTTGGCATTTTTATAATTTCATGTACTCTATTCCTATCTCTGATTCATTTGGAATTAATTCTTGTGAGATATAGATTAAATTTTACTTTTGTCCAATAGCTATTCATTTAGTCAGCCAATGACAATATTTATTAAAAACTCAATCTCTGTCCCAGTGATTCAAGATGCTTCTTTTATAATATACTAAATATGCATTAAAGAGAATCTCTTCTGCTTGCCTGTCAATCACTGTACTATGATGTTTTAATTCTACATTTATACAATTCCCTCCTTCCATCTTAGCTCTTTTTCTTTTACTGACAACTCTTGAATACTTATTTTACTATGTGAAATGAGATATCAACTGGTACCTCACAGAAGCCTGTGGATAATTTTTATGGAATAGCATTAAATATTTAATATTGCAAGAGAACTGGAATCTACATGACGTTGAGGCATGTTGTCTGAGAACACGGGATGTCTTTACAATTGCTCAAATCTATATTAATGTCTTTCAGAAGTATTGTAAAATTTCCTTATGTTGATTTTAGTTTTTTTTTAACTTTTTTCCTAAACATGTTACCTTTGTTTTACTATAGTAAATAGAGTTTCTCAAACATTATATTTCCTACTGCTGCTGCTGCTAAGTCGCTTCAGTCGTGTCCAACTCTGTGTGACCCCAAGACGGCAGCCCACCAGGCTCCCGTGTCCCTGGGATTCTCCAGGCAAGAACACTGGAGTGGGTTGCCATTTCCTTCTCCAATGCATGAAAGGGAAAAGTGAAAGTGAAGTTGCGCAGTCATGTCCGACTCTTTGCGAACCCATGGACTGGAGCCCACCAGGCTCCTCCATCCATGGGATTTTCCAGGCAAGAGTACTGGAGTGGGGTGCCATCGCCTTCTCCGATATTTCCTACTAACTGGTTATTAATCGTGTATAAAGGCTATTGATTCTATTAAGTTATATTTTCTACTCTTAGTGAATTCTCTCATTTGAGGTAATTTTGTCAATGATTCTTTAAGCAGTTTATGTTTACTAACATTTTCTGAAAACAGTGTTTTGCTTCTTCCTTTCTAATTCTTCTCATTTATTTCTTTTGTTTGATTATATTAGCTAATATTTGCAGTGCACTGTTAGATAAGTGATTGTGAAGATTTCACAAGCACGGGTGGTGTTAAAAGGACTCCTAAGAACCCATGACTCTCCTTACAACACTAGTACACTTGTAGCCTGCCCTCTGTTAATTCCTGGACAAGGTCCTCTGTGGGTATTTTTCCCTGTGGATCGAATTGTCTTCCACTCATTATTCATCTGGTGAAGTCCTATTACAATGTTAAGTTTCAGTTCTAATGCTAGTTTTTTAAAAAGTCTCCCATGACTTCTACATCCATGCACATCTTCAATGAACTGGACATTTTTCACATCACCATGAGATTCTTCCATTTATAACAATTTTATTTTACTTTGTACACAATTTTATTTTACTTTGTATAGTGTTATATATTTATTAGATTATTGTGATTATTTATTAGATTAATGTGAATCCCTATTTCATTCTTTACTGATGAAAACAGGACCCTCACTCTCTCACACAAAGGTGACTTACTAGTACCTAATACATTTATACTTTGATGGTGTGTAACATTTTTAAGCTGCTGAAATGTCCATACCAGACCTGAAATAGAGTCTCTTATGCTAAGCCACAAAACTTAACTTTAGCAACCAAAACTTAACAAAGTTTCCATGCTCAGTTTTCCAAGTAAAGGAAGACCTAGGTCAACCAATCAGTACTTGCCTGCTCAACACAAGTTAGCTAGCCTGGGTACAACATTTCCTTCTGTTCCATATAAGGAAAGTAATCCACTTTAAACACTCAATGCCCAGTATAATTTGCCAACAGCAAATGCCCAGTATAATTTCTTTGTTCCTCCTCATTTCCATCTATAAAACCTTTTCTCTTGTACAACTCTTTGGAGCTCCTTTCTGTAAGCTAGATTGGATGATGCCCAATTCATGAATCATTGAATAAAAGTCCAAAAGATATTTTCAAAACTTATGATTTTTGGATTTTTCCTTTAACAAAGTAAATGAAAAGAATAAAAGTAAAATTTATATGATCACTTTTGATACATGCTAAAACTTTAATAAAAATTCAAAAATATTCCTTTAAAGATTTAAACATATTTGCAGATTAAAGTTATGAGAGTACAGAATTGAAAAGAAGGGATTCTGGAAGTAAAAAAAAAAAAAAAAAAAAGGTGAATCTTGTCACCTAGTAGTTATAGAAACAGAGGGAAGTTATGTACAATTTTTCTTCCCTCATTTTTAAATACCAGTGTCTGTTCCATGCAGTTTGTATACTAATAGATAATGTTAATACATGTGAACACTCAGAATACAATGCCGAAAGAGAATTAAAATCTGTTGAACTTTTTCCATTACAAGCTGAAAAGTATTTAGAATGATTTTTAGCAATAACTTTAGACTTAGCTTTCTACTTTCTGAATAGAAGAGATGAATAAATATATTGTTTTAAAAAGCATTCCGTTGCTGACCTTAAGCTTTAGCCTAGAATTTGATTCTGTTTATCTCTAGTTTCCTCTGCTATATAGGAAAAAAAAAAAAAAAAAAGATATGGCAAGGTCAATAAAGTAGTTAGATAAAGCAAATAAATTGAAACCTCACAGGATTAAAAGGCAATGGATATGAGGCTAACCAGGTGTGGATGATTCACTGACAGTATGGATTTGAAAACGCATACTAATAAATAAAGTAGGATATGAAATTCACTGATGTTTTGCCAACTATCCATCATTCTTATTAATATTATATATATAATCATTCTGTTTGCAGTGATAAATATATCAGATATAATGATAAATATCATCAGATTTTTTTTCAGCAAACTTATCAGAAACTTCAATTCAAATAATATTTACATGGATTTGAAAATGCCAAAAATAAGATTTGAACCACTAGGGAATATCTAATTTTATAAAAGTGAATTAAACTCAAATATTTCAAATTATGAACCAGCTTTAAAGACTTTTCTGTTTTAGAAGACAGCATAATTTAATGGAATAGAAACTTTCTTTCTGAAGTTATTTTACTCTTGGTAAATGAAAGCACTGCTACTAGTGCCTACACAATGTTCACTCTTCCTTCATCCTTCACTAACAGCCCTCTAATTGGACAGTACGTACCACCAGGAGGAGCACTGTGGGACAAAGTAGCAATAAAGACACAGTTCTATGAAAGAAAGGCAAGCAGATTTCTGGCTTCAGCTCCAACATCTAAGGAGATTGGAAATTATTATTCCCAATTTTTACAACAAAAACAAAAAACGTGAACAAACAAATAATCACTGACTTTTCTAAAAATTCACCAAAGAACTAGGATCACATGGAAAATTGTCAGCCCCCCAAATCTGAAGACTAGGCAAATAGAGAAAATGGCAGCCAAGATCAGCTTACTTGAAGTAAAAGCCACTAAACACATAAATTGGAAAGAACACTTAAACAGTAATGTTAGAGAACTGCTGAATGTTGAGTGGGCAAACTTGATGGTCAGAAACTCCCGGGGACCCCATCTTAACAAGAACCCCATACATTCATGTGTTTTTACCTCCGGGAAACCCACCAGGTTGTCATGATAAAGATTTGAGAAAAATCCCCTTCTGTTTCTAGCAGGAAGAGAAGTAACAATTTTGAAAATTTCCCATAATAAAAACTTGCTCTCTAAAAGAAACTGAAGAAGGAAATGGCAATCCACTTCAGTATTCTTGCCTGGAGAATTCCATAGACAGAAGGAGCCTGGTGGGCCACAGCCCATGGGATCACAAACAGCTGGACACAACTGAGAGACTGACACTTTCACTTTCACTTTTTCTAAAAGAAGCAAGTTCACCAGAGCCTTTTTCCAACTTGAGAATGAATGTTAGTCTCTCAGTCATGTCCAGCTCTTTGTGACTACCATGGACTGTAGCCTGCTAGCCTGCCAGACTCCTCTGTCCATGTCATTATCCAGGCAAGAATACTGTAGTGGGTAGCCATTCCCTTCTCTAGGGGAATCTTCCCAACCTAGGGATCAAACCTGCGGCTCCTGCTTTGCAGATGGATTCTTTACCATCTGAGCCACCAAGGAAGCCATCTGAAGAAAGTGAAATTAGCCAAGTTCCAGTTCTTCTAGTTACCCTATCTTAGATAACACTAAAGGGGAACACTTAGAAACACTCACTTCTAAAGTCAGACCCCAAGGACTAAGGCCCACTAAAAGACAGATTTAATCATAATATTATAGAATGATTCCTCCTTTCACACCTTGCCACTATATCAACAGAGCTCCAGGTTAACAGTGGATTACAACTAAATGAGATGCAAGTCACAGGCTCTATTTAAGGAGAAGTGAGAGAAGACCAAAGACATCAAGGTTCAAAAAAACAAAAATCAACAATTAAACAAAAATGGATATTTGGGGAAACAACACAGACAGCACCTAGCCAGATTAGCATAAAGCTCACATTAAATGCCTATTTACTTTGCTTGCCAGGGCATAACAAACACATCGTGATCATTTCTCAACACAAAATGACAAAGCGTGCTAAAAGGCAAGACAAAACACAATCTGAGGAAACAAAGCAAGCATCAGAACTGCATTTACATATGATGAGAATGTGGAACTACAGCAAGTTTCAGTTATTGCTGGTAAGAATACAAAATGGTACACTTTGGAAGATAGTTGGCATAAGTTAATTGCTGGGAGAAATATCAATAACCTCAGATATGCAGATGACACCACCCTTATGGCAGAAAGTGAAGAGGAACTAAAAAGCCTCTTGATGAAAGTGAAAGAGGAGAGTGAAAAAGTTGGCTTAAAGCTCAACATTCAGAAAAACGAAGATCATGGCATCCAGTCCCATCACTTCATGGGAAATAGATGGGGAAACAGTGGAAACAGTGTCAGACTTTATTTTTCTGGGCTCCAAAATCACTATAGATGGTGACTGCAGCCATGAAATTAAAAGATGCTTACTCCTTGGAAGGAAAGTTATGACCAACCTAGATAGCATATTCAAAAGCAGAGATATTACTTTTACTTTGCCAACAAAGTTTCGTCTAGTCAAGACTATAGTTTTTCCTGTGGTCATGTATGGATGTGAGAGTTGGACTGTGAAGAAGGCTGAGTGCCGAAGAATTGATGCTTTTGAACTGTGGTGTTGGAGAAGACTCTTGAGGGTCCCTTGGACTGCAAGGAGATACAACCAGTCCATTCTGAAGGAGATCAGCCCTGGGATTTCTTTGGAGGGAATGATACTGAAGCTGAAACTCCAGGACTTTGGCCACCTCATGCGAAGAGTTGACTCATTGGAAAAGACTGTGATGCTGGGAGGGATTGGGGGCAGGAGGAGAAGGGGACGACAGAGGATGAGATGGCTGGATGGCATCACTGACTCGATGGACGTGAGTCTCAGTGAACTCCGGGAGTTGGTGATGGACAGGGAGGCCTGGCGTGCTGCGATGCATGGGGTCGCAAAGAGTTGAATACGACTGAGCGACTGAGTTGACTGACTGAAACATAATCTTCCCATATGGACCAATAATCATACTGCTAGGTACTTACCAAGTTTAGTTGAAACATAATATCCACACAAAAACTTCCACAGAATTATTTATAGAAGCTTTACTTATAACCATCAAAACCTGAAAGTAGGTATGGTATTCTGCAAAAGGCAGTTGAATAAACAAGCTGTGGTACATTTGTACAGTGGAATTCTTTTGGTGAATTTTTTTAGGAATTAAAAGAAATGGGCTATCAAGCCACAGAGAGACATGGAGGAATTTTAAATGCATATTGCTAAGTGAAAGAAACCAGTCTGAAAAAGCTACATACCATCTGATGGCAATTATATGACATCATGAAAAAGGCAAGTCTTGAGAAACCACAAAAGTATCATTATTTGCCAAGGTTTCAGGATGACAGGAGGAAGGAAAACATGGCAGTTAAAGTATTCTGTATGATACTGAAAAGGTAGATGCATAATATTTGTCAAAACCTGTCGAGTTTGCAACAGAAATGCGAACTTTCAAGAATGCACATTTTCAAAGATCTTAGCAGGTTGCAGACTCAAAGGAAAGAATGCAGACTATGGCAGAATAATCTATCTAAATTACAAATGTTTGGGAAAACCTTACTGAAGGTGACAGAGAATAAGATGATACTTAAGTAACTTTTAAAATTAATAGAATCTGTAGACTAAAGATAAAAGGAATTTGCACATAAGCATTGTATTCTAACTGACAAAGTGTGTTTATTGTGGGGTGCCTGTTTGCTAGAATGCTAAGTCACTTCAGTTGTGTCCGACTCTTTGCAACCCTATGGACTGTATCCTTCCAGGCTCCTCTTCATGGGATTCTCCAGGCAAGAATACTGGAGTGGGTTGCTATTTCCTTCTCTGGAGGATCTTTCTGACCCAGGAATCGAACACGCATCTCTTGCAGCTCCTGAATTGCAGGAGGATTCTTTATCACTGAGCCACCAGGGAAGCCCTGGGGCATGGTTTAACAATTCTGGTACTATTATAAATGTGTGGTGTAATTAAATAATTAAGTAAATACATGACAGATAGTAAAAGCCAGGTTCTCACTGTTGGAGTGGAAATATGCAGGTCAGTACATGGAAGAAGCTAGAGTGATTCATTTGGTAATGAATTAAAGTTGCAGACACCAGCAAGAGCTCATGTCTTACTTAATACAGATGCAACTGATTACATATAAAATATATACATATAGATACATGTATACACAAATATTAATATGGACACATATTATCTTACTCAGGCAGATGAATGGACCTAAAAGAAATAATACCTTAGTGTCAACAAGTACACCTAGCATTCAGATCTCAGTTTCTAATATTGTTCTCCAATAAAAAGGAATAAGACTCTTTGGAGAAATGGATGATTCCAAGACAGGGTCAAGAAATATACAATATGAGCCTGGAGCATCATGTGACAACAGAAAATAGAAAGTGCTAAAAATTAGACAAGGGCTTGTTGAAAGGATGCAGAGGGCAGCTGAAAATCCAACTGAAAGAGCTCCCTGTGGCCCAGGATGGAATGATCTGAGCAACAAAATAAATAAGATACCACTGGATTATAAAACAACCTGGATTATAAGTATAAAATAATTGTTCCTAAGGCTGTGTCAATATGAGTAAATGATTAAATAAATTAATAAGTCACTACTTCTTAAGTATGGGCTAAGTGTAGTGTTTTCCTTCCAGAGCATAGTATAGAAAGAGGAGGAATGGCAGTGACTTCATTGTGGAGTAGCCTGATAAATACAACTTAACCAGGTAATTAAGGTCAACCTCAATAATCATAAAGCATGAAATGAAAATGGCACCTTAACTCTGTAATTCCAATAGCCTGTAACTCCACTGACTAATAGTGATGGAAAACATCAGACAAGTTCCAATTTTGTAATATATGAACCAATAATATTCAAAACTCCTAAGGTCATCTAAATCCATTGCGGTATCATAGATGGGATTCTGGAACAGAAGAAAAAGGGCATTACAACTAAACTAAGGAAATTTAAATAAACTATTGACTTTAGTTAGTAATAATGTATCAATATCAAATCATTAACTTAATGAACATACCATAAAATGTTAATAATAGTGGGAAACTATGTGTGAAGGAATAGACACAAACTCTACTGTCTGCTCATTTTTTCTTTATATCTATTAAAACTATGCTATTCTAAGTCACTTCAGTCATGTCCGACTCTCTGCGACCCCATAGATGGCAGCCCACCAGGCTCCCCCGTCCCTGGGATTCTCCAGGCAAGAACACTGGAGTGGGTGGCCATTTCCTTCTCCAATGCATGAAAGTGAAAAGTGAAAGGGAAGTCGTTCAGTCGTGTCCGACTCTTAGCGACCCTATGGACTGCAGCCTAACAGGCTCCTCCATCCATGGGATTTTCCAAGCAAGAGTACTGGAGTGGGGTGCCATTGCCTTCTCCATCTATTAAAACTAGATATATCTATATCCACTTATATCTATTATATCTTCCAAAAAATAAAGCCCATTCATGATAATAAAAAAGTAAGCAGAAGTTCACTAAATGGGGCTCCTAGGAAAGCCATGGGAACTTACTGATAAATAGGAAAAGACCTTATAGGTGCTACCTGCCTTTTGCCTTGAATCCCTTTCTTCTTCCTGCAGTGCAAATGTTTCTTGAAGTGAAGGATCTCCTTAGGACAGAGGCAAAAAAAAAAAAAAAAAACACACTGGATGGGTTCCCAGTGACTTTCTTGAACAGTATCTACGGTTATATAGTGAACTGGCATTGCTTACACTCATGAAATGTGCATTTTTAAGTGGAAAAAAAGTCCGTGTCTAATCCTCTGTGAATTAGAATTCTGGGCCCTCCATGCATACATTAATGCACTAGAGTACAATCAAAGCAATGTTTAGGAATAATTTTTTCTGAACTACATTTGTGCCATCAGTTTACTTCTTTGGTATGGTAAAAGATCACCGACTCAATGGACATGAGTTTGGGTAACCTCTGGGAGTTGGTAATGGACAGGGAGGCCTGGCGTGCGGAGGTTCATGGGGTTGCAAAGAGTTGGACATGACTGAATGACTGAATGGAACTGAACTGAACTGATGGTAAAAGACCAGGGACTTTTCAACCCTCACAAGAAAACATTAACTTAATCCCCGCTCTCTTTCAAATATCTCTCAAATAAATTGTCAGTGCTCATAAACACATTTCAAATCCATAAAATTGTGAAATGATAAAAACAGTATTTGGAGAAAATTATTTGAAGTACACCTGTTTTTCTTTCATCTAATCTAATTTTATTCCTGATTCAAACTATAATCGAGAGAGATGGCACCTGTACCTCTGGTATTGTTTGATGGCAAAAATCACTTCTACTGATTTGCTTGAGTATCCATATAAGGCATAATCCTGTGCAACCCCCTATCACATCTGTTATTTAAATAGCAACAGTGCAATATACCACATGGTACACACCTATGAGGATTTCAGGAGAACGGTTATCTAAGAAGTGTTGTATTTCTTCTGAGTAATTGGTTTATTTTTAAGAACACTGAACTGTGCAGTTATGTATGCCTTTATCATTCACTGGTAGAATGCTTTCAGTAAAACTTTTGGATTCTCTTAAGCAAGTCCATAAATAAGATACTGACAAATGTGAAGCACTTTTACCACCATTCTATTCTAACTACCTCCATAGTTTATGCCAAGAACTGCTCACAGCATTTTTCCTGTTGAAAAACTATATACCTTACCATCAGCCAAGAGTTTCAGTCAGGCATACCATATAATTGGAGAAGGAAATGGCACCCCACTCCAGTACTCTTGCCTGGCGAATCCCATGGACAGAGGAGCCGGTAGGCTGCAGTCCATGGGGTCGCTGAGGGTTGGACACGACTGAGTCACTTCACTTTCACTGTTTACTTTCATGCATTGGAGAAGGAAATGGCAACCCACTCCAGTGTTCTTGCCTGGAGAATCCCAGGGACAGAGGAGCCTGGTGGGCTGCTGTCTATGGGGTCGCACAGAGTTGGACACGACTGAAGTGACTTAGCAGCAGCAGCAGCAGTGTCACTACCATATGCATATTAATTTTTCTGATTTCTAGAGGATTTTTTTATTCTTACAATTGTTTTAACTTTCACTTTTAACATTTAGAATTTTAATATAAAGCAAAGGTAGTTTCCTTTTTTTTCTGTCTTGATCCTAGATTTTAAAGAACAAACAACACCCACTAGTTTTGAAAATAGTCTTTCTAATTTCAAATGAAACTCATCTTTCTTTCTGACCACTGTGATTGGTCTAGAAGAAAAAACAACAACAACAAAAATCTCCAAGAATTTTTAAGAATAATTTTATGATATACTGAGTAGATACAAAATAGTATTTATAAAATTTGTATAGGAAATTAAAACATCACACACAATCTCAATGTTTTATTGTCATGCACAGTGTGAGAGCATCGCTATGGTAGTTAAATTGAAATGGAATCATTGGTCATACGGCATGTGCCTTTTCATCTCAAGGAAAAATCATATTTTGCTTCATTTTGTTCCCAAAGGGGCTTTATCAATTTACACTCCACCCAACAGTATTTGTGTGCAATTTGCTCTGCATCTTTGCCAAATCTTATTTCTGGTAGAGCTTTCCCCCCCCCTTCACGCTTGAATCTGGTTTGTGTTTTGGTAGTTTATTTTTATTTTTGTTTGTATATTTCTTGTTGTTAATGAATTTATGCATCTTTTCTTGTGGTTATTAGCCACCTGGATATTATCTGTTTAGGGTTTATGCACCTCTTTTCCTGTTGAACTATTTGTATTTTTCTTCTTGATTTAGAACAGTTTATTATAACTTCTGGATACTAATCCTTTGTCAGTTTTAGGTATTTATAAAACTCTTCTCAGTTTTGTTGGTCAGCTTTACATTCTGTTTATTATATCTTTAGGTTAAAAATATTTATTTTAATGTACTCAATATAAATTATTTAGTGTTGTTTGTGCTTGCTGTATATTTTAAAGAAATACACGTCTACTTTGGTGTCATAAAAATTTTTTTTAGCCATGCATTTTTATAAAAGTTTTATGCTTTTTCCTTTCATATGTGTGTCTTTAATCCAACTAGAATTGATCTGT
The DNA here is from genome assembly GCF_002263795.3 of Bos taurus. Taxonomy (NCBI): domain Eukaryota; kingdom Metazoa; phylum Chordata; class Mammalia; order Artiodactyla; family Bovidae; genus Bos; species Bos taurus. The sequence goes on from NC_037336.1 coordinate 30,983,992, forward strand.
ATGATGACAGTAGGATCAGTATTCACTTTCTATTGCTGTATAATGACTTGCCATACAGCTAATTCCTTAAAACAATCTTCATTAACTATCTCAGAGTTTCTATATGTCAAAAGTGCAGATGTAGCACAGCTGAGTTATCTGCTCAGGGTCTCACTAGGTGATTTCAATGTTAGTTCAGCTATGCTATCATTTGAAGCTCAGTATCTTTTCCAAACTCACTGGTTGTTGGCAAAATTCATTTCCTGCAGACTGTGTGACCGAGGTTCAAGTTTTTTTGCTAGTTGTTGGTTAGGAACTGCTCTCAGCATGTCTCTTCACTTCATCAAGGCAGCGGGAGAATGTCTGCTACTGTTTCTTTTTTCCTTTAGAAATCACCTGAACAGGCTACACCCACTTGAGGTAATCTATCTCAGGATGAACTCAAAGTCGGTTGATTAGGGACATTTGTTACATATATACAAGCCCTTTAGCCAGATGGCATAATACTAATTTGGGAGTGATATCCCACTGTATTCACAGGTTCAGCCTACACTTAACAAAAGGAAAACTAGACAGAGTTTGTGCATCAAACAGTGAGAATCTTAGAGGCATCTTAGAATTCTGCAGTCTAATCTAACTTTTATCCTTTTGGAGAGCCAACTGGCCCAGCCACATTCTTCTCCTTTTATTTCTCACTATTCTGCACTGCCAGACCTCTCATAAATCAAGTTTCCATAGTGTCTGGGTATTTTTCTGGATTCTCTATTCAACTGCATGGTGCAATTACTCTTTACTACACCATCGGAATTACTACAGCTTTATAATAATTCTTGATATCAGGTCAGAAAGTCACCTAAACTTATCCTTATTCTGAAGGGTCTTAGCTATTTTGGGGACTTTTATTTTCTATTAAATCTCAGATTTAACTAAAACTCCAAAATATTTTCCTTAGGATTTGGAAAGAATTGATACCTTTAACAATCTATGAATATTATATTTGAGTCATTTTAAATTTCTTTACAGGTTTTTAAAATATATTTCAATAAACCTATAAATGTTTCATAAATATTGTGAATATTTGTTAGATTTTCTCCTCTCTACTTTATATTTTGATGGTCTTGTGAAATATTATCTTTAAATTATATCTGTAAACTACTTTTTTATGAGTATAAAGAACTCCAATAAATCTTTGTATATTCTACTTTGTCTTCTACCTTACTAAGGACTCAAAAAGAATTCTAAAAATTTAACTATAGATTCTTTGGAATTATTTACATAGACAGTATTAGAGTGTATTAACAGCATGCTCTTGTTTCTTCCTTTATTTTGTGATATTTTATCTTGTTTTGTTTTAGCTAGCACCTTAATAAATTGTTAAGTAGGAGTGGTGATAGCGGGAATCCTTGTGTTGTTGAATTAAAATCACAGACTTTCAATATTTTATCATCATTTTGATTTCTGGTGTTGTTTTTACAGACATACCTGATACTCGAGGGCCTAGAGGAGCTATCCCATGTTGAAGGTCAGGAAGGGTGGTGGTGAGGAGATACCCCTCGTCCAAGGTAAGGAGCAGTGGCTGTGCTTTGCTGGAGCAGCCGTGAAGAGATACCCCACGCCCAACATAAGAGAAACCCAAATAAGACGGTAGGTGTTGCAAGAGGGCATCAGAGGGCAGACACACTGAAACCATACTCACAGAAAACTAGTCAATCTAATCACACTAGACCACAGCCTTGTCTAACTCAATGAAACTAAGCCATGCCCATGGGGCAACCCAAGACGGGCGGGTCATGGTGGAGAGATCTGACAGAATGTGGTCCACTGGAGAAGGGAATGGCAAAGCACTTCAGTATTCTTGCCTTGAGAACCCCATGAACAGGATGAAAAGGCAAAATGATAGGATACTGAAAGAGAAACTCCCCAGGTCAGTAGGTGCTCCATATGCTACTGGAGATCAGTGGAGAAATAACTCCAGAAGGGATGGAGCCAAGGCAAAAACAATACCCAGCTGTGGATGTGACTGGTGATAGAAGCAAGGTCCAATGCTGTAAAGAGCACTACTGCATAGGAACCTGGAATGTCAGGTCCATGAATCAAGGCAAATTTGAAGTGGCCAAACAGGAGATGGCAAAAGTGAATGTCGACATTCTAGGAATCAGCGAACTAAAATGGACTGGAATGGGTGAATTTAACTCAGATGACCATTATATCTACTACTGCGGGCAGGAATCCCTCAGAAGAAATAGAGTGGCCACCATGGTCAACAAAAGAGTCCGAAATGCAGTACTTGGATGCAATCTCAAAAACAACAGAATGATTTCTGTTCGTTTCCAAGGCAAACCATTCAATATCACAGTAATCCAAGTCTATGCCCCAACCAGTAACGCTGAAGAAGCTGAAGTTGAACGGTTCTATGAAGACCGGCAAGACCTTTTAGTACTAACACCCCAAAAGAGATGTCCTTTTCATTCTAGGGGACTGGAATGCAAAAGTAGGAAGTCAAGAAACACCTGGAGTAACAGGCACATTTGGCCTTGGAATACGGAATGAAGCAGGGCAAAGACTAATAGAGTTTGGCCAAGAAAATGCACTGGTCATAACAAACACCCTCTTTCAACAACACAAGAGAAGACTCTACACATGGACATCACCAGATGGTCAACACTGAAATCAAACTGATTATATGCTTTGCAGCCAAAGATGGAGAAGCTCTATACAGTCAGCAAAAACAAGACCAGGAGCTGACTGTGGCTCAGACCATGAACTCCTTATTGCCAAATTCAGACTTAACTTGAAGAAAGTAGGGAAAACCACTAGACCATTCAGGTATGACCTAAATCAAATCCCTTATGATTATACAGTGGAAGTGAGAAATAGATTTAAGGGCCTAGATCTGATAGACAGAGTGCCTGATGAACTATGGAATGAGGTTCGTGACATTGTACAGGAGACAGGGATCAAGACCATTCCCATAGAAAAGAGATGCAAAAAAGCAAAATGGCTGTCTGGGGAGGCCTTACAAATAGCTGTGAAAAGAAGAGAAGCAAAAAGCAAAGGAGAAAAGGAAAGATATAAACATCTGAATGCAGAGTTCCAAAGAATAGCAAGAAGAGATAAGAAAGCCTTCTTCAGCAATCAATGCAAAGAAAGAGAGGAAAACAACAGAATGGGAAAGACTAGGGATCTCTTCAAGAAAATCAGAGATACCAAAGGAACATTTCATGCAAAGAGAGCTCGATAAAGGACAGAAATGGTATGGACCTAACAGAAGCAGAAGATATTAAGAACAGGGGGCAAGAATACACAGAAGAACTGTACAAAAAAGATCTTCATGACCCAGATAATCACAATGGTGTGATCACTCACCTAGAGCCAGATATCCTGGAATGTGAAGTCAAGTGGGCCTTAGAAAGCATCACTACGAACAACGCTAGTGGAGGTGATGGAATTCCAGTTGAGCTATTCCAATCCTGAAAGATGATGCTGTGAAAGTGCTGCACTCAATATGATAGCAAATTTGGAAAACTCAGCAGTGGCCACAGGACTGAAAAAGGTCAGTTTTCATTCCAATCCCAAAGAAAGGCAATGCCAAAGAATGCTCAAAGTACCGCACAATTGCACTCATCTCACACGCTAGTAAAGTCATGCTCAAAATTCTCCAAGCCAGCCTTCAGCAATATGTGAACCGTGAACTTCCTGATGTTCAAGCTGGTTTTAGAAAAGGCAGAGGAACCAGAGATCAAATTGCCAACATCTGCTGGATCATCGAAAAAGCAAGAGAGTTCCAGAAAAATATCTATTTCTGCTTTATTGACTATGCCAAAGCCTTTGACTGTGTGGATCACAAGAAACTGTGGAAAATTCTGAAAGACATGGGAATACCAGACCACCTGATCTGCCTCTTGAGAAATTTGTATGCAGGTCAGGAAGCAACAGTTAGAACTGGACATGGAACAACAGACTGGTTCCAAATAGGAAAAGGAGTATGGCAAGGCTGTATCTTGTCACCCTGTTTATTTAACTTATATGCAAAGTACATCATGAGAAATGCTGGACTGGAAGAAACACAAGCTGGAATCAAGATTGCCAGGAGAAATATCAATAACCTCAGATATGTAGATGACACCACCCTTACGGCAGAAAGTGAAGAGGAACTAAAAAGCCTCTTGATGAAGGTGAAAGTGGAGAGTGAAAAAGTTGGCTTAAAGCTCAACATTCAGAAAACGAAGATCATGGCATCTGGTCCCATCACTTCATGGGAAATAGATGGGGAAACAGTGGAAACAGTGTCAGACTTTATTTTTCTGGGCTCCAAAATCACTGCAGATGGTGACTGCAGCCATGAAATTAAAAGACGCTTACTCCTTGGAAGGAAAGTTATGACCAACTTAGATAGCATATTCAAAAGCAGAGACATTACTTTGCTAAGAAAGGTTCGTCTAGTCAAGGCTATGGTTTTTCCTGTGGTCATGTATGGATGTGAGAGTTGGACTGTGAAGAAGGCTGAGGGCTGAAGAATTGATGCTTTTGAACTGTGGTGTTGGAGAAGACTCTTGAGAGTCCCTTGGACTGCAAGGAGATCCAACCAGTCCATTCTGAAAGAGATCAGCCCTGGGATTTCTTTGGAAGGAATGATGCTAAAGCTGAAACTCCAGTACTCTGGCCACCTCATGCGAAGAGTTGACTCATTAGAAAAGACTCTGATGCTGGGAGGGATTGGGGGCAGGAGGAGAAGGGGACGACAGAGGATGAGATGGCTGGATGGCATCACTGACTTGATGGACATGAGTCTGAGTGAACTCCGGGAGTTTGTGATGAACAGGGAGGCCTGGCGTGCTGTGATTCATGGGGTTGCAAAGAGTCGGACACAACTGAGCGACTGATCAGATCTGATTTGATCCTTAACTTAGTACATGCTCAGTCATGTCCAGCTCTTTGTGACCCCATGGACTACAGCCTACCAGGCTCCTCTCCGTGGGATTTTCCAGATAAGAATACTGGAGTGGGTTGCCATTTCACCCTCCAGGGGATCTTCCTGACCCAGGAATCAAACCCAGGTCTGTTATGTTTCCCACATGGGCAGGTGGATTCTTTACTACTGAGCCACCTGGATGTCAGAAGAGAGACTTGTTGCTGGAGAAAGTATCTTTCTCAGATTATCCCCAACTCCTAAGGAATCAAAGAAGGCTACATTTCCCAGACTCTTCTGTGAATAGATTCCCAAATAACTTTCACCATGAGAGGCACTGAAGGATGAAAGAAAAATAAATTTTGATAGCTAAGAACATGGGATTTTTTTATTTTTTTTAATTTTTTTTTTGAAAACTGACACACAGGTATATTTTGATGATGCAGGTATCAAGGTAGTTTGGCAAACGTTATGAAGGGAGACTGATTTGTGACTACAACTGTGTCTTAGGAATGCAGCTTTGTACCTTAGTTTCTTTTTTTTTTTTTTTACAATTTATTTTTTTCTATTTTTTTTAATTAATTTTATTTTATTTTTAAACTTTACATAATTGTATTAGTTTTGCCAAATATCAAAATGAATCCACCACAGATATACATGTAAAACAAGATTTTGGGTATTCTCTTGTGAAGTAATCATTTCATTGCTGATGTAAGCTTGGATTATTGATAACAATTTTTCTATCATTTCAACACAATCAGATTGTTTTTATAAATGTCCATGCTGATGTTTGCTACCCAGGTTTCAAAGTGTTGTGTAAGCTTCTAATCAGTTCAGTTCAGTTTCTCAGTCGTGTCCAACTCTTTGCGACCCCATGAATCGCAGCACACCAGGCCTCCCTGTCCATCACCAACTCCCAGAGTTCACTCAGACTCACGTCCATCAAGTCAGTGATGCCATCCAGCCATCTCATCCTCTGTCATCCCCTTCTCCTCCTGCCCCCAATCTCTCCCAGCATCAGAGTCTTTTCGAATGAGTCAACTCTTCCCATGAGGTGGTCAAAGTACTGGAGTTTCAGCTTTAGCATCATTCCTTCCAAAGAAATCCCAGGGCTGATCTCCTTCAGAATGGACTGGTTGGATCTCCTTGCAGTCCACGGGACTCTCAAGAGTCTTCTCCAACACCACAGTTCAAAAGCATCAATTCTTTGGTGCTCAGCTTTCTTCACAGTCCAACTCTCACATCCATACATGACCATTCTTTGTTGGCAAAGTAATGTCTCTGCTTTTGAATATGCTATCTAGGTTGGTCATAACTTTCCTTCCAAGGAGTAAGAGTCTTTTAATTTCATAGCTGCAGTCACCATCTGTAGTGATTTTGGAACCCCCCAAAATAAAGTCTGACACTGTTTCCCCATCTATTTCCCATGAAGTAATGGGACCAGATGCCATAATCTTCATTTTCTGAATGTTCAGTTTTAAGCCAACTTCTTCACTCTCCTCTTTCACCTTCATCAAGAGCTGTTTTAGTTCCTCTTCACTTTCTGCCATAAGGGTGGTGTCATCTACATATCTGAGGTTATTGATATTTCTCCCGGCAATCTTGATTGCAGCTTGTGCTTCCTCCAGCCCAGCATTTCTCATGATGTACTCTGCATATAAGTTAAATAAGCAGGATGACAATATTCAGCCTTGCCATACTCCTTTTCCTATTTGGAACCAGTCTGTTGTTCCATGTCCAGTTCTAACTGGTGCTTCCTGACCTGCATACAAATTTCTCAAGAGGTAGGTCAGGTGGTCTGGTATTCCCATCTCTTTCAGAATTTTCCACAGTTGATTGTGATCCACACAAAGGCTTTGGCATAGTCAATGAAGCAGAAATAGATGTTTTTTCTGGAACTCTCTTGCTTTTTCCATGATCCAGCGGATGTTGGCAATTTGGTCTCTGGTTCCTCTTCCTTTTCTAAAACCAGCTTGAACATCTGGAAGTTCATGGTTCACGTATTGCTGAAGCCTGGCTTGGAGAATTTTGAGCATGACTTTACTAGCGTGAGATGAGTACAATTGTGCAGTAGTTTGAGCATTCTTTGGCATTGCCTTTCTTTGGGATTGGAATGAAAACTGACCTTTTCCAGTCCTGTGGCCACTGCTGAGTTTTCCAAATTTGCTATCATATTGAGTGCAGCACTTTCACAGCATCATCTTTCAGGATTGGAATAGCTCAACTGGAATTCCATCACCTCCACTAGCGTTGTTCATAGTGATGCTTTCTAAGGCCCACTTGACTTCACATTCCAGGATATCTGGCTCTAGGTGAGTGATCGCACCATCATGATTATCTGGGTCATGAAGATCTTTTTTGTACAGTTCTTCTGTGTATTCTTGCCCCCTCTTCTTAATATCTTCTGCTTCTGTTAGGTCCATACCATTTCTGTCCTTTATCGAACCCATCTTTGCATGAAATGTTCCTTTGGTATCTCTGATTTTCTTGAAGAGATCTCTAGTCTTTCCCATTCTGTTGTTTTCCTCTATTTCTTTGCAATGATCGCTGAGGAAGCCTTTCTTATCTCTTTTTGCTATTCTTTGGAACTCTGCATTCAGATGCTTATATCTTTTCTTTTCTCCTTTGCTTTTCTAATAGTCTGTACTAAGTGTCATTTCAATTTAAATACCTAGAGTGACTTCAGTTTCCAAATGAATCCTTACCAAATCAACATTCATTACCTTCAGTGATTCTAAAAAAAGAACCTCAGATAGGAGAATCTGGAATTGGTTTTCTAATTTAGTTAGATTTGAAAGCAGTAATGATCTCATTATTAGTATATGTAAAGATACTAGTATGTGGTGGCAAAAAAAAAAAAATGGGCTTACAAATTTCCATCCTTACTGTGTGAATGTGGTCATAAAAACAGGACTTAAATGACCATATCACAGTGGCACCAAAACATAATTGTGGAAATGTGGATAAAGACTATGAACACAGGATGGCTAAGTCATATTGTAAAGAAGAGCTAGGAAACTACATACAGATTGTGGATTTTCAGATTAAGGCATAACCAACAACCAGAGAGCTCCTATGATTGCCCTCAAATAATATTTTCCACATAGGTTTAGACCAGCTTTACTAAAAATCAGAAGAAGAAGAAAAAAAAAAACTGATCCTCTGGGTCACTGAATTGCAATGTAGGGTGAATTCACAGCTTTATCAGATGTCTATCCTTAATGTGAAGACATTGATTAGAGAAGAACAGTTCCCTGAGAACTCAAATAGTGATACTTGTTTATCTTCTTAATAATGCAGCCACCTTGCTGTCCAAGATTCCACCGAGCCTATCTTGCCATAATAAGCCTACTTTCTGCCACTGCCTTCACTTTCTGAAGACCCTATACTGATCCCACTTGAGTGAGGTGGCTTGTAAGCTGATTCCTCTCAGGATCCATCCAAGCCACTTACTCTCAATACTTATAGATTGATAATTAGCAACCCAAGAAGACAAATTAAAGTCTATCCCAGCAGAAGGTACATGAACACCAGACAAATTGCAAACTTCTTCCAATATATTGGCAGAAACGTTTGAAGTATGTGAAATGATGGACTCAAGGATATTAGATCAAGGAAGAAGAACTTAATTTTGGATTTGTCCAAATTTACTAGTGTTGAGTATACTTTCTAGAGATTCTCAATTTAACGTATGAGCTTGGGCACAGAACGGTACTCATAGTGTGCTTGGTTGCTTAATAAAATACCAGCAACACAGGAAAGTAATCTGAGATACCAGACCTTCTTCGGCATGATGTAGGAGACTTCTAATGGCTCAGAAATGCATTGGTATTGGGAGAGTGCATAAGTAAGTTTCTGCCAGCAATTTCTAGGCAATTTCCTCAGAAGCCACTCTGCTTATAAGATGCAGGAAGCAGAAAACATAGATATGTGAGGTCTTGTGATTCTGACCCTTCGGTATTCCTGAAAGTCACTTTCTAATCTTTGTTCTGGCTTACAAAGATTTGATAAGCCTCCACTTCCCTAACATAAACTTCTTCCCATACCAATTGTCTAGGGTAGCTTCTGCGTTCTTTACCTAATTTGGATGACTTCCTTCCAAGATTCATCCTCATTTTAGACCACAGACATCACAGTCCTATCAGATGGTTAGCATTCAGATATTTGCGTATCTGGTCATGCTTCCTGCCTGAGTAAAAGACAGTTTCAGTAGTACTGGAAAATGATTTCAACACTACTAACCACAGAATTTCTTTAAGGCATTAAAATCTCTGGATCCAGACATCCATGCACACAGCTGCACCCCTGCCCTTACTCATTTGGTTATATGAGCCCATGCACTCTCATTTCTCCCTGAATTATTTTGAGTCAGGTTACTATCACTTGCAAACAAAAGCTCCAGTGAAAGCAAACAGACGTACACCTCGACACATGAGCAAGACTTCTGGCAAGAAGCTGAGTAGTTCAATACGCACAGGAGTAAGGCTGAAAATAAATGAATTTTTATCACATTCTATAAATAGTTGGTACTTACCCATTGCTCTATAAGCTGTCAAAAATGAGAAATATCACTATTAGAAAAATTATTCTCATGATATAAAAGGTAGAAAAATTCCATAAGACATCATGATGTTGATGACTCGTCAGTATGGAAATCTCAGAATTTTTATGGGTTTCTGCTAAGGACATGCATACACAGAACTGTTATATTACAAATGTATTTATAAATTTACATAAATTAGTATATTTTCACAGCATATATATATAAATGTTTATATTAATATCATTTATATGTAAACATTATATTTACAAATACCATTATATTTGCTCATATTTATAAATTCTATTATATATTATGCTTTTAGTCAATCCCTGAGCCATACTTCAGAGATCAACTATCAGGTTCAATAATTGATATATTATTGTAAATGTGTTAAATGGACTGATCATAAAATACACATATTTGACAAATCATTTGATGTTACAAAATTTTCTGGGAGATTAACAAGAAAAAATTCATACATGATAGACTATTCTGATTTTTTCAGGCATGAGCCCATACACTTTAGTACTAATGCAAAGTCATTGTTTCAGCTATAATGTCTTGTTATCAAAGGTAGGTCTAGAAGTAATAAAGTTACAAAGCTTTGTTATGCCAAGTGATTCTTATTTTACACTATCCAGTCGCCTTTAAGATCTGTATTCATTATCCAAAGGAGAAAGCAAATCACATCAGCATTCCTAATGACTGAAAGTGTGCTTTTAATAGAACTTTAAGGAGAAAGAAGCAGCAGCCATTTGCTCTGTATTTTTTCCTTTATTAAATGAAACAAACTTGCCAGTGCAAGTTTGAAATAAGTGAAACAAACTTGCCGGTACAGAATCTGATCTTATTTTGAAACTTACTAATCTTTTAGGAACATATATATTTATATAATTTATAATTAATTATGCATTATATGGACAAGAGCTATCTCTGCCCAGTTTATTACCTTTGAACTTCAATTTCCTGCCCAGGGGATAATAAGCAGAGACTGAATTTCAATAGTGAAATTCAAATCTATACTCAAATATTAAAGTTGAAAGCAACTAATTCAGAGTGTTTAACAGTCTCTTTAATTTTGAATCAGTCTGTGCTACTAAAAGTAGATCACCTTATCTAGATGCCACAGAAGACCAAATTAGTCTTTCAGGCCATTAATGCATTCTCTTTAAAATTACAGCCACATCTATTCAATGTTCTTCCAGTGACCTGAAAAGTAAATATACTTCCAAATGACTTAATTTACATTCCATAAATTTGGCAAATTTGTTATCTCTTTACTGCATTATAAAAGGTCCCCTTTTACTCAGCTCTTAGCTATCTTGCCCTCTTTATCAGGATCACTCTCATCAAATTTTATGCTTTATGTTCCTGGAATAAGGCTTACAGTTGCTTGAGTAAAACTTGCTGCTTTGACTTTTTCTTGCTCTTTTCTCATTACCCAATCAAATATTTGTCAGCTATTTACTCCCTCTTCGGTGGTATATTGCTATGCATGCATTCACACGACACACACACATACACACAAAATACAGTAAATCTTCAACAGATATTGAATATATGTGATAAAAGGGATAATTAAATGACTGTATGTGTGAGATGGATTTTCATTTATATATATATATACACATATATGATCTTCCATTAAATACACACTATGTGCAAATATATATGGAGAAGGCAATGGCATCCCACTCCAGTACTCTTGCCTGGAAAATCCCATGGATGGAGGAACCGGGTAGGCTGCAGTCCATGGGGTCGCTGAGGGTCGGACATGACTGAGCGACTTCACTTTCACTTTTCACTTTCATGCATTGGAGAAGGAAATGGCAACCCACTCCAGTGTTCTTGCCTGGAGAGTCCCAGTGACGGGGGAGCCTGGTGGGCTGCTGTCTCTGGGGTCGCACAGAGTCAGACACGACTGAAGTGACTTAGCAGCAGCAGCAAATATATATATTAGGTACATGGGGAATATAAAAATGAGTAAGAAAATATGACACTACCCTTGAAAGAGTTGGAAACTCAAACTGGTACAGTTTTTAAATAACTATAACATGAGACAATAAGAAGTAACTTCCACAAAGCAGGTACATATTGTGTCCATAGATATATAACAGAAGGAACAATTAATTCAACTGAGGAAATAGGAGCAATATCATGAGTGAAACATTTAATCTAAATCACAAAGGAATAAAACTTTAATGGGTATATAAAGAAAGAAAGGGCACTGGATAGCTTTTCTGTTTGCTTTGTTCTGCATTGCAACCATAAATTCAGAGGCATGTAAGAACATAGGATGGTGTGAGAAGGCTTTCCTGGCTGGAATTCAAATGCACAAAAAAGATGGATGTATTAGTTAGCACAATTGTTTCCAAGACATAAAAACAAATTGGAGCTAGTTTACAAAATAAAATTGGGATAGGACTAGGATAAATTTATCCTAAGAAAATAGAACTACCTCACAATTCAATGGATCTGCCATGTAAAAGAGAGATTATAACCAGGATGTGGAAACCCATCACGATGCTTTTTAAATCTCTCACTTTTTCTTCTCTTTAGATATCTGATTATTCTATTTTTCTCCCTTCTTCCTCAACATTATGGAAGATCTAATATGATTATACCATAATTCCCAAGTTTCCTGTTACAGTTCTTGCCATCAGTAGAAAAAAAAGGCATTGCACTGGTATCCAGGACTAATATTCTGGAAGATTCTGATAACCCTCCCATCATGGGTCACTTGTCCACTGGTCTTATATATGAAATGAAGTACATACACAGTCACCCCTCATCCTCAGGATGCAGCCTATTATTTTATACATATTAATACCTGGCAATAGAGATGTCTACTGAGGTTCAGGAGCTACTACAAATTCATCAATTAAATAACTGGGTCACCGGTACTATTAGGATATTGACATAGTCTGATAATCAGACTTGGGGGACTATTTTTAACCATCATATTATATGTTACTGCTTCACACACTTGGCCATTGCTTATCTGAGCAACAACTGTTTAAAAACTGATTGCTGGTATAGCTAGAGCAAGTTCATACCCCTACTATTTATATTTATATATATATATATATATATATATATATATATATATATATATATATTTAAAATTGCAATTGTTAGCCATGTCATGTCCACTAGTAAGAGTCACAGAAGTTATACAGTGTAGTTTAAGGTGGTAGTTTTCACTGTTTCTTCCAGGATGCACATTATAAAAAAATTTAATGAAATAAACAGCAAATTCAAACTTTCCAGCCTATTACAGAAAAAAAATCAATTTATTCCACAGAGTAGTTAATGAGATGTTTCACTATATAAAGAGGTTTACATAGTATATAAAAATAATTTTTATTTCAGAAATAGGGCTAGAGACTCTATATATTAATTACTACTCCGGGTGGTTAAGAGTAGAAAAGAAATTCCAGCACCCATGTGGAATTACAAAATACATCTTCTCTTTATAGACACCTAGGCTTAGTTAGATTTCCATATGCTCAAGAATGAAAAACAGAATAAATGCGGGGCCCCAAAAACTTCTGCATTATAAAAGACAAACAACAAAGGATACAAGAGGGTATAGAAAGACAAACTTTTCAAGCAAAATATTACAGCAAACATAGGAAAAAGAGGTTCAAAACATTTTTTATAGCTTTAATAAAACAGGAAAAAATATAGATCCTGCTTGAAATTATATATGCCTACACATTTCCATTTATATCTGTTTGCATTTAAAGAGGTGTGATGCATCTTTCTGCCTCTTTATAGTTGGCATTTTCTTTATGAGTAAAAAGCCAGATTTGCCAAGAAGAAAGTACGGTGGGAGGAATATTCTCCATTCAGGTCTCACTTAGATAAATTCTGCCTCCTCTCACCTATGGCATTGACTGTCTCTACTAGCTTTGGGTTTTAGTATTATTTACTAAAGTTTCACTTCAGCTTTTATAATTGATTGAATAATTGAAAAATTGTAATCTAGACATTAAGAATTCATGGGTATGCTGTATTTTATGATTTCAAAGTTGATAAAAACCTAGATGATGTCAAGGACCAAGGTGTAAAGATGGGCATAGGAGGCAGAATTCAGTGGAGGTGGAGCTCATGCATGCCAAAAAAAGTCAAAGATATGAAGCATAAATGCCAGAAGAATCAGCTTCATAGATCCTGAAGCCCCAGAAACCATTTTACATTCATAGGCACGAGCCATTGATAAATAGTAGATAACTACTAGATACCATTGCAAGAAGGTACAGTTATAATCAGATGACATGGCTGCAAAGAAAGACATTTTACATGTGAATGAATATGTAATGAGCTCTAATAAGAGAAGCTGAGAATACGCATTTTCAGAGTGATAATGACATCTAACATGGGAAAATGAGCACCATTCACTTAAGGGAGCTTCTTCAAAGAAAAGGCTTTCCTTATAGAAGAGTTCAGTTAAGACAACAACTCAGTTGCTTTAATGAAAAAATCATCTGTACTGATGCTGGACAGAGCCTCAAAAAGACTGGACAGAAGAGTTTGACATGGTGAATATATTTCTTAATAATTAATGAATACCAAACTCTACATCAAAAAACCCGAATATGGCAAATTACACTGATTTCCAAGCATTGGTTTCAACGGTAAACCCTAAGGGCAAAGCACCTGTGCTCATGAAGTTTAGTATAAGCCACACATATACCAAAAATTCTGCTTGCTTAGAGAGCATAAAATAAGATGCATTTGTTATCTGTAATATCTCCTTATGATACCATTTTGAAAGGACTATGTTAATCTCAGTGATATCTGCATCCTTAGTAACTTCTTCCCCCGCCAAAATTGGACCTAAAAATTGTTTAAATCGGTTTAGCTAGGACAATACACATAAACACCAGGTAAACACCAACAGTATTAAAGAATCATCAATAATAGATATTAAAAGTCTAAATTCATGACCTCTTGGTGAATGCCAATTTTTTCTTTAAAAAAGTGCTTCAATAAGCAATTGCAAAAAGGAATATGCACTCACATTTCTGAATTATACTTTCCCTATTACCACCATATAGGCACTATCTCCCAAAGGATGGTAAAATAATTATGCTCTCCTTAGAGGTGCTACAGTCCAAGGCATTATGTTGAAAACTGCATATGGTAAATAGCAAAAAAGTCTCTCATGACCAGCAGTGGGAATATGAGCAGTTCACTTCGCCTGTTTTGCAGGTCAGATGTTAAACTTTGTATCATCCTTGTATACACACCTCTGGAAAAGGCTATAAGTTTTTGTTTTTAATATACTGGGTGTTTAGGAAAAGAGTACTGTGGTTGACATATAAGAAAACCTGGAATTTTGGCAGTGGTTTTTCCTCAATAGTTACTGGCTATTTTACCACCATGAAAAACCACCTTTAATCTCTTAGGCTGAATGAAGTAAGCATTACCAAAATCAGCTATCCACAGATAATTTCTTTATCATCCCATTCTCTTCCCTTTTATTTTTCACTACCACTTGTTTGTCAGAAATTTATGTAGTTGCTTGTTTTGTGCCAGTCTCAGCCTATCAATAACCAATGATATGGCTGGAAATGGACCTCGTGGTTCTTACGATTGCAAGATACCTTCAGCAATAACCATCAGGAAACTTAGGAAATGGTTTATTACATACATGTTCTAAAGATTATATGGTACACCATAATCCACACAGCAGGCTGGCTGGGGGAAAGTACGAGCGTGGTTTTGGGGTTGTGCTTTTATCAGGATTAAAAGTGGAGGCCTAAGATTTCTGGAGCTCACTCTTTATTGGTGAATTTAAAACTTATGAGTGGGCAATTAAAAGCCCAGGAACAGAAAAAAACAAAAACAACAAAAACCAAGCTGCCCAGATAGTCAAAATAATCAGTTACTAAAATCACCCAAGATTTAAAACAAAGCAGCCTGGGGTAGGAGATCTGGCTCTTTCACGTGGCTGGTGCTCTGTTTATTGTAGATAATCATCACTGACGTGCATACTTGGCAAGCAAAGCTTAAACCAGGCATTTTCATTAAAAAAATAAAAAAGAAAAGGCCACCAGATTTTATATGACATTGCTGCACAAAGAATTTCTCTTTCTTTTTTCACTTAGATGAGCATTTGTTGAAGACAAACATGATTAGGAAAGGATGGGATGGCAAATGGGGACAGGAGAAAGAACCTGAGCCCAGACCTGGGTGTGAAGATGTGCTCACCAACCATGTCATATGTGTCAGGACTACAGGTAGACAAGTCTGACTATAGGGGAATAGTATAGTTTGTTTTCTTGAAAAAAAAATTAGTACTGAGTGTGAGAGTAGTGTTTCCTATGCCCAAATTATCTCAGTGAGCTCATTGACATTTTTTGGTTAATGTTTCTTATTATTAACCAATGCATTCATTAATAATTTCTTGATACTTCTATGTTACAGGGAAATGTAAGTTCCAGAGGGTGGAAACTAATGCTTAGCACTTTCATTTGCAAAATATTCAGTATAAATTCTGCACACCAAACAGAATATGTCTAGATTTGAACGACTGCAGAGCTTACTTGCAACACTGGCAATGCCCATTTATGGAAAATAAGAATCCTAACAACTTGTGTGTAATTGTACTTGTCAGCAGCACCTATAACTTGAATGTAAGTTTTGAAGGACTGCATTTATTATGTCAGAGGAAAATTAGCAGCTGCTCAAACGGGGATGGTAGAATTTTAATATAACATCTGCAAAACAGCTTTACATATCTAGAATCAGCTTTTTCTCATGCCAGAGAGTTTTCAGAGAGTTTCATTGATAAACTTCTCACTCCATATGTCTCATGCAGTATTTCATACTCTCTATAGTAACAGCTATTTTAACTGGTATGGCTAGACTCAAAAACCTTTATGTCACTGACGTTTATCCATCTCCTTTACATCCCCTTCAAATTAACCTCCAACATAAGTGCCATGTTTCTCTAACTGATAGCAATGTTCTACATTTCCACATTAGCAACTTATCAATATAGGCCTTCCCTGGTGACTCAGATGGTAAAGAATATGCCTGCGATGCAGCATATGCAGGTTCCATTACTGGGTCAGGAAGATACCCTAAAGAAGGGAATGGCTATCCACTTCAGTCTTCTTGCCTGGGAAACCCCATGGACAGAGGAGCCTGGCGGGCTACACACCATGGGGTTACAAAGATTCAGACACAAATGAACAACTAACACTTTCACTTTCAGATGTTTTAATAGGATATGTCTAGTTTTATAGTCTTTAATTTAATATATTTTAAAATATTATTTTTTTACATTACATTCTTTTCTCAGTGAATCTGTCTTGGAATTTGAAGAAAATGATAGCCCAGTAATAGAAAGTATACAAACTCTGTGACAATAAAACAAAATAAATTGAGATGAGAAAACTTAATAAGGAAACTGGTCTGAACATGAATAAAGGAGAGTATTATCCACATTCCTCAAGGAAATACAATTTCTTTCTTATCTCCAAAGCAAAGATGGTCATACTGAGATGCCAACAAAGGATACAAGCCCCAGACTGATATAACTGAGACAAATTTATATCCATTTTGTAGCAAATTGTAAAGAAATTTTTTAAAATAAATGAATGGAAATAGAGGATAGATGAGACACCTGTCCAAGAAAGAGACCACAGATTTTATTTACCTCATGTTTTCAGCTTTGAGGGAAAGTATTGCCGTATCTGACTGAAATCACCCAGGAATGTAGGGCTGAAGTCTGGCAGACAGTAGTCACAAAGTGGGCTGATGTAGTGAAGATATAAGTTGGTGACCCCATTTGAGATGGTGAAAAACTGCATGGACAAATGGGAACAGGCAGAGTTTCCAATAAAATACCTGAAGGCAAAAAATGGGAAAGTAAAGGCTAAACTCCTAGAAAAAAATCAACTGTTACAGAGTTTAAGGAATTAAGTACACGAAAAGAAATAAATGAAAATCTGAAAAAGAAAAACAATACTCTTGATAAATTCTCAAATAAAGAAAAACAGACATCAAAAACATCTCACCAACTGTGTCAGAACCTCCTCACTATAACACTCTCATCCAAACTCATTAAAGCATCTAGTTAGGTAAATAGTTAAAATTTAGGTTAATAGTTACACATTTATTAAAATTTGTCCTTGTTAGATAGTTTACAGTTAGTAGCTCATAGTTTGGGAGAAGGCAATGGCACCCCACTCCAGTACTTTTGCCTGGAAAATCCCATGGACGGAGGAGCCTGGTAGGCTGCAGTCCATGGGGTGGCTAAGAGTCAGACACGACTGAGCGACTTCACTTTCACTTTTCACTCTCATGCATTGGAGAAGGAAATGGCAACCCACTCCAGCGTTCTTGCCTGGAGGATCCCAGGGACGGGAAGCCTGGTGGGCTGCCGTCTATGGGGTCGCACAGAGTAGGACACGACTGAAGCGACGCAGCAGCAGCTCATAGCTCAACCTTATTTTGAAAACTTTATCAGAAATCCACAGGAAATTGTATGAAAGTAAATTTTAAAAACTAGAAATATTTTGCAAAAGGAAAGATAATAATAAACGTGCACTTAGATTTACTAACTTGATAACAGAAGTTAGTTAAAACTGTAAATCTTGAAATATGATATTTAGTGATATTTATAACTCAAGGCAAAAGCAACCTGACATGGAAAAAGCTAAAGAGAAAATCAGATGCAAAGACATTAAATGATTCCACTGCCTTATTCAAAAATGTTAAGAAATAATCATTTGAAAGTAAGATTTGTGTCAACACATGCATATTCTATGATATGCTGATATTCAGAGATCAGGGATTGAAGTGTGGACAGTTTTTCAAGGATATTGTTAGTTGCCTAAACTTTATACTGATTATTTGATAAATATTATATTTGGCAATTACTTTTCCTGCTTTATGTGGTATCTTCAGCTCCATTTGCTAGCTCCTTGACTCATTCTAAGGATGGGTCTTGTATGAAGAAGCTTTAAATATGCAGGCTTTCTTTAGCAAGGCATTGGCTCACGTGATAAAGAGTCTGCCTGCCAGTGCAGGTAGACCTAGGTTCAATCCCTGAATGGAAGATCCCCTGGAGAAGGGAATGGCAACCCATTCCAGTATTCTTGCCTGGTAAATCCCATGGACAGAGGATCCTGGTGAGCTATAGTCCATGGAAGCACAAAGATTCGGACACAACTGAGTGACTAAACACTTTTCTTTAGCAAGCCGCTGAATTCCAGTTCATAATGCCCTGGTTGTTTACATTTATTATTTAATGTTAAAGTTACTGTCACATTTTCAGTGTTTGCCTAAAGAACTCTTAATGTCAACATGTAAAATGTCACTTTCTATCAGGATGCACCTGCTATGAGCAACATAATTCTTAGATATATCACAATCCAATTTGTTTATTCTTTTAGGGAAAAAAAACAAAAACAGCTATCATCTTGCCAAAGGGTATGAGTACGCAGTATATCAAAGTGTTTGAATAGACAAGGAGAAAGCAAGGAATTAAGACGACGACAAAGGAGGAGAATCCAGGGATTCCAGTGATTTTTCTTTCTTTAAAGAACATAAAAATAAGTTACTAATAAATACAACTAAAGAGGAAATATATTTTTTCTTTAAATCTTTATTAAATGTATTATATAAAAAATCCAGCTTTATCCTTGCCATACTTGAGAAAATAATTGCCCATAAAAAAGAAATTTATCACTTTTTTGCCTTTGGATGCTTGCTAGAAATCAGTCTTTAGCAGGGAAAAAAATTCAGACTCTAAACAATACTCAGATTATCTGAGTAATGTGAAGATCATTAGATACTATAAAAATAAATATTATAATTCTAAGTGGATATTTAGGAATGTCTATTCCTTTTTATTCTGAAAGACATACAGAGTAGACTCTGGAGTCAGCCTGCTGCTGCTGCTAAGTCCCTTCAGTCGTGTCTGACTCTGTGCAACCCCACAGACGGCAGCCCACCAGGCTCCCCTGTCCCTGGGATTCTCCAGGCAAGGTGGAGTCAGCCTACCAAGTACTAAACTCTCATACCACAACTAACCAGAATGAGACAAGTTACATAAATTCTCATGTACAAACTGGAAGTAATAACAATATCTACTGCAAAGAGATTAAATGGAAAAATACGTATCAGGTACTTAAGGACTATACTAATCACAAGTAAATACTTGGGCAATTATTACCTGAATTTAAGGTCCAACTCATAATAAACATTTAATATACAATGGAGGTTTTTTAATTGCTAATGTTGTTGTCATTATTAGTCACTCAGTCATGTCTGACTCTTTGCGACCCCATGGATGATTGCCCACCAGACTCCTCTGACATGGAATTTCCCATGCACGAATACTGGAGTGGGCTGCCATTTCCTCCTCCAGGGAATCTTCCTGACCCAGGGATCAAACCTGGGTCTCCTGCATTGCAGGCAGATTCTTTACTGTCTGAGCCACCAGGAAGCCCTAATTGCTAATAGTCAACATTTATACTTGAAAGCTTGGTTTATTTTGCCATGATCTCTTTGTTCTAATAGCCATCAATTAGTAACCATTAACTTAATCAGTGATTTCAGTTTTCATATGGCACAAGGACAGTGTACATGTATGTTGCCATTTAATTCAAGTTTCAAGTAGAAAGTTCCCCTTTTAAGAAGCAAATCAATTGGCTGAATAATTATATTCTGTTGTAAAATTCACGTGATCACTGTTATATAGCATACTTTTGAAGAGTGCAAACACTAAAAAAGTTATATTCTGTTTGAAGTACTTTGTCAACATCTTTTTCCCTCTTAATTTACTGGATCAACTTCACATAATTGGTTGGAAAGCTATAAGACCACAAATCAGCTGACTCTGGGTTGATGAGAAGAGGAATTTTCTTGGATGGGCATGATCTAGTTGAGTGAGACATTAAAAGGGACTGGGCCCTTATTAAAAAGAGAAATTCAAAGCAAGACAGGTTGTCCCATTACCCTAAGGTTTCTAGAAAATTGCTCCATGAAACTTCTATTATCACCCAAAATCTTGTCTGACTAATCTTTACTACCACTACTACTACTACTAAGTCGTTTCAGTCATGCCCGACTCTGTGCGACCACATGGACTGCAGCCTACCAGGCTTCTCCATCCATGGGATTCTCCAGGCAAGAACACTGGAGTGGGTTGCCATTTCCTTCTCCAATGCATGAAAGTGGAAAGTGAAAGTGAAGTCGCTCAGTCGTGTCTGACTCTTAGCAACCCCATGGACTGCAGCCTACCAGGCTCCTCCATCCATGGGATTTTCCAGGCAAGAGCACTGGAGTGGGGTGCCATTGCCTTCTCCCCAGAAGACTCTAGCTACTTTTAAAAAACAGAACTAGAGACCTCTGACCCACCAACACTAAACTCAGCTCCTTGCCAGACTACCTGGGCTGTTAAACATCTGTTTTGTCATAACAATGGTTTAAAGGACCTGCCGTCCTCACATTTTTTTTTTTTTAATATAAGGTTTGTTCTGTTGAAAATGATTAACATTTTAAGCAGAGGAAAGAAAAGCCATCTACCAGATTAAATTTTAAAAGGATTTTGTTATTTGACTAATCTTTAGCCACAGAGAACTCATCTGGCTAGGATCCAGTCTCAAAGCCCCCTGTTATTTTTTCCACATGAGAACATGAAACTGCATGTACTGTCTGACCTTCCAGAAGTCAAAGCATTCGAAGCCTATAGAGAGCCCTTTCTCAGCAGAGCATTTCCACTCCACACTATTCTATCATGTTGCAGCTCTTTACAAGAAAAGTGAAACTGTGTTTTCTACTCAGAACGAAAATCTGTTTTATACATTGGTCTACATTATTCTGCCACTTCTAGAATACACTTGGACGATTTTCACCAAGAGTAGGTATGTCTCTCTCTGAATTACTTTAAGTAAAATTAACTTATATGTATGTAGATATATACATGTGTATATAAATATATATATACACATATATGGACTAAAAGGCTTGGACACTGTGGTAAGGAGTCACACCAACAAAAAGAAGCAAAAAATTCGGATGCTGTATACCCATGGGCCATGGCCTTTCACAAAGTATTGCTTTCTGGCATTTCTATTGTCTTCCTTTCCCAAAAGGCAGGACTTGATCAATCTCACTTGCACATGTATAGAATAAGCCTCTCTCTTCAGCCTCACTGACCTCCAGGCTCAGGCACAGTGAAATCCCAAAAAAGAAGAAGACATTTTACACTTTAATGTAAATTGGTTTACCTCCTCACTTATTTTAACATTGTCATTTCATAAAATGATTTTACCTCAACTTCTACATAATCAAAAGATCATTACAATATTTTCCCCAAAATAAACATTAGTCTTCTCCAAAGATGAATGCCAGGAGAAATATCAATATAAACTCAGATGCGCAGATGACACCACCCTTATGGAAAAAAGCAAAGAACTAAAGAGCCTATTGATGAAAGTGAAAGAGGAGAGTGAAAAAATGGCTTAAAACTCAATATTCAGAAAACTAAGATCATGGCATCCAGTCCCATCACTTCATGCAAATAAATGGGGAAACAATGGAAACAGCGACAGACTTTATTTTTTGGGACTCCAAAATCACTGCAGATGGTGACTGCAGCCATGAAATTAAAATTCTTGCCTCCTGGAAGAAAAGCTACGACCAACCTAAACAGCATATTAAAAAGCAGGCATTACTTTACCAACAAAGGTCTGTCTAGTCAAAGCTATGGTTTTTCCAGTAGTCATGTATGGATGTGAGAGTTGGACTATAAAGAAAGCTGAGCACCAAAGAACTGATGCTTTTGGACTGAGATGCTGGAGAAGACTCTTGAGAGTCCCTTGCACTGCAAGGAGATCCAACTAGTCAATCATAAAGGAAATCGGTCCTGAATATTCACTAGAAGGACTGATGCTGAAGCTGAAACTCTAGTACTTTGGCCACCTGATGCAAAGAACCGACTCAATGGAAAAGACCCTGATGCTGGGAAAGATTGAAGGCAGGAGAAGAAGGGGATGACAGAGGATGAGATGGTTGGATGGCATCGCCAATGCAATGGACATGAGTTTGAGTAGGCTCCAGGAGTTGGTGATGGACAGGGAAACCTGGCGTGCTGCAGTCCTTGGGGTCACAAAGAGTCACACACAACTGAGTGACCGAACTAAACTGAAAGATGAATTAGAACACTGCTGCAGCCAATTGAAAATAATTTTTACCCATTTCTACTCTTCCAGATTGCAAATATTGAAATATAACTTCACCAACAACATTCATTGAAAGTTTGATATATCTAAAGAGGTATTTGAGCTCAAAAATTGAAAGTAAGTATTGTAAAAAAAAAAAAAAAACTTAATTACAATGCACCATAATTTCATCATAACTCTCAGGGATAAAGCAAATCTCCATTTCTAGAACATAGGTATATGCATTTGGATTACTGAAGTAAAGACTCTCTGTGTTGGTAATTATATTTAATGAGCTCAAATGGATTTGATATATAGCATCAGCTAACACCCAAAAGATTAGCAGAGGTTAGTGCTGATAGTTAAGAATGGCTAAACTAGCTCTGAGTGTGTAATTACAATTATGATTTCTTAGTTGCCTCATTTCACCAATTGATTCATCCCTCTGTCTTAAAACAATTATTTCCTTTAGCATGATTCCCTATTCCTGTAAAGAGCATTTCTTTGACCTCTCATCCTCATAGCAGCAAATTGCCCTGCAGTTACAAAATGAAGTTTCTCTAGAACTTTATATAAGCTGAAGGCCAAGGACCATATTAAATTGGAGAATGCATATTCAGACTAAAGTCATGTAAATGCAAACTCCTCAGGCACATGCTCAGTCACTAAGTTGTGCTTGACCCTTTTGTGACCCCATGGACAGCAGCCCACCGGGCTCCTCTGTCAATGGGATTCCACCAGGCAAGAATACTGGAGTGGGTTGCCTTTTCCTACTCCAGAGACTCTTCTTGAGCTAGAGATCGAAACTGTGTCTCCTGCATTACAGGTGGAAGTTATCAATACACATGGTTTAGGAGTCAAATCGTATCAAGAAGATTATACTGAAAATTGCCCCTTTTCAAATCCTGTTTTCCCCACCCCTCCATTCCTCTCCCCAGAAACCACCAGCTTTTACTCAGATTCTTATTTTAATTAGCACTTTATTTTAAAATACTTGTATTGCTAATTAAAATAATCAAAAACATAATTTTTTATTTACTTTATGCTATGAGGGATGAAAATTAAGTAATCTGATAATAAGCCCAGCTGTCCTTCTCTATCTTCTCCAAGTATTATGTCACTATTCTCCATTAAAACTTACAAGAACATTTATGGCAATATGTCTTTGTGTGTTCACAGCCAAGACAAGTAGAATACTATCACTACATTTCTCTTCTTTGAATGGCAGTACTTCATCTTTTCTTGTGATTCTAATTGTCCTTTTTGGCAATATATTGTACTCACAAATTCCATTATATCAGGCTTTTCATCATTCTTAGAAGAGATATCTTTAGTAGATTGTGTTTGTTTTCATGACTTAAAAAACAAAAGAAATACACAAATAAAAAGACACAGAAGGGAAAGGCTTCCTGTCTTTCAGTTGTCTCTCTGTTTATGTTCCATAACAACCCATCTGTTCCATGCACACATATCAGCTGTCGTTGTTAGTTCCGAAGTCCTGTCCAAATCTTGTGACCCTATGGACTGCAGCCCTCCAGGCTCCTCGGTCCATGGGATTTCCTAGACAAGAATACTGGAATGGATTGCCATTTTCTTCTCCAGGGGATCTTCTTGACCCAGGGATCGAACCTGTGTCTTATGCATTACAGGCAGATTCTTTACCACTGAGCTACAAGGAAAGTCCACACATATCAGTAAACAATGTTTACATTGCTGCATAACCTTTTAGAGTCAGCCATATATACAAAAAGCCAATATATATACTTATTGATTCCTTTTGTATAATGGCAGGAAATCACATATATTTTCTGAATCTAATTTTTAAACTTTATATTGTTTTTATTTATATCAGTTCAGTTTAATCTCTCAGTCATGTCCGACTCTGCAACCCCATGGACCGCAGCACACCAGCCTTCCCTGTCCATCACCAACTCCAAAACATGTTCAAACTCAGGTCCACTGAGTCAATGATGCCATCCAGCCATCTCATCCTCTGTCATCCCCTTCTCCTCCTGCCTTCAATCTCTCCCAGCATCAGGGTCTTTTCCAATGAGTCAGTTCTTTGCATAGGGTGGCCAAAGTTTTGGAGCTTCAGTTTGAGCATTTCAATGAATATTTAGGACTGATTTCCTTTAGGATTGACTGTGTGGATCTCCTTGCAGTCCAAGGGATTCTCAAGAGTCTTCTCCAACACCACAATTCAAAAGCATCAATTCTTGATGCTCAGCTTTCTTTATAGTCTAACTCTCATATCCATATATGACTACTGTAAAAAAAAAAAAAACAGCTTTGGCTATATGGAGTTTGTAGGCAGAGTAATCTCTCTGCTTTTTAATATGCTGTCTAGGTTTGTCATAACTTTTTCCCCAAGGAGCAAGCATCTTTTAATTCCATGGCTGTAGTCACCATCTGAAGTGATTTTAGAGCCAAAGAAAAGAAAGTCTGTCACTGTTGCCATTGTTTCCCCATCTATTTGCCATGAAGTGAAGGGACCAGATGCCATGATCTTAATGTTTTGAATGTTGAGTTTCAAGCCAGCTTTTTCAGTCTCTTCTTTCACTTTCATCAAGAGGCTCTTTAGTTCCTCCCCACTTTCTGCCATAAGGGTGGTGTCATCTTCACGTCTGAGGTTATTGATATTTCTCCCAGCAATCTTGATTTCAGCTTGCACTTCATCCAGCCTGGCATATCACTTGATGTGCTCTGCATGTAAGTTAAATAAGCAGGGTGACAATATACAGCCTTGATGTACTCCTTTCCCAATTTGGAACCAATATGTTGTTCCATGTACAGTTCTAACTGTTGCTTCTTGACCTGCATACAGAGTTCTCAGGTGGCAGGTCAGCGGTCTGGTATTACCAAGTCTTTAAGAATGTTCTGAAGTTTGTTGTGATCCACACAGTCAAAGACTTTAGGATAGTCAATGAAGCAGACGTTTTTCTGAAATTCTCTTGCTTTTTCTATGATCCAGCGGATATTGGCAATTTGATCTCTGGTTCCTCTGTTCTAAATCCAGCTTGAACATATGGAAGTTCTTGCCTCACATACTGTTGAAGCCTGGATTGGAGAATTTTGAGCACTACTTTGCTAGCATGTGAGATGAGTGCAATTGTGCAGTACTTTGAATATTTTTTTGGCATTTCCTTTCTTTGGGATTGGAATGAAAACTGAACTTTCCCAGTCCTGTGGCCACTGCTGAGTTTTCCAAATTTGCCGGCATATTGAGTGTAGCACTTTCACAGCATCATCTTTTAGGATTTGAAAGAGCTCAGTGGGAATTCCATCACCTCCACTAGCTTTGTTCATAATGATGCTTCCTAAGGCCCCCTTGACTTCACACTCCAGAATGTCTGGCTCTAGGTGAGTGATCATACCATTGTGGTTATCTGGGTCATTATGATTTTTTTGTATATTTTTTGTATATCTTAAGATATATTTTGCCTATCTTTCTGTGTATTCTTGCCACCTCTTCTTAAAATCTGCTTCTGTTAGGTCCATAACATTTCTGTCCTTTATGTGCCCATCTTTACATGAAATGCTCCCTCAGTATCTCTAATTTTCTTGATGAGATCTCTAGTCTTTCCCATTCTATTGTTTTCCTCTATTTTTTTTGCACTGTTAACTTAGGGAAGCTTTCTTATCTCTCCTTGCTATTCTTTGGAACTCTGCATTCACGTGGATATATCTTTCCCTTTCTCCTTTCCCTTTTGGCTGTCTTCTTCTTAGATACTGGTAAGGCCTCCTCAGACAACCATTTTGCCTTTTTGCATTTCTTTTTCTTGGGGATGGTTTTGATCACCACCTCCTGTACAATGTTATGAACCTCTGTCCACAGTTTTTCAGGCACTCTATCAGATCTAATCCCTTGAATCTATTTGTTATGTCCACTGTACAATCATAAGAGATATGTTTTAGGTCATACGTGAATGGTCTAGTGGTTTTCCCTACTTTCTTCTGTTTAAGTCTGAATTTGACAATAATTAGACTTAATGGAACCCCACTCTAGTACTCTTGCCTGGAAAATTCCATGGATGGAGGAGCCTGGTAGGCTGCAGTCCATGGGGTCACTAAGAGTCAGACACGACTGAGCCACTTCACTTTCACTTTTCACTTTCATGCATTGGAGAAGGAAATGGCAACCCACTCCACTGTCCTTGCCTGGAGAATCCCAGGGACAGGGGAGCCTGGTGGGCTGCCGTCTACGGGGTCGCAC
Organism: Bos taurus; assembly: GCF_002263795.3. Taxonomy (NCBI): domain Eukaryota; kingdom Metazoa; phylum Chordata; class Mammalia; order Artiodactyla; family Bovidae; genus Bos; species Bos taurus. Next base: position 31,010,823 of record NC_037336.1, read on the forward strand.
AGAGTTAGACTTGACTGAAGCGACTTAGCAGCAGCAGCAGACTTAATTCATGATCTGAGCCACAGTCAGCTTCTGATCTTATTTTGCTGACTGTATAGAGCTTCACCTGCATCTTCAACTGCAAAGAATATAATCTAGGTTTGTCATAGCTTTTCTTCCAAGCAAGTGTCTTTTTATTTCATGGCTGCAGTCACCATCTGCAGTGATTTTGGAGCCCCCAAAAATAAAAGTCTGTCACTGTTTCAATTGTTTCCCCATCTATATGGCATGAAATGATGGGACCGGATGCCATGATGTTAGTTTTTTTGAACTTTACATACAGAAAAATCAATATTTTTTGTTTGTTTGTTTCTGGTGCTGCTACCATTATAATCAATGTACAGAATATCTCCCTTTGCTGCTTCTTTCTAGTTCTACCACCCTTGGAAACTACTAATCCTGTTCTGTTTCCCTATTATGTTGCCTTTTGGAAAATGCCAAATAAACGAACTCATATAAATCTTAGCATTTATTTCTGATTTTTAAAATTTACTTTTATGTATTTGAGATTTATCCATATTTTTGATGGTATCACATTTTATTCTTTTTATTTGAGTTGTAGTCCATTGTAAGGATGGACCACAGTATGATTCTGCATTCACAAGATATAGCTTGATTTTTCTGTATTGTGATTATGAATAAATACTTGCTCACTTAAAAATGCTTTCCAGTATGTATAATGATCATAGCCAAGCAAGAGAACACAATTTGTATTAAATATTTGGTGGGAAGTGAAGTAAAATAACAAATACTGAAGATGTTCCTCAAGAGAATGGTATTAGGATTAGGTAGAAACGTGAATAATTTAAGTATGGTAGCCAAAGAGAATGTCAAGTGTGTGAGTACAGAAGAATATCTGAATATAAAATATGTGGTAATGAGAATGTTCAGTTATGATGGCTTCAGTTTTCTCAGTGATACAGGAAGCAAGGTACATGCCTGCTGTGTGTGTGTGTGTGTGTGTGTGTGACTCCCACAAAGCAAAAAAAACGTATGGATGGTTTCACTTGTGAAGTCAATTGAATAAAATATTTAAGGAAATAGCAACAGCAATATTATACATAATATTTCAGAAAATAAAAGGAGTGTAATCTTTCCAACTCATGATATAAAGCTAGTATAGTCCTATTACAAAATTTGACAAAAATATAAAAAGTATATTATAGTCATTTCCCTTAGAACACAAAGAAGAAAAATACCAAGATAAAAGCAAATCAAAATCAGAAATATTAAATGAGATATATTATTATGATAAAGTAATATGTATGCCAAGAGTACAAAATTAGTATAATAAAATCTATCAATATTATATCACAAAGAATAAAGGAGAGAAGACCTATATGATCATTTCAATAAATGTAGATATTATGGTTGGAATAAAATCAACACCCATTTGTAATGAAAATTATCAGCGAACTGATAAAGAGCATTTATGGAAAATCAACAGTTAGCATCATATATAAATGTTAAATATTTAATGCTTCCCGTAAAGCTGGGGGAAAGACACGAATGCCTGCTCTTGTCACTTGCATCCAGTATCATCCTGGAGACACTAGCCATTGTGATTAAAAACAGAAAAGAAAGGAAAGTTATTAAAATTTGAAAGAAAGAAGTAAAATTATCTCTATTGGCACTTAACAATGTTTTATTGATACATTAAAATATATGGAATATAAAAAGTGCCTAAGCCTATTATTTGAAATAAGAAAGGTTGCACAATGCAATGCTACTCAAAATTCAAATCTATTCATAGATACTGGCAACAAAAATTTCAACATAAAAATTTAAAGCATTGCTTGATTGAATTGTAGTTAATTATATGTGTGCTAAAATATTTAATGGGAAGCATGTTGATGTATTTGCTCTCAAAGTCACCAAAATGATTGCTCTGTGGATGGATAAAAGGATAGTTTTTAACAAATAGAGAATAACACAATATTAATGGTAGAATCTTAGTTGTGGATATATAAATGAATATTCACCATAAATTCATTCTAATTGCTATATACTTGAAATTTTTCATAAAATTTTGGAAAAACATCACCATTGCCATCTTCTCTATAAATTCCCTTTTGGCCAATTTATCCAAAAAGCAAATGATTTTAGTTTTCCTCTGATAGCTTGGCCTATCTTAGACACTTGTATGAATGAAATCATTGTGTCTTGCTTCCATTACTCAATATGCTGACTTTCATTGGTGAGTAATATTCCACTTTATGAATATATCATAGTAGAATTATCTATTATCTAATTGATGGCCATTTGTATTGTTCCAATTACTGATTATTATAATTAAAATTCTGTCATGGTAATTACTCTCCAGGGTTTCTATTATGCAGGCAGTATGGAGAATGACTGGACTATGTGGTTATTAAAACTCTTTTACATTGGAAAACTTGGTTAATGGCTATCTAGGGCAAGATTTGAGAGAAAATAATCAGTGCTACAGTTTCAGCCCTACTTCTGTGACACAGATGTCTCACAATCTATTAATATATATCTAACTGGTGTACACTGTCTAATTAGAAATGATTAAGGAAATAAACAGGCTCAAAGGCTCATATGTGTCAGATTTTAACAAATTCTTAAAACATAGTTGTTTAAAGTAAGTGTGAAAAACAATGCCTTGTGTATTGCTAATCACATGAGCTTAACATTATGAACATATCTCAAATAATCATAACCTCGTCTATATGAAATAGGAATGCAATTCACACAGAACGTAAGTAGACTCCTGGGGATTATAACTGAAACAGTTGGTTAGAAAAACTAATCATTATTTTAATCTATCAATTTCAAGCAGTTCTATTATTTGGATAGAAGTAGTGACAAGCAAAAAAAAAAAAGGCCACACATCATGAGTTTGAAAAATATAGCTAGGTAGAACCACTACACAGAGAAGGTAATGGCACCCCACTCCAGTACTCTTGCCTGGGAAATCCCATGGACAGAGGAGCCTGGTAGGCTGCAGTCCATGGGGTCGCGAAGAGTTGGACGTGACTTATGTGACTCAGCAGCAGCAGCAGAACCACTACAACCAAATTAAAAAGAAGTCCTTATTGATACTCTGTTGATGAGTCTCTGAAATTATAATGACTGGGTTTTTTAAGCACAGTAGCAAAATGAGTAACATTGGGAAGCACAATATAAATTTGTCCCCATAAAAGATTTATTTTTTAAAAAAGAATTGCATAAAGAGACAAAACAATCTGTATGAATCTTAGAAATATAAAAATAAGTAGAGAACAGATTCTTCCAAAGGTTACACATAGTGTGGTAATCTTTTTTATAAAATTGCAAACAACTGAGAGCAAAAAAGGAATTTTTAAGTAATTCATATAGGAAAAAAAAGTCTAAATAAAAATGGAAAGCAGAGTATTTGGAAGGCTTTTTTTTTTTTTTTTTAAATTTATGCTTACCCATGAGTAGAAATACAGGACAACATTATAGTTTGGGATCACTAAATAGACCAATGTGGTGATATAATATTGACAAAAAAAAGCATGACCTGAATTCTGAGAGCAAGTAGTTTTTCCTTTAGCGGGTTGGAGATAGAACAGGTACAAGATCTTCAAAGAAGAGGAAAACCACATTATTCAGTGAGTCACCAAAGGAAATGGGTTTCATCTCATTCATAGCTGGAAGGAGGGCCAGTCCTAATCAACCATCATGATACTCATCACAGCAAATCTAAATCTCCAATTTTCAAACTAATTATGAGTAAAATACAGGATAAATCCACTTGACATATAAATTGATCTGGATGACTACTAAAGTGTCATCACTTCATAAGCTGGCACAATCTTCAGAATGACTGTTGTAACAAGGAGCTTTTCATGTGTTCCTGAATTCAGTTCAGTCGCTCAGTTGTGTCCAACTCTTTGCGACCTCATGGACTGCAGCACGCCAGGCCTCCCTGTCCATCACCAACTCCCCGAGTTTACTCAAACTCATGTCCATTGAGTAGGTGATCCCATCCAACCACCTCATTCTCTGTCATCCCCTTCTCCTCCCACTTCAATCTTTCCCAGCACCAGGATCTTTTCAAATAAGTCAGTGTTTCCCATCAAGTGGCCAAAGTTTTGGAGTTTCAGCTTCAACATCAGTCCTTCCAATGAGCACTCAGGACTGATCTCCATTAGGATGGACTAGTTGGATCTCCTTGCAGTCCAAGGGACTCTCAAGAGTCTTCTCCAACACCAAAGTTCAAAAGCATCAATTCTTCGGTACTCAGCTTTCTTTATATTCTAACTCTTACATCCATGCATGACTACTGGAAAACTATAGCTTGGACTAGATGGACCTCTGTTGGTAAAGTAATGTCTCTGCTTTTTAATATGCTGTCTAGGTTGGTCATAACTTTCCTTCCAAGGAGTAAGCGTCTTTTAATTTCATGGCTGCAGTCACCATCTGCAGTGATTTTGGAGCCCCCAAAAATAGTCTCTCACTGTTTCCACTGTTTCCCCATCTATTTGCCATGAAGTGATGGGAACAGTGCCATGATCTTAGTTTCCTGAATGTTGAGCTGTAAGCCAACTTATTTCACTCTCCACTTTCACTTAAAGACTCTTTAGTTCTTAACTTTCTGCCATAAGGGTGGTGTTATCTGCATATCTGCGGTTATTGATATTTCTCCTGGCAATCTTGACTCCAGTTTGTGCTTCTTCCAGCCCAGCATTTCTCATGATGTACTCTGCATATAAGTTAAATAAGCAGGGTGACAATATATAGCCTCGATGTACTCCTTTTCCTATTTGGAACCAGTCTGTTGTTCCATGTCCATTTCTAACTGTTGCTTCCTAACCTGAATGCAGATTTCTCAAGAGGCATGTCAGGTGGTCTGGTATTCCCATCTCTTTCAGAATTTTCCACAGTTGATTGTGATCCACAGAGTCAAAGGCTTTGGCATAGTCAATAAAGCAGAAATAGATGTTTTTATGGAACTCTTTCTTTTTTGATGATCTAGCAGACGTTGGCAATTTGATCTCTGGTTCCTCTGCCTTTTCTAAAACCAGCTTGAACATCTGGACATTCATGGTTCACGTACTATTGAAGCCTGGCTTGGAGAATTTTGAGCATTACTTTACTAGCATGTTTGAGCATTATTTGGCATTGCCTTTCTTTGATACTGAAATGAAAACTGATCTTTTCCAGTCCTGTGGCCACTGCTGAGTTTTCCAAATTTGCTGGCATATTGAGTACAGCACTTTCACAATATCATCTTTTAGGATTTGAAATAGCTCAACTGGAATTCCATCACCTCCACTAGCTTTGTTCATAGTGATGCTTCCTAAGGCCCAGTTGACTTCACATTCCAGGATGTCTGGCTCCTGGTGAGTGATCACACCATTGTGATTATCTGGGTCATGAATATCTTTTTTGTACAGTTCTTCTGTGTATTCTTGCCACCTCTTCTTAGTATCTTCTGCTTCTGTTAGGTCCATACCATTTCTGTCCTTTATTGAGCCCATCTCTACATGAAATGTTCCTAGTTATTGCATAATAATGCATAGAGGTTGATAGCTTTTCTAGAGAACCTCATGCTATCCCTTGGGGCGACCCAGCCTTGAGTAGCTGGAGGCAAATTATTGATATGAAGTTCAGTTCAGTTCACTCACTCAGTTATGCACAACTCTTTGTGACTCCATGGACTGCAGAACGCCAGGCCTCCCTGTCCATCACCAACTCCCAGAGTTACTCAAACTCATGTCCATCGAGTCAGTGATGCCATTCAGCTGTGTCATCCTCTGTCATCCCCTTCTCCTTCTGCCTTCAATCTTTCCTAGCCTCAGGGTCTTCTCAAATTAGTCAGTTCTTCGCATCAGGTGGCCAAAGTTTGGAGTTCAGCTTCAGCATCAGTCTTTCCAATGAGCACTAAAGACTGATGTTCTTTAGGATAGACTGGTTAGATCTCCTTGCACTCCAAGGACTCTCAAGAGTCATCTCCAACATCACAGTTCAAAAGATTCGATTCTTCTGTGCTCAGCTTTCTTTATAGTCCAACTCTCACATCCGTACATGACTAAGGGAAAAACCATAGCTTTGACTAGATGGACCTTTGTTGGCAAAGTAATGTCTCTGCTTTTGAATATGTTGTCTAGGTTGGGCATAATTTTTCTCCAAGGAGTAAGTGTCTTTTAACTTCTTGGCTGCAGTCACCATCTGCAGTGTTTTTGGAGCCCAAAAAATAAAGTCTCTCACTGTTGCCACTGTATCCCCATCTATTTGCATGAATGATGGGACCAGATGCCATGATCTTAGTTTTCTGAATACTGGATTTTTAGCCAACTTTTTGACTCTCCTCTTTCACTTTCATCAAAAGGCTCTTTAGTTCTTCTTTGCTTTCTGCCATAAGGGTGGTGTCATCTGCATATCTGAGGTTATTGATAGTTCTCCCTGCAATCTTGATTCCAGCTTGTGCTTCATCCAGCCCAGTGGTTCTCATGATGTACTCAGTGGAAATATATAATTAGACAGATATCATTGTCAAGTTATACCATTCATTTAGGGGAGTGAGTTCATGAATATTAGCATATTACTATCAACAACTACTAACAAATTTCTACCTAAATAAAAGCTGAGTACATGAGCACATAATGAGAATATATCATGAACCAAGAATTATAAACTATCCAATTATGTACACTTGAATTTAGAAATAATTAAAAAGAAAAAAATAAAATTCTTTCACAGTAATTAAATCTCCTGACCAATTAGAGATCATATAACCACACATTACTGTGCTGAATGGTGGTGGTTTAGTCGCTAAGTTGTGTTTGACTCTTGCGACCCCATGGTCTGTAGCCCTCCAGGCTCCTCTTTCCATGGGATTCTCCAGGCAAGGATACTGGAATGGGTTGCCATTTCCTTTGTTGAACAGAAGGGGGAAAAAATTCAAGCCAGAATTTTGAAAAAATGATTTTTCATACTCAAGTTTTACAAAGAGTTCACAGTTCTAAAAGAACCAAACAGTGCTATATTTAGCAGAAGATATTTTATTTAAATGTCAAAGCCTACTCAAAATATAATAAGCCCTCAAACACAATTACCTATTAATACTAAAAAACCATCTGTTATAAGGATAGGTAAAAGACCAACGCCTGAAAAGAAAAGTGAGAAATATGAGTAAGTAAACCACGGTGCAGATCTTCCTTGATTTACAATGGGGTTGCTATTGCTAAATCACTTCAGTCATGTCCGACTCTGTGCGACCCCATAGACGGCAGCCCACCAGGCTCTGCTGTCCCTGGGATTCTCCAGGCAAGAACACTGGAGTGGGTTGCCATTTCCTTCTCCAGTGCATGAAAGTGAAAAGTGAAAGTGAAGTCACTCAGTCGTGTCTGACCCTCAGCGACCCCACAGACTGCAGCCTTCCAGGCTCCTCCATCCATGGGATTTTCCAGGCAAAAGTACTGGAGTAGGGTGCCATTGCCTTCTCTGTACAATGGGGTTAAGTCCCGATAAACTTATTGTAAGTTGAAAATACCTAAGTCAAAAATGCATTATAACATCTAACCTACCAAACATCATGGCTTAAACTAGTCTATCTTAAACACGCTCAGAACACTTACATTAGCATACAGTTGGGCAACATCATCAAACACAAAGTTTTTGTAACAAAATGCTAAATATCCCATGTAATTTATTAAATATCGTACTGAAAGTGAAAATGAAGCTGAAATTCCAATACTCTGGCCACCTGATGCGAAGCACTGACTCATTTGAAAAGACCCTGATGCTGGGAAAGATTGAGGGCAGGAGGAGAAGGGGACGACAGAGGATGAGATGGTTGGATGGCATCACCGACTCAATGGACATGGGTTTTGGTAGACTCTGGCAGTTGGTATGGACAGGGAGACCTGGCGTGCTGCAGTTCATGGGGTCACAAAGAGTCGGACACAACTGAGTGACTGAACTGACTGACTGAAAGTGAAAAACACAATGGCTGTGTTGGTACAGGATGGTTTTAAGTGTGTTTGTGTGTGTGTGTGTGTGTGTGTGTGTGTGTTTGCACTCAATCATGCCTGACTCTGTGACCCCATGGATATATCCCACCAGACTCCTCTCCCCGTGGAATTTTCCAGGCAAGAATACTGGAGTGGGTTCATTTCCTACTCCAGGGTTGTAACTGTGTCAGTTATTTCTTCTCATGATCACATGGCTGACTGGGAGTTTCAAAACACTGCTGTTGCCCAGTATCACCAGAGTAACGTGCCACTGCCACTAGCCCAGTAAAAGACCAAAATTTGAAGTTACAGTTTGTACTGAATGCATGTTGCTTTTGTACTTTCATAAAGTTGAAAATTTGTTAAGTTGAACCATTGTAAATCAAGGACCATCTGTATAAGAAATATGATCAACACAGAAAAAAAAAATTTTAACTATGTATGGTGAAGGATGTTAATTAGACTTATCGTGATCATTTCACAATCTATACAGATATCAAATTGTTATATTACACACCTGAAACTAATATAATGCTATATGCCAACTGTACCTCAATAAAAAAGAAATGTTATCAAATAAACAAAATGGGAAACATACAATCTCATTCACAGTAACTGTTTTTAAAATATATCAAAAGAATAGTATACTTAAATGTTCATGAATCAGATTTGGAAGTTTTAGAAGTCTAAGAATACCCACTGTTGAAGAGAATCTGTGGAAGCCAGCACAAAAGCATACCACTGGTGAGAATGTGAACCAAAGCTTCCTTTCTGGAAGGCAACTTGGAACTGCATACCTAAAAATAAAATGTGTGTATCATTGGAAAAAGTCAAAGCCTGCTACCTCAGTAAATTATTTTGATTTGAGGATGCTATTAATACATGTCAACCATGCATATTTCCATCTTTAGACTCACTGGACATGACTTTATATGCATAGCTCAGATGATAATATTCAATTATTCAGATAAGAATTCAGAAAATAAGCTAAAGTAGAGGTTCCAGCTTATGAACACGATGTTTAGCTTACCAAATATCCTATGGGTTGCTAAAGAAAAGTGTGAGTAGAGATGAATGAATAGGCAAACACGGTTCAGAAAAAGGCCATGGGTTCTTTTTATCCTTAGGCCAGTATGATTTAATCAAGAGTCTGAACTATCTTTGCACATTAGTAAAGGCAGCCACCAGAGAATATTAGCTGTGAGATTTTTAGCAGAGGAAAACAGATAAATGAAAATGTGCTATCACTGCTCCTAGCTTAAATGAGCTCTTTCAATTCGGAGGTCATAAAATGATCATTCTATAAGAACAGTACCCATCATTTTCCTACTTCTTATGACTCAAAGATAAATTGTTAGATGTTTTCTTTGATGGAAGAAGGATTCAAAGTAGAATTAATCTTTTACCAAGCTTCAATCTAGGTGAAATTCAACCAGTTTAGAAAATATAAAGTAAATCAGCTCATTTGAGCTAAAACAAACTCTTATCACAGTAATTCTGACTTTACAATTTGAACTAAAAATAACCAACCATCCACTAATTTTCAATGCAAGTATAATGCCTCAAAACTGTTTCCAATTCATTTTGCATTTTACAAAAAACAGATTTTTCAAATGGCTGAATTATCCAGATCAGAACTGTCAGTCCTTAGGTAAAATAGGGCCCTTGAAGAGTCAAAGATATATACTGGAGTTACTAAACTGTATGCAAAGTGATGATAACAAGAAGGTTCCTAGTTATATTTAGAAAAAAATTTAAATATAGAAAGTATTAACAAGTTCACCTTTGAAAAGACATATAGGGAAGAGTGGCTGCCTCTTCAACAATAATTAGAACTCTTAGACTAAGCTTTGAATTGAGACAGACTGAAAAGTTTAGATCTGGGAAGAACAAAATAAACAAAATACCAAAAACAAACCAAAAAACACTTAACTATGTGCCATTTGATTGTCTTTCCCTCTGGTCAATTTAAAGCAAAAACCAAACTCAACAAGATCAGTATTTCATATGATTATCTTATTGTTGCCCTCATCTTAAAGAGATTAGGAGTAAAAGCAAACCACTTTTTTACCACCACTGGATGGCAGCTTTTACCCTGGCACTCTAAGATATCTTTATATCACTGTCTTCACATCCTTCAAAAGTCAGCACATGTGTCATTGTCCCCAGAAGGCCTCACCTGAGCCCATGGGCCTGCCTAAGTACCTTTCCTACATGTGATTATGACCCCCCTCGTTGAGCACTGGTTGCTCCACCTTGTTCTAAAATCACTGACGTATGTCTCTCTGGTATGAAACTGGGAACGATGTGGAACATTCCTCGACTTGAGAATGTCACAGCACATACTGTCTAGTACCTTTTCGGAACATAAAGAATTATGTATGGTGATGGATGTTGACTAGATTTCTTGGTGATCATTTTATAATATGTACAAATACTGAATCATTATGGTATACATTTGAAACTATTATATATCTATATCTCAAAAAATAAACATTGCATAAAAAGGAAAAACAAACAAATTTATGAATTTATGTAGTAGAGGATGAGGTGGTTGTATTTATTTGATATAATTCCCTTTGTGAAATCAGAAACACAAATTTATAGTTGCAATTACAATAATAGCTTTAAATCATGGAAAATTAATGCCTCCTCTACAATTCTTAATTTTCTTATCTATAAAATGTGATAATTCATGAGATTCTAGTTAGGAAGGACTAAGTTCCTTATTGAATTGTGTTAATTTTAAATAAGCATTTAAATATTATTATTAAAACCTATGAGGGTAAACCTATCAGATGCAAGCTCAGTCCCTGGGTCAGGAAGATCCAATGGAGGACGGCATGGCCACCTACTCTAGTATTCTTGCCTGGGGAATCCCATGGACAAAGGAGCCTGGCAGACTACAGTCCATAGGGTCACAGAGATTCAGAGACAATTGAAGCAACTTAGCAAGCATGCAGCGTGTGTGAGTGTATAATCTACTTTAACTGGAGCAAAGAGTGCCTTTTCTGTCTGTTTTGGCAATGTAACACTGGAAAAGATGAAGTAAATCACACTTTCTTCAACGTTCTCCTCTATTCATTATGAAGCCAAGCCTAAATAAGCAAGTAGAAATCATATAGAACAGAAGTAGGAAAAGATGAAGTGGAAAAAATTACACAATGTCCTCTGTTCCATTCAAATAAGTAGGTTTTCCTGATTCTTCAATAAACAATCTGTTTCCTTAATCGTGATATAGTGCTACAGTTTCATAATTTTAAGATTCATTTTGAACACTGCAAAAGTCTAATCTGTAATACTCCAAGTGTATCCATCCCCTTCTGTGACCATTATTCACAAATTTTGCAATGACTTACAAAAGCAAGATGTTTCACAATCATTTTGATGTTGCCTACCACTGCAACAAAATTTGAACTACCAAAAGGGATCTCAAATGTTCTCTGAGTCATAAACAGCATTTGGAGACAGAACTTTCCCATAAATAAAGAAGCTACATCATATAATGATTCATTGTGTTGAATTATGAGGAACCAGAGGTTAGCAGTCATATGAAGTAATCAGTTTATCCATAAATTGCCCTTATTTTAAAATTTAATAATCTTGCTATCTCAAGTAAGATCAAGTTTTTTTAAATCATTTATTACATAAAAATTTTGAGTTTCATTATTTTACAGCTATTTTCTTCTTTTATAAAATAAAATACAAAAACATGGTATAAATTTCTTAACATTGACTTCTTTTGTCACCAATAATAAAGTTTTCCTCTATAGACCATCAAGAAAAAGTACAATGTACCTTCCAATGTCATTTTTCAATGAAATAAAACTGAACTCAAAATAAGAACTCAAAATCTGACCTATGCCAAACATGGAGATTGATCTGCATCCAGAGAACTGGATGAAGCAGAGAAGACTCCTGTGGCTGCATATTTGGGAATGAGCCAGAAAGGTTCATTTTCCCACACAGGAAGGCAAAATTCTTATTTGCAAACAACTGGACAGGGGTACTCAAAACTACTGGCAAAACTTCCTTGGACCCATCTGGTTCTGTAAGAAACGGAAAAATCAGGAGTAAACATGAAATCACCCAGAAAATAGATGTTTGTAGGAAGCAACCTGTCCCTATGGTAACAAGATCAGGGGACAGGAGAGATGAAAAATGCTGTATTACTTTGATCGGCTGTATCAAAATTTAAGTTAAGTGAATCCAGACACAATATCCAGCTAGCCCAGAATATAGCATTGGCTTCTCTCTTGCCGTGAGCTTACAAAATTAAAAATAAATAAATAAATAAAACCTTTCAAAAGTAATGTCCTATCCAAGCTGTAAGTAGTGCTTGATATATTTGCATCTTTTGACCCAGGAGAGAACTCACTCTGAAACATTATATTCACTTGATTCCCAGGATAACAACTGGTTGTCCTTCTTTACTACCAGTTGCTAACTTTCTTAGTTTCCTTGGTTGTACTGTTCAAGGGTTTAGTCCTTAGACACATTTCCACATCTAGGTCACTCACCTCCCACATTCTATCGCATGCATGTTCAGTCACTCACATTCTATTATCCACTCCTACAAAGTTTTAAGATACTACATCCCTGCTGATGAGTTTGAAATTTACCTTTTAAGCTGACAGTTCTCACTATATTTCATACTTCACATGTTTAACAAATTAAAACTTGCTATTTAACATGTCCAAAATCAAATTATTTTTTCTCCTCAAACAGCTTCTTCCCTTAGTCTCCTTCATCTAAATAAATGGAAACACCAAATTTCCATTGACTGAGAACAAAAATTTAAACATCAGGTTGAATCTTCCCTTTCAGACTCTAAGTACAATTCACAAACAAATCTTGACAATGCACTTTCTAAATATATTAAAAATGTAACAATTTAGTATCATTTTAACCATGGCTACCCTGGTCCACAGAAAAAGCAAAGGCACCCCACTCCAGTACTCTTGCCTGGAAAATCCCATAGATGGAGGAGCCTGGTAGGCTGCAGTCCATGGGTCACTAAGAGTCGGACATGACTGAGTGACTTCACTTTCACTTTTCACTTTCATGCATTGGAGAAGGAAATGGAAACCCACTCCAGTGTTCTTGCCTGGAGAATCCCAGGGGTGGTGGAGCCTGGTGGGCTGCCGTCTATGGGGTTGCACAGAGTCGGACACAACTGAAGCGACTTAGCAGCAGCAGCAGCAGCAGCAGCAGCACCCTGGTCCAAGACAGCACTAGGCTTAACCTGGATGATAGTTTTGCTTCTATGTTTTCCCTACTCTTCATCCTCAAAACAGAGTCACAGTTATGAAGTAAAACCCTTCTCCTCAAAGTTCTCCAACAGTGTGTGATGAAAACACAATCTTTTCGATGATTTAGCAAAGTCTGTAGGACCCACGACCTTGATTTTTTTCTCTGATCTTATCTCGCACTTATTTCTCTTTTGCTCATTTTACTCCAACTACATTAGATTTCATGCTGTTCTTTTAATACACTGAACTGCTACTGTAATTCCCTCTGAAGGTGATGATTTAATCTCAGATATCCATAGAAGCATCTTCACTTTCTTTAGATCCTTCCTTAAGTAACACCATGTCACAGAAACTTCTGCAGACTACCTTAAATGAACATCCCACTTTTATTCTTCACCCACTCATCCTATTTAATAAACTCTATTGCTTTTCACCATCCTTTGTATTACATACCAAATATTTTTCCTTTGTCTCCCACCCCATTCCTCCTAAAATGTAATGTCCTTTAGGGCAGGGAAAGTATGTTTGTTGTTATATTCCTTGTGCCTAAAATAACACCTGGCATTGACTAGATTCTCAAAGAAAACTTTAATGAATACCAGATACAATAAAAAATGATAAACAAAATAATTTCAAATGAGTATGTCAAATGAAAGAATTATATGTACAGTTCAGTCGCTCAGTCGTATCCGACTCTTTGCGACCCCATGAATCACAGCACGCCAGGCCTCCCTGTTCATCACAATCTCCTGGAGTTCACTCAGACTCATGTCCATCGAGCCAGTGATGCTATCCAGCCATCTCATCCTCTGTCGTCCCCTTCTCCTCCTGCCCCCAATCCCTCCCAGCATCAGAGTCTTTTCCAATGAGTCAACTCTTCACATGAGGTGGCCACAGTACTGCAGTTTCAGCTTCAGCATCATTCCCTCCAAAGAAATCCCAGGGCTTGATCTCCTTCAGAATGGACTGGTTGGATCTCCGTGCAGTCCAAGGGACTCTCAAGAGTCTTCTCCAACACCATAGTTCAAAAGCATCAATTCTTCGGTTCTCAGCCTTCTTCACAGTCCAACTCTCACATCTCTACATGACCACAGGAAAAACCATAGCCTTGACTAGACAGACCTTTGTTGACAAAGTAATGTCTCTGCTTTTTAATATGCTATCTAGATTGGTCATAACTTTCCTTCCAAGGAGTAAGCGTCTTTTAATCTCATGGTTGCAGTCACCATCTGCGGTGATTTTGGAGCCCCCAAAAATAAAGTCTGACACTGTTTCCACTGTTTCCCCATCTATTTCCCATGAAGTATTGGGACCGGATGCCATGATCTTCGTTTTCTGAATGTTGAGCTTTAAGCCAACTTTTTCACTGTCCTCTTTCACTTTCATCAAGAGGCTTTTTAGTTCCTCTTCACTTTCTGCCATAAGGGTTGTACAATCAACATTAAATGACGTTTATGTGCAAGTCAGTTTTGTGGATAAACTAATGTACCAGGATTCTGACTGGACTGCCTTTTAAGTGGGAAGAATAATATAAGGATAACCCAAGGTAGCATCCAGTCTGTGATATCAGTGAACTAGTATATATTCAGTTCTAGAGATATTCCTGTAAATCTTATATAAATGGATAACAATAACATGAATCATTAACTGGAAGTTTATCATTCTTCAGCAACAACAAAAAATTATATGAATTTGGGGGCTACAGAAAACAGTAAGATAATGATTTGTATTTTAAATTCTTTCAACCAAAATACACTAATAAATTCCAGACATAGGGAAAATTCCATACATTCTGATTTGCAGTAATGGAGAAGTGAAAAAGCAATTTATAGCTCATGTAAACTTTAGCAGCAAGTATTTAAATGATTAATTTAAACTGTACATGAGTATTTGCTTTGTCAATTGATTAAATAAATAATTATTGGAGTTCTGGTTTAAGATGACTGAGTAGAAGGATGTGCACTCATCTCCTCCTGCAAGAGCACCAAAATTGCAACTAGCTGTTTAACAACCTTCAGCAGGAAGATGCTGGAACTCACAAAAAACAAAAAAGATACTCTTCATCCAAAGACAAAGAAGAAGCCACAGCAATATGATAGGAGGGGCATAATCATGATAAAATCAAATCCCATACCCACCTGGTGGGTGACCCACAGATTGGAGAACAATAATACCAAATAAGTTCTCGCATCATTGTGAAGGTTCTGAACCTCACATCAGGCTTCCCAGCCTGGGGATCTGACAAAGGGACTGGAAATCCCAGGGAATCTGGCCTTGAGGGCCAGCAGGATTTGATTATAGGTCTTCCAGAGGACAGGGAAACAGACTCCAGTCTTGGAGACAGAAAAAACTTTTGCATTCACAAAGACCCAGAGGAGAGGAGCAGTGACCCCACAGAAGACTGAACCAAAAGTACCTGCTAGTGTTGGAGGGGCTCCTGTGAAGGAATGGGTCAGCAGGGGCCCACCACAGGGATGGGGGCTCTGGAAGGTCCCCCTTGGCTTAAACCCTCTTGGAGTTCTTCATTCATCCTACCATAGAGCCCGTAGGCCCCAGGACTGGGTTTCTTCAGGCCAAAAAACTACCAGGGAGGTAGTGGAACCCCACTCATCAACAGATAACTGGATTAAAGCTTTACTGAGCAAAGCCCTGCCCATCAGTTCTTCCTATGCCAGTGCCTCCCATCAAGAAGCTTACACAAGCCTCTGAGCCTTATCCATCTGAGGGCAGACAGAAGAAGCCAGAAAATCTCACAGTGGCTAAAACACAAACCATATTACAGGAAGTTAATCACGATGAAAAAAGCAGAAATTTATGTCCCAGATGAAGGAATAGGATAAAATCCCAGAAAAACAACTAAATGAAGTGGAGATAGGCAACCTTCCAGAAAAAAAGAAGTCAGAATAATGATAGTGAAGATGATCCAGGATCTTGGGAAAAGAATGGAGGTAAAGATTGAGAAGATGCAAGAAATGTTTATCAAAGACCCAGAAGAACTGAATAACAAACAAACAGAGATGAATGATACACTAAAAGGAATCAACAGCAAAATAACTAAGGCAGAACAGATAAACAGTCTGGAGAACAGACTGGTGGAAATCACTGCCACAGAAAAGAATACAGAAAAAAGGATGAAAAGAAATGAAAACAGCCTAAGAGATCTCTAGGACAATATTAAATGCACCAACATTTTCATTATAGGGGTCCCAGAAGGAGAAGAGAGAGAGGAAGAACCTGAGAAAATCTTTGAAGAAATAATAGCTGAAAAATTCCTGAACATGGGAAAGGAAATGGTGAACCAAGTCCAGGAATCACAGAGAGTCCCAGGAAGGATATACCCAAGGAGGAACAAACCAAGATACAGAGTAATCAAACAGGCAAAAATTAAACACAGACATAATATATTAAAAGCAACAAGGGAAAAACAACAAATAATATACACAGGAACTCCCATCAGGCTATCAGCTCATTTTTTAACAGAAACTCTACAAGCCAGAAGGGAAGCCACGATACATTTAAAGTGATTGAAGGGGAAGACCCTGCAACCAAGAATACTCCACCCAGAAAGACTCCTCCCCTTCAAATTTGACGGAGAAATCAAAAGCTTTCCAGACAAAAAGAAGTTAAGAGAATTCAGCACCACCAAACCAGCTTTACAACAAATGCTAAAGGAACTTCTCTAGGCAGGAAACACAAGAGAAGGAAAAGACCTATAGAAAATAAACCCCAAATAATTAAGAAAATGGTAACAGGATCATATCATATGATCATATCAATAATTACCTTAAATGTAAATGGATTAAATGCACCAACCAAAAGACATAGACTTGCTGGTAGATGAAAACATGTGCACGTATGCATTTCCACTTAAATCACATCACTCGGCTTGACCCCTTCCCCAAATTGTATGTAATTATTTTATATTGTTAAGTTAATCATGTTTCCATTATGGCTTGAAATTGTAATTATCTTTTATTTTTTGTCTGGCTGTTGATTGTGAAAACTGATAAACATCTTTTACTATTGTGATTATGTAACTATTACTCACTTAATACAATGATTGGTCAACAGAAAAATAGAATTCTGTATCACCAAAACTAGGATCTAATAGAAAAATCTGTAATCCTGTAATCACTTTTTAAAATCCAGATGCATATCAGCATTATCTTGACATTTTTTTGAAAAATACATATGCCCAGGTATTTTTGTTGTTGTTGTTTTCTCCAGAAGTCCAGATATGTTTCTAATGAGCAGTCATGTTTAAAAACAACTGGACTGTATGATGATCTTTTACTTTGATTTAGTTCATTTCACTTTTTCTATTTCATATTCACTGCTCCCAATTCATTTAGTTTATGGTCTCCAATTTCTCCATCTCTTCATTTTTTTTAATGTTCTTTCTTAAGCCTTTATCAAGTGTAATAGAAAAAACACTTGATAAAGGCTTGAGAAATATATATATAGGGCTTCACTTGTGGCTCAGCTGGTAAAGAATCCACCTGCAATGCCGGAGACCTGGGTCCAATTCCCGGGTTGGGAAGATTCCGTGGAGAAGGGAAAGGCTATCCACTCCTGTATTCTGGACTGGAGAATTCCATGGACTGTATAGTCCATGGGGTTGCAAAGGGTCAGACAAGACTGAGTGACTTTCACTTTACTTCATATGTGTGTGTATATATACATATGAAAACTTAAGAATTTTTGCCAAACTAAAAATTATGACATTTTCATTCCACTTGTTTGACTTAGTATGAATAGAATGCTAGATTTCTAATTTAAAAAATAGATATGCAACAAAGGTTTACTGTGTAGCACAGGGAACTATAGTTAATATCTTGTATTAACCTATGATGGAAAATAATTTCAAAAATAATATATGTGTATTTGTGTAACTGAATCACCTTGCTGTACACCTAAAACATTGTAAGTCAACTATACTTCAATAATATATATATTTAAAATTCAAAAAAAAGTAAAAAATTATTAATTGAGCCTTACCTATGTGTCCTACACCTAACAACGGAAAGGCATATCCTCTGCCTTAAACCATAGGAAAATGTAAATTAGTGCTTTAAAAGAAGCCTGTGAAATCAATTAATGTAATCCACCACATCAACAGGCTAAAGAAGAAAAGCCACAGACCATATCAATGAAAACAGAAAAGCTGTTTGACAAACTCCACACACATATTACAAAAACTCTCAGTAAACTAGGCATAGGGAAGAAATTCTCAGTTTGTTAAAGACTATCTGCAAATACCTTACAACTAATATTATACTTACAAAAAAAAAACCTAAAAGCTTCCCCACTAAAATAAGGAGAAAAAAAAAAAAAGGATATTTCCTTTTATCACTGTTTTTCAACTTCATACTGGACATCCCAGCTAATTCAATAAAACAAACAAACAACAAAAAAGAGGTATACTGATTGAGAAGAAAGAAAGAAAGCTGTCTTTATTCATAGATTACATGTTAATCTATGTTTAAAAGCTTAAAGAAAACCATGACAAAGGATTCCTGGAAGTGAAAAACAATTATAATAAGGTTTCAGGATATATGGTTAATATACAAAAGTCAATCACTTTTCTATATACCAATAATGAACAAGTGCAATGTGAAATTAAAAGTACAATACTATTTATATTAGCACCCCAAAAAAATTAAGATAGAATCTAACAAAACATGTGCTTGATCTATATGATGAAAATGATAAAACTCTTGAGGAAAGAAGTCAAGAAAAAGTTAAATAAATGGAAAGATATTCTATATTCAGGGTTGAAAGTGAAGTGAAGTGAAGTGAAAGTTAATCACTCAGTTGTGTCCAACTTTTTAATACCCCATGGACTGTAGCCCACCAGGCTCCTCTGTCCATGGAATTCTCCAGCCAAGAATTCTGGAGTGGGTGGCCATTCCCTTCTCCAGGGGATCTTCCTGACCCAGGGATGGAACCCAGGTCTCCCACATTGCAGGCAGTTTCTTCAGTGTCTGAGGAAATACCATATTCAGAGTTAGAAATACTCAATGTTGTCAAGATGTCAGTCATCCCAACCTAATATACAGATTCAATAAAATCCCAATGAAAATACCAGCAAGTTATTTACTAATGTCAATAAAATGATTTTAAAATTTATATAAAGAGTCAAAAGACCAAGGATAATCAACATAATATTGAATGAGCAGAAAAAAATAGAACTAATACTACTTAACTTCAAGACTCACTGCTGCTGCTGCTGCTAAGTCACTTCAGTCGTGTCCGACTCTGTGCGACCCCACAGACAGCAGCCCACCAGGCTCCCCTGTCCCTGGGATTCTCCAGGCAAGAACACTGGAGTGGGTTGCCATTTCCTTCTCCAATGCATGAAAGTGAAAAGTAAAAGTGAAGTTGCTCAGTCATGTCCGACTCCTAGCGGCCCCATGGACTGCAGTCTACCAGGCTCTTCTGTCCATGGGATTTTCCAAGCAAGAGTACTGGAGTGGAGTGCCATTGCCTTCTCCATCAAGACTCACTAGAAAGATACAATAATTAAGACAGTGAGGTATTGGCAAAAGAATAAACAAACAGATCAATAAAACAGAACAGACTCCAGAAATAGACCCATGTAAATATAGACCCATGATCTTTGACAAAGGAGCAAAAGCAGTACAATAAAGCAAATGGTGTTGGAAAAACTGGACATCCACATGCAAAAAAATTAACCTATAAACAAATTTTATGCCCTTCACAAAAATTAACCCAAAACGGAACTTTGACCAAAATGTGAGATTCAAAACTCTAATATTCTCAGAATATGACACAGGAGAAAATCTAGAACTTGGGTTTGGTGATGACTTTTTAGATATAACATCAAAGACTTGATCCATATAATAAAGAATTGGTTAGCTGAACTTCATTAAAGTTAAAAACTTCTGCCCTGTGAAGGCACTGTCAGTAAAAAGACAAGCTACAGGGTGGGAGAAAATATTGCAAAAGACAAATCTTATCAATGCCTGTTATCCAAAAATATGAAAAACAAAAACAAAAACCCTTCCATCAACAATAAGAAAACAACTCAATTTAAAAATGGACCAAGACCTTAAAAGACACTTCACAAAGAAAATATATTAATAGTACATAATCATAAGAAAAGAAATTCCTTGTCACACGTCATCAGGAAAATACAAATTAAAAAAATGAAATACTACAGCACACTTGGAATGATCAAAATCCACTGGCAACACCAAATGCTGGTGAGACGGGGAAGCAACAGAAACTTGCATTGACTGCTGATGGGGACACAAAGTGGTACAGCCACTTTGGAAGGTAGTTTGGCTCTTTCAACAAAGCTAAGCCTTTCTCTTGCCATACAGTCCAATAACTGTGCTCCTTGTTATTTACCCAAAGGAGTTGAAACCTTATGCCTACAGAAAAATATGTACACAGAAGCTTATAGCAGCTTCATTCTTAATTAGCAAAACTTGGAAGCAGATACAATATTCTTCAGGACACAAATGGAAAATAAATGGCGGTACATCCAGACAATGGAATATTGTTTAGAACTAAAAAGAAATGAGCTATCAAGCCATGAAAGGATATTAAGAAAATTAAATGCATATTACTAAGTGAAAAAGCCAATCTGGAAAGGCTACATCCTGTATGATTTCAACTATACAGTGTTCTAAAAATGGTAAAACTATGGAAGCACTAAAAATATGAGAGATTTCCAATGATTAGGGGTTCAGAAGGGATGCACAAGTGGAGCACAGAGGATTTTTTATTTTCATAGAAGAGTGAAACTATTTTGCATGATATACAAATACATATATATGAATGTGTATGTATATATGTGTGTATGGAAAGAGTGCACTAAGTATGGTAGTTTGAGATTGGAAAATAATGACCAATAATTTGTGGCTGAGTAATAAAAACAGCATTAAATGATATTAACCATGCATGTATGGAATTGGAATTTAATTGAGAAGACATGATAGATTCACCACCTAAACATGTTTTCTTCTTCCCTGGTTACTTGAATAAGACACTTAGTATATTAGTATGGACTTAACTGTTTCAAAGCCTCAGTCATTAGAAACAAATGATTATCTACTAAGGAGTAAATAAAAAAAAATTGCAAGAATCTTTAAAGAGCTTAGGCTAGAAATTTTAATTTTTTTTTATATTCCCAAAGTTTAGTTTACCTAATTGCAATTGATAATTTACCTAAAATTTTATAATATAAATCAATCATTATGCAATAATCTGACAAAGTCCTGATATATCTTAAAATTTATCCTCAATATTGACCATATCTTTTTCTAAAACAATCTCCAACAAAGAATCTACCTGAAATTATTTTTGAGTGAATATTATTTTTCTAAAAGAAAAAAGCAGCTATTTTGGTAAATACTTTAGAGACCATAATATACATAAAATGACAAAAATATTTAAATAGACTTGTGTAAAGTAATATAAAAACAGATTTTGAAAAGCCATGGCTTTTTTTCCTTAAAGTTTTAAAAGTCCTAATGGAACTGTTCCTAGTCATATAAAATGCCAAATATGTATTATTTCTTACTTTAAATACTTATTAAAATACACAATATAGGTTTTCTGGTATGTTGTTCTTTTGTTCATAAAGTTTTTTCCTGAAGTATTAGTGTGAAAAATGAAAGTGTTAGTCACTCAGTCATGCTCAACTCTGTGATCCCATGGACTGTAGCCTGCCAGGCCCCTCTGTCCATGGGATTCTCCAGGCAAGAATTCTGGAGTCGGTAACCATTCCTTTCTCCAAGGGATCTTCCCAACACAAGGATCAAACCTGGCTCTCACGCACCATAGGCAGATTCTTTACCATCTGAACTACCAGGGAAGCCCATTAGTAGAGATATTAACCATAAAAATGAACTTGTGAGGGATATTTGGTAAGAAAGCGAAATTGACAAGTTTCATGTTAATATGCCTGCACCATGGCTACAAGTTCACTGAAAGAAACTGAATGTAGGTCAGAATATACACCTTGCCAATCTCCTGTCTCTTATTTACAAAATGACTCTATAACCACTTTCACTTACTCCTTAGTTCAGAAAAGCAGATCACAACTGCATCATTTAAGTGTTCCATAAATTGGCAACAGTGGATATTTAATCCCAAATGATGGCAACATGCGTTCCCAGTAAATTACTTTACACCAAGTTCAACTCACTAATATTTTAGTAGTTCAAGAAGACACCTGGAACAGGTCAGGGACAAACTTACAATAGCACCCTGAAAACCAGAAAGCAAGCTGATAAGGACAAGAGTACGACTACTATAAGCTAAATGCAATATGCTAAAGAACAGCTTCTACAGTTGACTGATCTAGAATGTTATCTGCAATGTTATTCCATTCACATTTTCCCACAAGGTTTCATAGAGATTAATGGGATATTGAATACCAGGGTAGCCTGGTGGGCTGCCATCTATGGGGTTGCACAGAGTTGGACACGACTAAAGCAACTTAGCAGCAGCAGCAGCAGCAATTCTGCCAAAAACAGACTACTGCATAACTCTTATGTGCAAAAATATACATATATGTTAGACCCATGGAAATTTCTTAGCAGCAGAAACTAAATTAGAATAAACAACTACATTTCTTGAATAAGAGGAAAGAATTCTAAGGGATAGAAGAAAACAAAAAGAGTGCAAAGTGAGAAGAATAAAGAGGATATCTCTCACTATAATTTCCATGTTTCAACAAACTTTTGCATCCTTAAAACATAACTCCATGACAACATGCCCAAGTAAATAACTTTTGAAAAGTATCATTCCTACCTCTCTTTTGTACTGGTCAAAAGGGAGCATCTTCTTGGGATGATTTTCTGTAATCAATGAATCTTTTATTCTTAATTTTCTCAAATTCATGGAGATATAAACCTGTGAATAAACCAGCAAGCAAAAGTACATTATCCAAGTGGCCCCTTTAATTGAGAATCCCTTAGAGATTTCTATTCTCTAATAGAGAATGTCCAAGTATATTTATATCCTGGCAAGTCACATACTGTGTAGCCAATAAGTTTCCATGATTATTATATTACTACTATGACATTCACAATAATTGAGATTATTTTTATAAAATAGTGATCAACTAACTAATCATAAAGAAAATAAAAGGTATACATTAAACATATGTCTTTAAAAACACATCTAAAAACAGTAATTGTAAACTATAAAAAGGATTTAAAGTTGCTCTTCATATAATGTTAGGAAAGTGTATTCTCTAATTCTGTATATAACTATGTTTGTAAAAGTTACTTTGAGTATGTGCTATATAATATGCTAGAAAATGTACAGAGGGTGACTAAGCAAACAATTCCTTTATAATAGTATACATAGTACCATAAATACATATATGAAAATCAAGTACAAATATCAAAGCTTTGCTTTAATACTTAATATTAATATTTGCTTTAATATTTAAAGCAAATAGTATTATTTGCTTTATTATTAAAGAGTATTTAATATTTTAATATTATATAGTATATATATATACTATATATTTAATACTATGTATATAATAACATATTTAAAGCAAATATATTATTGGCTTTATTATTAAATAGTATTTAAAGCAAATAATATTAAACTACATTAGGGAGTAGTTTGTGTAGTCAGAAAGAAAGGCGTGCAAGTTGTAAGTTACAAGTTCAGGAAAGGTGAAAAGGCCACGAAGTTATATTCCAGATCCAAGGAAATCTGTAACACTTGAAGATTACTTTTTCACAAGGTGAATAATTTCTGTTTGGTTTTGTAACTTCTCTAACACTTCAGAGGATGTGAGGGTCCATATTCCCTCATGGACATTCTGATTTAGACACCTCACACTTTTTGGCTGTTTCATAGAAATACACATGCAGAGAAAATGCCTAAAGCCCTGTTAGAATATACTCATCTTATTTCAACCTGTAATGTCATCAAAAGGTTATTTTAAATAATGAATTCATTTTAATTGCTTTAGATATTAGACCAACCAGTACTTTGGAGAGTTTTTCTTAAACAACTAATTTATAAGAAATCTCAATTTAAAAATCATGCAAAAGGTAAAACAAGTGTCTCTATTGTTTTTCTCCACTCTTTCAGTTCAGTTCAGTCGCTCAGTCCTGTCCGACTCTTTGTGACCCCATGAATCGCAGCACGCCAGGCCTCCCTGTCCATCACCAACTCCCAGAGTTCATCCAGACTCACGTCCATCGAGTCAGTGATGCCATCCAGCCATCTCATCCTCTGTCATCCCCTTCTCCTCCTGCCCCCAATCCCTCCCAGCATCAGAGTCTTTTCCAGTGAGTCAACTCTTCACATGAGGTGGCCAAAGTACTGGAGTTTCAGCTTTAGCATCATTCCTTCCAAAGAAATCCCAGGGCTGATCTCCTTCAGAATGGACTGGTTGGACCTCCTTGCAGTCCAAGAGACTCTCAAGAGTCTTCTCCAACACCACAGTTCAAAAGCATCAATTTAAACTAATTAAAAATATCATTCACTTATAAAATTGTCAAACAATACATAGATCTATTAGGTAAAGCTCAAATGTCCTGTTTCACCAGTCCCCAATCATTCTTTTCTGTTTCTCAGAGATAATATTTGAATAACCATCTTCGTCTTTTTCCTATGCAGTTGTACACACATTTATACAGTAGCAGTATGGATTTTTTTAATAAAAGTGAGATCATACATAATACAGATTATTTTTACAAATTAAAAATTTCCTCATGGAGCAAAAAATCATGAATATATTTTCACGTTATCACAAGTCTACCTCATTCTTTTTTAAAGGGGGCAGAGTATTCTATACTACAGATGTACTAATAATTATACAAACATTTCCTAGAGATGCTTGTATATGTTGCTTTTAAAAATTCCTCTTAAAATATTCCTCTGGATATTCTTAAACAGAAGGAGCTGAGCACATACACAAATATTTCTGTAGTTTGAATATTTCTACAAGGGTTTCTGGTCCAAGGTATGTGCATTTAATATTTAAATAGTTATTCATAAATAGACCTTAAAAAAGTTTAGTTTATATTTCTTTCAGAAATGTATGAAAATATATATTACCATTCATATTCATTACTAGATATCATCAGTCCTTTTTTTTTTAACATGATATGCAATAAATGGTATTCACAGATGTGAATTATTTTGCCTTTAACTGATTTTCAATGAGATGGAACATTTTTTCCAGATACTTATTGACTTATTCTACTTAAGTAGAAATAGGAAGACTATCTTGTCACTAATTATTAAACAATTTTTCTTTTCAAATCTAGTGTGTGGACACTTTTACCACATTTATTTAAACATCTTTAACTTCTAATATGGTATTATCCAGAGGTATCACATTATTTTTTGATACAAATAGATAGCTAGCTTTTCCAAAAGCATTTAATAGTTTATGTTTTGTCTTCTGTTATAATCCCTTTAAAGTCTCATTTTTCTTTAGCTTGCTTTGAGTCCATCTTAATAATGTACTTACATTTCATTAATTGTATTCTTATTTGTGCCTTATTTTATTAGCCAAGCTATAAGAAAACATTTGTCTAAAATTAAGTAGCACTTGTAATAAAGAAAAGACAACTGACACAACTGCACAATCTGTTATTTCCAATTCAGTCCCAGTGATAAAATGTCAAGGAGTTTACATGGCCTAAAACTAGAATGTGCAGTTATTCCCAATTACATAAATTCAAGATATCTAAACATAAAATATGTTCGTTCAGTCATTATTGGTCTATAAGACATCTCTAAAAATAACTTGATATTTTCCAAAAAGTCAAAGTTAATATTTGTTACTACAGGTCTTTAAAACACAAATTTTAAAAGCAAATGGGGAAAGCAAGCCAGCAATCAATTCAATATGCCTGTGAATCCCACTGCTGTGCGGAGACGTTCATCACTCAGGAGTGAATAAACTCCTCATCCTGCTTCTACCAGGGGGCATTATTGGCCCAACAGTGAACATTAAAGGAAGAGCGGAGCGGATTGCAGCTAGAGAATTAACAGGAGGAAATGAGAGAGAAGGAAAATATTGTTCTAATCATTCTTTGAGTCCTTATAATTATGAAGTTAAATCATTCCTTGAGGGTTATTATCATGATAGCCTTATAATAGAGAGGAAGCTGGCAGATTAGGATAAAATATGTTGTTTCTGGGCTTGTATAAAAAGTAAATTTAGAAAAAAGTAGCAAGAAAATGATTTCTTTTATAGAGAAACATCATTTTGACTTTAGCAATTCAGCAGTTGTTTATTAAGAGAAAATTTAGAAGTAGAAGCCCTTTCCAAAGCAGTTTTGAGGAGATGTATAGGAAACAGAAACAAACTTTTTGTTTTGCTCGTTGTTAATGGAATTGGACTCTTGATGATGTATTCTCCAGATGTTTATTACTTTTATTGTTATTATAATTCAAATTAAATGCCTTTGGCATTGTTCTTTATATTTAGAGTGGTTTAGCCCATTTTCAAATCCTACAATCACAGTTCCTAAGACTCAGTAACTGGTTGAAAAAATAAACCAACTTAGGCTTATAAATAAGTTTAAGATCTCGAATCCAAACTCTGCCAACATCCCGCTCTTTAAATTCATTTGCATTTATATATAAATGTTTGTCACATTTATATTTTTTAAATAATATGGTAGTGAAAGTCACACAAGACAAAATTAATCCCTTTAAAGTAATTCAGTCATTTAGTACCTTTTTAATGTTGTTCAACTACTACCTTTATCTAGTTTCAAAACATCTCATCATTCCCAAGCAAAATCCATTATCCTTCAGGCAAGTTTGTCCCCATTGCCCTCTTCCTCAGGCAACCACAAATCTGTATTCTGTCTCTATGGACTCATCTTTCCTGGATATTTTACATAAATGGAGTCATACAATATAGGATCTTCTGTGTCAAGTTCTTTCATCTCAGAGGTTTTCTATATTGTAGCATACATCAGTGCTTCATCTACTTTTATATCAGAATAACTTCTATTATATATATAAATATATATATATACACCATAATTCATTCATCCATTCATCTGTTGATTGACATTTGGGCTGTTTCCACCTATATGTTCCTGTTTGAATGCCTGTTAACAAAATTCTTTTTGGTATATACCTAGGAGTGGAATTGTAGGGTCACGTGGTAATCCTACATTGAACTTTTTGAGGAATCACCGATCTCTTTTACATGTAGGCTGAACCCTTCCCAACAGCTATATATAAGGATTCTAATTCCTCCACATTTCCACCAGGATTTGTTGTTTTTCTTTTGCTGTTTTCGTTGTTATTGTTGCTGTTCTTTTGTTGTATGTGTGTTTTTAAATATATACCCTAAATTTTAGTGGGTATGAAATGGTACCTCATTGTGAATCTGACTTGGATTTCTCTAATAATTAATGAGGTAGACCATCTTTTCATGTGTTCACTGGCCAATTTTATATATTTGAAGAATGTCTATATAACACTTGCATTCCTAGAAAATAAAGTTTTAAAATTTAGTTTCTCTGCTATGATTCTTCTAACATCCATTCTAGGAAAATTCAGGAATTTTCAGGAATTCTAGGAAAATTCAGGGAAAAAAAAAGACTCTCTTAATTTCCATTGAAGAGGAAAAGTTAAAATTTTACATAACCTCCTTCTCCTTCTGCCTCTGTAACTCAGCTTGTTCCTTGCAAAGTCTGGATCATGTAGGTCATGTAGTCTCAGAAAGTGGGGACTCACAATACTAATAACTGGAGTTTATCTCACTCACCCTTGTCCTGCTCTTTCAATCACCCAACCTCTGCAAACCCACTTAATCATGCCTGTCAGTGTATAAAAACTCTGTAACCCTTTGTTTGTGGTTCAGAGCTTGGAGTGTTAACTCTTCTGGGCCCACCAGCATAATAAACTGAGTTCTCCAACTCTCCAAGTGTGGTGCTTGGTTTTTCGAGTACTGGTTTCTGCAACATTTCTGGAGGCCCCAGAGAGATTCCAACCATGCCGGCCCCTTGAGCCGGTTCAACTGGGTCGGAGCAGAGGAACCCCAAGATGAATGAGGAGGCATGCAACCTGCCAGTATTCCAGGTTCTCTTTCAGACTGGCATTCTGACTCTGGATGGCTGAGCCCTAACCGGACTCATTGGAGGGATGGACCAACTCACCAGAAATGGCCATAGGATCAGGTAAGGCCCTGGAGCCAGTCCCCAGTCAGATCCTATCCCAACAGGTAGAAGAGGAAACTCATCACCTCCTTTGGGCTCCCAGGAAGCGAACATCAGATAGGACTGGGGACCTGGGAAAAGAGAGGTATTGTGATAACCTCTGAGTGATTCTGTATGCATGATTGTTGATTGATGGAAGTGAAAGTGAGCTCCACAATCCTCAGACTATAGAGCCTGAGAGGGTCCAAAACCTGCAGCTCCATGACAACTCCATAAGGCTGAAAGGTAGTGCCAGTATCTGGGGGATTTAATCTGGGTTGGTCTGGGTTGGGGGTTTATACCAACCTGCCAATGCTAAGAGGCATCTTAAATCTCCCTTGGAAGAGTGGCCAGGCAGACAAAAAATAAATGTGAACGAGTGTGCAGCCTGATTCACTAGTGCTTCAGGCTCGACTGTATGGCTTCACAGCCTTCATGGCTATGGAGTCCAAGTGGGCCCTAACTGCAGTTCCATGGTGACCTCATATGGCTCAAGGCAGTGCCTGCCTTTGGGGGACCCAGTCCCTCTCTATGAAACAGATCCGGATCAGGGGTTCATACTGATCTGCCAGTGCTAAGAGGCACCTAAATTCCACCCCTCCCCCAGGGATGTGGCCAAGCAGGCAACTGGATGGTCTCCTCTTTTGAGGGGGCACCCATGCTTGTCTGTCTTTATGCCATTGACTCAGGGCAGGATACACAGGGAGGGAGAAATTATTGGTTACTGGTTATTCTTCTGTAGACTGACTCCTTGAGCTGACATCTAAGAAATTAGGTTTTCCTCAAAACCCTGCCAGGTAGATTACATTTGTCAACATGGGTGGAAGTTCCTCTAAGCCAACAGTTTTAGATTGCCTGATAAAGAACTTTAAAAAGGACTTTTTAAGGAGATTATGGAGTCAAGATGACCCCTAGGAAGCTTCATAACTTATGTGAGCTCAACTGACCATCCTTTGATGTTGGATGGCTGCCAGAGGGCACACTCGACCTGCCCACTGTCCAAACAATTCGCCAGGTAATCACTGGGACTTCAGGGCATCCAGATCAGTTTCCACACATAGACTCCTGGATTCTGATAGCACAGACTCTACCCCCATGGGAAAGATTTTGCATGAACGGACAGGGACAGAGTAGGTTATTTGTGGCCCAACCACTCAGAAAAGAGAAAGAAGAAGAGAAAAAAATCTATATTCCAGGAAGATCTAGTGGAAGACCCCTGCTGCCCCTGCCATACATTCCCCTGTCCTCACAAGCCCCAGCACAGCCAGTGCTAGACACATTGCCAGACAGTCCACCTCCCTTCATGTTCCCCGCACCAACTCATAATCAAGACTCCAGCCCTGAGCCAGTAGGGAAGTGGCTCCACTCAGCCAAACAATCTAACCAGCTGGCCGCAGCCTGTGAGATGTCACTGCAAAACCTCAAGGTCTTCAACAAGTGAATGAGGACGGCTGAGTCCAGCTTGGTCACTCCATCCTCTATTACCAGCCCTTGAGCACTACTGATCTGCTAAACTGGAACACCATAACCCAGCGTACTCTGATAAACCACAGGCTGGCACCCCACTCCAGTACTCTTGCCTGGAAAATCCCATGGATAGAAGAGCCTGGAAGGCTGCAGTCCATGGGGTCGCTGAGGGTCGGACATGACTGAGTGACTTCACTTTCACTTTTCACTTTCATGTACTGGAGAAGGAAATGGCAAGCCACTCCAGTGTTCTTGCCTGGAGAGTCCCAGGGACGGGGAAGCCTGGTGGGCTGCCATCTATGGGGTCGCACAGAGTTGGACACGACTGAAGTGACTTAGCATAGAATAGCATAGCACAGTTGACCTCCTAGAGTGCATTTTCCACACCAATCAGCCTACATGGGACGACTGTCACCAGCTCCTTCTGTCTCTCTTCACCACTGAAAAAAGGTGACACATCTTGACAGAAGCCCAAAAATGGCTCCAAGGACAAGCCCACACAGAAGGCACAAGAAGCAATGCCAGAGACGAGACCTAATTGGGGTTTCAATACCAGAGAAGGATAAGAAACCCTGGGTCACCACCGTAATGCCCTTCTACATGGACTATGAGTGGGAGCCAAAAACTCCACCAATATGTCCAAAATCACAATGATAATCCAAAAACTGGATGAGACTCCCACCAATTTCTATGAAAGACTATGTGAAGTGTCCTGGACATATACCACATTCAACCCTGAGACACTCGAGAATCAGTGAATGATTAACGCTGCCTTTGTGGCTCAATCCTGTGAAGACATCCAATGAAACCTCCAAAAGCTGGAAGGCTTCACTGGAAAGAATGCCACACAGCTCCTGGAGGTAGCAAATAAAGTCTTTGTGAACCAAGACCATGAAGCCCAACAAGAAACATAAAAAAAAAAATGAAACAGAAAGCAGCCCTCCTCTCCATTGAGGAGCTCAGATCAAGTGAAACAGACTGTTCCCTCATGGAAAGGGGAAACTAAGAGACCACCACTACACCATGACCTGTGTGCCTATTGCAGAGAGACTGGACACTGGAGGAATGAGTGCCCCCGTCGCAGAAGGACAGCTAAAGGGTAGAAGAAGTTCAGTCGACCCAATAAAGAAAGATACCAGTGTGAGCTGGCCGTCCAAAACCTTATCAGCCTGGCAGGAGCAGAATCAGACCAGGGAAGACCGGGCTCCCTGATCCTGGGCCTCCGGGAGCCCACAGTCACGATAAAAGCAGGGGGCCAATCAATGACTTCTATGGTGGATACCACAGCTGAACACTCCATGGTAACCATACCTGTGACTCCCCTCACAGGCTGAACAGCAACTATTGTTGGGGCTACAGGGGACATGGCAGCCCACTCATTTTGCAAGGCCTGTTCGTGTCAGCTAGGGGGCCATCTGGTGACTCATGAATTTCTCTACTTACTGGAATGCCCCATTCCCTTGCTGGGTAGAGACTTACTGGCAAAGCTGGGGGCACAAATCACCTTTGCCCCCAGAAAACCTGTGAGCCTCACCTTGGGAAGCCAATCGGCTCTGATGATGGCCATGACCATGCCCAGGGAAGATGAATGGCATCTCTATTCCTCATGGAGGGAATAAATAAATCCCTCCAGACATCTAAAAGAATTCCCTGATGTCTGAGCAGAGAAGGGGCCCTCAGGTTTGGCCAAAAAACATGCCCCCATTGTAGTGAACCTGAGGCCAGAAGCTACTCCTGTTAGACAGAAACCATATCCAGTACCATGAGGGGTACACCTGGGAATTTGGGACCACATCCAGTGCCTATGAGATGCCGAGATCCTAATCAAATGTCAGTCTCCCTGGAACACTCTGCTCTCACCAGTCAAAAAGTCTGGAGGGAATAACTACCATCCCATCCAGGACTTCCATGCCATCAACAGTGCAGTGATCACCATCCGTCCAGTGATCCCAAATCCCTACACTCTCCTGAGTCTCTTACCCACTCAGGCAAGCTGGTTCACCTGCCTCGATCTCAAGAACGCATTCTTCTGCCTCCAGCTGTCACCAGCCAGCCAGCCCTTATTTGCCTTTGAATGCAAAGACCCACACACTGGAAGAAAGACACAGCTGACTTGGACCCAACTGCCACAAGGCTTCAAAAACTCATCCACCCGGTTTGGTGAAGCCCTGTCTGCACACCTTGCTGCCTTTCCTGGAGAAACTTTCAACTGCACCCTACTCCAGTACATGGATGACCTGTTGCTAGCCAGTCCCACCCAATGGGACTGCTGGAGAGGTACCATAGCCCTGTTGGCTCTACTCTCCACCATAGGGTACAAGGTGTCATGGAAAAAGGCTCAGATCTGCAGACAGGAGGTCAAGTACCTTGGTTTTGTCATCTCAAAAGGGCATCGGGCACTCGGACATGAGAGGAAGCAAGCCATCTGTTCAATACCTTGGCCAAACACCAAGAAAGAAGTCTGTGAGTTCCTCGGGTCTGCCGGATGCTGCTGGATCTGGATACCGGGTTTCTGTGAAAATGCCAAGACTTTGTTTAAAGCCACAGCAGGGTCTGGTAAGGAACCCCTGGAGTGGGGACCTTAACGGGAAAAGGCCTTCGAGGAGATAAAGAGACTCTCGACCAGCGCTCCAGCATTAGGGCTGCCAGATGTGACATGGGACTTTAACCTCTTTGTACATGAGAGAAACGGCACTGCACTGGGGGTCCTCACACCAACAGTTGGGCCATGGCAGTGCCCGGTCACATACCTGTCCAAACGACTGGATCCAGTGGCCACAGGATGGCCACCATGCCTCTGGGCATTAGCTGCCACTGTGGTTTTGGTCAGAGAAGCAGATAAGCTTACTGTAGGACAAAATGTAAAAGTTCCCCAAGCTACTACTGCCCTGATGAACAGCCAGGGGCATAAGTGGCTGACCAACTCCAGGATGATTCACTATCAAGGACTGCCTTGCAAAAACCCACAGGTGCAACTTGAGACTGTGCCGATGCTGAACTCCACCACCGTTTTACCTACAGAAGCAGGAACCCCCGATCATAACTGTGAGGAGGTCATAGATGAAATTTACTTGAGCAGGCCAGACCTGATGGACATTCCCCTCCAGAACCCAGAACTAGAACTGTTCACCTACAGAAGCAGTTTTATCCACAATGGGCAGCGCAAAGCAGGCTATGCCATAACAACAACTGACAAGATAGCGAAGGCTGAGACCTTGCCACAAAGGTGGTCAGCATAAGGGGCTGAGCTATGGGCACTCACCCAGGTGCTAAGGCATGCCAAAGGGAAATGACTCAACATCCATACTGGTTCAAGTTATGCCTTTGCTACTTTGCTAATGGTTCATGGAGCCATTTATAAAGAAAGGGGACTATTGACAGAAGGGGAAAGGAGATTAAAAACAAAAAATAAATACTTCCGCTGTTAGAAGCAGTCTGGAAGCCTTCCCAAGTGGCAGTCATCCATTGTAAAGGCCATTAGCGAGGAACTGATCCAATCAGCAAAGGAAATCAGTTGGCTGACCAGGCAGCCAAGGAGGCGGTGACCCAACCGAGCCCCAC
Organism: Bos taurus; assembly: GCF_002263795.3. NCBI lineage: Eukaryota > Metazoa > Chordata > Mammalia > Artiodactyla > Bovidae > Bos > Bos taurus. The sequence goes on from NC_037336.1 coordinate 31,044,264, forward strand.
AGTGGGCCTTGAGTCAATCTTTAAGGTTGTCTTGGCACCAGAATTGCCTCCATCCCCGAAATATACCAAGGAAGAAGATCAATGGGCTCTAAATGAGGGAGGAATAAAAGAAAAGGAGGGCTGGTGGAAGCTCCCAGACCAAAGACTCTTTGTCCCCAGCAATATAGCAGTTCAGCTGGTAAAACAACATCATGAAACAGCTCATTTAGGAAAAAGTGAACTGTATAGCTTACTGAGCTGCTACTGTTTCATTCCTAAGCTCCCAACCCTGTGTGCCCAGATCAGTGCTAGATGTGTGACTTGTGCACAAAACAATGCCAGCCAGGGGCCAAGACCAACCCAGGGGTGCAGACAGTTGGGACACTGCCCTTTGAAGATCTAGAAGTGTACTTTACTGAAGTCAAGCCCTATAGGGGCTATAAGTATTTACTTGTGGTAGTCTGCACCTACTCGGGATGGACTGCAGCCTACCCCATGCGCACTGAATGGGCACAAGAAGTGACCAAGGCCCTACTAAGAGACATGGGCTGCCCGAGATATGGGCTTCCTCTCTCCATAGGGTCTGACAGTGGGCCAGCTTTTGTGTCTGAGATAATCCAAGCTTTATTCAGGACACTGGGAATCAAATGAAAGCTTCACACTGCTTCCAGGTCACAGAGCTCAGAGAAAACTGAACGCATGAATCGGACCCTCGAGACTTCGTTAGCTAAACTCTGTCAGTAAACCCAGTTATCTTGGGTGGACATGTTACCCCTAGCCTTACTCCGAGTTAGATACACCCGAGGTCCTCAGGCTATTCTCCCTTTGAGATCTTATATGGGAGAACACCTCCAGTGATAGGAAAAAACTTAAGGGAAACCCCCAATAACTAGCTGACCTGGAGATGTCTTGACACCTCCAGGCCCTGGGAAAAGTCTTTCACCGTATTGCCCAAGAAACCTTAGAAAGGACACTCATTCCTTTGGGCAATTGAGTTCGTCCCTATCAGCCAGGAGATGAGGTATGGGTAAAAGACTGAAAAAAGGAACCACTTCAGCCAGTTTGGACAGGCCCTCACATGGTCATCCTGGCAACCCCTACTGCTGTTAAAGTTATAGGTGTCATCCCTTGGATCCACCACACCAGAGTCAAGAAGACAGCAGCTTTCTGTGATGAAGACACTTGGAAAACAGTTCAGGACCCCGAAAACCCCCTAAGGTCTGGTTCCAAAAACAGTGGCCCTCACCCATGAAGGATGCTGAGCCCTGCTCTAGTCACTCCAGAAGCTGACTAGTCAATGCACAGCAGAAACTTGAGGATTCTTCAGCCTTCCTCCAGCCACACTCCAACAAATGGCTGGTCAATGCGCAGCAGAAGCCTGAGGATCTGGCTGTCAAAATATCAATGGATTTTTACTGTCAGCCCTGATTGGTATTATTGCTGTGCTCTTTGCTATAGTACTAGCTTCAGTCACACCCCAGGACTGGGATTTGGGTCAGAAGCTGCAGTTAGCCTGTCTGTTATCTCACAGTAGTGGGAAGCCTCTTTCTTATTAGATGTCTCTTATGATAGATTCTCCCTATTAACTAAATTGCTCACAGTATAGCTGAACCCCCTTCATGATAGGCTCAGTTGCTATAGCCATGACAGCCCAAAGATGGGGAGAAAACCTTTTGCTAGTGTTCAGTTATCTGTTATGTGCAGGCTGCTTTACAGGCTTTTGGTGTCCCTTACTGTTACAGATGGTGACGTTCCTTATCCATCATGCACCTGTCAACATTACAGCCAACTCTTGGAAAATCACTTACTTAACCATCAGCTAGAACAATGTATAGATAGCCAGTCCTATAGGCCGATCAGCTACTGCCTTCATAACCATGCGATGTATATCCAGGGGCCTGGGTGCCAAAGATGTTTTCAAGCTATGCCTCCCGCTGCTGCTACCTTTCTCCCACCAGAGGATCCAAATCCCAGGTGGTATCCCGACCCCATGGCACTGCCATCATGCCCCTGTGCCCTGTCTACCCCCTAATGCCACGCAGATGTTACAACCCAGAACAGGTGTCTCTCTGCCAAATAAGTGGAAAAACCTACTAGACAGTGACAACAATGTAGACAGACAAAATCATGGACCAACTCTACCCTAAAATATCAGGCTCTGCCTGTTGGCAGCATGACCCAGGTTATAGAGTTAACTCCCCCTTAAACCCTCACCTGTACCAGGTTCTCAGTGCAACTCATCACCTTCTTGATGACACCAACCCCCAGCTGGCCAGCGATTGCTGGCTTTGCTTATCCTTAGGAGCTCCATGGTACTTAGCTACACCAGTATCATTGAATAATGCAACAGCCATGGGAACTCCTATAGATCACCCTCACAAGAGCCAGTCTTAAGGACAATTGAGTTAACTCAAAAGGCTCCAAAATGCTTTACAAATGATGGAAGAACTTATAGGCAATTTAACCAGGGATGAATATATTTAAACTTTAAAAGGTGAGTGGTCCACTTATCCTCCCACAAACACAATGTGGTGCCGCCCCCATCAAGGCCTTTTCTTTGTTTGTGGGACAGATGCTTACTTGTGTCTACCAGTCAACTGGATGGGTATCTGCACCTTAGCTTTCCTCACTCCCCAAGTGAATATTGTCCCTAACAACCAGACTCTCACCATACCTCTGGCAGCACATATGTGGTCAAAAAGAGCCATCCAAATTATACCCCTACTATTTGATTGGGAATTATGCCTGGGATAGGTATGGGAATAGGAGGAATTGCTTCATCAACCACCTTCTGTCATACACTATCCAAGGACTTCACAGACGACATTGAGAGGGTAGTCAAATCTTTAGTGGCCTTACAGGACCAACTAGATTCCCTGGTTGAAGTGATTTTACAGAATAGGAAAGGGCTAGACCTACTGAAAAGGGAGGACTCTGTCTCTTCTTGAATGAAGAATGTTGCTTTTATGTAAACCAAACAGGAATAGTCAGGGACATGGCCCAACAGCTAAAGGAACAAATCATAAAAAGGAGAGAGGAACTAGAAAATTCCTGGGGTAATTGGAACAATATCTGGATCTGGGAATGGTGGCTTCTCCCTTTAACCAGTCCTCTCTTAATGTTCTTTGCAGTGCTCTTGATTGGCCCTTGTATTCTCAATACTATTACCCAGTTCATAACCTCTCGAATTGAATCCATAAACTTATGAATGGTAATAGCTCAATGTAGCCCCCTAAACGATGGGGAGCTCTAAATATCCTACCAAAACATGAGATGATGCTTTCTACAATGAGTGATAGAAGCATCAAGAGGGGAGAATGAAGAGGAAAAGTTACAATTTTACATAATCTCCTGCTCCTTCTGCCTCTGTAACTCAGCTTGTTCCTTGCAAAGTCTGGATCACATAGGTCATGTAGTCCCAGAAAGTGGGGACTCACAATGCTAGGAACTGGAGTTTATCTCACTCACCCTTTCCTGCTCTTTGCAATTGCCAAGCCCCTGCAAACCCACTTAATCACGCCTGTCCATGTATAAAAACTCTGTAACCCTTTGTTTGCAGCTCAGAGCTTGGAGTTTAACTCCTCTGGGCCTGCCCCGTGTAATAAACCTGAGTTCTCCAACTCTCCAAGTGTGGTGCTTGGTTTCTCAAGTACTGGTTTCTGCAACACCATGATCTTTCATTTCAATTCAGAAGATGTAGGCAAAATGCCCCAGGAACACATAATCTGGAAGGCTTTTTAGGCCTCACAACTTGAGAAAGCACCCAACTAAGTCTTTGGAGACTAATCAGGAAATTGTATGCACTAAAAATGGTTTTATCCTTTATGCTCATGTGGTGAAGTGGAGATTAATTAAAGGCATTTAAGTCATAAGTGAAAGGTAACAACAGCTGAGTGACAACTAATGTGGTATAAAATCCAGCAAACAGCCTTTTCTTTTCCCTGAATTTCAGTTGCCCTAAGGCATGTCTCACTTCACAGTCAGAGCTGAACATCTGAAAAACAAATCTTGGCTGAAGTCTACCTCCACTTGTTCCCAGGAATTTAACACTTATTAGATACACGGGGAAGTTTCTTTTCATTCAATTCAGTCACTCAGTCATGTCGACTCTTTGCAACACCATAGGCTGCAGCACACCAGGCTTCCCTGTCCCTCACCAACTCCCGGAATTTGTTCAAACTCATGTCCATCAAGTTGGTGATGCCATCCAACCATCTCATCCTCTGTCATCCCCTTCTCCACCTGCCTTCAACCTTTCCCAGCATCAGGATCTTTTCCAATGATTCGGTTCTTTGCATCAGGTGGCCAAACTATTGGACTTTCAGCCTTAGCAATCAGTCCTTCCAATGAATATTCAAGATTGATTTCCTTTAGGATCGACTGGTTTGATCTCCTTGAAGTCCAAGGGACTCTCAAGAGTCTTCTCCCAACATCGCAGTTCTTTTCATTAGTAAAGTAATATCTTAAACATATATTGTGTCAGATCACAGATCTAAAATTCCTATCAATGTATCAGGAACAAGCCTTTCTTCATATATCTCTTCCTCCAAAATTGTATGTCTATTACCTAAAAACATTTTGGCTTCCAAGTTGACTTAATCACTCTTATAATATATGGAACTCTATTCAATGCTATGGGACAGCTTAGATAGGAGGGGGGTTGTGGGAGAATTGATACAAATATATTACAAAATAAAAAGTTTAAAGTTTGGGAAAAAAAAGAAACCATATTATTGGTTTTGAAAATAACTTCTAATTGACTTTTTTAATTAAAAATGTAGAAGGTTTTAGAGATTTGGTTCATCCATTTGTTTACTCACTCAAAAATACTTTTAAATGTCTCATAGAGGCTAGACACCATTCTAGGCTTTGGAGATTTAAAATCGATCCAACACAGTCCTGTCCCTTAGGAAGTTTACAGTTTAGTCAAACAGACAAAACAAGGAAATGGGGACTTGTAGTAGGTTAAATGCTAAGATCATTATAAACTCAAGGTGCTATAAGAGAAGAGGAAGAACAAGTATCCCAGATAGAAGGACTCAAGACAGTTTTCCAGGAAAAGGGGGAACTTGAGCTAAATCTTACAGAACAGGTAAAGCACAGAAATGTAATAGAAATTCTCTTTGTGAATACAATGCCTCCGCTAGCTGAAGATATTTGAGATGCCCTCTCTCATCATCTATCACAACGCTTAACCTTTTACTACATATCCTGTCCTCTGCCTCGAGATTCCCGTTGATGGCAGCCATAGCACCATGTTTTCACCCAAAGCATACAGGGTGATAAAATTCATGGTCACAGTTGTTTTTTGTTCTCACCAAATTCAAACGTATGAATTGAGGGGAAGCTTTAAGAATACATAGACTGCTACCAAAGTAACTACACATATTGAAAAGAATAGTGTTTTGTCGCTGTTAATTTATTACTAATGGTTGAAAAGTTAAGACTAAGCATGTACCATTTAAGTGGCGCTAGTGGTAAAGACGGAGAAGGCAATGGCACCCCACTCCAGTACTCTTGCCTGGAAAATCCCATGGATGGAGGAGCCTGGTAGGCTGCAGTCCATGGGGTCATGAAGAGTCAGACACGACTGAGTGACTTCACTTTCACTTTTCACTTTCATGCATTGGAGAAGGAAATGGCAACCCACTCCACTGTTCTTGCCTGGAGAATCCCAGGGATGGGGGAGCCTGGTGGGCTGCCATCTATGGGGTCGCACAGAGTCAGACACGACTGAAGCAACTTAGCAGCAGCAGCAGCAGTGGTAAAGAACCCGCCTGCCAATGCAAGAGACATAAGAGATGTGGGTTCTGTCCCTGGGTCTGGAAGATCCTGGGAGAAGGAAACGGCAAGCCAGTCCAGCATTCTCCCCTAGGGAATCACATGAACAGAAACCTGGCAGGCTACAGTCCACGGGGCTGCAAAGAGTTGCATGTGACTGAAGCAATGTAGCAGCACATGGACCCTTAAAGCAGTTACATGTTAGGATAAAGTCTATCATGCACAGCAACTTCTTATAGATAAATTCCAAATTTATATAGAAAATCAGTATTAAAAACTCAATCATTTGCTTCTAATATTAAAACTATTTGACTGAAATCAAAATTACTGAGTATATAGAGCGTATTTTTTTCCAAGAAATTTAACATTATCATTACTTTTACCCTGAATTTGGTCCCTATTGTGCCTAAAATCTTTTAAAGAGATCTTTGAGCTTTCTAAACATTACTTCCTAGATATTAGTGGATCCTTGTTTAATCAATGTGGATGATGGAATAACATACTTTTACTCTTCTGGGAAGCATTTCTTTCTCTTCAGAGAATGATAGTAATGTATTTTTCTGCTTAAAAATTCACAATGCTAACACAGACTCACACAAAATAACAACATCTCTTTCCTTCACTCATCTATTGAAAAATCTAATTGTAACCATTAGCAATGGTTACATTAGCAATAGAGTAAATAATAGTAAATAATAGTTTTTCCTATATTAGTTATCTGAAAACATTGAGTAATTAATATCTATAGCCAGGCTTGTGGAATTCATGTATATTTGTGCTTTGCTTTGCCTCACATTAATGTCATAAATTTACATCTACTACTTGCCCTGAAGCAATATCAGTGATGATACCTGTTATTTGTTCAGTGGGAAAATCTAATCACTATCAAAGTACTCCATGTTATAAATTAAAAGTCAGAGAAGATACGTTCCTTGGAAGGAAGATTAACTCCACCCAGAAAACGAAGCAAACTCAAATGTTTATAAGCCCACATGGTTTATTCTATATATCTCAAGCTGCCTAAGGCAATTATAAATGACAAATGAAACACAAAAGTCTTGAGGTAAAAGATGAGAGAAAATAACGGGTAATAGGACAAATAGGGAATACATGATTAACATATTTGCTTTTCTTGTCTTGTTTAGAACCAAAAGGGAATCAATGGATTCTAGTAAATACCACCTATACTGTATATTAGTAGCATTCAGTTCAGTTCAGTCACTCAGTCACATCCAATTCTTTGTGATGCCATGGACTGCAGCACAGCAGGCCTCCCTGTCCATCACCAACTTCCAGGGTTTACTCAACTCATGGCCATTGAGTCAGTGATACCATCCAACCATCTTATCCTCTGTCGGGCCCTTTTCCTTCTGCCTTCAATCTTTCCCAGCATGAGGGTCTTTTCAAATGAGTCATATCTTCGCATCAGGGGGCCAAAGTATTGGAGTTTCAGCTTCAGTATCAGTCCTTTCAATGAATATTAAGGACCGATTTCCTTTAGGATGGACTGGTTGAATTCCTTGCAGTCCAAGGGACTCTCAAGAGTCTTCTCCAACACCACAGTTCAAAAGCAACAACTCTTCAGTGCTCAGCCTTCTTTATAGTCCAACTCTCATATCCATACATGACTAAGGGAAAAACCACAATTTTGACTAGATGGAGCACTGCTGGTAAAGTAATATCTCTGCTTTTTAATATGCTGTCTAGTTAGTCATAACCTTTCTTCCAAGGAGTAAGCATCTTTCAATTTCATGGCTGCAGTCACCATCTGCAGTGATTTTGGAGCCCCCCAAAATAAAGTCTGTCACTGATTCCATTGTTTCCATTCTATTTGCCATGAAGCGATGGGACCAGATGCCATGATCTTAGTTTTCAGAATTCTGAGATTTAAGCTATCTTTTTCATTCTCCTCTCATTTTCATCAAGAGGCTCTTTAGTTCTTCTTCACTTTCTGCCATAAGGGTGCTGTTATCTTCATATCTGAGGTTATTGATATTTCTCCCAGAAATCTTGATTTCAGCTTGTGCTTCATCCAGCCCAGCATGATGTACTCTAAATATAAGTTAAATAAGCATGGTGACAATATATAGCCTTGACATACTCCTTTTCCTATTTGGAACCAGTCTGTTGTTCCATGTCCAGTTCTAACTGTTGCTTCCTGACCTGCATACAGATTTCTCAAGAGGCAGGTCAGATGGTCTGGTATTCCATCTCTTGAAGAACTCTCCACAGTTTGTTATGATCTACACAGTCAAAAGTTTTGGCATAGTCAATAAAGCAGAAGTAGATGTTTTTCTGGAACTCTCTTGCTTTTTCCATGATCCAGCAGATGTTGGCAATTTGATCTCCGGTTCCTCTGCGTTTTCTAAATCCAGCTTGAACATCTGGAGGGTCATGGTTCACAGACTGCTGAAGCTTGGCTTGGAGAATTTTGAGCATTACTTTACTAGCATGTGAGGAGTGCAACTGTGCAGGAATTTGAACATTCTTTGAGCATTTCTTCAGGATTGGAATGAAAAATGACCTTTTCCAGTCCTGTGGCCATGGCTAAGTTTTCCAAATTTGCTGGCATATTGAGTGCACCACTTTAACAGCATCATCTTTCAGGATTTGAAATAGCTCAACTGGAATTCCATCACCTCCACTAGTTTTGCTCACAGTGCTGCTCCCTAAGGCCCACTTGACCTCGCATTCTAGGATTTCTGGCTCTAGGTGACTGATTACACCATTGTGATTATCTGGGTCATGAAGATCTTTTTTGTGTAGTTCTTCTATGTATTCTTTCCACCTCTTCTTAATATCTTCTGCTTCTGTTAGGTCCATACTGTTTCTGTCCTTTATTTTGCCCATCTTTACATGAAATATTTCCTTGGTATCTCTAATTTTCTTGAAGAGATTTCTAGTCTTTCCCATTCTATTCTTTTCCTCTCTTTGCACTGATCACTAAGGAAGGCTTTCTCATCTCTTCTTGCTATTCTTTGGAAATCTGCATTCAAATGGGTATATCTTTCCTTTTCTCCTTTGCCTTTTGCTTTTTGTCTTTTCACAGCTATTTGTAAGGCTTCCTCAGACAACCATTTTGTTTTCTTGCATTTCTTTGTTTTGGAGATGGTCTTGATCACTGCCTCCTGTACAATGTCATGAACCTCCATCCATAGTTCTTCAGGAATTCTGTCTATCACATCTAACCCCTTGAACCTATTTCTCACTTCCACTGTATAACGGTAAGGGATTTGATTTAGGTCATACCTGAATAGTCTAGTCGTTTTCCCTACTTTCTTCAATTTAGGTCTGAATTTGGCAATAAGGAGTTCATGATCTGAGCCACAGTCAGCTCCTGGTCTTGTTTTTGCTGACTGTATAGAGCTTCTCCATCTTTGGCTGCAAAGAATATAATCAATCTGATGTCGGTGTTGACCATCTGGTGATGTCCATGTGTAGAGTCTTCTCTTGTGCTGTTGGAAGAGGGTGTTTGTTATACCAGTGTGTTCTCTTGGAAGAATCGATTAGCCTTTGCCCTGCTTCTTTCTGTACTCCAAGGCCAAATTTGCCTGTTACCCCAGGTATTTCTTGACTTCCTACTTTCACATTCCAGTTCCCTACAATGAAAAGGACATATTTTTTGGTGTTAGTTCTAGAAGGTCTTGTAGGTCTTCATAGAACCATTCAACTTCAGCTTCTTCAGCATTACTGATTGGGGCATAGACTTGGATTACTGTGATATTGAATGGTTTGCCATGAAAACAAACAGAGATCATTCTGTCATTTTTGAGACTGCATCCAAGTACTGCATTTCATACTCATTTGCTGACCATGATGGCTACTCCATTTTTTCTAAGGGTTTCCTGCCCACAGTAGTAGATATATTGGTCATCTGAGTTAAATTCACCCATTCCAGTCCATTTTAGTTCGCTGATTCCTAAAATGTCAGCCTTCACTCTTGCCAGCTCCTGTTTGACCACTTCCAATTAGCCTTGATTCATGGGCCTAACATTCCAGGTTTCTATGCAATATAGCCCTTTACAGCATTGGACTTTACTTCCACTACCAGTAACATCCACAACTGGGTGCTGTTTTTGCTTTGGCTCGGTCTCTTCACTCTTTCTAGACTTATTTCCCCACTGATCTCCAGTAGCATATTGGGCACCTACTGACCTGGGGAGTTCATCTTTCAGCATCCTATCTTATCTTTTCATACTGTTCATGGGGTTCTCAAGGCAAGAATACTGAAGTGGTTTGCCATTCCCTTCTCCAGTGGACCACGTTTTGTCAGAACTCTCCACCATGAACCGTATGTCTTGGGTGGCCATACACGACATGGCTCCTAGTTTCATTGAGTTAGACAAGGCTGTGGTCCATGTGATCAGATTGGTTAGTTTTCTGTGACTGTGGTTCTCAGTCTGCCTGCCCTCTGATGGAGAGGGATAAGAGGCTTATGGAAGCTTCCTGATGGGTGAGAGTGACTAAGGGGAAAACTGTGTCTTAATTAGAAACATTAAGTACAAATATAGTGTTATCTTATAAAGGCTGGTATTTTACTCATTGATACAATGATAAAGACAACATACACCTAAAAGTGTTTTTTGTTACCATAAATGATATAATGTGGATAAACCACCTGTACAATTATTATTTTTGGTTAAAAACCATTGATATGTGACTCTTAATGAAGTACTTAAATTTAATTAATATGTATTTTAATTATAAAAGAGTTATTAGGATAACTATATGACTGGAGTTTAAAAACCTAGAATAAAATATGAATGATTAAAATTTGTTTATAGTCGCAGATAAACTATGAGAAAGATCTGATAAAGTAAATAGGAAAGAGGAAAGTGAGTCCTTCCAACAAATTGTGCTGGACAACTGGATATCAACACATAAAAGGATGAAATTGGACTTATTCCTCACAACACACACAAAAATAAACTTAAAATATTTACAAAATCTTAGAAGAATTATAGAAGTACATCTTCATGGCCTTGAATTAATCAAAACACTCTTATTATGACACCAAAACCAAAAGTGACAAATGAAAAAGTATACAAATGGGACTTTTTAAAATGACAAACTTCTGTGTTTCAAACAATACCATCAAAAAAATGAAAAAAATGATTTATTTATCTAATAAGGGATTTTCATCTAGATTTAATAAATACTAAATTCAGTGAAAAAAGATAAATAGTCCAATTTAAAAATGGGGAAAGTATTTAAATAAACATTTCTCCAAAAAAGATACACAAATGGCCAAAAAGCACATGAGGATATGCTCAAAATTATTGGCCATCAGGGAAATGCAAATTAACACTCCAATGAGGTAACACTTCATACTCACTAGGATGGATATTATCAAAAAGAGAGACAATGAAATGTCCTGGGAAGAAATGTGAAGTAATTGGAACCCTGGTACTCTGCTGTGGAATATGAAATGATACAGCCACTTTAGAAAACAGTCTGACAATTTTTCCAAAGTTTGACATGAAGTTAATGCATAATGAAGCAATTTTAGTCTTAGAGACATTACAGTAAATAAATTAAGATATATGTCCATGAAAATTTTGTACAGGAATGTGTATAGAAGCATTATTGGTAATATCTGAATTGTGGAAACAATATAAAACCCAAGAATGAATAAATGAAATATGATGTATTCACATGACAGAATATTATTTAGCAATAACAAATCTAAAGTACTGCTACAGACTAAAACAGGAATGAACCTTGAAAGTATTATGTTAATGAAAGAAGCCAGTCAGAGAGAGCCATAAAATGCATTCTTCCATTTAGATGAACTTTCCACACTAGTGAAATAGAGATAGAAATAGATTAATGGATGTCTAGAACTTAGGGAAAGGGGCTTTGGGAGAAAATGGGAAAAGACTTCTAAAGGGTGCCAAGATTTATTTTTGTAGTGGTGGTGAAAATGATGCTAGTATTTACATAACTCTGTGAATATAGTAAAAGCTATAGAATTGTACACTTTAAGTGGGTTAATTATAGATATATGTAAATTATATCTCAATAAAGCTGTTCTATTCAGTTTTTTTTTAAAGAGTGAGTCAGGAGGCACTATTGAGGAAACTCAGCTACAGATGTTTCTGTGTTATCTTTCTCCTGGAATGAGCTGAGACCAGTAAAAATACAAACTGTTATATATCATTAAAACAACATGAACCAGCTAGTGGGAGTTTGCTGTACGATGCAGGGAGCACAAAGCTGGTGCTCTGTGACAACCTAGAGCAGTGGGATATGGTGAGAAGTTGGGGAGAGTTTCAAGAGGAAGGGGAAATATATATGCCTATGGCCAATTCACATTGATGTATGACAGAAATAAAGAAAGGGATGACAGAGGATGAGATAGTTGGGTGGCATCACTGACTCGATGGACATGAGTTTGAGCAAGCTCCAGGAGTTGGTGATGAACAGGGAAACCTAGTGTGCTGCGGTCCATGGGGTTGCAAATGACTGAGTCAGACACGGCTGAGCAACTCAACACAACGTTGTAAAGCAATTATCCTTCAATTAAAAATAAATTAAAAAAAAAAAAACAAGATGAGCCAAAGGAGAATATATCATTTATTCTTATTCCTTTATTTTAAAAGCATCTCAATCTGGGAAATAATTTTTAACTATAGTCTGAGATGGAAATATTTCATGAAAACATTAATAAAGACTTCCAGAAATAGGAATGAGAATTGAAAACAGCTTCATTTTATGATAAGAGAATGAAAATATCTGAACTTTTACATTTGGAAAATATTGGTTTAGGTGTTACTAAACTCCATGAATTCTTGAATGGCACAACTAAAATCAACATAAACTATGTATGTCTAATGTTAGTAGAAAGGGGCAAATTTGTAACTCAATCTAGTAATTTAAACACAATATAAAGACATTCTAAAGGAGATCAGTCCTGGGTGTTCTTTGGAAGGAATGATGCTAAAGCTGAAACTCCAGTACTTTGGCCACTTCATGCGAAGAGTTGACTCATTGGAAAAGACTCTGATGCTGGGAGGGATTGAGGGCAGGAGGAGAAGGGGACGACAGAGGATGAGATGGCTGGATGGCATCACCGACTCGATGGACGTGAGTTTGAGTGAACTCCGGGAGTTGGTGATGGACAGGGAGGCCTGGTGTGCTGCAATTCATGGGGTCACAAAGAGTCGGACACGACTGAGCGACTGAACTGAACTAAAAGACATATTGAACTAACAAATGAGCAGTATCCAGAAAAATAATTTCATTCAAAAAGAGTTAAAACTAAATTAATAACTGTAAGTCCTCAGCAGACTTGTTAAAACTTAGTGATGTCTAGAGTTTCTCTGGGGGTGCAACAAGCCTCTCTGTTGATAAGAGCCATAATAAATAAGTCAGGTTTCAGATTCAGAAAGGTAGTTCTAATTTTAAAGTGGATAAATCAAGTAAACCATTAGATACACAGGTCTGGGTTTCAAAGAACAGTACTGGACTAGAGATATACATTTGGGAGGCAATAGAATATAGCTAGAATTTAAAACCAAGAGGATGGATGAGACTGTGAAGGGAATATATATAAAAATATCAATACAGTGCATAGAGTATAAATAGGTATATTTTGTGTAAGTGGCAGGTAATATGATCAATATAATCTATGATGTACTATAATTACATATTTGAGTGTTGCTTACTACTGAGTTTCACAGGAAACAAAGTTTATGGTATTTTAGTTCAGGCCCAGAGTGATTATTGACAATTTACTAAATAGGAAAATGAAGAGGCAGTATCACAATAGAAAATAATATCAAAGCACAGACTCTGAGAGATAAGAGTTAACCAATTCAGGATTTATAACTTGCAGGCTGGCCTCCCCTGACCAACTGGCTATTGCTCAATTACTAAGGCAATCTGTTCTGGTGGATCCCAAGTCTTACCCCATACCTAAAAGGCAAGGAGACAGTCTCTACTTCCCTAACAACAAATGCTGATATGAAAAATCCTGATTCCAGTATCAAATATCACATAGCTGAAATTATAAATCTTGGACCCCCAAGCTCAGTATTTCACTAGGGGAGGAGCTAAAGTGTATCCATCCACGCGACTAGGTGAAGCAAAACTGGAACCAGGTTTTCTTTGGGAGTAAATGGGTACACGAGGTTATGAAGAGACTTGCATTACTTTGGTAGATTTTTACATTTTGTACACTGTGGATGTATTATCCAATTTTTTGTTACAAGTGAATAATAGTTTCTGTATCTTTAACAATAAAGAGCATTACTACCACTATGTTCAGATAAAGAGATTTTCCCATGAGATAAGAGCAACTTGAAACATCATTTTGTTCACTAATTAAATATAGACCACTTAGTATACATTATTAATCTGAGTCTCTCCAACATTTCAACTACTAACTCCCTTAGATACTCTCTCAAGTAACTTTATACATTTCTTTTGATAGTTATAAAATCACAGTTTCAACTCTTCATAGATTAATTTGAAAACTTGGAGCCTGAGTTGAAAAATGAAACCATATTTGTTTATTAGGTTAATATCATCTTTGCTGAGGTGGATTTTGTATCTGCTTTAGAAGCTCTATACCTTTTAAAAAATATAAATGAGATTTAATAAATGAAAAAGGAAATGTAAATGTTTGTTACATATTACTATTTTCTCCTTATAGTATTTCCTTTTTTAATTTAATTTTTATCTTATAGTTGGTTAACAATGCTGTATTAGTTTCATGTGTACAGCAAAGTGATTGCTATATATATACACACATCCATTTTTTTTTATTCTTTTCCCATATGGATTATTACAGAGTACTGAATAGAGTTCCCTGTGTTATACAGTAGGTTGTTACTGATTATCTATTTTATATACAGCAGTGTGCATCTGTTGATCCTAAACTCCTAATTTATCTCTGCCCCCCACACCTTTCTCCTTTGGTAACCATAAGATTTTTTTCAAAGTCTGTGAGTTTGCATTTGTTTTGTAAATACATTTTTGTCATTTTTTTAGATACCACATGTAAGTGATATCATATATATTTGTCTTTGTCTAACTTACTTTACTTTGTATTATAATCTCTGTCCATCCATGTTGCTGTAAATGGTTTTCTTTTACAGTATTTTCTAATAATTTATTTGCAATATGTACATTCTGCTTTGATTCACAATTATAATTTGAAAAATTCCTTTTTCAAGCTAGTTGTATGAGATTATACTATTCATTATTTTTAATCATGCTTCTCCTCCTGGATACTAAGTAAATGATTTTTTACTTATCTAAAGTTTATGAAATAAAGTTTTTTTGTCAATCTATAATTAATGCCTATTGTTAACAAATCTGAAAGGTACATAGGCCTTGAGGTGAGTAAATATTGGGCCACCAGTCTCTTGACCAACCAATACAGAGAGTCCACACTGGCTATATGTACAGCAAATATACCCAAATGTAAAAAGAAAACAATACTATTTTGTCAGTGGTATTTCAACAACTTTGGATGTATACTAGGGTATAGAGAAGCAGCAATGTGTTTCTTCCCTAGATAAGAAACCATTGCAACCATTTTCCAGGCACTATCATGCCTCCTCTCAGATCAGATCAGATCAGATCACTCAGTCGTGTCCGATTCTTTGCCACTCCATGAATCACAGCACGCCAGGCCTCCCTGTCCAATACCAATTCCCGGAGTTCACTGAGACTCACGTCCATCGAGTGGCTGCACTTTGCTGGAGCAGCCATGAAGAGATACCCCGTGCCCAAGGTAAGAGAAACCCAAGTAAGACGGTAGGTGTTGCAAGAGGGCATCAGAGGGCAAACACACTGAAACCATACTCACAGAAAACTAGTCAATCTAATCACACTAGGACCACAGCCTTGTCTGACTCAATGAAACTAAGCCATGCCCATGGGGCAACCCAAGGTGGCAGGTCAGGGTGGAGAGATCTGACAGAATGTGGTCCACTGGAGAAGGGAACGGCAAACCACTTCAGTATTCTTGCCTTGAGATCCCCATGAACAGGATGAAAAGGCAAAATGATAGGATACTGAAAGAGAAACTCCCCAGGTCAGTGGGTGCCCAATATGCTACTGGAGATCAGTGGAGAAATAACTCCAGAAAGAATGAAGGGATGGAGCCAAAGCAAAAACAATACCCAGCTGTGGATGTGACTGGTGATGGAAGCAGGGTCTGATGCTGTAGGGAGCAGTGTTGCTTAGGAACCTGGAATGTCAGGTTCATGAATCAAGGCAAATTGGAAGTGGTCAAACAAGAGATGGCAAGAGTGAATGTAGACATTCTAGGAATCAGCGAACTGAAATGGACTGGAATGGGTGAATTTAACTCAGATGACCATTATATCTACTACTGCGGGCAGGAATCCCTCAGAAGAAATGGAGTAGCCATCATGGTCAACAAAAGAGTCCGAAATGCCTCCTCTAACATGGGCTAAATACTTTATACAACATCAATGAGACAGATTTCATTTTTATCCCCGTTCTCTTCTGAAAAAATTCCCAAGGTCATACATAACTGAGTGTCTGACAGAGCCAATATTTAAACCCTCAGCTGTCTGACCTCAGAGGATATGCTTTTAAACACTGTCCTAGGCAGCCTCCTATCAAAGTATAGGGTTAAGGAAGGTCATCAGGAATATTCTAGGTCAGCATACTTTGATTTGGAATAGCTCTCTAAACATCCCAATTTATAAATATTTGCAAGGCAAGAAGAGGTGAATGGACATTTTTCCAGGCAGCACCACAATGGCAAGTAGATGAGCACCACAGTTCTTTTAAGGTAAAAATTATTTATATATGAACATAGTTCTCACTGATAATAAACAATCATAGATTTTTAAAAAATCTATACTGTGCTATTTTGTTGTATTAGGTATGTGCTCACTATGGTGAGCAATCCAAATGCATAGGATTTATTTCCTCTTCGATGATCTTTGCCTTACCTATATCTTCAGCTGTGAGCAAACAGCTGCATATGAATTTTTATCAGATAATGTGTTCATATCCATAAGACATTTCCCCAGCACTTTTATTGACATATCTTGGCTTAATCCACATATTTGCTCAGGAATAAAAATGTGCTCAAATCCCTAAAATAAAATTGTCTAGAAAATAACATTATTTGTAAGCATAACTTGACAGTTCCACCTTCACATCCCATTAAGGTGTCCATGGTGCAATATATTTTAAGATAGCCTTCGGGTTTATCTTTACATTTACAAAATAAATGAAAATTCTAGGAGTTTACTAGTACAGAAAAGCTGTGAATGTATAATATTTCTGTTTCTGAGGAATTTTCTCACCAGCCATATTTGGTTATACCTCTTTCATTTACTGTACTAAGTAAACCACTTCCCAAGACAGTTGATTGCTGAATTAAAATCTGAGAAGGGAAAGAAATAAATTTGTGCAGCGTTTGTTCAACAATATATTCAGTAGTGTACCATAAGACATTATGAGTTAAAGTAACACTGTAGAATGCTAGCAACAAAGAATTTAGAGCAGACTCAGAGGGAACTCATAATCATAAAGTCATCCTTAGACAAGAATAATAAAAACACAGTTACTGTAAACAGACTTAGTCTTCAATAACATGGGATAAATCACAAGGTGAAAAATGGAAAAAGCAAACTACAGACATCATTTGAGCACGGTAGAGAGAAATTATCAAACAATGAGGTAATAGAAATGTCACAACACTGGAGCCTGTGTTCATTACAACTTCTCTCAGTGCCATTCACTTCCTTTAAAGGTCAAAGAAACTTCAGGAATGATGAAACACCAGTTTCATTTCCCTTTTTCTGCTATTTAAAAAATTTTTTTCTGTAGAAGTCTTACCTGAGATCTGACTTGAAAGCTGTAGTAGCAGACCCTACTTTGGAAACGAAAGTGAATATATTTCCTCCTAAACTGATAAGACTATATATTTTTTTAATTGAGTATAACTGACATTCAACAGGCTTCCTTGGTGGCTCAGTCATAAAGAATCTGCCTACAGTCCTATAGACTTGGGTTCAATCTCTGGGTTGGGAAGAACCCCTGGAGAAAGAAACGTCAACCCACTCCACTATTCTTGTATGGAATATTCCATAGCCAGTGGAGACTAGTGGGCTACAGTCCATGGGCAGATTCTTTGCCTTCTGAGCCACCAGGGAAGCCTTAAAGTAGTTGCAAAGAGTTGGCTATGACTGACTGACTCACACTTTGACTTCACTTCACTGACATTGACCATCAAGTGTATAACATAATGATTGAATGTTTGTATATGACCCAGATAAGACTCTTGAGAGTCCCTTGGACTGCAAGGAGATCAAACCAGTCAATCCTAAAGGAAATTAGTCCTGAATATTCTTTGGAAGGACTGATGCTGAAGCTCCAATACTTTGACCACCTGACACAAAGAGTTGACTGATTTTCTAGAAAAGACTCTGATGCTGGGAAAGATTGAAAGCAGCAGGGAGAAGGGAACGACAGAGGACGAGATGTTTGGATGGCATCACAAACTCGATGGACATGAGTTTGAGCAAGCTCCAGGAGATGGTGAAGGACAGGGAAGCCTGGTGTGCTGCAGTCCATGGGCTTGCAAAGAGTCAGACATGACTGAGTGACTGAACAATAAGAAAGGGAAAGAAGAATCAATATATAAACAAACAGGTTCATAAAAATTCACTGAAGAATTATTATGAGAAATAAATTCTGTAGTAATTCAAAGGCAGAATTCTCACTCTTAGACCTCATAGAAGGTAGAAAATTGAATGCTGGGACACTGACTTTGTATAGAAACAATGGATGATGTTCCCTGGCTAGTACGTAAGACCAAGTGTCTCTGACCTTGTCAAATCAGTGCATGTTTCTTATTTTCAGGAATTCCTATTTGCTTAACATTTTTATGAGTACCCTATATTAGGAACAATGACTAATATACCACATATACAATAATGGGAAAGTCTGGGAAAATTAGATCTGAGGTCAAGAACCTTTTTTGAAGGCAAAAGTGATCAACCTGAACCACCAAGGATTTGGGTAAAAGTCAAAGAAATTAATTCAAGTTTCTGTTTTATAATTAAAGAAATATAATCTTTAACTTTGGAAATCACTTCATTTTGAGAATATTTGATTAAATCTGTGTGTGATATTTCTGACCTGGGTGAGACTTCCCTGGTCGCTCAGATGGTAAAGAATCTGCCTGCAATGCATGAGACTTGGGTTTGATCCCTGGGTTGGGAAGATCTCCTGGAGAAGGAAATGGCAACCCACTCCACTATTCTTGTCTGGGAAATCCCATGGACACAAGAGCCCGGCAGGCTATAGTGCATGGGGTTGCAAAGAGTTGGACATGACTGAGCAAGTAATATTTTCACTTTCAGACTCCCACAAGGCCATCAAGAGGCATATAGATCCAATGCAACTGATGGAAAAGTAAAATAGGTAGTCAGTTGCCAAAATCCACTGCTACCAGTTTTTGACCATTTGGTAGATTTTATCCAATTAACCAATTTTAAGCCTCATATGTATTATCACATTCCACATCTGTCTACAAATTAGTTATGTATAAGTCTTGTTATTACTGTTTAGTTGCTAAGTTGTGTCTGACTCTTTTGCAACCCCATGGACTGTAGCCCATTAGGCTCCTCTGTCCATGGGATTTCCCAGGCAAGAATACTGGAGTGGGTTGCCATTTCCTTCTCCAGGGACTCTTCCCAACCCAGGGATTGTACCTCCTTTACAGGTAGATTCTCTACCCCTGAACCATCTGTTAAGACTCCAAAATATTACAGCTCAATCAAGACAGGTGTTTTTTGATTCCATAATATAATCCAGAGGAAGTGAGTAATCCAGAGCAGGTAAGCAAGTATGCTCGACCAACATATCCAGAGACTCAGGTTGGCCCTGTCACCCTTACTAGGTGTCTTTCTGTTTTTTCTCTCAAGGCCTAAGATCACTGACTGATCCAATCTTTATAATTGTCTACATTAGAAGGGCAAAAGAGGGAACTGAAGGAAAATCAGCATTCATTGCCCTGACAATAGTACATATCACTTCTGTTTGCATGTCACAGTCAAAGGGCCACACCAAATTGCAGAGGAAGCTGGGAAATTAAATGTCAAGATACAGAACCCTAAAACTTCCTGTGTGTATATGTGCATTTATGTATACATGTATAACTGAGTATCTGAAGAATTCTGTTTCTGTAAAGGGAAAAAGGAAGTAGTAGAGAGAAATAATGAACCATCTCTGTCACATATTATTTTCTGACTGTGGAAGCTGAATGTTAAAATTTGAAGTTAATTTAGTCATATCTTAGAAGTAGACTTCATGTTTTCCAACATATTCCAGTCTGTATATATTCTAAGGATAAAGCTAGTAAGATAGACTTAACCCAGAGTTACCAAAAAAAGAGCCAGTTTCACAGAAAATTTCCCTGTGCCAGTTGAGATTAAGGAAAACAAAGTATGATGTTCAGTAATATAATAGTGAATCATATAAAATGGCAGTAAAAATAAACCAAGAACCATATTTTTGCATCCCTTATGATTCTATTTCATGATCTAAATGATCTTATGATTTTTTGAAAATTATTTTTTTGGTCAACTTACTGTGTCATTTATTACTTCAGCTCTGTCAAATTCACAAAATTAAAGATCACTTAATGCTGAAGCATTTATTTTAGATTTGGAAATTATTTAACAGTTTAACAGATATTACTGAGTTCTGGAAGACAACATGATGGAATGAACTACAGTCTCCAGTTTTCATACAGTATATCACTTTTAATATTGGTTCCATTTACTCAATGAATATACATTTACGTTTCTATCATGTATTTTCTTTTTTTTTTTAATTTAAATTTATTTATTTAATTGGAGGCTAATTACTTTACAATATTGTATTGGTTCTGCCATACATCAACATTAATCCACCACGGGTGTACATGTGTTCCCCATCCTGAACCCACCTTCTACCTCCGTCCCCGTACCCCAACCCTCTGGGTCATCCCAGTGCACCAGCCCCAAGGATCCTGTATTGAACCTGGATTGGCATTTCATTTCTTACATGATAGTATACATGTTTCCATGACATACCCCCAAATCATCCCACCCTCTCCCTCTCCCACAGAGTCCAAAAGACTGTTCTATACATCTGTGTCTCTTTTGCTGTCTTGCATACGGGGTTATCGTTACCATATTTCTAAATTCCATATATATGCATTAGTATACTGTATTGGTGTTTTTCTTTCTGGCTTACTTCACTCTGTATAATAGGCTCCAGTTTCATCCACCTCATTAGATTCAAATGTATTCTTTTTAATGGCTAATACTCCATTGCATATATGTACCACAGCTTTCTTATCCATTCATCTGCTGATGGACATCTAGGTTGCTTCCATGGCCTGGGTATTACAAACAGTGCTGCAATGAACATTGGGGTACACATGTCTTTCAATTCTGGTTTCCTCGGTGTGTGTGCCCAGCAATGGGATTGCTGGGTCATATATGGCAGTTCTATTTCCAGTTTTTTAAGGAATCTCCACACTCTTCTCCATAGTGGCTGTACTAGTTTGCATTCCCACCAACAGTGTAAGATGGGTCCCTTTTCTCCACACCCTCTCCAGCATTTATTGCTTGTACACTTTTGGATCGCAGCCATTCTGACTGGCGTGAAATGGTACCTCATTGTGGTTTTGATTTGCATTTCTCTGATACTGAGTGATGTTGAGCATCTTTTCATGTGTTTTTTAGCCATCTGTATGTCTTTGGAGAAATGTCTGTTTAGTTCTTTGGCCCATTTTTTGATTGGGTCATTTATTCTTCTGGAATTGAGCTGTAGGAGTTGCTTGTATATTTTTGAGATTAGTTATTTGTCAATTGCTTCATTTGCTATTATGTTCTCCCATTCTGAAAGCTGTCTTTTCACCTTGCTTACAGCTTCCTTTGTTGTGGAAAAGCCTTTAATTTTAATTAGGTCCCATTTGTTTATTTTTGCTTTGATTTCCAATATGCTGGGAGGTGGGTCATAGAGGATCCTGCTGTGATGTATGTCGGAGAGTGTTTTGCCTATGTTCTCCTCTAAGAATTTTATAGTTTCTCATCTTACATTTAGATCTTTAATCCATTTTGAGTTTATTTTTGTGTATGGTGTTAGAAAGTGTCTAGTTTCATTCTTTTACAAATGGTTGACCAGTTTTCCCAACACCACTTGTTAAAGAGATTGTCTTCTCTCCATTGTATATTTTTGCCTCCTTTGTCAAAGTTAAGGTGTCCATAGGTGCATGGATTTATCTCTGGGCTTTTTATTTTGTTCCATTGATCTATATTTCTGTCTTTGTGCCAGTACCATACTGTCTTGATGACTGTGGCTTTGTAGTATAGTCTGAAGTCAGGCAGGTTGATTCCTCCAGTTCCATTCTTATTTCTCAAGATTGCTTTGACTATTTGAGGTTTTTTGTATTTCCATACAAATTGTGAAATTATTTGTTCTAGCTCTGTGAAGAATACCGTTGGTAGCTTGATAGGGATTGCATTGAATCTATAAATTGCTTTGGGTAGTATACTCATTTTCACTATATGTATTCTTCCAACCCATGAATATGGTATATTTCTCCGTCTCTTTAGTGTCCTCTTTGATTTCTTTCACCAGTGTTCTATAGTTTTCTATATATAGGTCTTTGGTTTCTTTAGGTAGATATATTCCTAAGTATTTTATTCTTTTCATTGCAATGGTGAATTAAATTGTTTCCTTAATTTCTCTATTTTCTCATTATTAGTGTATAGGAATGCAAGGGATTTCTGTGTGTTGATTTTATATCCTGCAACCTCACTATATTCATTGATTAGCTCTAGTAATTTTCTGGTGGAATCTTTAGGGTTTTCTATGTAGAGGATCATGTCATCTGCAAACAGTGAGAGTTTTACTTCTTCTCCATCATGTATTTTCATGGCTAGATAGCTTATTTCTTTTCATTATATTCTACTGTCCAGATTTACCACAATTTATTTATCCATTGACTCAGGAAGTTATTTTCAAGTATTGACAATTATGAATCTTGGTTGCTTCAGAGTTTAGGCAATACAAATAAAGCTGATATAAACATCAATATGCAGGTTTATGTTGGGACATAAGATTTCAGATATTTGGGGGAAATACCAAGGAGTATAACTACTGGATCATGCGACACAAGTATTTTTTAGTTTTGTAAGAAAGAGCCGAACTGTTCTACAAAGTGATTGTAATATTTTGCAACCCTGCATTCATGCATGCTAAGTCACTTCAATTGTGTCTGACTCTTTGTGATCCGGTAGCCTGTAGCCCACCAGGCTCCTGTGTCCATGGGATTCTCCACACAAGAACACTGGAGTGGGCTGTCATGCCTGCCAGGAAATCTTTCTGAACCAAGGATCGAACCTGAGTCTCTTATGACTCCTGCATTACCAGGTGGGTTCTTTACCACTAGCACCACCTATTCCTACCAGCAATGATAAGAGTTCCTGAGTCTCCCCATCCTTTTCAGCATTTGTTACTGTCAGTGTTTTGGATTTTTGCCACTCCAATAGATGCACAAAGGCATCACATTATTGTTTAACCATATGAGTTGAACATAGTTTCATATGCTTATTTGTCATTTGTATATCTTCTTTGGTAAGCCATCTATTAAGATCTTTTGCCTAATTTAACTGTTGTTCATATTCCTGTCATTCAATTTTAAGAGTTTCAAGTATGTTTTGAAAAATAATCCTTTATCAGATACGCATTTTATATTTTCTCCCAGATGTGGCTGTCTTCTCATTCCCTTGACAGCATCTCTCACAGAGCAGAAATTTTTAATTTTAGTGACTTCCAGACACTCAGTTATTTCTATCATAGGTCTTGCCTTTGATATATCTAAAAAGTCACAGCCAAACCCAGGGTCATATAGATTTTCTTCTATATGTTATTTGCTAGGAGTTTTATAGTTTTGCATATAATTTTGCATATAGTCTTAAATTTGTAAGATGTAAGATGGTGGAGTAGAAGGACCTGCCCTCATCTTCTGTGAGAACTTCAAAATTGCTACTAAACAACCACCGACAGGAGAATGTTGGATCCCCCCAAGAAAAAGATACCCTGTGTCCAAGGCCAAAGGAGAAGCCCAACAAGATTGTAGGAAAGGGGGAAAACACATTTAGAATCAAACCCCATACCCACCAGAGATGCTTGGAAGGCTCAAACAAAACCTTGTGCACACCAGGACCCAGAGACCCCAAAGAGACTGAGCTAGACCTGCCTTTTTGAGTGTCTCCTATGGAGGCATGGGTCAGCAGTGGCCTGCCATGGGGCCTGGGGTTTTGGCTGCAGAAGACCTGGGAAGCACCACATGTGGGCAGAAGTCCTCTTGGAGGAGGTTGCCATTAACCCCACCACAGAACCACTGAGCAGATGACCCACAAACTGGAGAATGATCATATCAAAGAAGTTCTTGCACTGTTACAAAAGAAAGGAGCAGTGATCCTACAAGAGACTGAGCCAGACTTGCCTGTGAATGTCCAGGAGTCATCAGCAGAGGTCTGGGTTGACACGGTCTGCTGCGGGGCCAGGGGCACTGAATACAACAGTGCAGGCATAAATCCTTTTGAAGGAGGTCTACCATACCATGGGCTTCCCTGGTGGCTCAGATGGTAGAGTGTCTGCCTGCAATGTGGGAGTCCTGGGTTTGATCCCTGGATCAGGAAGATCACCTGGAGAAGGAAATGGCAACCCACTCCAGTACTCTTGCCTGGAAAATTCCATGGACAGAGGAGCCTGGTAGGCTACAGTCCATGGGGTCATAAAGAGTTGGACAGGACTGAGTGACTTCACTTTTCTTTCTTTCACCATACCATAGTTTGGCCTCAGACCAAACAACAGGGAGGGAACACAGCTCCACCCATCAATAGAAAATTGGATTAAAGATTTACTGAGCATGGCCCTGCCCATCAGAACAAGACCCAGATTCCCCCACAGTGGTCCCTCCCATCAGGAAGCTTCTATAAGCCTTTTATCCACAAGAGGGCAGAAAGAATGAAAACAATCACAGAAAACTAACCAAACTGATTATATGGATCACAGTCTTGTCTAACTCAATGAAACTATGAGCCATGCCTTGTAGATGGATAGGTCATGGTGGAGAGTTCTGACAAAATGTGGTCCACTGGGGAAGGGAATGACAAACCACTTCAGTATTCTTGCCTAGAGAAGCCCTGAAGAGCATGAAAAGCAAAATGATATGACGCTCAAAGATAAACTCTCCAGGTTGGTTGGGCTTCCCTTGTAGCTCCGTTGGTAAAGAATCTGCCTACAACGCAGGAGACCTGGGTTAATTCCTGGGTTGGGAAGATCCCCTGAAGAAGGAAATGGCAACCCACTCCAGTATTCTTGCCTGGAGAACCCCATGGACTGTAGCCTGCCAGGCTCCTCTGTCCATGGGTTCGCAGGAGTTGGACACGACTTAGCAACTAAACCACCACCACCACCAGGTTGGTTTGTGTCCAATATGCTACTGGAGAAGAGAGGAGAAGTAACTCCAGAAACAGTAAAGAGACAGAGCCAAAGGGAAAACAACGTCCATTTGTTGATGTGATTGGTGATGGAAGCAGAGCCCAGTGCTTTAAAGAACAATATTGCTTAGGAACCTGGAATATTAGATCCATGAATCAAGGTAAATTGGAAGTGGTCAAACAGGAGATGGCAAAAGTGAACATCAGCATTTTAGGAATCAGTGAACTAAAATGGACTGGAATGGGCGAATTTAATTCAGATGACCATTACATCTACTACTGTGAGCAAGAATCCCTTAGATGCAATGGAGTAGCCATCATAGTCAACAAAAGACTCCAAAATATAGAACATGGGTGCAATCTCAAAAATGACATAAAGCTCTCAATTCATTTCCAAGGCAAATAAGTAAATATCACAGTAATCCAAAGTCTATGCCCCAACCACTAATGCCAAAGAAGCTGAAGTTGAACGGTTCTATGAAGACCTACAAGAACATTTTGAAATAACACCAAAAAAGACATCCTTTTTATCATAGGGGACTGGAATGCAAAAGTAGGAAGAGATACCTGGAGTAACAGGCAAATTTGGCCTTCGAGTACAAAATGAAGTAGGGCAAAGGCTAATAGAGTTTTGCAAAGAGAACGCACCGGGTCATAGCAAACACCCTATTCCAACAACACAAGAGAAGACTCTATACATGGACATCACCAGATGTTCAATACCAAAATCAGTCTGATTATATTCTTTGCAGCCAAAGATGGTGAAACTCTTTACAGTCAGCAAGAACAAGACCGGGAGCTGACTGTGGCTCAGATCACGACTCATTGCCAAATTCAGACTTAAATCGAAGAAAGTGGGGAAAACCACTAGACCATTCAGGTATGACCTAAATCAAATCCCTTATGATTATACAGTGGAAGTGAGAAATAGATTCAAGGGATTAGATCTGATAGACAGAGTGCCTGAAGAACTATGGATGGAGGTTCATGTATTGTACAGGAAGTTGTGATAAAACCATCCCCAAGAAAAAGAAACATAAAAAGGAAAATGGCTGTCTGAGGAGTCCTTAGAAATAGCTGAAAAAAGAAGAGAAGTGAAAGGCAAAAAAAGAAAAGGCAAGATATACTCATTTGAATGAATTCCAAATATCAAGGAGAGATAAGAAAGCCTTCCTAAGTGATTAACGAAAAGAAACAGCAAAATAATAGAATGGGAAAGACTAGAGATCTCTTCAAGAAAAATAGACACACCAAGGGAACATTTCATGCAAAGATGGGCACAATAAAGGACAGAAATTATATGGACCTACCAGAAGCAGAAGGTATTAAGAAGGGGCATCAAGAATACACAGAACCATACAAAAAAGGTCTTAATGACCTGGGTAACCACGATGGTGTGGTCACTCACCTAGAGCCAGACATCCTGGAATGTGAAGGCATTGGAGGCCTCATGACAAACCTAGAAAATATATTAAAAAGCAGAGATATCACTGTGCCAACAGAGGTCCATATAGTCAAAACCGGTTTTTTCAGTATTCTTGTATAGACTTGAGAGTTGGTCATTTTTTAATTTACCAGCTGACAAATATTTCAGTTGTTTTAAGACTTTTATATTATGGATGAAACTGCTATTAAAAAATTACATACTGTGCTTGTGTGGAAAGAGTGAAATAACCAATGAGTTAGTTCATGGTTAATTTTATATGAAACTGCTGATTTATGTTCCAAAGTGGTTATACCATTCCACATTTCCACCAAAAATATATAATGAGATTTCCACTTGCTCTGCCATCTCAACAACACCTATTCACAGCAGTTCTTTAAACTGTGGCCAGTCTAATGGGTATATATAATATTTCATTGTGGTTTAATTTATATTCTCAGTAAATAATGATGTTAAGCATACTTTTATCAACTTATTTGTCAATGTGATACAAATATATTCTTCTAATCTTTGTATTACATTTTCATATTTCTAACCATGACTTTAGAAATTTTTTGATTAAGTATAATTTATCTATTTTATTGTTTCTGCTTGTGTTCTATGTAAAAACTGTTTTCTAAAATAAAACTCTGATTAGTTTCAAGGTGACTTTTGTACATCATATGAGATAAATTTGAAAACTGTTTGTATGACAAAATTTTTTATCACAGAATTCCAAGGACTGCAGCATTTGTTTGAAAGACATTTTTTCAAACGTTATCTCCATGGCACTTTATTCCAAATCAATTACAATGTGTACATTGGCTTTTTCTCTGAACTTTATTTCACTGAAGCTTCGCTATTTCTTTAAAATACTCTGCTAAAATTTTTATTAGAAATGCATTGTATCTGTAGATCAGTTTGTATTGATAGTAAGTGTTCCAATCCATAAACATGGAATGTTTCTACACTTTAAATTTTCCTTAATTTTTATGATCAATTTTTATACTTTTTACTTCACTAGTATAGCACATTTGTTTTTATTTATCTGTAAAGGTTTACTGTTTATTGATAATTTTATAAATGATACTCATTTTCAATTTCCAACTATTTAAACATAGTTAAGAGAGTTGGCAATGGCTACCCCACTCTAGTACTCTCGCCTGGAAAATCCCATGGAAGGAGGAGCCTGGTAGGCAGTCCATGGGGTCGCACAGAGTCGGACACGACCAAATGACTTCACTTTCACTTTTCCTTTCATGCATTGGAGATGGAAATGGCGACCCACTCCAGTGTTCTTGCCTGGAGAATCCCAGGGATGGGGGAGCCTGGTGGGCTGCCATCTATGGGGTCGCACAGAGTTGGACATGACTGAAGCGACTTAGCGGCAGCAGCAGCAGTAAGAGAGTTGGACTGTGAAGAAAACTGAGCGCCAAAGAATTGATGTTTTGGAACTGTGGTGTTGGAGAAGACTCTTGAGAGTCCCTTGGACTGCAAGGAGATCCAACCAGTCCATTCTGAAGGAGATCAGCCCTGGGATTTCTTTGGAAGGAATGATGCTGAAGCTGAAACTCCAGTACTTTGGCCACCTCATGCGAAGAGTTAACTCACTGGAAAAGACTCTGATGCTGGGAGGGATTGGGGGCAGGAGGAGAAGGGGACAACAGAGAATGAGATGGCTGAATGGCATCACTGACTCGATGGACGTTGAGTCTGAGTGAACTCTGGGAGTTGGTGATAGACAGGGAGGCCTGGCGTGTTGCGATTCATGGGGTCGCAAAGAGTCAGACATGACTGAGACTGAACTGAACTGAAGGAGAAGGCAATGGCACCCCACTTCAGTACTCTTGCCTTGAGGGTCCCATGGATGGAGGAGCCTGGTAGGCTGCAGTCCATGGGATCGCTAAGAGTCAACATGACTGAGCGACTTCACTTTCACTTTTCACTTTGATGATGCGACCCCATAGACAGCAGCCCACCAGGCTCCCCCGTCCCTGGGATTCTCCAGGCAAGAACACTGGAGTGGGTTGCCATTTCCTTCTCCAGTGCGTAAAAGTGAAAAGTGAAAGGGAAGTCGTTCAGTCGTGTCCGACTCTTAGCGACCCCATGGACTGCAGCCCACCAGGCTCCTCCATCCATGGGATTTTCCAAGCAAGAGTACTGGAGTGGGGTGCCATTGCCTTGAGTAGTTTTAAATAGACTCTTTTATATAGTCCATATAGATTAGCATGTTACCACTAATCTGCTTTTAGTATTTATTTTTCTTGTATTACTTATTGCACTGGCTGGAACTTATAGTAAAACATTGGCTCTAACTGATAAGATCAATCCTATAGTCTCAGTTTTGATCTTAGAGGAAAAGCATTTTTCTTTCAGTATTTAATATGATATTTACTATAGGTTTTTATTACATGAAATGTATCAGGTTGAGAAAATGTCATTTTTTTAACCAAGAGGTTTTATTATGAGTGCCCTTTAAAATTTGTCTAATGCCTTTTCTACATCTATTTAAATGATTACATCATTTTATATTCTGTTGATGAGGTAAATTATGTTAATTAAAAATTTGAAAGTTAAACCAATATTACATTTTAGGGATAAACAATATTTGATGCATTATCAATGCATTATCTTTTTTGTATTTTTTGGATTTGACATGCTAGGATTTTAATATGGAGTATTTCATCTTTGTGATGGGAACTTGTTATACTATTCTTGGCTTGTAATATCTCTGTTGGATGTTCCTTGCCACGTTGTTATTTAAATGTAGAGTTCAGTTCAGTTCAGTCGCTCAGTCGCGTCCGACTATTTGCAACCCCATGAATCGCAGGACGCCAGGCCTCCCTGCCCACCAACTCCCGGAGTTCACTCAAACTGATGTCCATCGAGTCAGTGATGCCATACAGCCATCTCATCCTCTGTCGTCCCCTTCTCCTCCTGCCCCCAATCCCTCCCAGCATCAGAGTCTTTTCCAATAAGTCAAATATTCGCAAGAGGTGGCCAAAGTATTGGAGTTTCAGCTTCAACATCAGCCCTAAAATGAACACCCAGGACTGATTTCCTTTAGGATGGACTGGTTGGATCTTCTTGCAGTCCAAGGGACTCTCAAGAGTCTTCTCCAACACCACCGTTCAAAAGATCAATTCTTCGGTGCTCAGCTTTCTTCACAGTCCAACTCTCACATCCATATGTGACCACTGGAAAAACCATAGTCTTGACAGATATTTGTGGACAAAGTAATATCTCCGCTTTTTAATATGCTGTCTAGGTTGGTCATAACTTTGCTTCCAAGGAGTAAGCATTTTTTAATTTCATGGCTGCAACACCATTTGCAGTGATTTTGGAGCCCAAAAAACTAAAGTTTGACACTGTTTCCACTGTTTCTCCATCTATTTCCCATGAAGTAATGGGACCAGATACCATGATCTTAGTTTCCTGAATGTTGAGCTTTAAGCCAACTTTGTCAATCTCCTCTTTCACTTTCATCAAGAGGCTTTTGAGTTCCTCTTCACTTTCTGCCATAAGGGTAGTGTCATCTGCATATCTGAGATTATTGATATTTCTCCAAGCAATCTTGATTCCAGCTTGTGCTTCTTCCAGCTCAGCATTTCTCATGATGTATTCTGCATATAAGTTAAAAAAGCAGGGTGACAATATACAGCCTTGATGTACTCCTTTTCCTATTTGGAACAAATCCGTTGTTCCATGTCCAGTTCTAACTGTTGCTTCCTGACCTGCATACAAATTTCTCAAGAGGCAGATCAGGTGGTCTGGTATTCCCATCTCTTGAAGAATTTTCCACAGTTGATTGTGATCCACACAGTCAAAGGCTTTGGCATAGTCAATAAAGCAGAAATACATGTTTTTCTGGAACTCTCCTGCTTTTTCCATGATCCAGCGGATGTTGGCAATTTGGTCTCTGGTTCCTCTGCATTTTCTAAATCCAGCTTGAACATCTGGAAGTTCATGGTTTACGTATTGCTGAAGGCTGGCTTGGAGAATTTTGAGCATTACTTCACTAGCGTGTGAGATGAGTGCAATAGTGCGGTAGTTTGAGCATTCTTTGGCATTGCCTTTCTTTGGGATTGGAATGAAAACTGACCTTTTCCAGCCCTGTGGCCACTGCTGAGTTTTCCAAATTTGCTGGCATAGAGTGCAGCACTTTCACAGCATCATCTTTCAGGATTTGAAATAGCTCAACTGGAATCCATCACCTCCACTAGCTTTGTTTGTAGTGATGCTTTCTAATGTTCACTTGACTTCACATTCCAGGATGTCTGGCTCTAGGTGAGTGATCACACCATCGTGATTATCTGGGTCATGAAGATCTTTTTTGTACAGTTCTCCTGTGTATTCTTTCCACCTCTTCTTTTTTTGTTGTTCTCTATTTTAATTTTATTTTTAAACTGTACAATATTGTACTGATTTTGCCATATATCAAAATGAATCTGCCACAGGTATACATGTGTTCCCCATCCTGAATCCTCCTCCCTCCTCCCTCCCCATACCATCCCTCTGGGTCTTCCCAGTACACCAGCCCCAAGCATCCAGTATCATGCATCAAACCTGGACTGGTAACTCGTTTCATATATGATATTATACATATTTCAATGCCATTCTCCCAAATCATCCCACCCTCTCCCTCTCCCACAGAGTCCAAAAGACTGTTCTGTACATCGGTGTCTCTTTTGCTGTCTCGTATACAGGGTTATTGTTACCATCTTTCTAAATTCTATATATATGCGTTAGTATACTGTATTGGTGTTTTTCTTTCTGGCTTACTTCACTCTGTATAATAGGCTCCAGTTTCATCCACCTCATTAGAATTGATTCAAATGTATTCTTTTTAATGGCTGAGTAATACTCCATTGTGTATATGTACCACAGCTTTCTTATCCTTTCATCTGCTGATGGACATCTAGGTTGCTTCCATGGCCTGGCTATTATAAACAGTGCTGCGATGAACATTGGGGTACACGTGTCTCTTTCCCTTCTGGTTTCCTCAGTGTGTATGCCCAGCAGTGGGATTGCTGGATCATAAGGCAGTTCTATTTCCAGTTTTTTAAGGAATCTCCACACTCTTCTCCATAGTGGCTGTACTAGTTTGCATTCCCACCAACAGTGTAAGAGGGGTCCCTTTTCTCCACACCCTCTCCAGCATTTATTGCTTGTACACTTTTGGATCGCAGCCATTCTTACTGGCGTGAAATGGTACCTCATTGTGGTTTTGATTTGCATTTCTCTGATAATGGGTGAGGTTGAGCATCTTTTCATGTGTTTGTTAGCCATCTGTATGTCTACTTTGGAGAAATGTCTATTTAGTTCTTTGGCCCATTTTTTGATTGGGTCATTTATTTTTCTGGAATTGAGCTGTAGGAGTTGCTTATATATTTTTGAGATTAGTTGTTTGTCAGTTGCTTCATTTGCTATTATTTTCTCCCATTCTGAAGGCTATCTTTTCACTTTGCATATGGTTTCCTTTGTTGTGCAGAAGCTTTTAAGTTTAATTAGGTCCCATTTGTTTCTTTTTGCTTTGATTTCCAATATTCTGGGAGGTGGGTCATAGAGGATCCTGCTGTGAGGTATGTCAGAGAGTGTTTTGCCTATGTTCTCCTCTAGGAGTTTTATAGTTTCTGGTCTTACATTTAGATCTTTAATCCATTTTGAGTTTATTATTGTGTATGGTGTTAGAAAGTACTCTAGTTTCATTCTTTTACAAGTGGTTGACCAGTTTTTCCAGCACCACTTGTTAAAGAGATTGTCTTTAATCCGTTGTATATTCTTGCCTCCTTTGTCAAAGATAAAGTGTCCATATGTGCGTGGATTTATCTCTGGGCTTTCTATTTTGTTCCATTGATCTATATTTCTGTCTTTGTGCCAGTACCATACTGTCTTGATAACTGTGGCTTTGTAGTAGAGCCTGAAGTCAGGCAGGTTGATTCCTCCAGTTCCATTCTTCTTTCTCAAGACAGCTTTGGCTATTCGAGGTTTTTTGTATTTCCATACAAATTGTAAAATTATGTGTTCTAGCTCTGTGAAGAATACCGTTGGTAGCTTGATAGGGATTGCATTGAATCTATAAATTGCTTTGGGTAGTATACTTATTTTCACTATATTGATTCTTCCAATCCATGAACATGGTATATTTCTCCATCTATTAGTGTCCTCTTTGATTTCTTTCACCAGTGTTTTATAGTTTTCTATATATAGGTCTTTAGTTTCTTTAGGTAGATATATTCCTACGTATTTTATTCTTTTTGTTGCAATGGTGAATGGAATTGTTTCCTTAATTTCTCTGTTTTCTCATTATTAGTGTATAGGAATGCAAGGGATTTCTGTGTGTTGATTTTATATCCTGCAACTTTACTATAATCATTGATTAGTTCTAGTAATTTTCTTGTGGAGTCTTTAGGGTTTTCTATGTAGAGGATCATGTCATCTGCAAACAGTGAGAGTTTTACTTCTTCTTTTCCAATTTGGATTCCTTTTCTTTCTTTTTCTGCTCTGATTGCTGTGGCCAGAACTTCCAAAACTATGTTGAATAGTAATGGTGAAACTGGGCACCCTTGTCTTGTTCCTGACTTTAGAGGAAATGCATTCAATTTTTCACCATTGAGGATGTTTGCTGTGGGTTTGTCATATGTAGCTTTTATTATGTTAAGGTATGTTCCTTCTATTCCTGCTCCACCCTCTTCTTAATATCTTCTGCTTCTGTTAGGTCCATACCATTTCTTTCCTTTCTCAAGCCCATCTTTGCATGAAATGTTCCCTTGCTATCTCTAATTTTCTTAAAGAGATCTCTAGCCTTTCCCATTCTATTGTTTTCCTCTATTTCGTTGCACTGATCGCTGAGGAAGGCTTTCTTATCTCCTCTTGCTATTCTTTGGAACTCTGCATTCAGATGCTTATATCTTTCCTTTTCTCCTTTGCTTTTTGCTTCTCTTTTTTTTCACAACTATTTGTAAGGCCTCCTCAGACAACCATTTTGCTTTTTTGCATTTCTTTTCCATGGGGATGGTCTTGATCCCTGTCTCCTGTACAATGTCACGAACCTCCATCCATAGTTCATCAGGCACTCTATCAGATCTAGTCCCTTGAATCTATTTCTCACTTCCACTGTATAATGATAAGGGATTTGATTTAGGTCATACCTGAATGGTCTAGTGGTTTTCCCCACTTTCTTCAATTTAAGTCTGAATTTGGCAATAAGGAGTTCTCAAAAATGACAGAATGATCTCTGTTCATTTCCAAGGCAAACCATTCAATACCACGGTAATCCAAGCTTATGCCCCCACCAGTAACACCGAAGAAGCTGAAGTTGAATGGTTCTATGAAGACCTACAAGACCTTTTATAAATAACACCCAAAAAAGATGTCCTTTTCATTATCAGGGACTGGAATGCAAAAGTAGGAAGTCAAGAAACACCTTGAATAATTGGCAAATTTGGTCTTGGAGTACGGAATGAAGCAGGGCAAAGGCTAATAGAGTTTTGCCAAGAGAATGCACTGGTCATAGCAAACACCCTCTTCCAACAACACGAGAGAAGACTCTACACAAGGATATCACCAGATGGTCAACTCTGAAATCAGACTGATTATATTCTTTGCAGCCAAAGATGGAGAAGCTGTATACAGTCAGCAAAAATAAGACCAGGAGCTGACTGTGGCTCAGATCATGAAATGTAGAGTACTGTATCTTAATTGAGTTTAGTATTTTTCATACTATCATGCTCAAATTATAGCAGGTAGGTATGTATCATACCCCCTCCCCCCACCCCCCCGACCCAGGATCTCATTGAAATTCTACATGGTATTCATTCACCATGCCTTCTTGACTGTGACAGATTCTCTGACTTTATTTTTGATGACCTTGACAGTTTTGAGGATTACAAGTCAGATTTTTGTTAAAAAAAAAAAAAAGAAAAGAAAAATCTCTCAATAGATATTTTTTCTGATATTTTACTGATGATTTTGCTAGGGTTATGGGTTTTGTGAGAAAGACCACAGAAGTAAAGTACCATTTTTCTCCCCAAAATCGAGGTTACACACACTATCAACATGACTTATCCTTGCTAGTATTGACCTTAGTCAATTGGCTGATGCAGGGTTTATCAGATTTCTCCACCGTATTTTTTTTTTCTCCCTTTCCATAGTAAACTCTGTGGAAAAAATCCACTTTGTGCAACCAGCACTTAAGAAATGAAGAGTTCCATCTTCTTAAGATGAAGTATCTACATAAATTATTTTGAATTCGTCTACAAGGGAAATGTGATATTTATTTACTTGTTAAGTCATTTATATGTATCAATGTGAACTCATAAATATTTCGTATTTTGGATTATAATCCTATCCTACATTAGATCAAATTTTTCCTGCTTTGGCCATTGAAATTGCTGTTGGCTGGTTTGAGTATGTGTTTAATAAAACCACATAATTGCTGAATTTTTGTTTTTACTACTTTCTTACCTCTTGACACCATAAAATCTTCTAGGGTCATTATATATTTCCTGACCCAGTCCTAGAATTAGTATTTAATGCTAAATTTAGCATTTATTTATAGAGTGGGGTAGACCTTGATCTTTTCAATAAAAATCAATAATAATGTGTATAAACCATATTCGGAGTAGGCAATGGCACCCCACTCCAGTACTCTTGCCTGGAAAATCCCATGGAGAGAGAAGCCTGGTAGACTGCAGTCCATGGGGTCGCTAGGAGTCGGACACGACTGTATAACTTTCAAGTAGACAACCTGAGTGACTTCACTTTCACTTTTCACTTTCACGCATTGGAGAAGGAAATGGCAAGCCACTCCAGTGTTCTTGCCTGGAGAATCCCAGGGACGGGGGAGCCTGGTGGGCTGCCATCTATGGGGTCGCACAGAGTCAGACACGAACTGAAGCGACTTAGCAGCAGCATAAACCATATTGTATCACTTTTTATTATCTAATTTCAAGTATAATAAATTAAAAAGTATTTCTAACAAACTTTACAAAAGTATTCTTTCAAAGTTCATATTTATGTACTATTGCTTTGATGAACTAAATGCAGTTTGTTCTGTGCCAAGTCACTCAGTCGTGGTCTACTCTTTGTGACCCTATGGACCACAGCCCACAAGGCACCTCTGTCCATGGGATTCTCCAGGCGATACTAGAGGGGTTGCCGTTGTCTCCTCCAGGGTATCTTCCCAAAGCAGGGATCTAACCTTCTCTTAGGTCTCCTGCATTGGAAGGTGGGTTCTTTACCTCTGGTGTCATCTAGACAGTTATAAAATGAAACCCACCTGTGAAAATTCAGATTAATTCAAGATCCCAAACATCTAAATTGTTACTTAGTACTTCCCATTCCCTATTATAAGTTCATGGCTCTAGAAAGTTCTTTTATACAAGAATGTAAGCTCTTTATATATACTATTGTTACAGCTTTTCAGAAGTATATTTTAAATAAATATATAGGTTTATAGTATTTTTTAAATAACATGGTATGACATAATATAGATAATATTTTGAAATTTAAAATTCCATTCTATATTCTCCTCATATGAAGAGAAAATCATGATGTACAAGTTGAAGGATTAAACATGAAACTAACACATTTCAAAGTGAATATTTCTAGAGAAAAACTGTCTGTGTAACAGGCCATAAGTGGAGTCCCTCAAAAATCATTACATTGTCCTAATACATTTGACTTTCAGATTTTATTTTCTAGTGGTCTCTTCAGCATCTTGGTCATTACTGAGTATGATATATCATTCTTGGAGCTCTTTTGTCAAAGTCAGTATAAGTTCAAGTCTAAGTAAATATGTCAAATTAAAGGTAATTACTTGAAATTTATCATTAGTAAATGGCCTGTTACACTTTCTATCACTGTAAGCAATCAGAAAATATTGAAACTAAATAAAACATATGCACAAGGACTCTAGGGAAGAATTTAATGCTTACCGATATAAAAGTTATAAAATATGTAGGGCAGGAAACTGAATGTGGTGTTTTATATTTCTCAAATTAATATTATGACATAAGAAGATGAAACTCCTGTGCGTATTTGCAGAACAATCACAAAAATTTTTCTCCCTTTTAGGAGAACTAAAACTTTTGGGGTCTACACCTGGAAGTCCTTCCCCTTCACCTTGCACTCAAATACTTTTCATCCTTAAACCTAGGCATCATATTGAAAACCTTTTCAGAAGAACATAGTATGAGGGCTTTTACCTTGCCAACAAAGATAGTTTACTGAGGAATTTTCAATGTAATTTGCCTCTTTCATTAAAAAGCAATCTCTTAAATTCCACTCAGGTCAGAATAAAATACCTTTATTCACCTAATAGGAGAAAGCAATGGCACCCCACTCCAGTACTCTTGCCTGGAAAATCCCATGGATGGAGGAGCCTGGTAGGCTGCAGTCCATGGGGTCGCTAAGAGTCAGGACACTACTTCACTTTCACTTTTCACTATCATGCATTGGAGGAGGAAATGGGAACCCACTCCAGTGTTCTTGCCTGGAGAATCCCAGGGACAGAGGAGCCTAGGGGCTGCCGTCTATGGGGTCGCACAGAGTCGGACATGACTGAAACGACTTAGCAGCAGCAGTAGCAGCAGCATTCGTGTATTTGTTCAAATTCTGCAACAGGACTTCCTGTTGAGGCCTTGACAAGCCTCTCTTGAAAGTATTTTATTCATCACATTTCAGAATCCAAATGAAGCTAGTCCGTCAATCTTCACTTACACAAAGTATAATTAGACACATTTTGGATTTCCCTTCTTACTTATATTGGGATACCGCATATCTTGCCAAAAAAAAAAAAAAGGTTATTATCAGATCTACTTTTCTCTGGCTATGATGAGCAGTTAGCCAGTGGTTATTCTCTTGTGATATAATTCATACATTATTTCAGAGTGCCTTAATTTGAAACAAGTTTAGTCCCTGCCAGTTTTTTATCTAAATGTAAGGAGATTATGTATCTTAACTGAGCCTAATATCTATCATGCAAACATGACATCTATCATGTCAAAACCATGAAATTCAGGATTTTTTTTTTTTTTGCAATGTCAAACCATGCCATATAGTTTATTTTTTTGTTTTTTGTTTTTGTTTTTTTTAAGAAAAGCTGAATTAGTGAATTGTTTGATACAGTGGCATCAGATTCTCCTAAAGCATAAACTCCTCTCCTGGATTACATGTCTCAGTTCTGGAATCTGTACTAGCATATTTCATAAGTCATTTAGTGAATAGAAGCAATGACATTTATTAAGTAATCCAGCAGCAATCAGTAAAATAAAGAATACAGTACTGTGAAGAGATATCAGAAGACTGCTTAAACACTGAGAGCATTTGCCTAATGCAATGAATAATCCTAAGGTCATTTTTCAGCTATGTCTTCCCCTGTGAATGATGTGAAATGACCTTCCTAGTAGACTTGCATTCAATTATATGCTTCTAGCTATTTCTGGTGGAAATTCAAAAGTGAAAAGTCAAATTAAGTAGTCATGTTCTTATCCAAGGCCTACCTTTTCATTTTTAGATTAACAATAAAAGCCCATATATAACCTATAATCTGTAATTAACAATGTATTACAAAATTTCCATATACTTAATAGTATATAGCATAATGCCTATCCTTTAAAGTCATAGAGAAAAATATAAATTTTAAAGAGGGAAAAGGGAAGGCCATTTAATAGTTAAACAATAGCCTTCACATGGAAAACCTAATTGAATTGGAATTATTTAAACTAGAGAATAATCGACTGCAAGGTGACTTGCTGTTGAATATAGAAAGTATAATTATGAGGAGAATGCCAACTTGTTCTGCATTCACCAAGAAAGAAATTAGAAATGTGTTAAATATCCTCCTTCCATTCTAGCCCCCTCGCCCACTTCCATCCCCATCTTCTCTGTATGGATCAAACAATTTAAATTGAAAATAGGACAACATCATTTCAGGGTATGCGTATCTAATCTTTCAAACACTGTAGTGAAAATGTTTGCTTCTATGTTAATACAGATAGCATGTAGTAAATGTCTTATGTCTTTCCAAAGAAAAGACTGGCCATTTTACTTATTCTTCAAATACGGTCCTACATTTTGAAATACAGAATATAAAATGACTGTTAAAAAATGCAACAGTGTTTGGGGAGTGTGAAATGAATAAATCATGTTAAAGAAAGGGAAAGAGAGAGAATGAGAGAGAGAGTTTTTGAGGTAGATACTCTTTAGATGTACTTATTGAGCAAAGAAAGAGACAAAAACACTGGCAAAGCAGTTTCCTGGGCTTACAGGGAAAAGAAAAGGGGGCTTCCCTGGTGGTCCTGTGGCTAATAGTCTGCCTTGAAAGGCAAGGGACACCAGTTTGATACCTGGTCTGAGAATATCCAACATGGCAACTGAGCCCATTGGCCACAACTACTGAAGCCCACTAAGAAGCCACCAGGAGAAGCCCGTGCACCACGACAAAGAGTAGGCCCTGTTCTCTGCAACTAGAGAAACTGTGCACAGCAACAAAGACCCTGCACAGCCAAAAATAAACAAATTACTTACTTAAAATACCCTTTTTAAATGCTTCCTTAAAAAAAAAAAGAAAAAGAAAAGAAAAGCACTGCAGGGGTGGCAAAGGCAGTATATTTTTCTATCATTTTTTTCTTCCTACTTTCTGCCAACAATCATTCAGTAACAAATATAATAAAAACAGAATGAAACTTAAGTCACAGTTTATGTCCAGTGGGAGTAACAGAACTTGGGAGGCCTCCTAGAGTGTTCTAAGTTTACATCTAAGTGAAACAAAATAGGCTGGAAGGTTGACACTGACTACAATTTAAGTTTTTCTCTGTCTATCCCTACACATATGGCATGATTGATTACAAGCAGGTAGCAATTTATTAAGATTATTTGTATTCTTATTCCATATACTCTGTTATAATCCAAATATACCCTGAAAATGTGTTAAAATGTTATCTCTAACAAATGCCTTCTTCAGTTCAGTTCAGTTCAGTCGGTCAGTTGTGTCCGACTCTTTGTGACCCCATGAATCGCAGCACGCCAGGCCTCCCTGTCCATCACCAACTCCCAGAGTTCACTCACTCACGTCCATCGAGTCAGTGATGCCATCCAGCCATCTCATCCTCTGTCATCCCCTTCTCCTCCTGCCCCCAATCCCTCCCAGCATCAGAGTCTTTTCCAATGAGTCAGCTCTTCGCATGAGGTGGCCAAAGTACTGGAGTTTCAGCTTCAGCATCATTCCTTCCAAAGAAATCCCAGGGCTGATCTCCTTCAGAATGGACTGGCTGGATCTCCTTGCAGTCCAAGGGACTCTCAAGAGTCTTCTCCAACACCACAGTTCAAAAGCATCAATTCTTCGGTGCTCAGCTTTCTTCACAGTCCCACTCTCACAACCATACATGACCACAGGAAAAACCATAGCCTTGACTAGATGGACCTTTCTTAGTCTATTTAAATAGACATGGCCCTGCTACTTGATGCCAGTAATGGGTTAACAAAAGGCTACAACA
Source organism: Bos taurus (assembly GCF_002263795.3). NCBI lineage: Eukaryota > Metazoa > Chordata > Mammalia > Artiodactyla > Bovidae > Bos > Bos taurus. The sequence continues at coordinate 31,084,451 of NC_037336.1, forward strand.
TCAAAAATAAGAGCTAATATATTTCTACCCAAATGCCTGGCTCCATTTGAAGGTAACTGATAGAAACTCTTTGACAATGATTAATCTAATCAAAATGTTGCCTGAAGATTGCTTTACAAACTAATTCTTTACATTTCTGCCAGATTACCGTCGATGCACCCCTTCGTTTTCTCTTACAAATCAATTTTTTCTCATCTTCCCCAAAAAGAATGATGAAAACAGATTACTGATATAAAATGCCCTGTGGACCTAGTTGAGTCAAGTTAAGTATTATAGTGCCTGTCAACAGATATTTGGCCTTAACTGTTGTAATAATGGAAACCTACATAAAAGGTTAGTATGACTACAAATGCAAAAAGTTATTTCTGCAATTTTTTTTAATTGGGGTATAGTTGCTTTACAGTGTTGTGTTAATGTCTGCAGTACAACAAAGTGAATCAGCTGTATGTATACATAAATCCCCTCCCTCTAGGACCTCCATCCACCCACCCTATCCCACCCCTCCAGGTCAACACAGAGCACCAAGCTGAGCTCCCTGCACTATGGATGGATGGATTGTTGCACTTATGACTAGATTATGTGAGAAAGGGGAGTGAAGAGAAGATTCCTGATTATATTATAGAAAAGCATTAGAAACCATATAACAGTCACATAGAAAAGCCATCAACAACCCCAGAGTGAATTCCATGGAGCTTGTCATATTTGCGCAATTCAAAAAATGGAGGAGTTTCATAACTTTAAAATAACGACTTCCACATAACGAACTCTGCTGTGGAAAAATCCTGCATATATTCATCATATACTCAGAGGTTGTAAAATAAGTGCTTTCCTGACTCAAAATGAGTGACAGTCTTGCTAGAATTTTGGCCAAAATTATTTTCTCCTATCTTTATGAACAACTTCTGCATGGCTTAAATTCTCTTAATGAGTAGTGCAAAAAAATGTCAAATATTGAAAGGAAAAGAAACACATTTATGTATTGTTAGCTTGGCAATGAATTCAGATCCTCATCGCAAAAATATTACAACTTAAATCCATCTTACAAAAGCCAAACTAGATTTTTCAGAAAAGGAATTGAAATATCTGATTGCACATTCATGCAAGCAATCAGCTAGCCAAAGAAGGACAGTAAAAAAGACATTTTCTAATGTCCGACAGCATTCTGTTTCCAGGGATGTGTTCCAGGTCTTAGGTCATGATAATCAACCTGCCTGTGTAGTCCCTGAACTCCTAACTCCATATTACCTCTTCCCTGTCAGCATTTAAGTTGAAAACACACCTGCCTAAATGCCTAAAGCTTAGAGCTAAATGCCTGCACAATACAGCTAAATGGGCTGAATGCAACCCAACATAGAACCTTCCAAACATGTGTGTGAAATGCACTGAGAGAAGCATTTTTATGCAAAAATGACAGAAAATGTAATCGAAAAGAAAACCTCTAACAAAGCCATAGCCAGATGGTGTCCTTTATTGGGGGCCAGCTCATATTTCTGAGCTTTTGAAAATGTCACAGCTTATTGCTGCTCAATTCTAGATTTACATCCTAAATTTGGGGAAAACCCTTCTCATGCTAATATTATGATCTCTTTCACATGTGTCTTGTAATTTACCATTTAGAAAATGATTTAAATTTTTGAAGCAATTTTTTTACACAATTTTGTGCAGACAATATATGTTCAACATAGAAAAACAGGAAGCAGTGTGAAAAACTTAAAGTAAAAATTAAAAGTAAAATTGTATTAAGGATACTATTGTTTGTATTTTGCTTTAAGATTTTTTTTTACTGCATACCTGTGTTCAAATTAACATTTAAAACATTTGATTAATATTTCATTTAAAGATCATTACATATTAAGTACAATAATCTTAAAATGAAATAGTGCAGGAGACCTGGGTTTGATCCCTGGGTCGGGAAGATCTCCTGGAGAAGGGCATGGCAACCCACTGCAGTATTTTTGCCTGGAGAATCCCTTGACAGAGGGGCCTGGTGGGCTACTGTCCATGGGGTCATAAAAGAGAGTCAAACACAACTGAAGTGACTTAGCATACACGCATATGATATCTAGGATAACTTTGTGGGTTGTTTTTTGGCTTTGATTTGTTTTTCTATTTCTAATAATGCTGCAGCAAGTATTCTTAACCTATAATTTGTATTCTTATTAAAACGTTTGCTTAAATTTCTAGAAGTAGATCCACCAGGCCAAAGTGTATTTGTAACTTTAATGACATGCTACCAATCATCTAAAAATTCCTCAAAGATCAAAAAAGGTTGTAAAAGTCTCGTGTCCAAGTCTTTCTGACCACAGACAATGGTCGCCAGGCTCATCTGTCCATGGAATTCTCCAGGCAAGAATACCGGAGTGGGTAGCCCGTTCCTTCTCCAGGGGATCTTCCTGGAGACCAGGGATCAAACCCAGGTCTTCTGCATTGCAGGCAGTTTCTTTACCATCTAAGCCACCAGGGAAGCTACCTCAGTGCTACAAAACCTCAAAAACATATGATCCAACAATTCCACTAGTGGGTATATATCTGAAGAAATTGAAAACATTATTTTAAAAAGAGGAATGTATATATAGGCCGTTAGTTTCTTTAGGTAGATATATTCCTAAGTATTTTATTCTTTTCGTTGCAATGGTGAATGGAATTGTTTCCTTAATTTCTCTATTTTCTCATTATTAGTGTATAGGAATGCAAGGGATTTCTGTGTGTTGATTTTATATCCTGCAACTTTACTATATTCATTGATTAGCTCTAGTAATTTTCTGGTGGAGTCTTTAGGGTTTTCTATGTAGAGGATCATGTCATCTGCAAACAGTGAGAGTTTTACTTCTTTTCCAATTTGGATTCCTTGTCTTTCTTTTTCTGCTCTGATTGCTGTGGCCAAAACTTCCATAACTATGTTGAATAGTAATGGTGAAAGTGGGCACCCTTTGCAATAGCCAAGATATGGAAGGGCTTCCCTAGTGGTTCAGTGGTAAAGAATCCACCTGCCAATGTAGAAGATGCAGGTTTGATTGCTGGGTCAGGAAGATCCCCTGGAGAAGGAAATGGTTACCCACTTCAATATTCTTGCCTGGAAAATCCCATTGACTGAGGAGGCTGGCAGGCTACAGTCCATGGGGTCACAAAAGACTCAGGCAAGACTTAAAGACTAAACATAAGATATGCAGTTCAGTCCAGTTCAGTCGCTCAGTCGTGTCCGACTCTTTGCGACCCCATGAATCGCACCACGCCAGGCGTCCCTGTCCATCACCAACTCCTGGAGTTCACCCAAACTCATGTCCATCGAGTCGGTGATGCCATCCAGCCATCTCATCCTCTGTCGTCCACTTCTCCTCCTGCCCCCAATCCCTCCCAGCATCAGAGTCTTTTCCAATGAGTCAGCTTTTCACATGAGGTGGCCAAAGTATTGGAGTTTTTCAGCTTTAGCATCAGTCCTTCCGAAGAACACCCAGGGCTGATCTCCTTCAGAATGGACTGGCTGGATCTCCTTGCAGTCCAAGGTACTCTCAAGAGTCTTCTCCAACACCACAGTTCAAAAGCATCAATTCTTTGGCACTCAGCTTTCTTCAGAGTCCAACTCTCACATCCATACACGACCATTGGAAAAACAATAGCCTTGACTAGACGGACCTTTGGAAGCAAACTAAATGCCCATCAATAGATAAATGAATAACAAAATTGTTTCATTCATATACACACACACGCACACGTATATATACACACACAATGAAATTATTAGCCCTAAAGAGAAAAACATTCTGCCACTTGCAACTATGTGGATAGACTTAGAAGGTAATATGCATAATGGAATAAGTCAGAGAAGACAAATACTGTATGTCATCACTTAAATGCAGAACCTAGAAAATAAAACAAAAAATATAACAAACAGGATATAGATATAGAGAATAAACTATATATAGATATATAGAATAAACTAGTGGTTACCAGTGGAAAAGAGTCGGAGAGAGAAGCAAAACAGTGGTATGGTGTTAAGAGATACAAACTACTATGTATAAAATAAATAAGTAACAAGGATACATATTATATAGAACAGAGAAATATAGCCATTATTTTGTAATATCTTTAATTGGAGTATAATCTATAAAAATATGAAAAACTATGTTATACACAATTGTGTTGTACCTCTTAATTATACACAATTTTTATTTTAAAAATAAGTAAATTTATGGAGAAGGCAGTGGCACCACACTCCAGTACTCTTGCCTGGAAAATCCCATGGATGGAGGAGCCTGGTAGGCTGCAGTCCATGGGGTCGCTAGGAGTCGGACACGACTGAGCAACTTCACTTTCACTTTTCCCTTTCATGCATTGGAGAAGGAAATGGCAACCCACTCCAGTGTTCTTGCCTGGAGAATCCCAGGGACGGGGGAGCCTGGTGGGCTGCCATCTATGGGGTCACACAGAGTCGGACACGACTGAAATGACGTAGCATAGCATAGCATTTATAAAATTAAAAAAAAAAAAACATTAATTTTAACCAGCAAATCAGTAGATCCCATTGTAATTAGATAAGCATGCTTAAGCAATAATTCAAATAAGCATTACTATGAAAGTATTATCCATCTGCCCACAACACTTCACTTAGGAAATCCTGGATTCCTGAATCTACTGTACCTCTGCAAATTTGCTGTTTCCTTTAGCCCATGGTTTCCTGGGAGTTGTAATTTCTGTCTAGGATTAAAACATGATGCACAAGAGAGAAGGAACAGCGTTACACTATACAGACAACCAAAGAGTACTTGATATTTTATCCAGTTTCGTAGAGCCCCTGCATCCTGTAATCAAAGGGCTGACTCTGTACAAGGTATGAAGCTTTATTCTAATTTTTTGTTATAGAAAGTAAGATCAAACTCAAGCCTGGTAATGATTTTCTCAGTCCAAAACTATTCCATAATTATTTATTAATTTTCCCAATTACATTTCCTTTTCATTTGCTTATGCCATTTTGAAATGTTTTCTTTTAATGTATCTTCAAGAAACATTTTTTGGGAAAGTATAAGCTGCAATCAAAAAACTACTTTTAATTGACAGTCCTGTTGCTTCATTATGAAGATATCAAAACTTATTTTGAACATGGAATGGAGCAGGGATACACCCTTACTAGGCAGCTATGAAAACTGAAAGCCAAAGTGATTAAATGGGTTGTATAAGATGAAACAACTGGAAATTGGTGGAGTGTGATTACAGATCAGGTATTTAGTTTTCATTATAATCTCTTTTCAATCTTACAAGTGACAAAAATTTGAAATGATATATACTGTTAGTAACAACTGTAATAACATAGCAAGAGGACAGCAGTAAGGGATTATTGGAATTAAGTGATACTGTAAGTTTCTCTAGTGCTTCATGGTGAAGAAATTGACAAAAATCTATTATGTAGTCAACACTGATATTTGAGATATATAATCAAAATATAAGAAGCAAACTATTCCACACGTGCCATTAAAAGAGGTAGATCAGATCAGATCAGTCCCTCAGTCGTGTCCGACTCTTTGAGACCCCATGAATCGCAGCACGCCAGGCCTCCCTGTCCATCACCAACTCCCAGAGTTCACTCAGACTCACGTCCATCGACTAAGTGATGTCATCCAGCCATCTCATCCTCTGTTGTCCCCTTCTCCTCTTGAGTCAGTTCTTCGCACGAGGTGGCCAAGGTACTGGAGTTTCAGCTTTAGCATCATTCCTTCCAAAGAAATACCACGGCTGATCTCCTTCAGAATGGACTGGTTGGATCTCCTTGCAGTCCAAGGGACTCTCAAGAGTCTTCTCCAACACCACAGTTCAAAAGCATCAATTCTTTGGCGCTCAGCCTTCTTCACAGTCCAACTCTCACATCCATACATGATCACAGGAAAAACCATAGCCTTGACTAGACGAAACTTTGTTGGCACAGTAATGTCTCTGCTTTTGAATATGCTATCTAGGTTGGTCATAAATTTCCTTCCAAGGAGTAAGCGTCTTTTAATTTAATGGCTGCAGTCACCATCTGTAGTGATTTTGGAGCCCAGAAAAATAAAGTTTGACACTGTTTCCACTGTTTCCCAATCTATTTCCCATGAAGTGATGGGACCAGATGCCATGATCTTCATTTTCTGATTGTTGAGCTTTAATCCAACTTTTTCACTCTCCACTTTCACTTTCATCAAGAGGCTTTTTAGTTCCTCTTCACTTTCTGCCATAAGGGTGGTGTCATCTGCATATCTGAGGTGATTGATATTTCTCCCGGCAATCTTGACTCCAGCTTGTGCTTCTTCCAGTCAACATTTCTCATGATGTACTCTGCATATAAGTTAAATAAACAGGGTGACAATATACAGCCTTGACGAACTCCTTTTCCTATTTGGAACCAGTCTGTTGTTCCATGTCCAGTTCTAACTGTTGCTTCCTGACCTGCATACAAATTTCTCAAGAGGCAGATCAGGTGGTCTGGTATTCCCATCTCTTTCAGAATTTTCCACAGTTTATTGTGATCCACACAGTCAAAGGCTTTGGCCTAGTCAATAAAGCATTTCCAGATGTTTTTCTGGAACTCTATTGCTTTTTCCATGATCCAGTGGATGTTGGAAATTTTATCTCTGGTTCCTCTTCCTTTTCTAAAACCAGCTTGAACATCAGGAAGTTCACGGTTCACATATTGCTGAAGCCTGGCTTGGAGAATTTTGAGCATTACTTTACTAGCGTGTGAGATGAGTGCAATTGTGTGGTAGTTTGAGCATTCTTTGGCATTGCCTTTCTTTGGGATTACAATGAAAACTGACCTTTTCCAGTCCTGTGGCCACTGCAGAGTTTTCCAAATCTGCTGGCATATTGAGTGCAGCACTTTCACAGCATCATCTTTCAGGATTTGAAATAGCTCAACTGGAATTCCATCACCTCCACTAGCTTTGTTTTTAGTGATGCTTTCTAAGGCCCACTTGACTTCACATTCCAGGATGTCTGGCTCTAGGTGAGTGATCACACCATCGTGATTATCTGGGTCGTGAAGATCTTTTTTGTACAGTTCTTCTGTGTATTCTTGCCATCTCTTCTTAATATCTTCTGCTTCTGTTAGTTCCATACCATTTCTGTTCTTTATCGAGCCCATCTTTGCATGAAATATTCCTTTGGTATCTCTGATTTTCTTGAAGAGATCCCTAGTCTTTCCCATTCTTTGTTTTTCTGAATTTCTTTGCATTGATCGCTGAAGAAGGCTTTCTTATCTCTTCTTGCTATTCTTTGGAACTCTGCATTCAGATGTTTATATCTTTCCTTTTCTCCTTTGCTTTTCGCTTCTCTTCTTTTCACAGCTATTTGTAAGGCCTCCCCAGACAGCCATTTTGCTTTTTTGCATTTCTTTTCCATGGGAATAGTCTTGATCCCTGTCTCTTGTACAATGTCACGAACCTCATTCCATAGTTCATCAGGCACTCTATCTATCAGATCTAGGCCCTTAAATCTATTTCTCACTTCCACTGTATAATCAGAAGGGATTTGATTTAGGTCATACCTGAATGGTCTAGTGGTTTTCCCTACTTTCTTCAATTTAAGTCTGAATTTGGCAATAAGGAGTTCATGGTCTGAGCCACAGTCAGCTCCCGGTCTTGTTTTTGCTGACTGTATAGAGCTTCTCCATCTTTGGCTGCAAAGAATATAATCAATCTGATTTCGGTGTTGACCATCTGGTGATGTCCATGTAGAGAGTCTTCTCTTGTGTTGTTGGAAGAGGGTGTTTGTTATGACCAGTGCATTTTCTTGGCCAAACTCTATTAGTCTTTGCCCTGCTTCATTCCATATTCCAAGGCCAAATTTGCCTGTTACTCCAGGTGTTTCTTGACTTCCTACTTTTGCATTCCAGTCCCCTATAATGAAAAGGACATCTTTTTGGGGTGTTAGTTCTAAAAGGTCTTGTAAGGAGTATGCAAATGAGTAGTTCTAAGAAGTAATGCAATTAAATAAAAATTATATTTCCAGGTCAGAGTGGAAACAAATTTACAGTCTCTGATATATTTGTCTCTAAAGATTAAAAAAAAAAAATCAAACACTTTATATTAGTATCTTTGAGTAAGAACACCAGCCACCTTTTTGTTACAGAAGTAAACTTAAGTAATTATAGCATTGATGATGGTAGATTAAGGAAGAGAGCTGGGTTGTAGAGTTTTCTACAATACAAAGCAGAGAAACAATCAGGTGGCATCTATGAACAAGGACTATCTACATATATCTTAAATGTCTATTGTCTTTATAAAAAAGAAATAATTTTTTCCATAATCATCGCCATACTACACTATACTCCCCAATTCAAGAGAATCATATTTTGAAGCCATTAGAGTCACATACTGCTACAGAGTGAATTGTAAATTCCAAAAGTTTGTATGTCGAAGCTCTAAGTTTCAATGTGATGGTGTTTGGAAATGGGGCTTTGAGTGATAAGACAATTAAGTTTCAATAAGATCATGAGGATGAAGCCCTTATGACGAGTTTGGTGCCCTTATTGGAAGATAAAGCCAGCAGAGCTCTCACTCTCTACCATGTGAGGACACAGTGAGTTGGTAGACATCTGGAAGCCAGTAAGAGGGCCCCACTGGAACCAAATTGCCTGACACTTTTCTTGGACTTCCCAGTCTCCAAAACTATGAGAAAGACATACCTGTATTTAAGTCATCCAAGTCTCTGTTATTTTTGGTTACAACAGCCAGAGAAGACTAACACACATAACCATTCTATCAGTTTCTCATTTCTATCATCCATTTAGATACTTTCTAGTCTATCAGGCAGAAATAGAAATTAGGATAGCATATGGTGGTACTCGTAGAAAGGATCTGTAGCTTGTGAGAAGAAACTGTTAAAACTCTTGATTGACTTTCATACTTTTTTGATTCTCTAGGATGAAAATTATCTCATTCAGCAGTTCTTAGTGGGGATGGGGTGGGAGCAAGCCTGGAGATAGAAACAGGAAGAGGGATAGCATTCTCTGAGGTCCCTTCTTCAAAATGAGTAGGTTCAAAGTAGAATGCAGACATATATATTTTGAATGAAAGTGAAAGTGATGTCACTCAGTCATGTCTGACTCTTTGCGATCCCATGGACTGTAGTCTACCAGGCTTCTCTGTCCATGGGATTTTCCAGGCAAGTGTACTGGAGTGGGTTGCCATTTCCTTCTCCAGGGGATCTTTCTGACCCAGGGATCGAACCCAGGTCTCCTGCACTGCAGGCAGACTCTTTACCCTCTGAGCCACCAGGGAGCCCAATAAAGTTCTTCAACTCTGGGCTAGAGGTATACGAGATAAACTCTTTAGCACAACATTTAAGGAAGCACCAAAAAGTTTAGTAATCAAGATTACTGACTATTGATCATTTCAACATAGTATTTTACTGAAATATTTTTAAATGCAAAAAATCAGTGTTGAATAAAATCAAATATTAAAGCCAGAATGCTACTCTGTACTTGCATGACCCTGTCTCACTCACCTCATCCTGATCCAACCCTGTTCCAATAAAACCTTGTTTATAAAAACAGAGGCCACCCATGGGGCATTGCTTCCCAATTTGATTTTTTTTTTAATATTTAAAAATATTGCATTACTTAAATTTTATATGAAAGTGAAAGTGTTAGTCACTCAGTTGTGTCTGACTCTTTGCAACTCCATGGGCTGTAGCCCACCAGGCTCCTGTGTCCATGTGATTTTCCAGGCAAGAATACTGGAGTGGGTAGCCATTCCTTTTTCCAGGGAATCTTCCCAACCCAGGAATTGAACCTGGGTCTCTTGCTCTGCAGGAAGATTATTTACTGTCTGAGCCACCAGGGAAGCCCAGATATATTTATGCACAAATACTGTTTGTCTTGATTACTCAGATTTTCTTGATACCCATTTCAATTTTGCACCCCAAAGTGGCTCACTTGCTTTAACTCAATCTTGAACATGGAAAGAACTTAAAAGCACTCTATCATTTTTGAGAATTAATTCATAAAACATTTTTAAAAAGAGTAATAAGTAAGCTAGGCAGAGAAAAAACAAATCACAATTTCAGCATGGAACACTTTAGGATCAAGCCTGTAGTTACCAGAAATTAGAGTACATACTATATGCATCAACTCAGCTTTAGATCTGAGAGTCTTCAGCACTCAAATACATGAAGAGGGGCTCTAAAAGCAATCAAAGCACTCTATCTTTAGCAGGTACTTGTTAAAAGAAAATGTATCCTCTTTCATACATGAATGATTAAACTAGGGTGGAAAATATGAAGAGTCCAATGCAAAAGAAAAGGGTAGCATTATTTCAGAAGAGAATCAATATTTTTAAAATAATACAAAAAATATAAAGGATTTTTTTAATTAATTTTATTCTATTCTCAAACTTTACATAATTGTATTAGTTCTGCCAAACATCAAAATGAATCCACCACGGGTATACATGTGTTCCCCATCCTGAACCCCCCCTCCCTCCTCCCTCCCCACACCATCCCTCTGGGTCATCCCAGTGCACCAGCCAATACCAGCTCCATGTTTTAAAATTTTCATATATAAATGCCTGTATGAACCAACATTAAAATATCATAAAAAGAAGTAGCTCAGATGAAGGTAATTAACTAAGATGAAGGCTGAGATGAAAGAGCAAGTTAAGAAAATAATTTTAAGGACACAAAAATGGAACTGATTAATTTAACCTACTGTAAAAAGAATTTAACGAGCCGAAATGACTAAGAAAATTAACTTTTTAATATGTGATACAGAGACCAACTTCAAAAGTTATTTCAGATTTTTTTTTCCAGAGGAAGAAAAATAAACACAAAAATCCCAATATTAAGAAAATATAATAAATATGGAAAAAGAGAATTTTCTTTAAATATAGAGATGCAAGTTGATAATACAATACCAATAAATTTAGTTAAACCAATAAGCAAACTTATGAAAAGGAAACTTAGCATAGTTTTAAAACTATGGGTTTTAAAGGAACTAAACATGAAGCTCAAAATAATGCATAACATACAAAATAGATGAAAATTAAAACATAGATATATCTTGGTACAGTTTTTAAATTTCAAAAAAAATGTGTGTGTATATGTAATTAATGTATATGGAACAAAAATAAGACTGGCTTAAACACAAATATTTCAGTTCAGTTCAATTGCTCAGTCATGTCCGACTCTTTGTGACCCCATGAATCGCAGCACGCCAGGCCTCCCTGTCCGTCACCAACTCCCGGAGTTCACTCAGACTCACGTCCATCAAGTCAGTGATGCAAGAATTATAAAATATTAACTGTGAGATGAAAGAAAAAAAGAAAAAGCAATAGGTCTAAAATGGAAGATAAATAACACTATTTTCCCTAAGCTAATATATGAATTTAATGAAATTACAAACAATATCTTAAATGAGATGCTCTGAAATCGATCAAGAAATTTGAAATTCCATAAAAAAGTATAAATGCTCGAGAATGGCTATGAGATTAAAGAGTAAAATAATAAAGCATTCTTGACATATATTAAACATATTTTGAAAATGTAATGATATTTTATAGAAGAATAAACATTCAGACCAATGATAAAAGATAATGGGAAACAAATACAATGGTATATGACAAAGTTTAACACAGTGCTTGTAAAGCAACCACACGTTTATGTTAATTTTGTTAAAGAGTACATTACTTGTTAAATGTTACTTAAAAATTAGGTGGGCTTCCCTGTTGGCTCAGTTGGTAAAAAATCTGCCTGTATAGCAGAAGACCTGGGTTTGATTCCTGGATTGGGAAGATCTCCTGGAGAAGGGAATGGCAACCCATTCCAGTATTCTTGCCTGGAAAATCCCATTAACAGAGAAGCCCAGTAACTACAGTCCATGGGTTTGCAGAGAGTTGCATAAACAAATCTATGAAGTTTAATCTAATCTCACAAAATATCCTAAAATCAATGGATTAAAAAATGAACAGTATAGAGTAAAAACTAAAAGGAAATTAAATAACTAGATTTAAAACAAGATCACACAACTTCAAAGCAATCAGCTAAAAAGGGAAAAAAGCAAAAAATAGCATCATGAAACTGTAAAGTATAAAGAGTAAGAAAAACTCACAAAAAAGCATAAATTAAAAATGCAGAAGTGAGATAAAGTAGGAGTTATAATAAATGTAAATGGATTAAAAGTATAGGCTATCATATTTTGGACTGAATAAGGCCAGCCATGTGAAGATATGATTTTCCCTTCAAAACTCCAAGTAAAAAGAAGAGCAGAGAAAAAGGTAATTCATTTAAAGTCCATATATAGAAAACTTGATTCACAATCCCACCTTTATACTTGTGCACACACGGTCTTTTAACCATGCAAGGAAAAGAGAAAAAAGGAAGAAAAAGAAATCCTGGAGAATTTTTCTCCTATGAAATTATAGTATATTTATGGAAAGAATTAGAAAGGCTAAAAGAAGTATTGTCTCTCCAGGGCAAAGTCCTCCACTATAATATAGGAAGTTCTATGTGCATTTCCCATACCTCATCTTAGGAAAACCAAGCTCTGCTGCCCATAGCCATAAGGCAGTAATAAAATAAATTAAACAAACTGGGCGTGTTTCAAAATAGAAGCATGTATGAGATTGAGTATTATTTAAATTTGTAACTTCAAACATAGAGTTTGAATATTTAAATATTATATTTTTGTAATAAGTTGTTCCTTCTATATAAACAGGAAAGCTGGAATTATTTTCTTAGCCCAAAATGTCAATAATGAGTTTTGTTTCTTGGAGAATAAATATGTAACAGAGAAATGGGGTTTGAATTCTCACCTAAGAGCAATATGTTCATGTCACTAATTATCAAAAACATGAAGAGAATATTTGTAATAATCTTGTAATCACTAATTCTCAAATATTTGCATAATTCTGATATACTGATGCTGTCATGTTTGGTACACGCCACCACATGGCAACACAATTCAATAGCTTCTATTCTTGACTTTACTGAAACAGCCAGTTATAATTAAGAAAGGCAAACTCCATGATGATAGTTCTACTCATAATGGTTTAAATCAGATATTCATTTTGTAATTGAATTCACAAATAGTCTAGTTTTGGAAAAAATATTTCATGTCCTTAGAAAACAAACATTAACACAGAAAAAAGGACCACATGAGCTTCTCAAATATACCTTTGGGAGAAACAAATCAATGTATACACTTAGGCTAATACATGTGCATACGTTTGCAGAGAAATCACATTGTGAATAATACTTAATTATATGTGTTAATGTCAAGTGAAAAGACAAGTTCCTTAATTCAACATTTGCTGGTGAAAAGAGGTGGGGCTTCTGCTCTGAGTGACATAAATATGTTGATTTCTTCTAATAGTTTCAGAATTTCTAGGTCTCTATATCCTTGCTCAGTCAAATAACTTCCAGGCTACATTGTGTGTCCAGTCAATTAGACAAGATCTTGAGTTGACTAAGGTTTAAAGTCAAAAAATAACCAATTTACTTGGCTCATTTAGTAACACAATAAATAGTTATTGAGCACCTTTTATGTTCCACTCACTCTTCTAACCTCTGGGGATGAAAAACAAAGAAACAAACAAACAAACAAAGCTTAAGAACAATATACCCTGTCCATGTGGAGATTACTTTCTAAGCATGCATGTGGGTGTAAGTGTACTGGGGTGGGGGAACAGAAAATAAAATATACAGGGTATAAGAATGTATGGCTATGGAGAAAAAGCAGAAAAGTGATATGATGTGTGTGTTGTCAGGTGGTAAAAGGTAGGAGATGGAGTGTTACATACTCTGACCAGGGAAGACATTACAGAGAAGGCGACACTTTGGGGAATAGCCCAAAGAGGTGGAGGAACAAGCCCGTAGCTATGGAAGGATTCTGGAGGCAGAAGGAAGAGTAGGTACAAAGGCTCTGATAATGAGGTATACCTGACCCTTAATATTCCTGCAGTGGATTAAGCAAGGGCAAAAACACAAGGTCTGAGACATTAGTGTGTGGGGGAATTGTATCAACTGTGAAGCCTGTAGGACCTGGTGAGAGCTTGGCTTTTATTCTGCAATAAAAAGGATTTTTAAAATTTTTAAGAAGAGGAATTTATGCATATCATATGGGCTTTTTACAAAACTATTTCTGAATAATAAAGGAATCCAAAGACTTAAGTTCTATGTCTCTGCAAATGTTAGTGCTTTTAATTAAGTTTATTTAAAAATCTAGCACAGATCACCACTCAAGCACCATCTATATATACACTTATTTGACCAATTTACATTAAATTTTTTCTCAACACAGTAATTCTATGACCCTCACAGGCATCATCTCCAAATGTTATTCAGTCATACAAAAAGTTTTTACTGGTGATGAATAAATACATCTAAATAGTTGACATTATATATAGCTGTGATATCATCAGCTAGAAGAAACAAATCCATAAATGACTTAACTTTTTTTCTTCCAACACAGACTGTAAATTTTTAGCCATATCGCCAGTTTGTCTTATGTTTTCAATGCTTGTTTTGGTTCAGGACATATAATTTCTATTGCCTTCAACAGATACTCTTTTATAAAACTACCAGCTGCAATAAAAATGCCATTTGGGCAATTTTTAACCTAATTCATGGTAACATATCATGGCAAAATCACTTGCTTTATATCTATGCATTTGTATTCAAAAATAAGCCTGTAAAAGTTTGGTCCATATTTCAGTTCATTAAGTTTTTCATCATGCATCTTTCCACATGTCTGTCATAACTCTCAGTTTATATACATACATATATGTATACATATATATAGAAAGGCACTTTGTTTTGTATTTGTTCAACAGACATTTATTTGTTAATACTAAAAACATGTAGGAAATCTCTTTACTTCTACTAAGAAATAATCTTTCATTTTCTTGAAACTCACTGCAATTTCTTATGCCTACTTTGAAATATGGACAAATAGAGAGTCTCTCTCTCTCTCTCCACTTAAATAAAAGAAGCCACAGGGATGATGACACATAGCACTTGATACTAGAGCTTGAAATCAGGAGGACAAAGAGGAGCAGAAATGACAAGGACAATCTGGAGTGTGTGCATCCCCTCTGAGTGGAGGCCGTTATTTCTTGCCAATTACTTTCACTTAGGAATGAAATTTCAGTTTGTCAGATCTTCCAAATTGCCAAAAATGCAAGAAATTTGTATACTTAGGTGAAATCTATCAATTTAAAAATATGTGAGTCAATTATTTTCTTTTTTGTTGTTCTTTTAATTTTATTTTTTAACTTTACAATATTGTATTGGTTTTGCCATTATATCAAAATGAATCCACCACAGATATACATGTGTTCCCCATCCTGAACCCTCCTCCCTCCTCCCTCCCGGTACCATCCCTCTGGGTTGTCCCAGTGCACCAGCCCCAAGCATCCAGTATCGTGCATTGAACCTGGACTGGCGACTCACTTCATATCTGATATTATACATGTTTCAATGCCATTCTCCCAAATCATCCCACCCTCTCCCTCTCCCACAGAGTCCAAAAGACTGTTCTATACATCAGTGTCTCTTTTGCTGTCTCGTATACAGGGTTATTGTTACCATCTTTCTAAATTCCATATATATGCGTTAGTATGCTGTATTGGTGTTTTTCTTTCTGGCTTACTTCACTCTGTATATAGGCTCCAGTTTCATCCACCTCATTAGAACTGATTCAAATGTATTCTTTTTAATGGCTGAGTAATACTCCATTGTGTGTATGTACCACAGCTTTCAATTATTTTCAAAACACTGTTCAGATTAGACAAACTTGGTCTGTAAGCTGTGTTTATCTTCTTAGTCACTACTTTGTGATGGAACTTTCCTTAAAAGTTCCAATATCTCCTTGATAAGGTTTACAGGACAAGAAAGTAGAGAGAAGATGGGAGAGACAACCTTCAGGAAAAAAAAAAATAAACATAAAAACAGCAGACAATTTCTTAGTAGTGAAGAAAAATACAACTCTTAAAACTAGAAGGGCCTGCACTTTAGGAGCAAAAAGACAAATAATACAAAAACAAAACTCACACTTAAAAACAGAACAAGTATGAAGACAAAATATTAAAAAGCTTCCAGAAAGAATGGGGGAATAAAAGATTACATTTTAAAAATTACAATTATATGGACCACAAAGCTGCTATTGACAACACTGGAAACAGGAAGACAAAGAGCCAAAGCTTAAAATTCTAAGAGAAAACATCTTTTAAAACAGAATTATATACCCAGAAAAAAGCATTATTTTTAGGTAAGAGGACACAGAAAATTTACCACAAATTTATTAATTCTAAAGAGCAAAGTTTGTGGACATTTTTCAAGAAGAGAAAGAAGTGAATCATAGAAGGATGGTAAAAGAATGTGGTTAAGATTCGTAACCAATAATTTGATGTGTAATAATTTATTTTAAAAAGAAAATTTATTTTAATCACAATCTAGTACTTAAAAACAAAATGAGATTGGCAGACACTAAGGAAACAAACAGTTCTTCATATGTTTGAAAAAGAATGTAGTCAAATTTTCCATCATCTTGATACAAATGCAAAATTTAGCATGTGCATTAAATATTGAAAAATTATTCAAAGTGAAGAAAAACAAAATACATAATTTCCTCCAAGTAAAAGGATAATAGTTTTGCATTTAAAAAAAATTAAAGAGTAGAATAGAACCCTATATCAGAATATAAGAAATAATCAGTAGAAAAGGACAAGTATTCAAAAAAAAGGTTGAGATAATTGCCTATCAATTTCTTTAAAAATTAAAATTAAATCCCTGTGCCATCATTTAGAACAAAAATAATTTCAGTTGAATGAAAAACCGACATATTACAAGAATTCTATATACCATAAGTATACTGGAATACATTATCCGACAATATGCTTATGAATCTGGAGTAGGAAAGGATTTTAAAATATGAATATAAAACAGGCATGCAAAAAGACACTTGTACACAAAGAATCATAGCAGAAATATTCATGGTAGCCCCAAACTGGAAACTAGTCAAATGTTCATCAATGGATGAAGTGAAAAGTAAAATGTGATATATTCATGCAATGGAATATTTTTGACCATAAAAGTTTGTGAAGTACTAACATATATATTATAACATGTATGAACCTCAAAAGCATCAGGCTAAGAAAAATAGGCCAGAAACAAAAGACAATTATTTTATGATTATGTTATATAAGACAGGTTGAAGAGGTCAATCCATAGAGGCAGAAAGCAAGTTGGTGATTGCCAGGCACTAGACAGGGGAAGGAAAGGAGAGGCTATAAGATGTTACAGGATTGTTTTTTTTAGGGTAATGAAATGTTTGGAACTAGATAGGAGATGTTAGTTGCACAACATTACAAATATACTAAATAACACTAAATTTTACACTCTGAAATGGTTAATTTCATCTTAGCAAATATCACCTCAATAAATAAAAATACAAAATAAAAAAATAATATTTTTTATGATATAAAACTATACATTATTTCATATGGTTTTGGAATTTCAGACCACAGCAATGAGAAAATCTGAACAAATTAATTACTAGTAAAGAGTCTGAGGACAGGGGTTCTGGCTGCAGCAGACTGGGAGGTGTGGTGTGTGGTGTAAGTCCTCTTGGAGGAGGTCACCATTAGCCACACGGTAGAGCCACTGAGCAGACAACCCACAAACTGGAGAACAATTATACAAAGAAGTTCTCACATTGCTGCAAAAGTTCTAGACTGCACCACAGATTTCCCAATCTGGGGATCCGGGAAAGGAACTGAGACCCCCCCAGGAAATTTGACTTTGAAGGCCAGTGGGATTTGATTATAGAACCTCCACAGGACTGGAGAAACAGACTCTCAGAGGGCACAATAAAACATTTTGTGCACGAGGACCCAGGAGAAAGGAACAGTAACAGTCAAATTGGCCTTGGAGTACAAAGTGAAGCAGGGCAAAGTATAACAGAATTTTGCCAAGAAAATGCACCGGTCATAGCAAACACCCTCTACCAGCAACACAAGGGAAGACTCTACACATGGACATCACCATATGGTCAATATCGAAATCAGACTGATTATATTCTTTGTAGCGGAAGACGGAGTCAGCAAAAATAAGACTGGGAGCTGATTGTGGCTCAGATCATGAAGTCCTTATTGTCAAATTCAGACTTAAATTGAAGGAAGTAGGGAAAATCACTGGGCCATTCAGGTATGACCTAAATAATTTCCCTTACAATTATACAGTGGAAGTGAGAAATAGATTCAAGGGATTAGATCTGACAGAGTGCCTGAAGAACTGTGGATGGAGGTTAATAACATTGTACAGGAGGCGGTGATCAAAACCATCCCCAAGAAAAAGAAATGCAAAAAGGCAAAATGGTTGTCAGAGGAGGCCTTATAAATAGCTGAGAAAAGAAGAGAAGCTAAAGGCAAAGGAGAAAAGGAAAGATATACCTATCAGAATGCAGATAGCAGATATTGCAAAGAATAGCAAGGAGAGATAAGAAAGCCTTCCTGACTGAACAATGCAAAGATACAGAGGAAAGCAATATAATGGGAAAGACTAGAGATCTCTTCAAGAAAATCAGAGACACCGAGGGAACATTTCACGCAACAATGGGCACAATAAAGGATAGAAAACGTATGGACCTAATAGAAGCAGAAGATATTAAGAAGAGGTGGCAAGAATACACAGAAGAACTGTACAAAAAAGATCTTCATGACCCAGATAACCACAATGATGTGATCACTCACCTAGACAGGCGTCCTGGAGTGTGAAGTCAAGTGGGCCTTAGGAAGCATCACTATGAGCAAAACTAGTGGGTGATGGAATTTCAGTTGAGCTATTTCAAACCTTAAAAGATTATGCTGTGAAAGAGCTGCAGTCAATATGTCAGTAAATTTGGAAAACTCAGCAATGGCCACAGGACTGGAAAAGGTCATTTTTCATCCCAATCCCAAAGACAGACAGTGAAAGGATATTTAAACTACCGGACAATTGCACTCATTTCACTTGCTAGTAAAGTAATGTTCAAAATTCTCCAAGCTAGGTTTCAACAGTATGTGAACCAAGAACTTCCAGATATCCAAGTTGGATTCAGAAAAGGCAGAGGAACCAAAGACCAAATTGCCAACATCCTTCAGATGATAGAAAAAGCAAGAGAGTTCCAGAAAAACATCTACTTCTGCTTCACTGACTATGCTAAAGCCTTTGACTGTGTGGATCACAACAAATTTTGGAAAATTGTATAGGAGATGGGATACCAGACCACATCTTCCTCCTTTATAACCTGTATGAACATCAGGAAGCAACCGTTTGAACCTGACATGTAACAACAGACTGGTTCCAAATTGGGAAAGGAGTACATCAAAGCTGTATATTGTCACCCTGCTTATTTAATTTATATGCAGTGTACATCATGTGAAATGCTGGACTGGATTAAGCACAAGCTGGAATCAAGACTGCCAGATAAAGTATCAATAACCTCAGATATGCAGATGACACCACCATTACAGCAATGAGAAGAGGAACTAAAGAGCCTCTTGATGAAAGAGGAGAGTGAAAAAGCTGGCTTAAAACTCAGCATTAAAAAAAAAAAACAAAAAAAAAACCCAGAGCATTGCACCCAGTCCCATCATTTCATGGTAAATAGATGGAGAGACAATGGAAACAGTGAGATACTTCATTTTCTTGGGCTCCAAAATCACTGCAGATGGTGACTACAGTCATGAAATTAAAAGACACTTGCTCCTTGGAAGAAAAGCTATGACAAACTAGACAGTGTATTAAAAGCAGAGACATTGCTTTGCCAACAAACATCCATATAGTTAAAGCTATGGTTTTTTCAGTAGTCACGTACAGATATGAGAGTTGGACTATAAAGAGAGCTGGACTATGTTGCTGGAGAAGACTCTTGAGATTCCTTTGGAGTGCAAGGAGATCAAACTAGTCAGTCCTAAAGGAAATCAATCCTGAATATTCATTGGAAGGACTGATGCTGAAGGTCCAATTCTTTGGCCACCTGATGCAAAGAACTGACTCATTTCCCAGACCCTGATGTTGGGAAAGATTGAAGGTGGGAGGAGAAGGGGACTACAGATGAGATGGTTGGATGGCATCACCAACTCAATGGACATGAGTTTGAGTAAGCTCCAGGAGATGGCGAAGGACAAGGAAGCCTGGCATGCTGCAGTCCATGTGGTCACAAAGAGTTGGACATGACTGAGTGATTGAACAACAAAAGAGTCAATCAGTAATCAAAACCTCCCAAGTTAAAAAAGAAAAAAAAAAAGAATCTAGGAAGAGATGGTTTTACTGGTGAATATAATTCTACCAAATATTTTTTTAAAAATCAGTATTAATCCTTTTCAAACTCTTCCCCAAAAAGAAGAAGGAACATTTCCAAATTTATTTTATACATCCAGCATTCACTTGATACCACCATCATACAAGAACACTACAAGAAAAGAAAATTAAAGGCCAATATTTCAGATAAACATAGATGCAAAAATCCTCAACCACACTGCATCTAGAGAAAGCCTGTGTACTGCAAGGAATTCCACAACAGCCAAAATTTAAAAAATCCTCAACCAAATATCTAACAACAGAGTTAAAGAATCATATACCATGATTAAGAACATGTTTGATGCTGTCTAATAGTGCTTCCTTTGCTTTTGCACATAATTCTTGATGAAAATCCTTCTCTAAAATGTGCATCTTACCTTATCTTCAAGCCGCAGCTCAAATGTCATCACCTCCTTGAGGCCTAGGGCGCCAGCACACTTTTTTAGACTCGTCTTTAGTGCCTCACTCAGCATGTTGGATGCATTTCAATGGCATCTGCTTTGGAAATGTGCCTTTCTCCCTCACACATACACAAAGACACATATACACCACACATATACATAGTACCCTCCCCCAAAGTTCTTGCTAATTTCTTCCTTCAGTATGAGTGATCCCAATAGTGACAAAGTCCCATGAAAGGTTTTTTAAGGCACAAACATAATTATTTTACTACAACCACTTGAGACAAATGTGTGTACAGTGCACATATGTGAACTAGACAGAGCTTAGATATGCCTCTCAATCATTAATTCATTTATTCAGTAAAATTACTGAGTGACTACTGTATGTCACTTGTCTAGGTTGTAGGGATACAGCAATAAAGTTAGTGGAAGAAAGAAAATAAACCTGTGTGTATAATAAAATGTCAATGACAGTGAGTGTTATGAAGAATAAGAGGATAGAGGTTACTATTTGGGTTAAAAGGTCACTGATGCCCTTTCCAAGGAGGTGACAAATCAGCAAAGATTTTATTTCTTTGGGCTGGTACCTCTGCCCAGCTTCCAAGTCTAGTCTATTTATTTTCAATTCTTTTTCAGCTTAGTTTTTTGAAATGGTTTATACTTAAATGTTCTAGTCAAAATCAGGCTCACTATTCAATCCTTCTGAAAGGAAAGCTTCCATAAAATCCAACGTCTTCAGCACTTCCAAACCAGATGCCAAGTGTTTTTTTTTAAGTATTTTATTCTTTATATTCAGATTTACCTAGAGTGAACTTTTTGCATCTATTTTTCTATCTCTGAAATCTGAAGCATCTTGGAAACACTCTCAGCCACAATATATTCATGGCTAGACACACATAAGCTCATCACAGGCGTTCATGCTGTCACCATTTTGAGTTATATGTACTGTTAATGGCTCATGTATTGAACTTAATTGACATTTCAATAGCTTCAAAAAAATTACATTTCTGCTTAAAAATGAAATCTTTTTACCTAGAAACGCTCAGAAATGAAACAAGCAGGACATAAATGTGAAGCAAATATTTGTCACTGGAGGAATAAAATCGGGTGCACAAGAGTCTCTCTTCTTCCAGCAGACTAGGTGGGGCTTGTTCACATGGTAGGAGCAACTCTCCAAAGAGAAAAGGGAGAAATGCATATAGCCTCTTGAAAGCAAGACTGGATCTGTGGCACTTCCACCGCTTTCTGTTACCCCAAGGCCAAGGCAGGTACAGGGGAGGAAGCAGACTCTTTCCCTTGGAGGCAGGAGGCGCAACATCACACAGTAAGGACTGTGTACACGGGGAGTAGCGGAGGATTGAGGCTACTTTACGAGGAGCCCACCCAGTATTACATACCACTATCACAACCAAGTGCAAGCCAACAAACGAAAAGCTGCCTGGAAAAACCCTTGAATAAACGCAAGAAATTTCAAAATCCTGAGATTTTAGAATGACTAAGTTCTGTGATTCTGGTATTAAATATGACTGCTATTAAATTATCAAATATTGATTTGTGAGACTTCTGAATAACTTTGAGCTGAACCTACATGATGTTCAATAGCAAATGATTTAAGTGATACAAATATGAGGGTGAAGTCTTACCCATAGGATATTCTGACAAATTCTGACATGCCTCAAAATTATTCCATTAATGGTAAAAGTGCTGAAGGGTTAAAGATCATGAGAATGGATTACATGTTTTCTATGTCAGGATGTCTAGAAGTGCTGTTCCAATAACTATAAAAAATTTTAATATAAAAGTAAATATTTTAAAAATTGCAATATTTCATTGGTAGTTTTTCTTTTCTAAAGTGGTACATAAATTGATGACATATATTTCAATGAGCAACATACTAGATTTTCTTGGGGGGAAAAAAACGAAACTAAAATTATTCATCTGTTTCATCCTAACCATGACTGTAGATATATTTACCACATATTCAAGCCATAAGAGAAGTTTTTAGTATGGAATTCAATAGCGTACATTCACTTGCCTATTTATTCTCAGATCATGGATTCCTAAACTTTATTGAGTGTGAGAATCACCCAGAGAGCTTCTCTGGCATTGGGTCTTTAGCTTATGGGAGTGGGAAGTGGAATATAGCAATTTATATTTTGAATTAGGTACCCAAGTCACACTCGTGTGCCAGGAACCACACTTGGGAAAGTTTGCTCTTAACAAACTTCATCTTAAATTTTCTGTTAACCTAGGTGGGTCATAATGTTTTAATAATGATCATGTGATAATAAGAGTTACAAACACCACTATAACATTAAAGAGATTTTAGTTATTAATAGTAATTAATATAAATAATGGGGTAATTCTCTACATTGTCTTTTTAAAAAAGTATAAAACAGGAAAGATATACATCAACTTTAGAATTATTTTCCACTTTGGAGAAGGAGGGATAGTATTAAGGAAAAGAGATGTTTCAACTCTGTGATGTTTTATTGCTTTTAAAAGAACTAAGTCTTGAGAACATTCCAAGTATAATTCTATCCAGTGCTTACTTCCAGGGGGCGCCACCACATAAGGTGTGGATATGGATGGTACCAGAAAGGTTGAAAGTGGGAGAAGGGGCCGACAGAGGTTGAGATGGTTGGATGGTATCACCGACTCAATGGACATGAGTTTGAGTAAACTCCAGAAGTTGGTGATGGATATGGAGGCCCTGGCGTGCTACAGTCCATGGGGTCACAAAGAGTCAGACATGAGTGAGTGACTGAACTGACTGATAGATGGTACCCACCCCCCCCCACTCTCCCACCCAAGCCCAGAGCTGTATGCTCCATGGTCCTTATACTCACATGAAGGAATACTAGCAAAATATGTGTGGTGTATACAATAATATTACATAGTTACATTACTTTCTCTATTTTTTTGAAACAATTTTTTAAAAGCAGAGGTTACTAAAACCTCATTTTATTAAGTGGAACTGTGTGAAATTGCCAATAATTGATCATTTTGGAACTACAAAAACAGCAATTTCATGTTCATGTGGTTCAACCCAGTATATACAGCGAGAGAAAAAAATTCATCTTAGCCAGTAAAGTTTCCTGATATACTATGTACTTAATATCTTCCTAATCTGGGCTTGAAACAAAGCAAAAAGGATTTGCTTGAAATCCACTTAAACATGTTATCTCCAACCTTGCACTAAACTTAATATCTAAACAAACAACTTAATGTAAATACAGGATACAATTTTCATTTAACCCTCAAGACACATTTTCCCTATACAGCGAGTGGGCAAATATTGTCTGGACAGAGACCTATGGCCCAAAGTCTCAATGCTATAAGCTTGATTGTTGCCATTTAATTTCTTGCCTATGTATTACAAATAATAGAATTTTAACATTCTTTAATGTCTAATTCCCTTCATGGATCACAGCCTTGTCATGGCAAAGGGGCTTCCATAACTCAATGAATCTATGAGCCATCCTGTGTAGAGTCACCCAAGATGGGTGGGTGGCAGTGAAGAGTTCTGACAAAATGTGGCTCCCTTGAGGAGGAAATGGCAACCCACTCCAGTATTCTTGCTATGAACCCTATGAACAGTATGAAAAGGCAAAAAAGATATGACACTGGAAGGTGAGCCGCCTAAGTCAGAAGGTGTCCGATATGCTACTGGAGAAGAGCAGAGGGTAATTACTAATAGCTCTAGAAGGAAATGGCAGCCCACTCCAGTACTCTTGCCTGGAAAACCCCATGGACACAGGAGCCTGGTAGGGTACATTCCATGGGGTCACAAAGAGTTGGACACAACTGAGCAACTTCACTTTCACTTTTCACTTTCCAGAATGAATGAAATGACTGGGCCAAAGCAGAAATGATGCTCAGCTGTGGATGTATCTGGTAGTGAAAGTAAAGTCTGATGCTATGAAGAACAATATTGCATAGGAACCTGGAATGTTAGGTCCATGGATGAAGGCAAATTGTGGACATGGGTCAAGCAGGAGATGGCAAGAGTGAACAAGAACATCTTAGGAATCGTGAACTAAAAAGGACAGGAATGGATGAATTTAATTCAGATGACCATTATATCTACCAATATGGGCAAGAATCACTTAGAAGACATGGTGAAGCCCTCATAGTCAACAAAAGAGTCTGAAATACACTACTTGGATAGTGCAATCTCAAGAACAACATAATTATCTTGGTTCATTTCCAAGGCCAACCATTCAATATCACTGTAATCCAAGTTTATGCCCCAATCACTGATGCCAAAGAAGCTAAAGTTGACCCGTTCTATGGAGATCTACAACACCTTCCAGAACTAACACCAAAAAAGATGTCCTTTTCATCACAGGGGATTAGAATGCAAAAGTAGAAAGACATGCATGCTCAGTTGCACTGCAGTTGTGTTTGACTCTCTGTGACCCTATGGACTGTAGTCCACTAGGCTCCTCTGTCCATGGAATTTTCCAGGGAAGAATTCTGGAGTGCGTTGCCATTTCCTAATTCAGGGGATCTTCCTGACCCAGGGATCGAATCTGGCTCTCCTGTGGCTTCTATATTGCAAAGTGGATTCTTTACCACTGTGCCACCTGGGAACTCCAGGAAGCCAAGAGATACCCAGAATAACAAGGGAGTTTGACCTTGGAATACAAAAAGAAGTATGGTGCGCCATGGTATAGTAAATGCTAACAGAGTTTTGTCAAGAGAACATATTGACTCTTTTCCAAAAACCCAAGAGATGGCATGGTAATCACCAAATGGTCAGTACCAAATCAGATAAAGGATAGAAATGGTAGGGACCTAACAGAAGCAGAAGATATTAAGAAGAGGTGGCAAGAATATACAGGAGAACTGTACAAAAAAAGATCTTCATGACAAAGATAATCACAATGGTGTGATCACTCACCTAGAGTCAGACATCCTGCAATGTGAAGTCAAGTGGGCCTTAGAAAGCATCACTACGAACAAAGCTAGTGGAGATGATGGAATTCCAGATAAGCTATTTCAAATCCTGGAAGATGATGCTGTGAAAGTGCTGCACTCAATATGCCAGCAAATTTGGAAAACTCAGCAGTGGCCACAGGACTGGAAAAGGTCAGTTTTCATTCTAATCCCAAAGAAAGACAATGTGAAAGAATGTTCAAACTACCACACAATTGCACTCATCTCACACACTAGTAAAGTAATGCTCAAAATTCTCCAAGCCAGGCTTTAGCAATATGTGAACCATGAACTTCCAGATGTTCAAGCTGGTTTTAGAAAAGGCAAAGGAACCAGAGATCAAATTGCCAACATCCACTGGATCATGGAAAAAGCAGGAGAGTTCCAGAAAAACATCTATTTCTGCTTTTTTGACTATGCCAAAGCCTTTGACCGTGTGGATCACAATAAACTGTGGGAAATTCTGAAAGAGATGGGAATACCAGACCACCTGACCTGCCTCTTGAGAAACCTGTATGCAGGTCAGGAAGCAACAGTTAGAACTGGACATGGAACAACAGACTGGTTCCAAACAGGAAAAGGAGTACGTCAAGGCTGTATATTGTCACCCTGTTTATTTAACTTATATGCAGAGGACATCATGAGAAATGCTGGGCTGGAGGAAGCACAAGCTGGAATCAAGATTGCCAGGAGAAATACCAACAACCTCAGATATGCAGATGACACCACCCTTATAGCAGAAAGTGAAGAAGAACTAAAGAGTCTCTTGATGAAACTGAAAGAGTTGAGTGAAAAAGTTGGCTTAAAGTTCAACATTCAGAAAACTAAGATCATGGCATTTGGTCCCATCAATTCATGGCAAACAGATGGGGAAACAGTGGAAACAATGGCTGACTTTATTTTTCTGGGCTCCAAAATCACTGCAAATGGTGACTGCAGCCATGAAATTAAAAGATGCTTACTCCTTGGAAGGAAAGTCGTGACCAACCTAGACAGCATATTAAAAAGCAGAGACATTACTTTGCCAATAAAGGTTCATCTAGTCAAGGCTATGATTTTTCTAGTGGTCCTGTATGGATGTGAGAGTTGGACTATAAAGAAAGCTGAGCACCGAAAAATTGATGCTTTTGAACTGTGGTGTTGTAAAAGACTCTTGAGAGTCTCTTGGACTGCAAGGAGATCCAACCAGTCCATCTTAAAGGAGATCAGTCCTGGGTGTTCATTGGAAGGACTGAGGCTGAAGCTGAAACTCCAATACTCTGGCCACCTGATGAGAAGAGCTGACTCATTGGAAAAGACCCTGATGCTGGGAAAGATTGAGGGCAGGAGGAGAAGGGGATGACAGAGGATGAGATGGTTGGATGGCATCACTGACTCGACAGGCATGGGTATGGGTGAACTCCAGGAGTTGCTGATGGACAGGGAGGCCTGGCGTGCTGTGATTCATGGGGTCGCAAAGGGTCAGACATGACTGAGCGACTAAACTGAACTGAAAATCAGACTGATTATATTCTTCATAGCAGAAAATGGAGAAGTTCTACACAGTCAACAGAAACAAGACCTGAAGCGGACTGTGGCTAAGATCACGTATGAGCTTCTTATTGTAAAATTCAGTCTTAAATTGAAGTAAGTAGGGGAAACCACTAGGCCATTCAGGTATGACCTAAAACAAATCCCTATGATTATAATGTGGAGGTGATGAATAGATTCAAGGGATTAGATCTGGTAGACAGAGTGCCTGAAGAGGTATGTATGGAGGTTTGCAACACTGCACAGGAGTCAGTGACCAAAACCATCCCAAAGAAAAAGAAATGCAAGAAGACAAAGTCTGAGGAGGTTTTCCAAACAGCTGAAGAGAGAATAGAAGTGAAAGGCAAGGAAGAAATGGAAAAATTATATCCAACTGAATGCAGTGTTATAAAAAATAGCAAGGTGCGACAAGAAGGCCTTCTTAAGAAATAGAGGAAAACGACAGAATGAGAAAGATCAGAGATGTCTTTAAGAAAATTAGAGTTAACAAGGGAAAATTTCATGGAAGGATTGGCACAATAAAGGACAAAAATGGTAAGGACCTAACAAAAGTAGAAGATATTAAGAAGAGGTGGCAAGAATACACAGAAGAACTATACTAAAAAGGTCTTAATGACCCAGACAACCATGATGATGTGGTCACTCTCTTAAAGCCAGATATTCTATAAAATCAAGCAGGCTTTAGGAAGCATTACTATGAACAAAGCTAGAGGAGGTGATAGAATTCCACCTGAACTATTAAAATCATAAAAGATGATGCTGTTAAAGTGCTGCACTCAATATGTCAGCAAATTTGGAAAACTCAGCAGTGGTCACAGGACTAGAAAAGGTCAGTTTTCATTCCAATCCCAAAGAATGACAATGCCAAAGAATGTTCAAATTACTATGAAATTATGTTCATTTCACATGCTAACAAGGTTATGTTCAAAATCTTTCAAGCTAGGCTTTAGTAGTATGTGAGCCAAGAATTTCCAGATGTATAGGCTGGGTTTATAAAAAGCAGAGGAGCTAGAGATCATATAGCCAACATTCATTGGATTTATGGATAAAACAAGGAATTCCAGAAAAACATCTATTCTTTCTTCACAACTACAGTAAAGCCTTTGACTGTGTAGATCACAACAAACTGGAAAAAAGAGATCTGCATACAAGTCCACCTTACCTGTCTCCTGAGAAATCTGTAGACATGTCAAGAAGCAACCATTAGAACTGGACATGAAACAATGGACTGGTTCAAAATTGGGAAGTAAGTATGACAAGGTCACATACTGTCACTCTTCTTGTTTAACTTATATGGAGAGTACATCATGCAAATGCCAGGTTGGATGAAGCACACATTGGAATCCAGATTGCTGGGAGAAATATCAACAACCTCAGATAGGCAGATGATACCACTCTAATGGCAGAAACTGAAGAGGAACTAAAGAGCCTGTTGATGAAGGTGAAAGAGGAGAGTGAAAAAGCTGGCTTGAAACTCAACATTAAAAAATCTAAGATCATGGCATCTGGTCCCATCACTTCATGGCAAACAGATGGGGAAACAATGGAAACAGTGACAGATTTTATTTTCTTGGGCTCCAAAATTACTGCTGATAACTACAACTTTGAAATTAAAAGATGTTTGTTCCTTGGAAGAAAAGCTATGGCAAACTGACAGTATATTAAAAAGCAGAGACGTCACTTTGCTGACAAAGGTCCATATAGTCAAAGCTATGGTTTTTCTAGTAGTCATGTACAGATGTGAGAACAGGATCATAAAAAAGGCTGAATATTGAAGAACTGATGCTTTCAAATTATGGTGCTAAAGAAGACCCTTGAGTGTCCCTTTGACTGCAAAGAGATCAAACCAGTCAATCCTAAAGGAAATCAATCCTGAATATTCATTGGAAGGACTGATGTTGAAGCCAGAGTTCCAGTATTTTGGCTACCTGATGCAAACAGCCAACTCATTGGAAAAGACCCTGATGCTGGGAAAGACTGAAGGCAAAGGGTGCAGGGGTTAGCAGAGGATTAGATGGATAGATAGCATTATTGACCCAATAGACATGAATCTAGAAAACTCCAGGAGATAGTGGAAGACAGAGGAGCCTGGCTTTCTACAGTCTATGGGGTCTCAAAGAGTCAAACCCAACTTAGGGATTGAACAGCATCAACCATGTCTAGTTATTACATTCCTAGTCCTGAGAAGTTTATTTACATTCTTTCCTTGCTGTGTGTACTTTAATTCTTCCTGCGTTTTTTTTTAACCCCATGCTTGTCTTTTTCCCTGGAGTTCACAAGGATTTACTTAGCACCTGCTATATACCGGCCACCGTACCAGGCAGTGGGGCTACAAAGTTGAACAAGACAGACATCCCAGCTTTCACAGAGCTAATGTGAAGTTTGTCTGTGCTACTAGTACTTCTTCCTTCATTAACTGGGCTCACCATGCTGGCCTTGCTGCTGCTGCTAAGTCGCTTCAGTCATGTCTGACTCTGTGCGACCCCATAGACAGCAGCCCATTGCTGGCCTTGGTGTCATATTACTATGGGGCTGAGCTCCCACAGTGCAGTACTTCCTTCCCCAGCAGTCGCCATGTTTACACTGTCTGCACGGTCCAGTCACAGAGGATTTTCTGCAAGTCCTTTGGATATTTCCTATATACAACTCAATCTGTGCATAACCAGCATCCCCACACTTGCCATCCAGGTTGTCAGAATGTGACTTTACAAAACACATTGACAGGAAACTATTTAACGAAGGAATAGGATGTATACCTACCCTGCAGGAAATACTTTAAAACTGACAAGGAAGAGTGGACCTCCTGGTGAAGCACTCCAAGGGAAAAAGCACATGCTGTCTCTATGAGCATCCTGCAAGAGGATCACTTTGAAGCAGTGGCTTGCCAACTTCACTACTCCTCAGAACCACCCAGAGGTTATTACAGCACTGATCACTGGGCCACAGGAAGTTTTTGATTCAGTGGGTTTGGGGTGGCCCTGAGAGTTTGCCTTTCTGCTCATCCTTATCTGAGACATTTCGAAACATTCATCCATATCTGAAACATTTTGAGAATGTTTGCCATAAAAACTCCTGAAATTGTGGAAAGAAAGGAAATTTTTTGCTTTTTATTTTCATTTCTAGCATGCATGGTTTCTACACTGTTTCCTCTAAAAGATGTTTTCTGCCATTGCCATTATAGTCACTAAGTCCTCTCTGACTCTGTGTGACATCATGAATAGTAGTCCACCAGGTTCCTCTGTCCATGGTTTCCCAGGCAAGAATACTTGAGTGAGTTGCCACTTCCTTCTCCAGGGGATCTTCCTGACCAGGGATAGAACCTGCATATCCTGCATTGGAAGGTGGATTCCCGAGGCCATCAAGGAAGCCCTATGTGTATCTAAAGAACTGAAAAATGCTTCCAATGAAATAAAATCACCAGAGTTAATTTTTTGCATCAATATAAGTTCAATGTTTTCTTTATCTTTTTATTATGAACTTTTTTCCAAGACTGCTCTCTCATAGTCTCAATCCAAGACTTTTGAATTCTAATTTTTTACGTAAAAATTAGAAAAATATGTGAAGTAATACAAGTGCCAAACAATAATTGAATTTTACTGTTAGACTTGGTGGATGTGAGAGAATTACATCATCCAAGAACAAGACTAAAATTCTTCAAACTGGAAAGATGATTGATATACTGTTGATACTAAGATACAAGACTAGTGGTCAACTGACCAATAATCAATTATTTTATTTTTGTCAGAGAAATTTGTTCTTAGATTATGGACAAATCAAGATTATTTGAAACTTTAGAGTTTATGAGAACTTTAGAGTTCATGAATACTCAGAGTAAAATGAGTAAAATATTTACATTAAAGTATAAGCTGAAATTATAAATATTTATTAGGAACCATATTTCCTTTTTCAGAAGAAACTAAATATTTCATTTTTAAAAATATTTAACATATATGTTATACATTGAGAATGTCATTTCCAGTGTGGTTTTTGACATTGATCACCACAATAATAACATTGGCAAAGGAGTGCAGAGCTCTCCTTCTTCAGAACAGGCCAATTTAGTGACTCTGGCAGGATGAGAAAGGACCTAATGCTATGCTCTTGTCAGGTAGAGGCTGGGGAATCTTTGATCCTGAGTAGTCAAGGGGACACCCATTCCATGATATCATGTTAGTTAACAGAGGTAAATTTACTGATGGAATTTAGAAATGATGGATCTAACTTCTGGGGAGTTGGCTCACTAGATGCATAAGAAAATGCAAAGTAACAAAAAAATTAAAATATGCAATTTCCTGGTTGTTATTATTCTTCGCTATCATAATAGTTAAAATGGAAGTAAGAGACAGACGAAGTTCAGTCTCTGGCTGGTACACATGACGGCCTTTATCTCAGGCACTCTACCAAAGGAATGTGCTGGAGTAGAACCCGACACCAGGTCCAGTTTAGATTCTTGATAGCCTGAGGTTGAACTACTAGCATGAGAGCCACTGTCAAAGAGAAAAGTTATACTGAAAGAAGGACAGCACAGGCTAGACTGGTTGCCAAGACAGTAGGAAGAAGCAACAAGAAAAGTCAATGGATTCATCCCAGCAGAATGGAAATTTTTAAATGCTCATTAAGAAATGGAGTGAATACATTAAGCATCAATGGGGTAGAACAAAGGGGAAAGGAAAGAGGGAAACCAAGGGACTCATTCCAACAGAGTAGAAAGCAGTTATTTAAAAATAGGACAAATAAAGCAGACATAGACGGAGTCAAAACACAGATCTTAAGCAGCACTCTCAGAGGTTGGGTGTACCAGTGGAATCCTTAGTGGTCCCCCAACATAAAAGGACCCTCAATAAATCTGCTGTACTCACCCTAGTTTGGGCAGTGATTCCACAAGCAATCTAAGCATTACAATGGTTGACTCATCTACTGGAGACTCAAATATATGAATGGGTAAAAGGATCAAGGAGTGGTGAAGACATTTCCAGGACTCCTTTACGTTTTGGTAAAAGAACCCTATGCATTTTGGTACCAAAACCCATTAATTAAACCCAAACAGGGATGACAATTAAACTGAAAAAATACAGAAATTTAGGAGAGATTAAGGTGAAAGTTTGGATGAAAACTGTAATATTTGAACAAACTTTATGTGAAATAGTACCACCTCCTTGAATGCATTATAGAAATGAGATGAATGTATTAGATTGTGTCTAACTGGGGAACATTTCTCCTACAGAGTATAAAAGTAAAGGCATATAAATCTACCCTTCAGGCAATATTAATTAGACACACTAAAAGGCAACCAATAAAATAGCCCAAGCCCATGCAAATTATTAATTTGAAATAGAGTAGAACCGGAGTGCTGGTGTGAACAAATTATCTGTGTAATTGTCTTTGCTGAACATAGATGGGGTCTTATTACAAAGCCTATGAAAATCATCCAGCAATAAATACTGGGATTTCAGACCAGAAAATTTCCTTTTGAGAAACAATTAGCTAGATATTGGGTTTTATTGAGACTGCCCCTGTGGCTGAAAGACATAAAATAATCTTGAAAACTGAAATACCTCTAATATCTTGAGTGATGTCTGACAGATGCACTCATAGGAAGGCAATGCCCAGAAGAGTTCCAAAAGAAAACTGAAATGGTTTTTACAAGAACATGCTACTGGGAGAATGTAAAAATATTAATAAGAAGGAAACCTCTTTTCCCCTAGAGTCAACTTTGGAAATGCCTGACCCTATTGCTACTTGGGTAGTGCCCATAAACTGCTCTTAATAGACTAACAAAGAGCTGTTTGGTTTATGAATAGCAGTCCTGATGGAAATGGATAGCCTCATGTTTGGAAGGGCACCAGTCTGAAGAAGGTAGATCAAAACACATCAGTGGGGTGAACTGCATGTTTCTTGTCACTGTGTTTGTGTTATTTACCACTGATGGGCAATAGTCAATATTTTTTCCACACGGTCATGCAAAAGGACAATGGAAAATTAGCCTGTTAGGGAATGCCAACTTGCTGCATGGCCCTATGGAAATCTCTTATGACAATTTGAGGAATGCATTAAAAAATAGGATGTGTTGATGATGTCCATCAGAAGAATCCCCTTCCAGGATTAGGAGGTGATCAGAACTGATGAGCAGATATTCTGGTGTACTCAACTTAGGTGGCCCCCTGGGTCCATGAAAAAGGTGGGCATGGGATACTACAACAAGGCAGAGATAGACACATTTCTCTTAAACCTCCTGAGGCATAAAATGCTGGCCATAACTGTCCTATTTGCCAAAAACAGAGAAAGGAAATGGCAGATGTCAGTGGGGACGATTTCCTGGAGGTAAGGCAAACTTGCAAACAACTGGCAAGTTGAACTGACGCCATTAGTCCCAAGAGGCTACAAAAGAGCATTAAGAGGAACAGATTCTTACTCTAGACTGAACCCTGTGGTAGATGTAAATACTCAGAATGTTATAAAAGAACCAACACAGAAGATACTGTACCAATTCAGAAAACTGAGTCACATTTCTTCAGACCAAGAAATGTTTTATAGCCCAAAATGTCTGACAATGGGCAGAGACGTAACATACACAGTAATGGTTTTGTAAAGAATTGAAATGGGAAACTGAAACGTGGGTTGTCTAAAAGAGGGCAATGTATCAGCATGCGGGCTAGCTTACACACTGTAACAAGTGTGTGCTTACATTCAGCATATTCAGGGGCAAGGGAGTCTCCCCATTAGATAGAGTCCTCTACTTTTACTTTTTCAGAAAAGAGAACTTTCTTTTCTGATGAATTGAGAGGAGAAGGGATTAGGGAGGATTCTGGTATAACTATACAGTTATTCCCAAATTATTTTATTTTTCTTCATATCATCGCTACTTTCTCACCTACGCACACATCTGATGCAGTG
This sequence comes from Bos taurus, assembly GCF_002263795.3. Taxonomy (NCBI): domain Eukaryota; kingdom Metazoa; phylum Chordata; class Mammalia; order Artiodactyla; family Bovidae; genus Bos; species Bos taurus. The sequence continues at coordinate 31,118,518 of NC_037336.1, forward strand.
GTGACAAGACTAGGTAGGACTTCAACTGCAGGTATCAGAAGCAAGGACGATCCTTGATAAAAGCAAGAAACTGTGACTATAAAGGTATAGTTTGGACTATACTTAAAGTTTTGTATTGAATTCCTAAGGTCCTGATAGGCTCAATGATGCCTTTTCCCCATCTGGAAAAATGAGGGTTGCCAGTGAATACAGCTATAAGCCTAATGGTTGAGACAGTCCACAAGTTCGCTACATGAATAATCCTACCTGATATGAATGGAAACGAATAGAGGGAAAGGCACTTGCTGGACTATCACTGATGTCTCTAATCTACACCAGGATGGCCAAGACAACTATTCTTTCCAAACAGGAAAAGTTTGTTTTAAAGTTGAAAGAAGGAGAGATAGTACTTGAAGAATGAATGAATGAATGATGCAATAGGGCAATCCAATGTAACAAAGAGTCATACAGCAAAAGACAGACAGAGTCTCTTAGCTCAGTTATAGGCTAAAAATGTCCTAGAGGCCAATCTTGCTTTCAGAACCTGACAAGATCAAATGGAAACCTACAAACCTTAGTGGCCACACCCTGGGAGATAGTTTGGTTTTATGACATGATAATGGAGTGGACTAATTGCAGAGACAGACCAGGACTCTGGTAATGTGCCTGTATCTTTGACTCTTGTTTTTCAGTTTACATCTGCCATACTGCCTGATAAAAGAATTCTAGCCTTGTTGGTAAAATTATAATATTGATATTGATGGTCAGGTTTGGACTAATAGTAAAGCAACTACACTCCAATAAAAATTAATTTTAAAAATGTTTGGACTAACTATGATTACAATGCTATGACAAAAATCAGGGAAAGCATATTGCCAGCGCTGGCGGTGACAAAGTATGTGAGTATACTTAGAGTTTAAGAAAGGCCTAATTGAGAATATGGCTTTAAAGAGGAAACCTAAACAAAGTAGGAAAGGGAGATGTGAAGCTGTCTGGGAGAGGACCATTTCAAGGACAGAAAATAACAAATGCAAAACCCCTGAGGTATCAATTTGACTTAGGTGGTTCAAGGACAGAGAGCTAGGGGAAGAGTTGCAGAAGTGAATATGGAGAAGGGGAGAATGGTGAAAATTCAGATTGTGTGTACAGAGAGGCTTTTAGCTCAACATTTAGAAAATTAAGATCATGGCATCTAGTCCCATCACTTCATGGCAAATAGATAGGGAAACAGTGGAAACAGTGTCAGACTTTATTGGGAGGGGGGCTCCAAAATCACTGCAGATGGTGACTGCAGCCATGAAATTAAAAGACGCTTACTCCTTGGAAGAAAAGTTATGACCAACCTAGATAGCATATTCAAAAGCAGAGACATTACTTTGCCAACAAAGGTCTGTCTAGTCAAGGCTATGGTTTCCAGTGGTCATGTATGGATGTGAGAGTTGGACTGTGAAGAAGGCTGAGCGCTTAAGAATTGATGCTTTTGAACTGTGGTGGTGGAGAAGACTCTTGAGAGTCCCTTGGACTGCAAAGAGATCCAACCAGTCCATTCTGAAGGAGATCAGCCCTGGGATTTCTTTGGAAGGAATGATGCTAAAGCTGAAACTCCAGTACTTTGGCCACCTCATGCAAAGAGTTGACTCATTGGAAAAGACTCTGATGCTGGGAGGGATTGGGGGCAGGAGGAGAAGGGGATGACAGAGGATGAGATGGCTGGATGCATCACTGACTCGATGGATGTGAGTCTGAGTGAACTCCGGGAGTTGGTGATGGACAGGGAGGCCTGGCGTGCTGCGATTCATGGGGTCGCAAAGAGTTGGACATGACTGAGTGACTGAACTGAAGAGGCTACTATGATACCCTTGGTTTTTACTCTGAGTATGATGAGGATTTTGAACAAGGGAGTGAAATAATCTCACATATCCATAAAGAATTACTCTGGTTGCTGTCCTCAGGAGCAAGCAGGGAGGCCAGCTAAGAGGTTATCACCATAATTCAAGTGAGAAATATTTGGATCAGTTCAGTTCAATCATTCAGTCGTGTCCGACTCTTTGTGACCCCATGAATCGCAGCACGCCAGGCCTCTCTGTCCATCACCAACTCCTGGAGTTCACTCAAACTCACGTCCATTGAGTCGGTGATGCCATCCAGCCATCTCATCCTTTGTGGTCCCCTTCTTCTCCTGCCCCCAATCCCTCTCAGCATCAGGGTCTTTTCCAATGAGTCAACTCTTCTTATGAGGTGGCCAAAGTATTGGAGTTTCAGCCTCAGCATCAGTCCTTCCAGGACTGATCTCCTTTAGGATGGACTGGTTGGATCTCCTTGCAGTCCAAGGGACTCTCAAGAGTCTTCTCCAACACTACAGTCCAAAAGCATCAATTCTTTGGCACTCAGCTTTCTTCACAGTCCAACTATCACATCCATACATGACCACTGGAAAAACCATAGCCTTGACTAGACAGACCTCAGTTGGCAAAGTAATGTCTCTGCTTTTCAATATGCTATCTAGGTTGGTCATAACTTTCCTTCCAAGGGGTAAGCATCTTTCAATTTCATGGCTGCAGTCACCATCTGCAGTGATTTTGGAGCCCAAAAAAATAAAGTCTGACACTGCTTCCACTGTTTCCCAATCTAGTTGCCATGAAGTGATGGGACCAGATGCCATGATCTTAGTTTTCTGAATGTTGAGCTTTAAGCCAACTTTTTTACTCTCCTCTTTCACTTTCATCAAGAGGCTTTTTAGTTCCTCTTCACTTTCTGCCATAAGGGTGGTGTCATCTGCATATCTGAGGTTATTGATATTTCTCCCGGAAATCTTGATTCCAGCTTGTGCTTCTTCCAGTCCAGTGCTTCTCATGATGTACTCTGCATATAATTCAGTTCAGTTCAGTTCAGTTGCTCAGTCGTGTCTTTGCGACCCCATGAATCGCAGCATGCCAGGCCTTTGGACAAATAGTCTGGACTAGTGTGATAGTGGAAGAGGTAGAAGTAAATTGTTAGATGGCAAAGATAAGCAGAGAGGATTTGCTGATAGAGGTGATGTGAATGCATGAAATAGAAAGAAGTCACGGTAACTTCAAGGAATTTGGCTCCAAGAACTAGGATGGAGTTGCCATTCCCAGGATTGCAAGGGACAACCCTGCTGGAAGACTAAGGATGGAAATCTGGGCTCAGTTGTGGACATATAAGATTTAAGAACATTTTTGGATAACCAAGTGGAGATGTTGACTAAGGAAATGAACACACAAAACCGGTGTCAGGGAAGAAGTTTAGACTGGAAGAAGAATTGTTGGTGTCTTCAGTAAAGGGATGTTTATTAAGGCCAAGAAACTAGAGGAGAACAAGAGAGTCAGTGTAAATAGAAAAGGAATCCAGATAGACAAGCCGTGGGGCATTGAGTGTTTAGAATTTTGTAGATAAAAAAAGAGTCCCTTGGACTGTGAGGAGATCAAACCGGTCAATCCTAAAGGAAATCAGTCCTGAATATTCATTGGAAGGACTGATGCTAAAGCTGAAACTACAATACTTTGGCCACCTGATGTGAAGAACTGACTCATTGGAAAAGACCCTGATGCTGGGAAAGATTTAAGGCAGGAGGAGAAGAGGAGGACAACAGAGGATGAGATGGTTGGATGGCATCACCGACTCAATGGACATGAGTTTGAGCAAGCTTCAGGAGTTGGTGATGGACAGGGAGTCCTGGCACACTGCAGTCCATGGGGTTGCAAATAATCAGGCACAACTGAGTGACTGAACTGAACTAAGAAAAGAGGAAGCAAAAAGAAAGGAAAGGTGTAGCTTTGAGGTAAAAGGATAACTAGGAAATGCAGGTGTCCTGGGATCTCTGAGAAGGCTATGTTTCAACATGGAGAGAGTGATCAACCATGAAAAATACTGCTCTAAGTCCAGTAAGACAAGCACCAATTTAGTCACCAGGAGATCAGTAATGTCCTCAGCAAGGAATTATTAATATTAAAAACAATTTTCTAAATCAAAAGCTAAAACTTAAAAATACCAAACATTATTATAAAACCGATAGCTTCAAAGCAATTATCAATATCATAGGCATAACTTTATGACACTAATTATTCACTAAAATATTTGACAGAATTTCTCAAATACTATCCAGATGCTCAGCATCACAAAGCCATAATTCAAAAATCTCTCTTTGAAATTTATTTTCTCTTTCTTAACGTACATTTTTTCATTCAATTTCCTTAGAATAAAATTTTTTAAATCATTTTTTAATTAGGCTCCCCCAGTGTTCCTTTATCATATTTTGTGAATAATTTTAAGAATTTAATATTTCTTTTTAAAGACTGAAATGGAGGGTCAGTGCAGTAGAGTTTTGTTGATTTTATCATTTTATTAACTCCTAAAATTTTGCTCGTCCATAAATGTATGTCTTTTACTTAAAAGATGTATGACATATATCTTTACTTCTAAAACAAACAATTTTATGTCAAGATACTCCAATGCAGAATACATTTTTGAATAGTGGTCATTAAATACTTTCTCAATTTTATTTATCCTTTCAAAGAACCAGCTTTGAAAGGATAAATAAAATTGACAAACCATCAGCCAGATTCATCAAGAAACAAAGGGAGACACATCAAATCAATAAAATTAGAAATGAAAATGGAGAGATCACAACAGACAACACAGAAATACAAAGGATAATAAGAGACTACTAACAGCAATTATATGGCAATAAAATGGACAATGTGGAAAAATTCTTAGAAAAGTACAACTTTCCAAGACTGGACCAGGAAGAAATAGAAAATCTTAACAGACCCATCACAAGCACGGAAATTGAAACTGTAATCAAAAATCTTCCAGCAAACAAAAGCCCAGGTCCAGATGGCTTCACAGCTGAATTCTACCAAAAATTTAGAGAAGAGCTAACACCTATCCTACTCAAACTCTTCCAGAAAATTGCAGAGGAAGGTAAACTTCCAAACTCATTCTATGAGGCCACCATCATCCTAATACCAAAACCTGACAAAGATCCTACAAAAAAAGAAAACTACAGGCCAGTATCACTGATGAACATAGATGAAAAAATCCTTAACAAAATTCTAGCAATCAGAATCCAACAGCACATTAAAAAGATCATACACCATGACCAAGTGGGCTTTATCCCAGGGATGCAAGGATCCTTCAATATCCACAAATCAATCAATGTAATACTCCACATTAACAAATTGAAAAATAAAAACCATATGATTATCTCAATAGATGCAGAGAAAGCCTTTGACAAAATTCAACATCCATTTATGATAAAAACTCTCCAGAAAGCAGGAATAGAAGGAACATACCTCAACATAATAAAAGCTATATATGACAAACCCACAGCAAACATTATCCTCAATGGTGAAATATTGAAAGCATTTCCTCTAAGTCAGGAACAAGACAAGGGTGCCCAGTTTCACCATTACTATTCAACATAGTTTTGGAAGTTTTGGCCACAGCAATCAGAGCAGAAAAAGAAAGAAAAGGAATCCAAATTGGAAAAGAAGAAGTAAAACTCTCACTGTTTGCAGATGACATGATCCTCTACATAGAAAACCCTAAAGACTCCACCAGAAAATTACTAGAAATAATCAATGATTATAGTAAAGTTGCAGGATATAAAATCAACACACAGAAATCCCTTGCATTCCTATACACTAATAATGAGAAAACAGAAAGAGAAATTAAGGAAACAATTCCATTCACCATTGCAACGAAAAGAATAAAATACTTAGGAATATATCTACCTAAAGAAACTAAAGACCTATATATAGAAAACTATAAAACACTGGTGAAAGAAATCAAAGAGGACACTAATAGATGGAGAAATATACCATGTTCATGGATTGGAAGAATCAATATAGTGAAAATGAGTATACTACCCAAAGCAATTTATAGATTCAATGCAATCCCTATCAAGCTACCAACGGTATTCTTCACAGAGCTAGAACAAATAATTACACAATTTGTATGGAAATACAAAAAACCTCAAATAGCCAAAGCTATCTTGAGAAAGAAGAATGGAACTGGAGGAATCAACCTGCCTGACTTCAGGCTCTACTACAAAGCCACAGTTATCAAGACAGTATGGTACTGGCACAAAGACAGAAATATAGATCAATGGAACAAAATAGAAATCCCGGAGATTAATCCACACACATATGGACACCTTATCTTTGACAAAGGAGGCAAGAATATACAACGGATTAAAGACAATCTCTTTAACAAGTGGTGCTGGGAAAACTGATCAACCACTTGTAAAAGAATGAAACTAGAGCACTTTCTAACACCATACACAAAAATAAACTCAAAATGGATTAAAGATCTAAATGTAAGACCAGAAACTATAAAACTCCTAGAGGAGAACATAGGCAAAACACTCTCTGACATACATCACAGCAGGATCCTCTATGACCCACCTCCCAGAATATTGGAAATCAAAGCAAAAAGAAACAAATGGGACCTAATTAAACTTAAAAGCTTCTGCACAACAAAGGAAACTATTAGCAAGGTGAAAAGACAGCCTTCAGAATGGGAGAAAATAATAGCAAATGAAGCAACTGACAAACAACTAATCTCAAAAATATACAAGCAACTCCTACAGCTCAACTCCAGAAAAATAAATGACCCAATCAAAAAATGGGCCAAAGAACTAAATAGACATTTCTCCAAAGAAGACATACAGATGGCTAACAAACACATGAAAAGATGCTCAACATCCCTCATTATCAGAGAAATGCAAATCAAAACCACCATGAGGTACCATTTCACGCCAGTAAGAATGGCTGCGATCCAAAAGTCTACAAGTAATAAATGCTGGAGAGGGTGTGGAGAAAAGGGAACCCTCTTACACTGTTGGTGGGAATGCAAACTAGTACAGCCACTATGGAGAAGAGTGTGGAGATTCCTTAAAAAACTGGAAATAGAACTGCCTTATGATCCAGCAATCCCACTGCTGGGCATACACACTGAGGAAACCAGAAGGGAAAGAGACACGTGTACCCCAATGTTCATCGCAGCACTGTTTATAATAGCCAGGCCATGGAAGCAACCTAGATGTCCATCAGCAGATGAAAGGATAAGAAAGCTGTGGTACATATACACAATGGAGTATTACTCAGCCATTAAAAAGAATTCATTTGAATCAGTTCTAATGAGGTGGATGAAACTGGAGCCTATTATACAGAGTGAAGTAAGCCAGAAAGAAAAACACCAATACAGTATACTAACACATATATATGGAATTTAGAAAGATGGTAACGATAACCCTGTATATGAGACAGCAAAAGAGACACTGATGTATAGAACAGTCTTTTGGACTCTGTGGGAGAGGGAGAGGGTGGGATGATTTGGGAGAATGGCATTGAAACATGTATAATATCATATATGAAATGAGTCGCCAGTCCAGATTCAATGCACGATACTGGATACTTGGGGCTGGTGCACTGGGACGACCCAGAGGGATGGTATGGGGAGGGAGGAGGGAGGAGGGTTCAGGATGGGGAACACATATATGCCTGTGGCAGATTCATTTCAATATATGGCAGAACCAATACAATATTGTAAAGTTTAAAAATAAAATAAAATTTAAAAAAATAAAAAATAAATAAATACTTTCTCAGCCACAAAGGACAGACCCACTTCAATCTATTCAGTCATTATCGCTCTAAATAACTAAGTGTTTTTGTTCCCAATTTGCCCAGAACTGAGTGGTATTCCAGGACATGAGATTGCCAATGCCAATACAGGGGCAGCCCTGGGCAAATGAAAATAAATGGTCACTCACTCCCAAAATATTACCTCCTCAGCTATCTTTTCCACCTGATTATACAACCGTGGTTAAAACCATAGGCTTTGGATTTAGAGGACCTAAGGTTGAATATTGACTTCATCCTTTGTTCATTAAATGACATGGGTAAATTACTTTATCCCTGGGATCAAACTACAAACTGGTTATAAATGCCAGGCCTCACGCATGGCACAAAGTAAGTGCTCAAGAAATGTTAGCTATTTTTATTATGTGTTTCAGTGACATAACTTCTTTTTCATAAGAAAGCTAAGGCTACTCCTACTCTTGAACCTTAAATGATCATGACCAACCACTACAGAAATCAAAGTAAATAAAACAGAAAAAGTATGGAATTTAAATATGTGAACAATATCCCTATTGTAAAGCCTGAATACATCATTAACAGAAGTCAAATTCTTTTTGAAAATGCAAGGACTGGGAGTGACAGATTGTTGCAGGAAGAAAGTTTTTTTTTGGTTTTTTTTTTTTAGTCTACAGCTGAACCACCCTGAACACGCCCAATCTCATCTGATTTCAGAAGCTAAGCAGGGTCAGGGCCTGGTTAGTACTTGGATGGAAGAAGCCTATCATTTAAAAAAAAAAAAAAAAATCAAATTTCAGTTTTGAGTTGGTCATAAGAGGGTGTAATATCCAATCAAAACCTGGAATCACAGAAAACAGATCATTTACTGATTTTTTTTCTTTCAAAGGCAGCCAATCAGTTAGCATCGAAGGCAAACTTCAAGCTTCTCAAGGGCAGTGACCAGTTCTGCCTCTTTCATCTCTGCATCTTTTGCACCTTAAAGAGTTCTTGACACATCATAGGCCCCAGCTAAATAAACACATGCGGACTGACTCATTCAGTGTCTGACAAAATGAAAGAATGAATAAATGAATGGCAGAAACCAGGGGGAAACATGGATATCCTGATTCTCAGCCCTAGATGTTCTAATTTTATTCTTATTCTGTGCCTAACATTGACTAGATTACCCTTTATCAATATGCTTTTGCCTTCATGCTCTCCAACCTTCTCCTGAGTCAGTGTGTATAACACGAAGAGGGAAAGTAAACAATTTAGTAGATGAGCTTTGTACTATAAACAGAGAGCAACACTGAAAAATATATTTGATAAAATGCTGATGTATGGAAGAAAAAAAACGTTCAAATAACTTTTGAATCCATTAAAAAGTCGGACCTCCCACTGTGTTCATTTATTTTACCAAATGTCTCATGTAGCTACTAGATTCACTCCATTTATCTAATCCTCCATAACTGTTCAAGACTTAGATTTTTTTTGCAAAGAAAAAAAAAACACTTCTATACAAACCCCCTGCATAATTTTCCTGGTGTGAAAGAACTTATTAATGAAAAACAAAATTCTGAAATCAGTTCTCAGCCCTGGACAGAAACCTACAGTGTACATCAAAAACAGCTTTATTCCTCAGCGTGCCTAAATATACCTATGTAGTTTGAAAAAGTTGTCACTAAATTACTGCTCATGCAGAAGACAGAAAATTAAATGGGAGACTATTTAAAGAAAATTACAATTAATAGAAACATCAGATTTACAAAATCGCTGCTCTCTTCAGAAATCCTTGAGTGTCTCTTAAGACTTAAAGCAGAGAACCTCTAATGGATTTAGATATGTTTCAGATTCGATTTGTATACCTTTGCTTCGTTGTTGGGAAGTTAGAACAATGTTTATCTATAAGAGCTGTTGCTTTCTTCCTTCCTTTTGTCTCCTCTAATATAGATCCTAATGTCCAATTTTACGAAACCATGTCAAGTAAGGTACTATACAAATTGCCAATACCACAGAAAAAAAAAAAAGAAGATAAGCTTTATACTCAAACCAAAAATCTTACAGTAAGAAAACCAATGAGGACTTTTTAAAAAAGAATTTCTTGAAGATTCCAGAGACCCAATAGGTTATTCTGTTATAACTTTCATTTTGTGTACAGAATGCTTAGTCTTTCCTCAAGGTGAATCATTGCCAAGATGAATGCAATCATATTTTCCCTCTATCATTCTAAGACAAAATTTTTCTATGAGGAAATTATAGTCTACCAAATGGCATGGAAATATCTGTAGAAAAATGCCATGACCATCATGAAATACCTCAGTGGCACACGCATTTGCAATCAGAACAATTGCTGCAGATCAAGTGAGAACCAGGGCAGTCAGATGGAGACATAGAAAATTGTTTGAAAATTATCATGAATTTGGGAGATTTCTATAATAATAGACCCAGAGAAGCATGCAATCCTCAGAGAGTGGGACTGAGAGGATACCAACACTTATGGCTGCGTCACCTTAAACAAATGTCACGATTTCTCTGAACTCTACTTGCTTCATCTAATGAGATTATTGTGAACAGGAGAAAAACATAATGAATGTAAAACACTCAATATGGTGCTCCCATATAGAATATACTCAATAATTGTTAAATATTATGTTGATGTTACTGCAGCTGCTATTGGTGGCATTGTCTTTTCCAGATTAAATGCTTAAAATATCCTCTATTAGTTCTGAAAAAATTTGTCTGAAATTCCCAGATTATAGGTTAAAATACTAAAGTCAATCAGCAAAAACATGTCTTTGTAAAAATATCTCTGAAGGAATCTAAGAGACTCAAGGGGAATTAAGTCTTATCTTGAAAAGGATGCTGGTCAGTAGGGCAAGGAATTTGGAGGTCCCAAATGACTATAGAGTTCCTTGTAAACAATAACAAACAGAAATGTCAGTTAAGTAGAATCAGGAGGCCAGAGGGGAAGCTCTCATGCCCTACCTACCATGATAGCAGAGCCCAATAGGAAGGAGAAAGATTTCCTCTACTTGCATGGCAAGAGCTCACAACTTAGCCAATGACAAGTTACTATACTATACTTTGAACTCTCTGTTCCTCCATTGGACTATTTCCTTACCATAGCCCTCCTAGCTTACTTTCCTTCTCTTTGAAAGAGTTCTCTCCTTTCTTTGGGGGGACTTGCACATGGCTCACTGTGCTTGTAGACCTTGAACTGCAGTTCTTTATTGATCCCAAATAAACCAAATTTTTCTGAAGAATTAACTGGCAGTCTGTTTTAGGTCAACATCATCATGCTATCACTAGTTAAGTGAAAGACAAGAGTTTAAGATGAGAAAAGAAGGAACAAAGAAGACAACCACTTTCCTGCAGCAAGGTTAGCTTGAGGGTTCTCTGAAGCAGCTATTCATTGTTAATGCTGTTAAGATCCAGTAATTCAATAAATAAATTTATACTGAGAGGTCACTCTCCCAGGCACTAAAGTTCTAAAAATATGGCATGTCCCTTGTTCCCCTAGAAGTCACCAGAAATCAGCATGATTTGCCTCACCCTTCATGAACTTCACTTCACTTTCACTTCACTTCATGAACTTTGGGAAAGAATGAATGCAGCAATAGTTCAAAGCAAATGAGTTGTCCTGAAAATGAGGCCTAGAGGTGGTTGATGATGGATCTCAACATGGGTATAATTATAAAAACAAGACAAACAGGTTGCTCTAGCACTTCTCACAATACCAGCGCACACACTTTAATTGCCAGCTTACTTGTCCACGGTGGCTCAGACAGTAAAGAATTTACCTGCAATGCAGAAGACCCAGGTTCAATCCCTGGGTCAGGGAGAGTCTCTGGAGAAGGAAATGGCAACCCACTCCAGTATTCTTGCCTGGAGAATTTCTTGGACAGAGGAGCCTAGCAGGCTACAGTCCATGGGGTTGCAAAGCATCAGACACAACTTAGCGACTAACACACTTGTCCATCTACCCCACTGGATTCTGAGACCTGCAGGGTCCAGTTTGTGCTTGCTCATCATGGCTTCCCAGAACCTAGAATGGTGTGTGACTGTAAGAAAAAGTTTTTGAAACTGAATTATTCTGTAACTTTCTTGGCTTGTGTGTGCTTAGTCACTCAGTCATGTCCAACTCTTTGCGACCCAATGGACTGTAGCCCGCCAGGCTCCTCTGTCTATGTGATTCTCCAGGCAAGAATATTTGAGTGGGTAGCCATTCCCTTCTCCAGGGTATCCTCCCGGCCCAGGAATTGAACCCAAGTCTCTTACACTGCAAGTAGATTCTTTACAGTCTGAGCCATGAGGGAAACCTGTCCCTCTTGACTTAGCTCACTCTGATTAAACATGATTTAATTTTCTTAATTAACATTAGAAAGGTTATAGGCTTTTAAATAACAGTGACCAGTAGTAGGACTGTGAATGGTATTAATAAAGAAGTGAGAATTAATATTTTATCAACATAAGCCAGAGGAGATCTATGGGTAAGTAAGGAAATAGGAAACCAACCAAATTTGAAAACAGAACTATTATCACCTTATAATTGAAATATGAGAGTGTCTGTATAGGATGTGTGTGCTCATTTAGAATGTAAAGCAATACAGAGGAACATGTTAGAACTTCTTTCTCACTGGCTGTGTAATTAAAACAAATGAGTTTCACTTCACACAAATCCTGCCTACGTTACTTCAGAAGGTTCTATTTAGAAGAGAAATGGATATGTTAAATATGAAATGAGCATTCACGCTTTTCCCCAGTAATGATTGTTTTCTTAATAAAGGACCAAGGTTAAAATAAACAAAAGAAAAAAGAAGATGAACACAGAGAGAAGACAAAGAGTTAGACAAATGCAGATTCTTATTTTAAAAATCATTTGAGCAGTATACTGTCTTTTCAACACCAACTTGCATACCGGTAGTTATTGACAATATAAAAAAAAAGGGAAAAAAAAATTCCTTCCCCTCCTCCACCAGCTGACACTAACACTCCGATGGCTGTGCCCTTTTCCACCCATCTTCCTCTCTTTAGGGACTGAGATTTTTACAGAGATATTGTCCAGACGGCAAAAGCAAAGGAGTCCCAGAGGGGTCTGTGATTTCCTAGGAAAGAATACCAAAAGAATGTGCCAAAAGAAATAAAGCCACGGATCATAAATTCCAAAAGCACTAACCAGACCTCTGAGGAATCAAAAGATGTAAGAAATTTATTAAGAGGATTAATCTGATTGAAAGCCAGGTGCGTAGCTAGTCATGCTTTTCTTTAACTCATGCAACACGTACAAAGAAAAAGTGACCTAACTGACAAGCAACTGCAAGTCTTAATGACTGAACACACAAGGATATAAGGAATTTAAGATAACAAAAATAATAAAATATAAAACATTTCATCACTCCCAAGGAATTTTACAGTACAGAAGGCAGGGTGCTGGAAGAAACTTAGATTGAGGCCTTGACCTGATCCATCATGGAAGCTTACACTATTTTTCATTCACTTCACTCTAGAGGCAGAAGACTATATTTATCTATAATGGAATGCTAATGAATGCAAATGTTGCAAGACCATGAAATAATGCTTTGCTAAGACATCACAAGATAACTCCTGAAGGAGAAAGCAAATAAAGATGATAAATTAATTCAGATCAGAAAAACCTGTACTTTTGCACCTACTTCATTCTTAAGAAATATGAAGTAAAAGGAATAGGGTTGATGTTGAAACAAGCGATTTAGGTTAGACATCATGAAAAATTCTCAGATTCTAAGGTTGAAGTTTGGTTCCTAAAGAAAGATATTGTTTGTTTACATCTAACAATCATATTTTAACACAAGAATGGTAAAGTGCAATCTGCTTCTTAGAATAACTGTAGAAAAAACTATGAATATATTCCTATGATATATATTTTTAAGGGGTGTGTATATTTTTTGTATATAAAACAGGAGAAGGGTAGGATGATATACATATATTTTTTAATCAAGAATGGTGGATGTAACCTCTTACAGGAAATCCGCTGGATGTCTTATCTATGTTATATTGTTTAAATGACATAAAAAAATAAATAAATAAAAAATAAAATAAAATAAATGACATGATTACCACATGAAGTATATCTTACTATTTATGGGTCTTATTATTAATTCCTTAAAGACAAGAAAACTGAGACTAACAACATTTAAGGTAACTGCACAAAGCCACAGAGCTAGGAAGTAGCAGAGCACATAGACAAGTCTGTCTACATGTCACAAAAGCTTGTTATTCCCCTTGGATTTTTTTTTTTTTTTTTTTATGATCCTCAAAGCTGCTCCTGGTCCGAGAATTATGGGTGATTTATTCTAATGGGGAACATTTGTTTCTTTATTCCTATAACTTTATAAAATTCATTATTTCCCCTCATCCTCGTATAATCAAAGAAAAGAGAAATATCCACTATAGGAATGGTCTAGGTGAGAGATGTCTCAGTCTTAAACTAAGAAAATAAGATACTAGGGGAGAAAATAGGCAAGATTTAGCAATTTCTTGGAATATGTGGTCAGGAGATGGGAATCCTTGATAATGAAAAAATAGAAATAAAAGACAAAGAATAGGCTCAGGGGAAAAAATGCTTTCAATGTTGGACATCAGCACTTAATAATATGTTTTGCCATGTCAGTAAATAAATCTATCTGGATATGGTCCAAGGTAGACTTTCCTTTCAGTTGTTCTTTATGGCATAATTAAACATTCATGAATCATTTTTGTGGACTAATAAGATGTTTAAGCTGGAGAAGGCAATGGCAAACCACTCTAGTACTCTTTCCTGGAAAATCCCATGGACAGAGGAGCCTGGTGGGCTGCAGTCCATGGGGTCGCTAAGAGTCAGACACAACTGAGCGACTTCCCCTTAACTTTTCATTTTCATGCATTGGAAAAGGAAATGGCAACCCACTCCAGTGTTCTTGCCTAGAGAATCCCAGGGACAGGGGAGCCTGGTGGGCTGCCGTCTATGGGGTCACACAGAGTCGGACAAGACTGAAGCGATTTAGCAGCAGCAGCAAGATGTTTAAGCAGTCTTCCCTGGCGGCTCAGCAGTAAAGAATCTGCCTGTAATGCAGGAGACACGGGTTCAATACTTGGGTTGGGAAGGTCCCCCAGATAAGGAAATGGCAACTCACCCGCTCCAGTATTTCTGCCTGAGAAATCTATTTCTGCCTGAGAAATCTCATGGACAGAGGAGCCTAGCAGGCTACAGTCCATGGGGTTATAAAGAGTTGGACACAACTTCGCAACTAAACAACAACAACAAAGATGTTTAAGCCAGGTAAATATTTGACATTTAAAATCTATTCTTTATAAATAGTAATATGCACCATACTTGTGATTACATGTATTAAATATAAAAATAGTTCATAGCAGATACTAAGTTAATAAATTCACCATAGCATGGAAAATGTGCTTCCTACTACCAGAAAAATCTCATGCTGAATATTGAATACTCGCTCTAAGAGAAAGAAAACAAAGCTAATCACAATAGGGAGGTATTATCTCCAGTTTTACTAAGAAAGTTCCTTAATTTTAACTTCTCTGCAGCAGCAGACTGAGGAGACTTCAAGTACCATCTCATGTAAAACTATAGTATACATAGTGACTACATTGAAATGCTTAGAAGACTTGAAAATCTAACATCTAGCCATGGATATGATACTTCATTTGTGATATATAAAATTATATGCATTCTATGAATGCAGCAATATTATAATGAAAAGCAATTTTTGGAAAATCCAAGAGAGTCTACTGGTTTTAAAAATCAGCATCATCTGGCTGTCATTTACCTGGTAATATCATTGATATTAAAGACTTTATAGCCTCGAAAGTATAATTTCTTCTCTGCTTATGATATTTTAGCCCTTTGATGATGAATGCTATTAAAGTGCCTAGTGTCTGACTCTCTTTCCACTATCTTTTCCCTCAAATAAATGGTGTGAAACTCCTGAATGAAGTGCTACTCTTTTAATTGTGCCTGCCAATGGGGTGATTTTCATCTTAAATGATTCAGGTAATAATTCCATACTTGCTTTGCAAAGGGGATATGAGACTCTCTTTGCCTTACATTTTTCACTTCAATGAAGTGTCATATAGAGCTAGGTTTGACTAAAAATATGGACAATGATATTTTTAAATGGACATGCAATTTCCTATATGGTGGAAAAGAAAATATTTCTAGAAATGTGGTGGTAATAGCATTTTCTAAATTGGCAAAGGCTGAAGAGACTGTTTTACTCTTAAAAGATGAGAGTTGTCATAAGAATTTACTCCATGGGTACAATTAAAAGAGCTGATCAGGCAGTATAAGGAAACATTTTGTCCTTCTCCTATTATATTTCTGAAAGAGGAATGAAAGAGCAGAAAGCAGACTGTCCTAGAATTTAACACTTTAAAATAACCCCACTCAAAAATTTGACATTTTAATGCCCACCGCCAATAAAACATGTTTTGATGGGTGGAGAAGGAGAGGTGAGAATGCACAAACATTTTGCTCGATGTCTGTGGGAAAAAACAGGCTTTACAGAAGTACCAATAAGATGTTTCCATCAACATGGATGGACATAGAGATTGTCATACTGAATGAAGTCAATAGAGAAGCAGGGACATTTTGTGGTGCCCCTTATATGCAGAATCTAAAAAGACATGATATGGACTCTGTTGGAGAGGGAGAGGGTGGGAAGATTTGGGAGAATGGCATTGAAACATGTATAATATCATGTATGAAATGAAAAAAAAAACATAAAATAATAAATGAAATAAAAAGACATGATACAAATTAACTTATTCACAAAACAGAAACAGACTCAGAGACTTAGAGAACTTACTTGTGGTTGCCAGGAAGGAAGGATGAGGGGAAGGGGTAGTTAGGGAGTTTGGGATGTACAGGTGTACACTGCTATATTTCAAATAGATGACCCACAAGGACCTATTGTATAGCACATGGAACTCTGTTCAGTGTTATGTGGCAGCCTGGATGGGAGGGGAGTTTGAGGGAGACTGGATATATCTTTATGTATGGCTGAGTTCCTTCACTATTCACCTGAAATTATCACAACATTGTTAATTGGCTATATCCCAATAAAAATAAAAAGTTTAAAAAAAAGATGTTTGGAGGACTTTTTCCTTTGGGGTAGAGCTTTTTCCCCGGGAGTACAAATTACACAGTGATTATTGACTCTTTAAACAGATAAGAATTAATACTAATTTTAGATCAGTAAATTTAATCCTAGAATAGTTAATTCCTTTGACTTCAAGACCCAATATCCAGACAAATTTCTCTGTATCTTCAGAATCTCAATCCAGCAACTATAAGTGCACCAGATATGAAAAAAATGCCCCCAAAATATGTAGTAAAGAGAAAGCTAGCTGTAAGCACGCATAGCATAGTGTAGATTTAGAGCACAGGCTCTACATTCAGAGAGACTGAGTCTTCCTTTTCACTTAGTGTTGAGTCTTGGGTGATGTACCCGATCACCAGAATATTATACTCTATGGCTTTTGTTGTTCAGTCGCTCAGTCATGTCCAAATCTTTGCAACCCCATGGACTGCAGCACGCCAGGCTTCTCTGTCCTTCACCACCTCCCAGAGTTTGCTCAAACTCATGTCCATTGAGTCAGTGATGCCATCCAACCATCTCATCCTCTATTGCCCCCTTCTCCTCCTGCCTTCAATCTTTCCAGCATCAGGGTCTTTTCTAATGAATCAGCTCTTCACATCAGGTGGCCAAAGTACTGAAGCTTCAGCTTCAGTCCTTCTAATGAATATTCAGGATTGATTTCCTTTACACTTACTCATGGTTTTCTTTCTTTCATTTTAAAATGCAGCTAGTAACAATTCATACCTGAGTTGCCATGAAGACTGAGTGAAATCATCTAAACATCTGGAATAGTGACTGGCACATAATATGCTCCTCTTACTATACAATGTGAAATACAACAACATGTAATATTTGTTGCCTAGGCTTTTTGTTTACTTTGTTTCTCTTATTCTAAGGCTGACAACTCAAATTCCTACTGAAGTCAGGCAAACACCTTGTGTCAGGTTGCATTTTTTTGAAAGACACCTTTGCATAAGAAATACATAGGGATAATGTTCATTTCCACAAGGAAATATGTGGGAGACAGTTATTCTCCCTTATGTTTTTATAGCATACAAGAAATATTTACTTTCACTTTATTGTAAAATAATCAACCATACACATGCTATGATGATAAGACAACTGACATTTGGCCTCAGTTTATCAGAGGTTAGTTCAGACAGTAAAGAATCTGTCTGCAATGCAGGAGAACCCAGTTTCTCTACCTGGGTCAGGAAGATCCCTTGGAGAAGGGCATGGAACCCACTCTAATATTCTTGCCTGGAGAATCTCTTGGACAGAGGAATTTGGAAGGCTACAGTCCATGGGGTCTCAAAGAATCGAACATGATTGAGTAACTAACATTTTCCTTTTCACTTTAAGAGAGGTTGGAGCAAAAAAGGACTATGTTGAGCTGAAGATACACATCACTCTAAAGGAGGAAGCCACAGTTCCCCTCTAGGGACTGGTGCCTCACAGGAATATGAGGTTCCAGATCATCTGATTTTTCAGTAGCACCAAAATCTGAATTTTAAGTGTATTTTTAAATACAACCATAGCTTGGAGATAGAGCAAATATTTCAAAGAGAGCCACACAATTTTTTTTGGCTTCTCAGTGCATATAAAAGCTATGTTTACACTATAGTCTATTAAGTGTATAAAAGTGCATGCTCAGTTGCTCAGTCATGTCTAACTCTTTGTGACTCTATGGACCATAGCCTACCAGGCTCCTTTGTCCATGGGATTTTCCAGGAAAGAATACTGGAGTGAGCTGCCATTCCTCCTCCAGATTTTCCTGATCCAGGGATCAAACCCACCTCTCCTACTGTGTTGCTCCTGTGTTGGTCGGTGGATTCTTTGCCACTGAGCCATCTGGGAAGCCCATTAAGTGTGTAAAAGTATTATGTCTAAAAAGCCTATGTACCTACCTTAATTAAAAAATACTTTCTTGCTAAGAAATGCTAATCATCATCTGAACCTTTAGTGAGTTGTATCTTTTACTGGTAGAAGGTCTTACCTCAATGCTGGTGACTGACATTTGGTCAGGCTGGTTGTTGCTGAAAACTGGTGGGGCTCCAGCTATTTCTTAAAATATGACAATGAAGTTTGCCACAGAGATTGACTCCTCCTTTCATGAATGATTTCACTGTCACATACAAAGCTGTTTAATAGCATTTTACCCATAGTAGAACTACTCTCAAATTGGAGTCAGTCCCCTCAAACTCTGCTGTTTTATCAACTAAGCTAATGTAATATTCTAAACACTTTTTATTATTTCAACACTCTTCATTGCATCTTCACCAGAATTTTCCATCTTAAGAAAACACTTTCCTTCCTCATGCAAGAACAACTCCTCACAGGTTAAAGTTTTATCATGAGATTGTAGCAGTCCAGTCCCATCTTCATGCTCCACTTCTACTTCTAGTTCCCTTGTCATTTCCAACAAAGTCACAGTTCCTTCCTCCACTGAAACCTTAAAGTCATCTGTGAGGATTGAAATCAACTTCTTTTGAACATCTGTTATGTGGATATTTTGCCCTTTTCCCTTGAATCATTAGTGTTCTTAATAGCATCTATGCTGCTGCTAAGTCGCTTCAGTCGTGTCCGACTCTGTGCGACCCCAGAGACGGCAGCATACCAGGCTCCCCTGTCCCTGGGATTCTCCAGGCAAGAAGAGTGGAGTGGGTTGCCATTTCCTTCTCCAATGCATGAAAGTG
The DNA here is from genome assembly GCF_002263795.3 of Bos taurus. Taxonomy (NCBI): domain Eukaryota; kingdom Metazoa; phylum Chordata; class Mammalia; order Artiodactyla; family Bovidae; genus Bos; species Bos taurus. The sequence goes on from NC_037336.1 coordinate 31,137,913, forward strand.
AAAAGTGAAAGTGAAGTCACTCAGTCGTGTCCGACTCCTTTTCAGTTGAATCATTAGTGTTCTTAATAGCATCTATAATGGTGAATATTTTCCAAGTTTTCAGTTACTTTGCCCAGATTCATCAAAAGAGTCACTATCTATGACAGCTATAGCCTTATGAAATGTAGTTCTTAAATAATAAGGCTTGAAAATCAAAACTATTCCTTGAACCACAGGCTTCAGAATGAATGCTGTATTCGCAGGCATAAAAAACATTAATTTCATTGTACGTCTTCATCAGAGCTCTTGAATGACCGGGTACATTGTCAATGAGGAGTAATATTCTGAAAGGATTTTTTTTTTAATCAGTAGATCTCAACAGTGGATTTAAAATATTTAGTAAACTATGATAAACAGATGTGCTGTCATCCAGGCTTTATTGCTCTCTTTAGAGAGCATAGAAGAGTGTATTTTGCTTAATTCCTCGGGCTCCAGGATTTTTGGAATGGTAAGTGAGCACTGATTTCAACTTAAAATCATCAGCTGTACTAGCACCTAATAAAAGAATCAGCCTGTCATTTGAAGCTATGCATTAACTTCTACTCTCTAGCTAAGAAAGTGTGAAAGTGTTAGTCACTTAGTTGTGTCTGACTGTTTGCAACCCCATGAACATGAATTAGGCTCCTCTGGCCATGGAATCCTCCAGACAAGAATACTGGACAGGGTTGCCATTTCCTTCCTATTTCCAATAGATTTTTTTTTTTACATTTAAACCCTATGGTCTGGTGTTGCCACCTTAGTTAACTGGATCTTCTGGATAACTTGCTGAAGCTTCTACATCAGCACTTGCTGCTTCACCTTGCAGTAAGATGTTATCAAGATGACTTCTTTCCTTAAGCCTCATGAACCAGTTTCTGCTAGCTTCACACTATCCTTCTGCAGCTTCTTCAGCTCTCTGAGCCTTCACAGAATTGAAGATAGTTAAGGCTTTTCTCCGGAGAAGGCAATGGCACCCCACTCCAGTACTCTTGCCTGGAAAATCCCACGGATGGAGGAGCCTGGTGGGCTGCAGTCCATGGGGTCGCTAAGAGTCAGACACAACTGAGCAACTTCACTTTCACTTTTCACCTTCATGAATTGGAGAAGGAAATGGCAACCCACTCCAGTGTTCTTGCCTGGAGAATCCCAGGGACGGGGGAGCCTGGTGGGCTGCCGTCTATGGGGTCGCACAGAGTCGGACACGACTGAAGCGACTTAGCAGCAGCAGCAGCAGCAAGGCTTTTCTCTGGATTAGGCTTTGGATTAAGTGAATGTTGTGACTGGTTTGGTCTTCTATCCAGATCTCTAAAACTTTCTCCATATCAGCAACAAGAATTATTATATATGCACATATATATGATTACATATATATATATATATGAAGCAAATATGGTAGAATGTTTAATATAGATAGATGGACAGAAAGATAATCTGTAACTATTTTCTCCAAAAAGATGTTTTTGTTTTTGTTTTTTTCTGAGTCATGTCAGAGAAGTTGCAAACAGTTAGACCCTTCATTCCTGAATATTCCAACATACATTTCTTCTAGGTTTTTAAAAGTCTGTGGATTAATTGTACAAAGAAGTTCCTTGTTTCTAAAATCATGAATATTATTGTCTTTTCATGTTCCATTCAGTTGTGCATTAATTATACATTAACTCATGCAATAAACATTATCAACTGCTTTCAATTTGTATGACATTGTGCAAGACGCTGAGATAAAAAGATTTGATGCTCGCAATCAAAAACCTCACTGTTTAGTAGCAAAAACAGGCCTTTGTGTTATGGGTTTGATAGAGGCAAGAAGAGGGCACTATGGATTCTAGGAGATTCCCAGAAATCAAGAGTAAGGAGTAAGGTCAGTTCAGTTCAGTTCAATCGCTCAGTCGTGTCCAACTCTTTGTGACCCCATGGACTGCAGCACTGACAGGCTTTGTCCAACTCTTTGTGATCCCATGGACTGCAGCACTGCCAGGCTTCCCTGTCCATAGCCAACTACCAGAGTTTACTCAACTCATGTCCATTGAGTCAGTGATGCCATCCAACCATCTCATCCTCTGTTGTCCCCTTCTCCCTGCCTTCAATACTTCCCAGCATCAGGGTCTTTTCAAACGAGTCAGCTCTTCACATCAGGTGGCCAAAGTTTTGGAGTTTCAGTTTCAGCATCAGTCCTTCCAATGAACACCCAGGAATGATCTCCTTTAGGATGGACTGGTTGGATCTCCTTGCAGTCCAAGGGACTCTCAGTCTTCTCCAACACCACAGTTCAAAAGCATCAATTCTTTGGTGCTCAGCTTTCCTTATAGTCCAACTCTCACATCCATACATGACTACCAGAAAAACCATAGCTTTGACTAGACGGATCTTTGTTGGCAAAGTAATGTCTCTGCTTTTTAATATGCTATCTAGGTTAGTCATAACTTTCTTCCAAGGAGCAAGTGTCTTTTAATTTCAGTTCAAAACTGAGTCTACATTGAGGAGTATTTTAGCCAAAATTTAAGAGATGATGTGGAGTTAGTCAGGTAAAGAACTTGGAATAGAATATTCTAGATCTTGGTGGAGCATGAGCCAAGGCACTGACGGTGTGGCATGATGTACTCAGGACATAACTGAGTACTCAAGAATCTCAGTGCAGCTGTAGCATTTATTATGTGTCAGGGAGTACTTCAAACACTTGCCAGTCATTTTTAACTTGGTTGTGAGTAACTATTAGAGATGGTTCAGTACAGAAACCACTCCAAATACTTGAGGCAAGAAGGGACTCTAAAGAGAATTAAAATTTTTAAACAAATTAGAACCATAGAAGCAACAAATCAATCCCTGGACCTCCAGGAAAAAACTCACAATACTGTACAGAGTTACTACTCCTAGGATGCCTCTGGAGCTTTGCCAAATCACCAGCTCCTCCCATGCCCCAACCTCAGGACACCAGGAGGCTGAAGGAACGAACCTGGACTATTGCTGTAGGGACCCCACTAATCCCACAACCACACCTGCCAGTGATAACTGCTAAAAGCGGATCAAAAGATGGCCTCTCCCTCATTTTCACCTTCTAATCTTCACACAAATGCAACTAATTGGTGAGAATATTTTGCTTCCAGAATCTCAGACACAGTGGAATGTGAAGCTTTCAGTCTTTTCCACCACAATGCTACCGTGGAATTTAAGGAATCAACCCCGAGTGTACAGTCAAGTTTTCTCACCCTCTCCTCAGCAGCCTCCGTTCTGAACTGAATGCACTGGAAGACCACTAATTAAGTATTTAAAGGTGTAAGCTGCTGCCAAACATGTTGTCTTTTGCTTTTATGCTCAGTATAAACTGCATCAAGTTCACACACAGGGATAAATCCATAATCGTGACCTTTAAGGCGCAATCATGGAACAAACTGAATTTAACAATCCAGACAATTAACTTTTCCCCCAATAGCTTTTAATATATGGCCTTTATTTTCAAAGATGGTAAAGCATAAAAATGGGTATTAATGAGTGAGAAACTTATGTCATCCTGAAACTTAAGCTAAAATTCATGCTTACTGAAGTTGAATTATTGATCGATAGAATTTTTACCACATCTACAAATATGATTAACTTCAAACATCTGCAAGATGAAATATTACTCTTTAGGATGTTGAAATTAATAATATGGAAGCATAACAACAATTATTAATAATATTAGAAGTTATATATTTAAACCCTTTCAGATGTATCAATATCCTTATAATGTTCATTTCCAGTGGACATCCAACTTCTGCTTCTAATTTTAAGAAATCAGAAACTAATTGACTGTCTCCTTAGTCTATTCCATTTTATCCCCCAGTAAAGTATATCCTAAATTCTAGCCCCTAGTCCTATTTCTGTGCTTTGGAACCATTAAAATTGTCTTCCTCCTCATTAAATACCTTTAAAATTTTAAGTTAAGGGCTTCTCATTTGGCGCTAGTGGTAAAGAATCTGCCTGCCAATTCAGCAGATGCAGGAGATGTGGTTCAATCTCTGGGTCAGGAAGATCCATCCCCTGGAGAAGGAAATGGCAATCCACTCCAGTGTTCTTGCCTGGAAAATCCCATGGACAGAGGAGCCTGACAGGCTACAGTACATAGAATCGTGAAGAGTCAGACACCACTGTGCAACTTAACACAACACAACAATATTTAAAGCTAGCAGTCACATTCCACCTAAGTCTCCCCTTTTACAACTTAAATAATTTGTCTTTAGTCTTCATTTCAGACCACCATGACATCTTTCAGTGCCCTTTAGCTTGACCTAGACATGGTCAGATAATTACAGAATATAAGAGGACTATGTTCAGACACCCCACTCCAGTACTCTTGCCTGGAAAATCCCATGGACGGAGGAGCCTGGAAGGCTGCAGTCCATGGGGTCACTGAGTGTCAGACACAACTGAACGACTCCCCTTTCACTTTTCACTTTCATGCATTGGAGAATGAAATGGCAACCCACTCCACTGTTCTTGCCTGGAGAATCCCAGGGACGGGGGAGCCTGGTGGGCTGCCATCTATGGGGTCGCACAGAGTCGGACATGACTGAAGCGACTTAGCAGCAGCATGTTCAGAGTAGCTAAAGCATGCTCTAGAGTTTTGGAAGTGATATCACATAATGTGTTGCTTTGAATTGAACTTCCTATCAACTAAAAAGTATTTTCAACTGTACTGCTCATAAGTCTTATCTCTCAATTTTGTACTATTCGGCTGTTTTGTACTTATAACTGAATTCTTGAGTTTATACCATCAATATTGACCTGATATACTGCATGCATCCTTCACTTGTTGATTTATAATCTCATGGTCAAAGAAAGATGCTGTACCTCCAAGTATCACTTCTTATTTCCATGAGTAAGACATAAGAAAGATGAAGGGGAAACAGGCAATAGCAAGAAATTTTACATGTATTTCATTGGTCAGAAATATGACAAATGTCTTTCCATAGCCAAAAAAGAGGCTATAAATCAAACATTTTGCTTCTAAACCACTATGGTATAAAACAATAGGAAATTAGGTAGTAAGAAATATTGGTCATAAGTCAAGTTGTAATATTTGCCACAATATACAATATATGAGCTTATGCTTACTCCCACTGAACATAGCTGCTTATACTAAATATTCATAATCCATCCTTTTAGTTATTCATACTGGAAAGTTTTCTATTATTATTATTACCCCCAATTTAAAGTTTATAGGAATCATTTTCTTACCTTCCTTAAAATAAGAATAGCAGTTGTTGGTGTCCAATCTTCCATTGGAAAAGACCCTGATGCTGGGAAAGATGGAGGGCAGGAGGAAAAGTGGGTAACCGAGGATGAGATGGTTGAATGGCATCACTGACTCAGTGGATGTGAGTTTGAGCACACTCAAGGAGACAGTGAAGGACAGGAAAGCCTGGCATGTAGCAGTTCATGGGCTTGCAAAGAGTTGGCCCCAACTGAGTGACTGAACGACAACAACAAATCTTCCATTATTTATACTTAGGTCTATAACTTTTAAAATCTTTCAGTAATTTTATATATCTATAAATTCATCAATTCAGTGATTTTCATCTATAATTTTTTTCAGGAAACTATACTACAATTAACTTAGTCCAGAAAAGTAGAACGCATTGAGAGAATTATGGGCACTTTTACTTTCTCTTCAATAGCTTGGCTTCATTTCTGTATTACCAATAAATGTTCTAATCTTTTGAATGTGAAGCTTATTCTCTCCAACAAAAGAAAAGATGCAAGCAAGTAAATAGTTCTGTACTATGGTTAATTTTCCTAATATTTTTCACACCTAGCCCTAAATACCACCCCAGGTCAGTCTTCCTTTTCTTATAGACCCAATATAGAAAAAAATCCCTAGTCAACCTTCTTTCCTTTTGAAATCTAAAATCAACTTTCCATCTTTTCTCTCAACTTCTAGACATGTCTTCTAAATCAGACTAACACATTTCTACCCATCACCAGACCTAGCATATATTCCAAGGGTACTTAATTGATTTCTCCACTCACACAACAATTTACACACAGAACTCCATCCAAACAAGCAGGAGTACACATCCTTTCCTAACCTTCCAGGTTAACAGGTCGTGAACACAACAGGTCACCTTAGTGTAGAAAAAGGTAATCGGTGAATGACAAGTCAACCGCATTTTTTATTCTACCAGTTTCTTGTAGGAAATCAGTACATAGAGGCAGGGAGATAAGAAAACAGAAATTCTCAGAAGCCCCAGTGTATTGACCTCAGGTTGAATATAAGTGAACATTCTGTCTCATAATTTGAAACCGTATAAAATTCAATGGGTAATGAAGTATCATAAATAGTATTAAAGTAGGTAAAATTTGATCATGTTCTTATTGTCCAGAGTACAGTCTGAAAATAAACAAAATGTAGTACTACCCTCTCCTCTGGTGGTTAAAATTCCCTGCTAAAGAGCATAACAGCTATTAGAAATAAACAAAAAACCCTAAATGATTAAAGGTCTTTATAATAAAAATTCTATTTAATACTGTTTGCCTTGAAAAAATGTAAAACACCACATAATTAATGAGTCTGAAATTTTTAGTTTCATATAAAAACCCATTTTTTTTCACATCAGTCTCAGCAATTGAAAGAATAAAGGATTCTACAATAGGATGGCCTAATAAAACTTAATTCTATTATTATGTAAAATTTTTTCTAAGTGCTACAATATAAAAGTTTGCAACGTATTACAGAAGTTCGGTGAAATTATTTGGGCCAGAACAATGGATACTGAAAACAATTTCATATGTACTGCCTGATACCTGAAATAATATGTCAAAATACCTGCAGAGTTTTAGAGAGATGTTATGGTTACCACTGTTTCCATACATCTAACTCATATATAGATTGAAACCAGATGGCATAGGTGCAAATATACCCAGTAAAATGGAGGGATTTATTTTTAGGTAATTCAGAATATTATGACAAATTTTATTTATATTCAAAAAATATCATGAAAATTACTTCTGCAAAAAGTAAACCTTGGTTCTTGTTTATATATACTCACCTTTAAAAAAAAATGCCCAAATCACAATAGCATATGATTTGTGTATACTAATCACAAAATCAACTCTAGTGAGTAAAGAACTTTTAATGTTTCAAGGATATACATCGCTTTGAGGAAACTGAACCACTTCAATATTTTATTGAATAACAATTTGGTGCTTTCTTCAAGGCTTAATTTGTTTTTTTGACTCTGGTAAAAAATAATTAACTTCCCCAATCTATTTTGATCTTATACTTTGAGGTACAATGTCCCGAATTCTTATAACAGTCTTTTAGTACAGCTCCTTTTTAATGACAAAAATCTTCAATGTAAAAAAAAGTAGTATCTTCTTCCAAGATCACCCATTTTATAAGTGGCAGAGGGGTGGTTCAAATCCTTAATGTGCATCTCCTCCTAGAGAGCACACTCCTTGCTATATGCCGCTGTACCTCAGCTACAGCATTAATCTAAAGGAATGTAAGGTCAGCATCTTCCAGTGGAGCATCTGATCATATACTTCCTATATACTTCTTTATTATTATTTATTTTTGTATACATCCATTTTTCTTCTTGTCCATGAAGTTAGCTCTTTAGAGCTATAGAATATACCACACAATTGTTCTTTATTCTCCTCTGCACCAGAACAACACTGAGTACCCACTGGACATTTGATTAATGGATATATCTAGGAAAGTGATTGTTTCAATAAAATGCAGTGCATTGTGGAAGCTCATTGTTTTCAACTTGCTCTCAACTGACTTGAGAAAAATAAGGCTCTTGGTAAGGGTATAGAAAAGTCTTAACATCTCTGATATCATATGCAAAAAAGTTCATAATATCAACCTTACATAAAGAAAGACAGAGGTAGGAAACTGCAAACCTCAAAGCTATAATGAACAAAGTACATGGCAATGGATGTATGAGATTATAAAGACCAAGCTTTTTGTCCACTAGACATAGGGTACCAAGAAATTCTGTGAAGTTACAGTATGATATGTTCATTACAGTATAGAATATAAGAGAAAAAATAATAAAGAAATAAGCCAAGTTTACAACAGGTACTATTTCATAAACTATTAAATATTATATTCTAAATTTAAAGTATTATAGATTTTTTAATGATAAAAGTGTTCGTATTTAGTGTAAAGCCAGCTTCTCTGGTGGCTCAGACAGTAAAGAATCTGCCTGCAAGGCAAGAAACCCAGGTTTGATTCCTGGGTCAGAAAAACCCCCTGGAGAAGGGAATGGCTATCCACTCCAGTATTCTTGCCTGGAGAATTCCATGAACAGAGGAGCCTGGTGGGTTCCAGTGCATGGGGTTACAAAGTCAGACACAACTGAGTGACTAACACACACACACACACAAGTAACATGTAAACCATGATCCCATTGTACATGTATATGGACATGTGTTTTTCTGTAACAGGATAGAAAAATGGACATCTTTCTGTATCAGTTCTAATGAGGCTTCCAGACCATAAGAAGCAAATAATCCACATTCCAAAGGCCATCACAGAGGTACAAAGGGAGGGATTAACATAAGAGTTGTGACCTTTAGCATCCACTTCATCTGCATCCCAAGAACTACTAACATCATCCCAAAGGGGAATGGTGAGAAGTTCTCTCCCTACTCCTCAAGCAGAGCACGGGGATGACTTCAGGAAGACGACTCCAAGAGCCTGATATGTGATTCAAGATTTAAAATAACTGACTTGCATCTGGGTAATGCTAAAGAGTGGAAGACTGACTGAAGTAGTTTATGACCACAGAATAGAGGGCCATGTTTGGGATGCAGCTGAAGTGATAGAGACAAGGGCAAAGGGGTATGTCTCCTGCAGACCAATGTGGGTGACATGAGAATGAGTTGGCCTAATCATGTATGGATGTGAGAGCTGGACCATAAAGAAAGCTGAGCACCAAAGAATTGATGCTTTTAACTGTGGTGTTGGAGAAGACTCTTGAGAGTCCCTTGGACTGCAAGGAGATCCAACCAGTCCATCCTAAAGAAAATCAGTCCTGAATATTCATTGGAAGGACTGATGTTGAAGCTGAAACTCCAATACTTTGGCCACCTGATGTGAAGAACTGACTCATTAGCAAAGATGCTGATAGATGCTGGGAAAGAATGAAGATAGGAGGAGAAGAGGGCAACAGAGGATGAGATGGTTGGATGGCATCACAGACTCACGGACGTGAGTTTGAGCAGGCTTCGGGAGTTGGTGATAGACAGGGAAGCCTGGCGTGCTGCAGTCTATGGGGTCTCAAAGAGCCAGACATGACTGAGCAACCAAACTGAACTGAGGGCTGACATGGAACTTCCTATTGTCTGATACCTATTGCTACACAATGAACAACTATAAAATCAGTAGTATACAAAATAAGTATTTATTCTCACAGATGTGCAGACTGGGTAGAAGTCAGCTGGGGGTCAGCTGGACAGCTTAGTTATTAGCTGTGGGTCCAGTGGGAAGATCCTCTGCCCACTGACAGTGAGTTTTTCTATTGGCCAACGGGATGTTTTTCTATTGGTTAATCAGGTGTGAAGCATCCGAGATTGAAAGAGCTTGTACTTACACTAGTTCCTCTGTGGTTGCCATGAGAAACATGAGCTTTCCTGGTGGCTCAGACAGTAAAGAATCTGCCTGCAATGCATGAGACCCAGGTTCGATCCCTGGGCCAGGAAGATCTGCTGGAGAAGGCAATAATAACCCACTCCAACATTCTTGCCTAACACGAGCTATCCTCTTAATCCCAGAGCAGAGTGAAAACACTGACGGGCAATATGAGTAATGCTATCCCCACCCTTCCCACCATATAATTCTTGTCCTATGTGGAACAGGCCTGAGTTGAGGAAGGGGAGAAGATACACTGAATAAAAGACACGGAACCTAACATTTTAATTCCGGAAACAACTGCCTTGAGGTGAATTTTCCGGTGAGTACTTTATATTATCAGTGAATTAACAGAAAGCTTGGTGAAGGTTTTACCCAGCACTACACAGGGTTTTAAATAAACTGGATGAAGGGAAATTGGGGAGAGCTACAGGGAGCAGTTTTCTAATTGCACTCTGAGTCCTCTGTTCTTTGAAATATCTTTATGTGGCTGTATATTCGTATGTATGTGTATGAGAGAGACAGTAACTGAAAGTAAAAACTTAACAGTAAAATTTAGCAGTTAACAGAATTCATTATATGCTTTATATGAACTAAATCCATTACTTTATAAAAAGGGGGAAATTATTATAAATAATGCAGTTCAATAAAACCCCTGAACTTATCTCTTTTACCACAACAAAAACAACAGTAAAACAAATATTCTCAAGTGTTTCCATATAATGCTTTTTTAAACACTTTTGAAGAAAAAAAAAAAATGAGCAGAAATGGTGCAACCATATTGACAGTCAAATAATCTTTAGCTTTATCTTCACATCCAACAGAACAAAACATCTCGGTCCTCACCAGGTGGGCTGGCTTGCATCCGTCTGATCTCTGTCTATTGAGTAGTACTTATGGAAACTAATTAAACCTACGGGATGGAAAAATACCTTTCCCACCAGCACTAATTTCTCAGACTGTGTACGTCCCACAGGGGTCTTCTGAGATACGCACTTTTTACTGAGTCAAGGCATTAAATGCACTCGATTACGTGGGAAAGGGAAAAAGTCAGTTTGCTTCCACATTAGCTGTAGTTACTTTATCTGATTAAATTTATTGCTGCCATGCAGCCATGGACAGACCATGAACACAAGGAGAATCCAAAGGATCTAAGGAATGGCCTTTACTGAGAAGCAAGTCTGTGGCTGGGAGATACTCATGTGACAGGAAGAGGCGGGAGATGAGATGAACAGTGACAACAAGAATGATAAAAAGAACAACAGGCTTATTCAATGACTTTCCATAGGCTGTCCTGCCAAAGAGGCCAAAATAAGGTATGTAACCATGTAAAGTATAAATTAGATTGTACCTGCGAGATTTAAGTAGAGAGTAAAAATGATTTAAAGCCCTCTGTGGCTAACCCTCAGGGAACAATCTATGGCTACTTTCTGCAAGAGAGTGAAGCCCACAACTGATAAAACATAGCAAATAGATATTTGAAATGTCACTACATTTCTCTCTCTCTCTTAAGCTTTCAGGGGCTACTGCCACTTGAATCAAAAACTGATACAGGAAATATTGCTGAGGTTGTAGCTGAAGAGAAGCCACTAGGTCTCAACCCAGCACAATTCCTTTTTGGCACCAACTTTCTCCCCAAATCAAATGAAATCCTATCTGCAAGTGAATCAGAACGGCTCAAGTCAAACCAGCTAGAATTCATTATGCACCACATTAACTTTTTCCAAGTTATTGAAACAAATGCCTCTTTTCAGTACTGTGGTTTGGCTAAGGCCATAGGGGAGGAAGAAATGAAATCTTCCACAACTTTGACGAGAAACAGTCAAATGAAGAACAGGATTTCTTTCCTTAATTTGAGGCGATTTACTTGAAAAGGAGGATCATCAGTTTTTTAATGCTGTAGCCATTAGTTCAGCTCTCAAATAAGTGTTTCTTGCTTTAGATTGAACTTTTCATTTCCTTTCTCATTTTTATGCCCTTTTTCACAAGGAGGACACATTTTTTTATATTATATTATATTTATATTAGCAGAGGAAAAATGGACTTTAAACCTTGATTGTGTATGGGTGTCATTATTTTCCTATGGAAAGGAAGATAATGTGTACTTCACATGCCAGACAAACAATAAAGAATCATCATGTACTAATTGTTTTATTGACCTTCCCAGTTCTTTCCAACGTGAGCCTTCTAGATAGATATAAACCTCTATGCAGACGATTCATAAAGAGTGACTGCTTACAAACACATGAAAAAATGCTCAACATCACTCATTATTAAAGAAATGCAAATCAAAACTACAAAGAGGTATCACCTTACATCAGTTAGGACAGCCATCATCAAAAAAACTACAAACAGTAAATGCTGGAGAGGATGTGAAGGAAAGGGAACCCTCTTGCATTGTTGGTGAGAATGTAAATTGATACAACCACTATGGAGAACAGCACTGAGGTTCCTTAAAACACTAAAAACTACCCTATGACCCAGCAATCCCACTACTGGCCATATACCCTGAGAAAACTATAATCCAAAAAGACACACGCACCTCAATGTTCATCGCAGCACTATGTACAATAGCCAGGACATGGGAGCAACCTAAATGTCCATCGACAGATGAATGAATAAAGAAGATGTGGTACATATATACAATGGAATATTACTCAGCCATAAAAAGGAACAAAATTGGGTCATTTGTAGTGATGTGGATGGACCTAGAGTCTATTATACAGTGTGAAGTAAGTCAGAAAGAGAAAAATATCATAAATGAATGCACATGTATGGGATACAGAGGATGGTACAGATGAGCCTGTTTGTAGAACAGAACTAGAGATGCAGAGAGTGGACATGAGGGCACAGAGGGGAAAGGGAGGATGAGATGAATCAGGAGAGTAGGACTGACATATATGCAGTGTGTGACATATGTTTGTAAAATAGACAGCTAGTGGGAAGCTGCTGTGCAGCACAAGGACCTCAGCTTGGTGCTCTGTGATGACCTAGCAGGGTGGGAGGAAGGAGATGTATGTATACATATGCTGATTCACTTCATTGTACAGCAGAAACTAACACATTACAGATAGCCAATTTAATTCATTGTATAGCAGAAATGAACAAAACATTGTAAAGCAATTATGCTCAAGAAAGAAATAAAAAAGAAGAGTGACTGCTTATTAAATGGAATGTTAACTGACTGCTCTGCATTTCTTCATGGGATCTTATATCAAAGGAGTAAATCCTCTCAGTTGTCACTCCAACAGTGCCAGCAGACAGACTGCCAATGGGCACAGTGTAAGGAGCAATTTTTCAGATATCATTAATAGATGGAAAGAAATTCAATTAGTTTCATAACGGTTGCAAAGCACCAGCCTGGATTTTTTTACATAGCTACCTATAGGAAATCTCAGCCCTGGGCCTGAGAATTCTCATGAATTTCTACAGCGTCACAGAGTCTGAGAAATGACAGCTGTAAACTAAGGTCTCTCCAGTGGAGAGATTTAGCCTGGCTAAAAAAAGTCAAAAGACAAGTGTATCAGAAACAGGATATTCACCAGAATACCCATTGCTGTCCTTGACATCCTTACATACTAACTGAAATAATATATAATGACAACTCAAGAGATTTCCTAGCTATAAGACATTCACGCATACACACAAACATACACACAAGCACACACTCTTTCATCAGTAGTATGGTTACTTTGGAAAGGAAAATCAGGAACTATATTGCCATTTAAGGGATCCAAGAATTGTAAGCAAACTTATGGACTATATGAAAATTTTAAAAATATTTTATTCATAAAAAGAAATAAGTACCTGAAACTTCTAGGAAAAGAATGGCTAAGTTTGGTCAATCCATAAATGGTATTATTGGCAGTATAGAAAAAATATATTCAACATGATATACTAGCTGTATGTTTTTTTAAAAAACAAAACCATTGAACTTCAAAATGTTTATGAATGGCCTTAAAAAGTGGACAAAAGCCTACCAACATTTGATAACTAATGGGTTAAAAGCCCAGGTAAGACATCAAGTAGGATTTCTGGGTAGGAAAGCAGGATACTTGAAAAACCTAAAAATTCTGGGAAAGGTAACATCTTGACAGATAAGCAGTTGACACGAATACGTAAGTGGCTTTCCTGATGTAATATGCAAAACTCAAGCAAATTCATAGTCACCGGGAACTATAGATAAGAATAAGTGACCAGCAATCAAGGTAGCTCTAACAACAGAAAAGAAAATCTTTTCAGCTACAAGGATGGTCCAGAATTTCAAAGCCATTTTATTTGACAGTTTGGGGTATTTTCATATAAATCTACATATCTGGAGACATACAAGTAAGTGTATGTCTTGTTTGAAGGTTTAGGGAGCCATATGTCAGACAATTAACCATATCAGTAGGAATTGGCGAAGTAGAAAGACAGCAGAGTATTTTCCTGACTTATTTATAGGAGAGTGAAGTTGATTTTCTTCTAGTAGCATGGACAGAGACTTCAGTTATGGACTGAATTATACACAATTTTCAATTCATATGATGAAGCCCCAACCCCATGTGACTATGTTTGGAAACAGGAGATTATGAAGGTTAAACAAGGTCATAAAGTTGGTGCCTGAATGTGATTGGACTGGTGGTCTTACAAGAAAAGAAAGAGAGATCCTCTCATCACCCTTCCTCCACCCCTAGCAGGGTCAGAAAAAAATTTATGTAAAGATAAAGCAAGAAGATAGCCATCTGCAAGCCAGAAAAAGAGATCTCACCAGAACCCAAATTGGTCAAGACCTAGATCTGATCTGGAACTTCTGGACTCCAGAAGTGTGAAAAGATAACATTTCTATTGTTTAAGCAACCCAATTTATGACATATTATTATGGAAGCACAAGCAGAACAGTGCCAGCTTCTTCCCCAGGAGGGTGACAAATGTGATAGTGAGGTGGAGGAATCCCAAGCCACATGGAGTAAGAAAAGCGAAAAGGCTAAGGTTAAGTGGCGGAACTTCTGAGGACCCGAGCAGAGAATGTTACTACAAAGGAATGTCACCATGGCAGCAGGAACAGTTCAAGGTCACTGTTATTTCAAACTAGACAGAGTAGAGAAAGGCTCTTCTTCCTCCTGGTCAACTCTCACTTCTCTAACAAAAATCCTCTTCCTGCTCAGCAATCCCTTTATTCTTCTCTACATTCTCCTTCAATCTCTTCTTTCTCTTCTTCCCCTCTTTCCTCCTCTTTTTGGTCTCTGTTTCCATTGTCCTTTTCATGATTCCTTCCACTTAAACTAGACATTTCATATTATTTTGCTTGAACAATCGTGTAGTGACACTGGCCTTATAGAAATGAAATGTCTGTGGGAATTCCCTGGCAGTCCAGTGGTTAGGACTCCATGCTTTCACTGCTGAGGGCCTGGTTCAATCCTGGCCAGGGAACTAAGATCCCACAAGTTGCATGGCAAGGTCAAAATTAAAAAATGATAAAAATTAAATGTCCAGTCAAATATAACAGTTTGGATGTGAACTGCAGATGATTTAACAGTAAAAGATGGAGATGGGAAAAGTTAGTTTGGTCATTCATTAACACTGAAACCATCAACCCTAATTTATTCATTTAAAACAAGCAAAATGAATTTCCAAGCATATATATCCAAAGACCTTACCATAGTTAAATTGCATTAGAATATACTGTATTATACTTAAGTGCCAGTGTGTGTGTCAAATTGCCTGGTTTACTTCAGATTTATGTAGGAATGAAAATAATAAAAATTTGCACATAGATGGCACATAGTACATACACCTCTTAAACATTGATAACACAAACTATTGCATCTATACAATCATATGACTATATAGTCAAATAATCTGGTGAGTCAGATCAGATTCCTATGCATAGCTAAAATATTTGAGAACCCAAATTTGCCATTTATATTTTTAAAATACCCCACATTGTGAGACAATAAATTTTCAGTTTCCAATTTCCATAAAACAGAGAAACAAATTATCAAGGTGTTTGCCTTGCATGACGTGTGCAGATATGCAGTACATTTTGGTTTGAAGCCTTTCAACATTACCTAGCATCCAGAATCCCTGTAGGACAGGAATCCTAAATCATTTTGCTGAAATCATGCACATTGGACATACAGAGGCAACTTCATAAATGTCACATCACCACATCTAACCTGACTACTCTCCAGTTATTAAAAAATGGCCTGGATGAAGACAGATGAAACTTACAATTGGTTAATTATTTTTGTCCTTTTGTGCAATGGTATTACACAAAACACAGTTCTAAACATAAGGTACTAATTTTGTGGAACAACTACCCATCACATCTTTCTATTGAGGTTTTACTTCATTTAACAAAAGTAGTCATTTATGTAGCTCTTGAATCTAGTCTGCAAGTGGCCTTTATGGGCCACTCTAACTTTAAATAGCTGTGAAAAGAAGAGAAGTGAAAAGCAAAGGAGAAAAGGAAAGATATAAGCATCTGAATGCAGAGTTCCAAAGAATAGCAAGAAGAGATAAGAAAGCGTTCCTCAGCGATCAATGCAAAGAAATAGAGGAAAACAACAGAATGGGAAAGACTAGAGATCTCTTCATGAAAATTAGAGATACCAAGGGAACATTTCATGCAAAGATGGGCTTGATAAAGGACAGAAATGGTATGGACCTAACAGAAGCAGAAAATATTAAGAAGAGGAGGCAAGAATACACAGAAGAACTGTACAAAAAAGAGCTTCACAACCCAGATAATCACGATGGTGTGATCACTCACCTAGAGCCAGACATCCTGGAAAGCGAAGTCAAGTGGGCCTTAGGAAGCATCACTATGAGCAAAGCTAGTGGAGGTGATGGAATTCCAGCTGAGCTATTTCAAATCCTGAAAGATGATGCTGTGAAAGTGCTGCACTCAATATGCCAGCACATTTGGAAAACTCTGCAGTGACCACAGGACTGGAAAAGGTCAGTTTTCATTCTAATCCCAAAGAAAGGCAATGCCAAAGAATGCTCAAACTACCACACAATTGCACTCATCTCACACGCTAGTAAAGCAATGCTCAAAATTCTCCAAGCCAGCCTTCAGCAATATGTGAACTGTGAACTTCTAGATGTTCAAGCTGGTTTTAGAAAAGGCAGAGGAACCAGAGATCAAATTGCCAACATCTGCTGGTTCATGGGAAAAGGAAGAGAGTTCCAGAAAAACATCTATTTCTGCTTTATTGACTAGGCCAAAGCCTTTGACTGTGTGGATCACAATAAACTGTGGAAAATTCTGAAAGAGATGGGAATACCAGATCACCTAATCTGCCTCTTGAGAAACCCGTATGCAGGTCAGGAAGCATCAGTTAGAACTGGACATGGAACAACAGACTGGTTCCAAATAGGAAAAGGAGTACATCAAGGCTGTATACTGTCACCCTGCTTATTTAACGTAACGCAGAGTACATCATGAGAAACTCTGGGCTGGAAGAAGCACAAGCTGGAATCAAGATTGCCAGGAGAAATATCAATAACCTCAGATATGCAGATGATACCCCACTTATAGCAGAAAGTGAAGAGGAGCTAAAGAGCCTCTTGATAAAGTGAAAGAGGAGAGTGAAAAGGTTGGCTTAAAGCTCAACATTCAGAAAATGAAGATCATGGCATCTGGTCCCATCACTTCATGAAAAATAGATGGGGAACCAGTGGAAGCAGTGTCAGACTTTATTTTTTGGGGTTCTAAAATCACTGCAGATGGTGACTGCAGCCATGAAATTAAAAGACGCTTACTCCTTGGAAGGAAAGTTATGACCAAACTAGACAACATATTCAAAAGCAGAGACATTACTTTGCCAACAAAGGTCCGTCTAGTCAAGGCTATGGTTTTTCCAGTGGTCATGTATGGATGAGAGAGTTAGACTGTGAAGAAAGCTGAGCACCGAAGAATTGATGCTTTTGATTTATGGTGTTGGAGAAGACTCGAGAGTCCCTTGGACTGCAAGGAGATCCAACCAGTCCATTCTGAAGGAGATCAGCCCTGGGATTTCTTTGGAAGGAATGATGCTAAAGCTGAAACTCCAGTACTTTGGCCACCTCATGCAAAGAGTTGACGCATTGGAAAAGACTCTGATGCTGGGAGGGATTGGGGGCAGGAGGAGAAGGGGACGACAGAGGATGAGATGGCTGGATGGCATCACTGCTCGATGGACATGAGTTTGAGTGAACTCCAAGAGTTGGTGATGGACAGGAAGGCCTGGTGTGCTGCAATTCATGGGGTCGCAAAGAGTCAGGCACAACTGAGCGACTGAACTGAACTGAACTTTTAAATCCTCCTGCGTATAATGCATACTTATTCTAGGTTGAGATGGTTAACCAGATTGACAGAAGACATTTGCAATAGTTAATGTATTATGAAGGTTATCAGAAATATCAGTGTAAACCTGAACCAAAGTGGCATGTTAGCATCTGAGTGGGTTTCTGGTGATAGCCCTCTTTCTGATTTCCTCACAAAGCAAAGACAGAGGGAAAACCAAGCTCTCTCATGCTTTTTCTTATAAAGACACTAATCTTACCTATGTTTGTCCCATTCTTATGACCTAACTACTGCCTAAAAGCCAGCCCTACCTTCTAACATCATCACACTGGGCATTAAGAGTTCAACATATCAATTTTGGGAGGACATTTTCAGTCTATGACAATATGTAAAATAATGAGACTACACTTTAGAATATACAAAGAATTTTCAAACACATATTCTCTCAATAAGTCCTCATGCAGCTGAGAAGTTATTACTATCTCTCGTTTTAAATATTAGGAATGTAAATTGAAGTGTTGAAAGACTGGCATACATCCAACAAGTACCAATGCTATTTAGTTGTCTGACTCCTGGTTCAGTGTTTTTCAATGTTCTCCAAGTTTTGATCTACATAGGAACAAAACTGCATGCACAAATGCATTATGTGATGCTTCTAACAGTCTTTGTGTAATCATCTGAGATGTTCTGTGATAGAAAGTTGTAGTGTTTTATAAAATGATTGGAAAACACCCATAAATATTTGTACTGAACTGCATGAATTGCAGACACTTGATGAGCACCAGTGCATGTGGAAGACCAAGCTCACAGCAATGGCTATGGTTCAGTGTCAAGTACACCTGTGATATTTTGCCTCACTGTATGTACAGTCTATGGATATTAATGTTCATATTATTTTATTTTTTTAATTTTATTTTATTTTTAAACTTTACAAATTGTATTAGTTTTGCCAAATATCAAAATGAATCCGCCACAGGTACATTTACTTTTCATATTATTAACAGTTCACATTATTAACATTTACTTTTATTTTCATAAAGTAAAGCTGTTTTTGAAAGACTAGGATCCTTAATCATGCGAAATACTGGGCTGTAAGACTCACAAGCTGGAATCAAGAATGTCGGGAGAAATGTCAACAACCTCAGATATGCAAATGACACCACTTCAATGGCAGAAAGCAAAGAGGAACTAAAGAGCCTCTTGATGAGGGTGAAAAAAGAGAATGAAAAGCTGGCTTGAAACAATATTCAAGAAACTAAGATCATGGCATCCGGTCCCATCACTTCATGGGAAATAGATGGGGAAACAATGGAAACAGTGACAGACTTTATTTTCTTGGGCTCCAAAATCACTGCAGATGGTGACAGCAGCCATGAAATTAAAAGACGCATGTTCCTTGGAAGAAAGGCTATGCCAAACCTAGACAACATATTAAAAAGCAGAGACATCAGCACTTTGCAGCAAAGGTCCATCTAGTCAAAACTATGGTTTTTCCATTAGTCATGTATGGATGCGAGAGTTGGACCATAAAGAAGGCTGAGTACTGAAGAACTGATGGTTTTGAACTGTGGTGTTGGAGAAGACTCTTGAGAGACCCTTGGACAGTAAAGAGATCAAACCAGTCAATCCTAAAGAAAATGAGTCGTGAATATTGATTGGAAGGACTGATGCTGAAGCTTCAATACTTTGGCCACCCAATGTGAAGACCTGACTCATTGGAAAAGACTCTGATGCTTGAAAGATTGAGGACAAAAGAAGAAGTGGGAGACAGACAATGGCATTATCACTGACTCAATGGACATGTGTTTGAACAAACTCTGGGATATAGTGAAGGACATGGAAGCCTGGCACGGTGGGCATTTTTCTCTGTCAGTGCATGGGGCCACAAAGAATCGGACATGACTTAGGGACTGAACAACAACAGGATCCTTAATTATCTTTTTTTCTTCCCTATAAGAAGGAACATCTATCTGTTAAAGAGTAGTTAGGACAGAATACTAACATAACTGGAAGTATTCTGTATTTAAAAAATAAAAGCTTATTTAAATTATACATTTGCATGTTGCACCTGGCTATATGATAGGCAAGGGATTTTACTCCGTAATGATTTATGTTTCTAAATTTTAAATTTCAGCTGAAATAAGAATCTCTGCATTGTGTCATCTGTGGGAGTATTATAATCATTAACGAATGCTTTAGTTTTTATCTCAGTGAGAAAGTATTTCATTTTCAGTCAACTAATGTGTAGAAATATTACTATTATAGAAAGCCTAGAGAGGTATTCTTCCCCCACAAATGGTATTGTAATAGGCAAAATAGTATCATAAAAAATTTTAAGTTTAAAAGCAGAGATTATGTTGTGGTCTGTGCTAAGTGTTGATAAGTAAATATGGTCATTGGAAGCTAAAGCAAGAAACATGCTAGGTTGAAAATCTTCGATTACTGAAGGCTTCCTAGTAATTTGAGGACTCTGCATAATATGCAAGATAAAAAGTTGATATTCAATAAACATTATATTTAATATTTACTTCCATAAGCCAGAAGCCTAAGTGTATTTCTTTCGGCTTACAATTTCTGGAGTAGATAACCCATAATTGGAAACACATGCTGACCAATTTGATGATGTCCTAATGAAAATTTTGTCAGGGATTTTCTTCAAAATTTCCTACTGAGATCAAATCACCATCAGACATTCTTCTACACAGTATCTTCTATTTCATCTCTTAATGTTCCACTGTGTTTTTCATTTTATTTAATTAACCCTACAGAGGGCCATATTTAGTGCGGCCACCTGAGAGACAAGGTATGAAGAGATTGGCTTTTGCAGTCATTCTTGGCTCAGAATCTTCCTTTGAACCTTAGGAACATATGCGCAGTGTTGGCTGCTTAAGATCACACCCACTGCTCTGAAGATAAGAAATCTGCAGGGAAGTTGGTTGCTTCCGTATCTTAGGGTTTAAGTGTCATAAAGTGATAGGTATGTATAAACAAGCTGTGGGGACCTCTGACAATGCCCCTGTTTTCGGTCCAATACCTGTACCAAAATAGGAGCTCAAACTCTTCATTACATGCTGCTCTGTTGTTCTTTAACTCTTGCCAAAATATACTGGAAAAGGGAACAAAATTGAGTGTTTTTAGCTGCCAGAAACAACAATGTTACAGGGGCCTTGGAAACTTAGTAAATCCCGAAACTAAGTCCAGGTGAAATTAACATCTGCTGTGGAGAAGGGAATTCAAGCCAAAGACCTACTAAGAACACTGCAGTCCTAAAAGGGCATCTCTCTCACGTGAGACTGGAAATTCATGCAGTCATAGTTGTCGTTCTTCACCTGTGAGAGGCAATTACCTGAAGAAACAGATAGTAAAGAGATGATGGCACAGTGACTTCTTAAGTCACTGAGACAGAGTGTACCCAATCCCTTAGTCAGTGGAAAAATAATGTCAAAGAGTATGTATATTTTCTATACAGCCAGTGAAAAATTTATACAGGCAAACACATCCAACCAGAATACAATATGAATTAGATGCTGTGCTAGACATAAAAGATACACGGCTGTGCAATGACAGACCTTTAAGCCAGCCCACATAGGCAACAGGCCCTGCAAACTCTGCCAGCCTCACACTCCATCATTCAAGCTGGTGGCACATCTTCACAACACTTCTAATATCTGCTCACCAGTTCTTTTAACATTAACTGACTTTCTACCATGGGTCAAGCACTAAACCAGGAGCTCTCTCCAAATATATATAACCACATTTAATTTTCATAGTGTTATTTTTGCTTGATTATATCTCTCTATTCGGAATTCATGGCTATATTCATTTCGATGCATGCTTTAGTCCCTTCTGGATTCCACATCTGTACTGATATTCCTCCAGCAGAATATCAGTCAGAGACCTAAGCATGGAAGAGCCTCATCAAGATGTAAAGATACTCAGAGCCAGGGCCAGAGGCACCAAAGTGCTTTAGAAAAATCCCTTTTAAGTATAAACAATTATTTTTTACTATTTTGTACAGTTCATGCACAATTCAGATGAGCCACCATGGTGCTGGAGAGGTAAGAAAGAGTTGTATGGGGTGGGGAAATAAATAGCTGAACTTAAGTAGTAGGACTGTCCACAATATGGTAATGTGCATTTTTTTAGTTCTATTTTGATGAAAAAATTAGTGTTTACAATGTCACAAGGCAAATTAAACAATTTAATTAACCGAATTCATGTACAGTGGTATAATTCTGCCACTGTATTAGTCAGGGGTCTCCAGAGAAACAAAATCAGTAGAAGATACACACACATAGAGAGAGGGAGAGAGAAGTAGAGGGGGAGAGAGAGAGAAAAAAAGTCATGAGGTATTTATTGGCTTACACAGTTACAGAATCTGAGAAGTTCCACAATTTGGTGTCTGCAAACTGGAGACACAAAAAAGCCTGTGATATAATTCAGTCCAAGTCTGAGTGCCTAAAGGACAGCCAGTGGCTTAAATCCCAGTCCAAGGGCTGTAGAAAGTAAGATGAGATGTCCCAATTCAAGCACGCAGGAAGGAAGCAAAAAGAGAATTCCTCCTTTCTCTTCCTTTTGTTCTATTCAAGCCCACAATGGATTGGATAATGGCCACACATTTGGGGAGGGTGATCTACTTTATTGGGTCTCATCTGGAAAGACACTCACAGACAAACCCAGAAATAATATTTCATATGAGCACCTCCTAGCCAGCCAAATTAACCATAACAGCCACATTTCCTATGCTCTTATTTTATTCTGGAATATCTAGATATTATATCACACTGTTTCTGGGAATGGTGGGAAATGTTGGATTATGGGGCTTACAGGGTCATCTCCCACTTCCAACAATATACATATACCTAACCTATCAAATAGGCTTCCCTGATGGCTCAGACGGTAAGGAATCTGTGTGCAGTCCAGGAGTGCATGCTTAATTGTTGAGTCATGTCCAACTCTTGGCGACCCCATGGACTGTAGTCTGCCAGTCTCCTCTGTCCATCGGATTCTCCAAGAAAGAATACTGGAGTGGGCTGCCATTCCTTTCTCCAAGGGATCTTCTCAACCCAGAGATCCAAATCACGTCTCCTGCATTGTAGGTGGAATTTGTACTGTCTAAACCACCAGGGAAGCCCATTTGATGGGTTAGGCATTTGTATATTATTGATGAGTTAGGTATATGTATATTGAAGCAATCCAGGAGACCTAGGTTTAATCCCTGGGTTGGGAAGATCCTATGGAGAAAGGAGCGGCTACCCACTCCATCATTTCTGTCTAGAGAATTCCACAGACAGATGAGCCTGGTGAACTAATAGTCCATGGGGTCACAAAGAGTCAAGACACGACTGAGCAACTAACACACTTTTTCTACAACCCATCAAATATTCTAATAATGTCTCTCTTGAAATAGACAATAAACTTAGAGAAGAGAGAAAACATCTAATAATTCATTTTAGTAATCCAACTAAGAAAGGTTGGAGGTTTGAACTAAGGCTGTGAATATGGGGATAGAGAGCAGTTGACTGACAGGAGATATATTAAGGAGGCAAAATCAGTAAGACACTGTTACTAACTGGATATGGAAGAAAGAAAGAGAAAACTATTCCTAAATTTGGGCAACTAGAGAAATGTTGGTGTCATTAATTAAAATAGAGCTTTCAAAAGGACAAACAGGTATAAGAATTTATATATATATATATTTATTTATATATATATATTTATATATATGTGTGTGTGTATGTGTGTGTGTATGTGTGTGTGTACATAAGCACACACACACAACATGCATTTTCATATAACCCTCTTAAATACAAGATACTTTGAGACATTCACATGAAAATGTTGATTGCCTAGACCAGTGACTTGGCTTGAGCAATGCTCTTTGAGATACTCCTTTGTTCTGAGAAAGACAAAACCCTTCTCCTGACAGACATTGGCCCGGGTCCCAGAAGTCTTTAAAAATGTAGCCTAGCAGAAGTACATGGGCCTCTTAACTGGCCAGCAGACAGATTACTACTTCTAATTAGGCAGCTTTATAAAGAAGCTGCTGCTAAATCTCACTTGCTTAAGTTCCAAGAGCAATAGAGAGTCTACTTCCGTTTGCAGCAGGTACTTCCTGCCTTCCCTGCCAGTGCTCACTGCAAAGAGTACCACAGATAAGAGAGTATTTCCCATTGTTTGCGCTGATACTACATGCACTGTCAGTCAGAGACCACGGAGAGGAGTTCTGGAAACCAAAAATATGGCCCCGGTTGACAAGAAAATGCATCAGTTTCAAAAGAATGATTCTGTAGATTTGTGGGGATAGATTACAAGACATTATGAATAAAGTGGTGTGAGGGCAAGATTTCCTTCTTCCTCATGGCAGAATAATACATTATACAATATTTCAATATATTATATATACATTACATACACATACATATTCCTTATCTATTCATCTCTTGACTGACACTTGTTACCATACCTTGGCCACTGTGAATAATGCTACAATGAACATGGGAGTGCAGATATCTCTTTGATATCCTGTTTTTATTTCCTATGGATATATAATTCAGAAATAGGATTGTCAGACAGCATGGTAGCTCTATTTTTAATTCTTTGAAGAACCTCCATATTGTTTTCCAGAGTGGATACAGCAATGTACATTCCCACCAAAAAATGCACATGAGTTTCCTATTCTCTACAAATTTACCAAGATTTCCTACTTCTTGTCTTTTTGATGACAGTCATTCAGGCAAGGGGTGAGGAGATTTCATTATGACTTTGATTCACATTTCCCTAATGATTAGTGATGCTGAGCTCCTTTCATATGTACCTGTTGGCTATTTGTATATTTTTTTTTTTAGAAAAATGTCTTAGTTTTTCTGACCATTTTGTAATTGTATTACTTATTTTTTGCTATTGAGTTATAGGAGTCCCTTGTGTATTTTGGATATTAATTCCTAATCAGATAGATGATTTGCAAATATTTTCACCCTTTATAAAGGTTGCCATTTCATTCTGATTGTTTCTTTTGCTGTGCAGAAGCTTTTTCGTTTGATGTAGTCAAACAGAAACATCACTGTGCTTTTGGTGTCATATCAAAAAAAAAAAAAAATCATTGCCAAAACCAATGTCAAAAAGCTTTTCCTCTATGCATTCTTCTAAAACTCATGGATTCAGGTCTATGTTTGTAACTTTAATCCATTTCAAGTTAATTTTTGTTAGTGGTATAAAATAGAAAAGTTAACAGAGGTTACCAGAGTGGGGAAAATGCAGAGATGTTAGTGAAAGGGTACAAATTTCTAGCTATAAGATAGATAATTCTAGGGATCCAATAAAGTACAGAATAATGATTACAGTTAATAATACTGTAGTATGTACTTTAAAGTTACTAAGAGAGTAGACCTTCAGTGTTTTCACCACAGAAAATGAAACTGGAGTTACATGATGTGATGGAGGTGTCAAATAAAATATGGTAGTAATTGTTTTGCAATATACAAGTGTATCAAACAACAGAGTACATCTTAAACTTACACAATGTTTACCTCAATAAAGCTGGAATTTTTTTATTTTTAAAAAAGTAAAAAATGACTAAATTTTAAAGAAGGGGGAGCTGAGGGTACTATATTATAGTGATGTCCATTAAAATCTTACATTTAAATTCATAACGGTTTTGATAAAGGGAGGTCCAGCACCACCATGATGACTGAAGCAGCTTAAAGCAGCTTTACATTACACTGCTACTACTGCTACTGCTGCTAAGTCACTTCAGTCGTGTCCGACTCTGTGTGACCCCAGAGACAGAAGCCCACCAGGCTCCCCTGTCCCTGGGATTCTCCAGGCAAGAACAGTGGAGTGGGTTGCCATTTCCTTCTCCAATGCATGAAAGTGAAAATTGAAAGTGAAGTCACTCAGTATTGTCCAACTCTTAGCGACCCCATGGACTGCAGCCTACCAGGCTCCTCCATCCACGGGATTTTCCAGGCAAGAGTACTGGAGTGGGGTGCCATTGCCTTCTCCAACACAGAGGAAGCACGTCCATCTTTATTTCTCCTTCCTTTTATCTTCCTGTATCAGTCTTCTAGGGCTGCCATTATGAAACATCACAGACTGAGTGATTTACAATGGTGAAGTCTATTTCTCATAGTTCTGAGTGGTTATAAGGTCAAGAACATGGTGTTAACAGATTTGGTTTCTCCTGAGGCTTCTCTCCTGGGCTTATAGATAGCTGTCTTCTTGCTGTGTTGTCAAATGATCTTTTCTCTGATGTCTCCTATAAAGACATCAGTACTATTGGATTAGGGCCCTACCCTTATGACCTCCTTTAACCTTAAATTCTTAAGGGCCCAATCTCCACCTATAGTCACATTGGATGTTAGGGATCCAAACTACAAATTTGCCAGTGGGTTGGGGAGGATGATTAAGTTCACAATAATTCCCGTTTATTCCCTTTCTCTCCTAAACAATTCAATCCAAAAAGCTTGTGTTGGGGCCAAGCCAGATAGGCATCAGACTAAAGTTTGGGTGAGGACTGATTGCAGTGGCAAGGTACAGTGTGTCGGAGCCATATGTGGGTGAGGAGAGTGACAGGGAGGCAAGGATAATATGTGAGTAGCTAGTAGTATATGAGTAGCTAATAGTATATGAGTACCAGTGTAGTATATGAGTAGCAGACAGGTTCAGGTATCAAAGACCAAACAATGGGGAAAATAGACATCCACGTTGGCAGAGCTGGAGAAGATGGCCCATCATGAGGTTTTGGCACCCATTCAAAGTGAGGTAGCGTTCCACCCAGAAAAGTGGCCTGGTCTAAGTGTCAGCAGACAGGCAGAATGAGGAGAGCGTCCATGTGGGAGAGGTAGCACCTGCCAGCACAGAATGTTGAATCCCAAGTGGGGTGAGAGGCTCCCCTAGTGGCTCATTGGTAAAGAACCCACCTGCCAATGCAGGAGACGTAAGAGACACAGGGTCAATCCCTGGAAGATCCCCTGGAGGAGGGCATGGCAACCCACTCCAGTATTCTTGCCTGAGAAATCCCACGGACAGAGGAACCTAGCAAGATTGGCAAAAGAGTCAAATACAACCTAGTGACTAAGCGACAACAAAATGGTGTGAGAAGTACAACATGCAAGTGGAGGGGGTGCTTGAGTGAGTTCTCAGAGCTCCACACGTGGAGGAGGGCATGGAAATGGCAGTGCAGCACATGAGTCTGAGTCTGAGTGGCTCTGAGGAGAATTTCCATATGGAGAGAAGGCAGTACCAAGAATGAGCTGGGTTATACAGAGGAGAATTCAACAAATTAAGTAAAAATGTTAAGAATAATGAGATCCTATATCTCACCATCAGAATGGAGCTACAGCCATGAAAAAGGAGAAAACTAGAATGAACTCTGGGGTGCTGAACTGTAATTGGAAGTTTCAGTGTGAACTCACGATTTTCAGTATATAGAGAAAAATACAAATAAATATAAATGCATGTGTGTAAGCACGTACACTTGCATATATTCCCTAGTTCTGTCCAGTGAGGGAAACTGGAAGCAGTGACACACCAACTGCCATGAGCACAACCAGGTCTTTCTTACTAAATTGCATTTCCCTCTAAAAGGAATCCAGGAGCTTTGGAGAAATATTTGATTCCAGGCCTGTGGCAGTAGAAGGTACATTTGGATTGTCTGTCGTGCCAGAAAATAAGTATCAAGGAAAGATGAAAACATGTCAAAAAGAAAAAGAAGTCAGTTTGAAGGAGCTGTCACTGGCCAAATCTTTGCCAATATGAGCATTAAAGATTTATTATAGTTAAAGATTTAAATTCAATAGTAAGATCATAGTAAAATCTTAATTCAATAAAGTAGAAAACCAGATTTTATACATATAAATTTAAAAATACAAAATTTTAAAGTTTGATGAGAAATGGTATATTTACACAGACTCAAATTACCTCAAGAAATGTTCATTAATTACAAAGGGAACAAGAGTAATTTATGGTGGAGAAGCCTGAAAATTAGCACCTTAATCAATTGATTAACATGATCATCAATAATGGGACAAATTACAATCATGAGCCACTGATACAATGCCATGAGAACACAGAATCATGAGGAAATGCTAAGCAAACCAAAGTGAGAGACAATTTATAAAATAATTGGCCTGTACTTTTTAAAGTTGCAGAGTGATTAACATTCAAGAAAAGACTGAGGACAGTTCCAGATTAAAAGTAACTAAAAGAGACAGAAAACTAAATGCAGTACATGATCCGGATCTGGATTCTTTTGCTGCAACTGACATTTATGCGTGATACTTGAATGGATCCTGAGGATTAGGCATTAGTGTTGCTGCAACTCATTTCTAATTCTGATGGTTTCATTGTGGTCCTTTAGGAAAATGTCTTTGTTGGGGAAAAACACATACTGAAATATTCAGACTTGACGGGGCAACAGGTTGGTAATTTAATTTCAAAGAGCTTAGGAAAAGAAGTTTTTGTATTGTGCTTACATAATTTTTGTAAGTTCTGAGGTTATTTTCAAAATTGGAAGGAAAAAAGGAGATATATAATCTACAGTTAAAGCAACCCGACAAGTAATTGTAGAGAAAGGTAGGGCAGGGATTTACTGTAAAGGAGCATGAGGAAAATTTCAGGGGTAATGAAAATTTCTGTAACTTGAATGGAGTGGTGGTTACTTTGGTGTCTATATTAATCAAAACTTACCAGACTGTATATTTAAGATATGTGCACCTGGCTGCAATATACCTTAATGAAGTAATAAACATAGAAAAAACAGGGTCAGTGAGTTGAGACAATTCATTCAAATTGCTTGGTCTGGAAAAACAGAAGAGAAATAAGGCATAGCTCAAGGAGGATCTAGAGGTTAAGAAAATAGCTTTCCTTTTATTTTTATCTCTAAACATGCGTTTGTAACATGTGACTATATCATATGAAATATCTGAGCATGTCAAAGGGAAAAGACATCCCGGGGAGAGAGGCTGGAACTAGAGCATAGGAAAAGCTGAGACAGAAAGAGGGTGGCTGCCAGAGCAGAGTACTGGAAGAGATAGAAAAACAGATCTGGTCAGAAGCATCCTTCATTCCCATGACCAAATGAAAATGGCTTAAGATGTGGGGAGATAGATGGCTGAGGATCCTCAGCCTGAATATCTCTCTTTCTTTTGAAATAAATTTGGGTGTTACTTTTGACTATGAAAGACTTAAAATGGCTAAGTAGATTTTAAAAGGTGGTACAAGCCTGAAATTGGAATACCAGATCTGACTATACTAACTGTGTAATAGAACGTGGTAGCTTGCCCACTAATCCAGACTTTAGCTAGAAGAAAAGAAAATTTCCTTAAATCTGTCCTTAGTCTAATTATGCAGCCTCAATCATCTTAATTCCTTAACTCTATCTCCTAGAATAAGCAGTTCACTCAAATATAAAGAATCTGAAGGAAATAAAGCAATAGGCCTGAAAGAAATGTATCATATCCTGACCCACTCAGCAATCTGTACAATTTTATGTGATTAATATTTAAGTGGACATGATGATGATATGCATTTTGTTCTCTTAGCCCAGCAATGTGAAGAAGTATAGGAAGTATGGAAAATTACTCCTGAAAGAGCTAAGGGAGAAAACTTTGGTACCTGTGTATAGACTGCTAGGTCGCTTCAGTCGTGTCTGACTCAGCAACCCCATGGACTGCAGCCTACCAGGTTCCCCCGTCCCTGTGATTCTCCAGGCAAGAACACTGGAGTGGCTTGCCATTTCCTTCTCCAATGCATGAAAGTGAAAAGTGAAAGTGAAGTCGCTCAGTCATGTCCGACTCTTAGCGACCCCACAGACTGCAGCCCACCAGGCTCCTCCATCCATGGGATTTTCCAGGCAAGAGTACTGGAGTGGGGTGCCATTGCCTTCTCCAGTGTATAGACTAGTTCTATGCTTTTCAGAAAGTTAGTCACTCAGTCATGTCTGACTCTCTGCGACTCCATGGACTGTAGCCCACCAGGCTCCTCTCTCCGCGGAATTCTCCAGGCAAGAATACTGGAGTGGGCTGCCATTTCCTACTAGCTGGTGACAAATTCTGTTTTCAAAGCTTTTTTTTTTTTTTTGGGTAACAAATATACCAGGAAACTGTATATTATGTTGTTGTTGTTCTTGTTTTTTAATAAGCTTTA
This sequence comes from Bos taurus, assembly GCF_002263795.3. NCBI lineage: Eukaryota > Metazoa > Chordata > Mammalia > Artiodactyla > Bovidae > Bos > Bos taurus. Next base: position 31,167,963 of record NC_037336.1, read on the forward strand.
CTGTTTCATTAGGATTCAAGGATGAGAACTATTTTTAAAGAGAAAGAATGTCAACAATGGAAATGAGAGTTTTCCAAGACTCAATCAAAAACACAGCTGGGCAGCCTCAGCTTTTAGCTCTTCTCAGTGTGTCTCTCGCCACCTGAGAGGCTTTAATCCACTGAGTCTTCAACATGGGAAGGTCCCATCCTGTAAGAATATATAGTACCCTCACTTGATCTTAGCCAACAACCAGGTGGACATATCAAAGGAAGGGGAGAGTGGGAAGAATTGGGAGAAGAACACTGACATATATACACTGCCGTGTGTAAAATAGATAGCTAGTGGGAAGCTGCTCTATACCACTGGGAGTTCAGCTTGGTGCTCCGTGATGGCCAAGAGGGATGGGATTTAGGGGACGAAGCTTACCCAGGGAGGGGATAGATATACCCATACGGCTGATTTCACTTTGTTGTACAGCAGAAACTAACACAACATTGTAAAGTAACTATACTTCAATAAAAAAAAAAAAAATTTTAAAGAGTCTACAGTATCAGTTAGATGGCTTAAGTATTCCATTTGACCAAAATTCAATATATCATATGCAAATAGCATACATTTTTGACAATTCTAAACAAAACTATTTCCATTTCTGAAAGTAAGCTGCATTATTTCTCTCATTCAAACAGTTTGCTTTCCCAAAAGAAAACAAAAAAATTTGGTGAGTGCATTTATTTTCAGTATTGTTATGGGAATTATGCAATGGAATAAGAAAGGGCTGGTTTGTTTCTGATATGTATTCAAGCACACTACTCAATGATTTCACTGGAAAAGATGTATATTAAAGCTACACTAAGAGCTAATTTAAGTAATGGAAATTGGATCCTTTCCTTCAGGTACAAATTTCCCCATAAAGGCAATATATGAAATTGTTTTATTTGTGGGCTTTTTCATTTTTGTTGTATGAGCTGGTTGAACTGGAGGACATCAGGCAATCACTCTTACATAGACAGCTTGGAAACCAAACATTCTTGTCCCAATTTTTGAAAACACAGGGAATTGAGAAAAACAGATTTTTTTCAGTATCACTGGATCCAGAATCTCATAGTGATATTCATCCTACAACCCTCAGACCATATGTGGCTCACAGAATATGGCATGCTGCTTTATACTAAGTCACATTATGAAGCCAGACTACTTCCTCTGGATTGTGATACAACAGTTGACCTGGAAGATGAGAGATTTAAAACAGTCATCACAACAGACACAGATGGACTCTCACCAAGGCGGTGGGAGGAATGCATGAAGCCAGCTACCAAGAAATGAATGACAGATTCTCCTTGACTGATCTCTCCCTCAACCTAAAATAATACTCCTCACATCATTACACTTATTTAGCTGTTTTGATAAGCTGATTTTTAAATGATACTATGAAAAACTACAATTGGGCATTATAATAATTAGGCTGAATTCTTTAGTGATTTCTCAGGACACCTGATGGTCATGTGGTGGTGGGGGAGGCAGGAAATGATCTTCAGATATTAAGGAGAGGTAACTGGTGATAAAAGCAAGGTCCAATGCTGTAAAGAGCAATATTGCATAGGAACCTGGAATGTCAGGTCCATGAATCAAGGCAAATTGGAAGTGGTCAAACAAGGGATGGCAAGAGTGAATGTTGACATTCTAGGAATCAGCAAACTGAAATGGACTGGAATGGGTGAATTTAACTCAGATGACCATTATATCTACTACTGCAGGCAGGAATTCCTCAGAAGAAATGGAGTAGCCATCATGGTCAACAAAAGAGTCCGAAATGCAGTACTTGGATGCAATCTCAAGAATGACAGAATGATCTCTGTTCATTCCAAGGCAAACCATTCAATATCACAGTAATCCAAGTCTATGCCCCAACCAGTAACACTGAAGAAGCTGAAGTTGAACGGTTCTATGAAGACCTACAAGACCTTTTAGAACTAACACACAAAAAAGATGTCCTTTTCATTACAGGGGACTGGAATGCAAAAGTAGCAAGTCAAGAAACACCTGAAGTAACAGGCAAATTTGGCCTTGGAATACGGAATGAAGCAGGGCAAAGACTAATAGAGTTTTGCCAAGAAAATGCACTGGTCATAACAAACACCCTCTTCCAACAACACAAGAGAAGACTCTCTACATGGACATCACCACATGGTCAACACCGAAACCAGATTGATTATATTCTTTGCAGCCAAAGATGGAGAAGCTCTATACAGTCAGCAAAAACAAGACCAGGAGCTGACTGTGGCTCAGACCATGAACTCCTTATTGCCAAATTCAGACTGAAATTGAAGAAAGTAGGGAAAACCACTAGACCATTCAGGTATAACCTAAATCAAATCCCATATGATTATACAGTAGAAGTGAGAAATAGATTTAAGGGCCTAGATCTGATAGATAGAGTGCCTGATGAACTATGGAATGAGGTTCGTGACATTGTACAGGAGACAGGGATCAAGACCATCCCCATGGAAAAGAAATGCAAAAAGCAAAATGGCTGTCTGGGGAGGCCTTACAAATAGCTGTGAAAAGAAGAGAAGCAAAAAGCAAAAGAGAAAAGGAAAGATATAAACATCTGAATGCAGAGTTCCAAAGAATAGCAAGAAGAGATAAGAAAGCCTTCTTCAGCAATCAATGCTAGAGATCTCTTCAAGAAAATCAGAGACACCAAGGGAAGATTTCATGCAAAGATGAGCTCAATAAAGGACAGAAATGGTATGGACCTAACAGAAGCAGAAGATATTAAGAAGAGGTGGCAAGAATACACAGAAGAACTGTACAAAAAAGAGCTTCACAACCCAGATAATCACGATGGTGTGATCACTGACCTAGAGTCAGACATCCTGGAATATGAAGTCAAGTGGGCCTTAGAAAGCATCACTACGAACAAAGCTAGTGGAGGTGATGGAATTCCAGTTGAGCTATTCCAAATCCTGAAAGATGATGCTGTGAAAGTGCTGCACTCAATATGCCAGCAAATTTGGAAAACTCTGCAGTGGCTACAGGACTGGAAAAGGTCAGTTTTCATTCTAATCCCAAAGAAAGGCAATGCCAAAGAATGCTCAAACTACTGCACAACTGCACTCATCTCACACGCTAGTAAAGTAATGCTTAAAATTCTCCAAGCCAGGCTTCAGCAATATGTGAACCGTGACCTTCCTGATGTTCAAGCTGGTTTTAGAAAAGGCAGAGGAACCAGAGATCAAATTGCCAACATCCGCTGGATCATGGCAAAAGCGAGAGAGTTCCAGAAAAACATGTATTTCTGCTTTATTGACTATGCCAAAGCCTTTGACTGTGTGGATCACAATCAACTGTGGAAAATTCTTCAAGACATGGGAATACCAGACCACCTGATCTGCCTCTTGAGAAATTTGTATGCAGGTCAGGAAGCAACAGTTAGAACTGGACATGGAACAACAGACTGGTTCCAAATAGGAAAAGGTGTTCGTCAAGGCTGTATATTGTCACCCTGTTTATTTAACTTCTATGCAGAGTACATCATGAGAAACGCTGGACTGGAAGAAACACAAGCTGGAATCAAGACTGCCAGGAGAAATATCAATAACCTCAGTTATGCAGATGACACCACCCTTATGGCAGAAAGTGAAGAGGAACTAAAAAGCCTCTTGATGAAGGTGAAAGAGGAGAGTGAAAAAGTTGGCTTAAAGCTCAACATTCAGAAAACGAAGATCATAGCATCCGGTCCCATCACTTCATGGGAAATAGATGGGAAAACAGTAGAAACAGTATCAGACTTTATTTTTCTGGGCTCCAAAATCACTGCAGATGGTGACTGCAGCCATGAAATTAAAAGATGCTTACTCCTTGGAGGAAAGTTATGACCAACCTAGATAGCATATTCAAAAGCAGAGACATTACTTTGCCAACAAAGGTTCATCTAGTCAAGGCTATGGTTTTTCCTGTGGTCATGTATGGATGTGAGAATTGGACTGTGAAGAAGGCTGAGCGCCGAAGAATTGATGCCTTTGAACTGTGGTGTTGGAGTAGACTCTTGAGAGTCCCTTGGACTGCAAAGAGATCCAACCAGTCCATTCTGAAGGAGATCAGCCCTGGGATTTCTTTGGAAAGAATGATGCTAAAGCTGAAACTCCAGTACTTTGGCCACCTCATGTGAAGAGCTGACTCATTGGAAAAGACTCTGATGCTGGGAGGGATTGGGGCAAGAGGAGAAGGGGACAACAGAGGATGAGATGGCTGGATGGCATCACTGACTCGATGGACATGAGTCTGAGTGAACTCCGGGAGTTGGTGATGGACAGGGAGGCCTGGCGTGCTGCAATTTATGGGGTTGCAAAGAGTCGGACACGACTGAGCAACTGATCTGATATGATCTGATCTGAATGCGTTTTAATAAACAGTGCAAGATTTAGAGATAGACATGAGTTCCATTCTGAGTTTTGTTACTTACAAACTGTAATCTCAATGTTTTCATTTGTTCTATGGGCCCATGTATATTGTGGAGAAATGCTGCTGAGAATCAATGATGTGATGCAGGCAAACTAACTGGTATGTCAGTGTTGCCCAATAATTGACAGTTATTATTCATTTATAAGATTCCTGAGTCATCTTGTTATTACACAGCTCCTATTATTGACTCTTACTCAAAAAATGAAAGATTATATCAGTGATTTTTAGTGAGTTCTTATTAATCAACAGTAATAAGTGCTTTCATATTGAAAGCATTTAATAGGTAGATCCATAAATTAAAAGTCTTAACCAGGTTCACTCATGAAAAAACTGACAAAACTGAAACATTCCACATAAAACATTACTGGGTTGTTTTGATACTTTCAAGGCAATTTCAGTCTTAATTAAATGGGCAGAAAATCATGGAAGATAAGCCTGTTTTGATTTTTCACTGGCTTCTCTTTTGTGTAGGAATAGAAATAGCATTTTAGATCTAGAGATGGGCCATAGAGATCTTTAATCAACCCCTTTATTTTACAGATGACTAAACTAAGGCCCAGCGAGACAAAGTGACTTGCACATGATCATAAGATCAGAGCCAAAATTAGAAATCAGGTCACAGAAATCTCAATGCAGTTTTCTTTATTCTACATTATACTGCATAAATCAAGATGTAGTGGTATGTTCTGATACACTAAAACAGAATTCAGTGGTGAGTTCTTCTGGAGCAAAAGACCTCCAGGATTAATGCAACTCAAGATGAGAGAAAAATGGCAACTCATACAATTAATATTTCAAGGGAAATAATAAATATAACATCATTATTCTTTAGCCCCTTGGCACACCATCTATACTTGGGTCTTACAAAATTATTGGCATGATCAAAAAGCATGTTGGTCTTTTCAAGGTAATTGTAAATGGCTCTCTTGAGGGAAAATTATTTCAAAATACGTTTTGCTCTTTGAAGATTTTCTGGTTGTGTGGAAACATTCAACCACATCCTTGTTCTTCAAGGGCAGAGTGGTTTTGTCTCAGCACACTTGCTGGATGATCTTTGGAGGGTACTTAATTGATTTCTGCCTAAGTTTCCACCTCCATTTGTATTGTGATATTTGACAGTAGCTTTGAAGTTTGTATATGGATTAGTTGAGCTAGTAAAGCATTACACAAAGCATTTAACATGATAGCATAAGAGAAAAATGTAACAAATACTACATATTACTATTATTGTTATTACCATTATTACCACTACTATACGTTGTCACTGAAATTTCAATACTTTGGCCACCTGATGCAAAGAACTCACTCACTGGAAAAGACCCTGATGTTGGGAAAGATTAAAGGCAGGAGGAGAAGGGGAAAACAGAGGATGAGATGTTTGGATGGCATCACCAACTCAATGGACATGAGTTTGAGCAAGCTCCAGGAGTTGGTGATGGAAAGGGAAGCCTGGCATGCTACAGTCCATGGGGTTGCAAAGAGTTGGACATGATTGAGTGACTGAAATGAATGACACATTGTCAAAAGCAGGTAATGTTCATATATAGCAAGGTTAGATTCTAAATTCTCCTCCTCAAACTTCATGAAGGTGGCTTTCCTATCTCAAGTCACTGTGTCATCTTAAATGATGCCAGAAAATTTTGTCTTTATCAACCTCTGTGCTGTTTGCTATTGTATTTCAAAATTCCAAAAGAAAACAATGGTTAATAAGTATTCACACTTGTTTCAATGGACTCATAATGTTCTTTGACAGTCTTCTTACTCTTCTTAACAGCTTTTCAAATATCCTAAGCTCCCTTCACTTGGAAATTAAGATGAACATAAGAGGAAATGTTTTGAGAAATGTGAATAAAAAATAAATGTAATATAAGATGTTTCCAGGCATCTGTAAGAATATGATTTCACTTGCTTTTAATGATTGCATATAACTTATTAGTTCTAAGAAAAACAACAGAAATAATTAGAAGAGGTTTTCCTTCTTTTCTTTTTTTTTTTTTTGCATTTTCCATCACCTTAGTTCAGGGCCTAGAGCTGAACTAAACATAAATACAAATCGGACTAATTATAAATAGACCTAGTAAATACTGTTGAATTAACGGATAAAATAAACCAAAGTGTCGTGGAAAATCTAAGTTGTCAAAATATTTGCAGCTGTAACATTTCTTCAGTATAGATTTTTTTTCCCCCTCTCTTTTCTTTATATGTCTTCATTGGCAAAATCTGGATGGATAAGCCTTGTCTCCTTGCCAAGACTTACAATGTGTATACAACTCTCTGTCACCTCTAGGGGGACAGTTATTAGGTATTCACCATCCACATGCCTATAGCTGATTACTCTGGAGGCCAAGCTAAAGAAAGTTCACTTCAAATTATATTAGCAACAGATTCCAGAACACTGGAGAAATAATGCATTTCTCAAACACAGTACTTCTTTTTTTTCTGATAAAACACATTTTCAAGTTAGACCAAAGTCAACAGGCCAAGATCATGACTAAAATTACATCAAAAAACACATACATGGTAACGGAATCTACATCAAGCCATTTTTAATTTTATGCTCATTTTGTGCTCATTTGATAGCCAACACTATACTTCTTTCCTAAAAACTGTGATTAGATTTTACTCTGTTAGGTAAGTATTGTCTAAATTAGACTGCCAGCTAAAAACATTGTGAAAAAAAGTTTAAATATAGTGAATACTGGAAAAATTTTAGGGCAAATACAATTGATACGAATATGAATTAAATTTGATTTATGATGGATATAAGTTAGGTTTGATTCCAGATAGATTTTAAAAAGTTAATTTACAAATACCTTTTAGATGTCAAAAGTTTGCTATTGAAAAAAATACATCTACAAAGTAAGTTAAATAAAACTTACTTTAAAAAATGCCTATGAAGTAATACTGAATTATTTTTCCCCTCTGGGATATAGGAAAATAAATTTTAGACTTTTCATGAAAGAAAAGCTATAGAATTTTCACCAACTCAACCTGACAAAATAAGTCTCTTGAATCATTTAAGTAACTAAAATCTCCTGCCACAAAAAAATACTTTCTCTGATAAACTAAGATCAGTGTCTTCACTTTTTGTTTATCTTAAGATAGCTGTCTGAAGACAATTATCACAAAGACAGTTTCTCTGTGTTCTTTTCCTCCTTGATTTCAAAACCCTTGAGACCAGGAAAGAGAAGAATCAGGGTTGATGAGCTGAAAAACACATCCTACAAAAAACCAATACATCTTTATGATTCTTCCCTTATTTGGTAGCATCATCTACAGAATAATGTTGCAAATCCCTATCATGACACTTAAAGGCTTTCATTAAGCTAAGATCTCACTGCATTCCTCTGCATATTTCATAGCCTGGCCACATCAAGTTTTTTGCCATTTCTGAAACACACCACAGGCCTTCTTGCTTCCAAATCTTTGATCACAGTGTTTTTTCATCCTGAAGCCTTTAGAAGAACCCATTTCTTCAACCCTTTTCTGCTCTCCAAAAGTTTACTCATCCTTCAAGTCCAAATAAAATGTTCGCTTATTTATAAACCTTTCTGGATATCCCGTCTGAATCAGCTCGCGGTATAATATAGTGCTTTCTGTTAGGTAGTATGTGCGTGCGTGCCAAGTTGCTTCAGTTGTGTCCAATTTTTTGTGATGCTGTGGACTGAAGCCCACCAGGCTGTTTTGTTTATGGAATTAAACAGGCCAGAATCCTGAAGTGGGTTGCTGAGTCCTTCTCCAGGGCATCTTCCCAACCCAGAGACTGAACCTATGTCTCTCACATTTCCTGCACTGGCAGGCAGGTTCTTTACCAATAATGCCACCTGGGAAGCCCACTAGGTAGAAGCAGGTGGTCAAAAGCGAAGGATAAAGATTGCCTCATCTAAATTATAATTCTACCTCTGACATGTTTAAAATATGGGAGACTTTGATAAGTCCCTTGAGTAGAGAGAATATCTACTTTCCTGGGCTATTTTAAGGATCAGGGATAGTATAATAGCTGCACATACACTATAGAGTCAAAATATTAGATCTCATGTTGCTTCACCCTCCCTCCCGAGGGTCCTTCTTCATTTTGAATGGTGCACAGACACTAGATCGTAGCATATGTTTAAAACAGATGTCCACCGAATTCAAATAATAAAGGAATACAGATGTGAGAAACTACTGTTACTCTCATTCCTTGGAAAGCTGCATGTTTATTTTAGGCTGTCAAGAATTGCCTCACAGCCTTCTAAGGAAAGGCTAAAATGCCAAGATGGGGCCCAAAACAGCCAAATGAAGGAGCCAGTTGCGATACGTCAGTAATTCTGGGTAACAGGCTCCCACTATTCTTCATGGACTCTCTGAGGTTTAATAACAGTTTAACAAGTTACAGGACTTACCAAGAAACTTCAGTAAAACTTGTTGACCACATCACTACAACCCCAAGGAATCACAGATCAAATTAAAGAGAATGTTTCAGTATCAGAGCATAAACGGTCTCAAGGTCAAAGGACTGTTCCCAATTAAATAACAGAAGGACGTGATCATCATACTATTCTTAGCACACATCTCCTGGAATGGAACTTTTTTTTTTAAGCAATCAAAAATGAAAGGAAACATAATCAGAGCTGGATGTGCAACTTCTAAATAAAAACTGATCCTTGAACCCAAAGCTATGTCTTGATTCTCAGAACAATAACACCAACAACATAATAATAATATAATTTGGATTTGGGTTGTTCATGGAACAAGGAGAGATATGTTTAGTTTTAATAAGTGAGAGCAAAGCATGTGGTGCCTTTTTAAAGATGTCAGTGTAAGGCTCAGATTAAGTAAACACATAGAAAAAAAAATCTCAGCAACTGTAAAAACATATGTTTTAAGGTCTTTAATAATCAGATTAAAACAGGAAGAAATTCCTCTTTTGATATTTCCTGAGTGAGACATAGGTCCTCCTGAAAGGGTCCTGGTGACACACAAGCCTTTATACTGACTTTGGGCACTGCTCTCTGCTCCCAAACACTCAGCCCAGAAAAATTGCAGGCTTCTGTTCACCTGTGAAATTGAGTGTGCACCCAATTCAACCTCCGTAGACAGAATGAAACACTGAACGATAAGAGAGTGAGGAGAGTGATGTGAATTTGTAAGAAATACACGTATGCTGTTGGAGTCTAATAGAAATATTTTAACCACTGGCCTGAATCCAATCTGCACAGTAATTTAATAGACTATCAACCACAAATGCAATCCATAAGGCCAGTAAATGGGTACCAAATGCTGTAGCTGATTTTCTTGGAATGGCATTGGTAGACTCAAACTAATCTACGTGGAAAAGGAAGCTGCCCAGCAACGTCATATAGTCAAAATCATCAATAAGAAAGTGTAACCAATCATATCCTTATGATATATTGCTTTGGAAGAAATTTGATCTCTCTAGGCCCTAACTCTGAAAGACTTTTTTTTTTTTTTTTTGTCACAGGTTTCTTTTTTTGTAGTATACTGTATCTCATTAAATGTAGAGGGAACTCGTGGGAACAGAACTTGAAGCTGATGTTTTCAAAACACCATATAAGCATACATTTAAAAATGACACGCACATGACACCACCCTTATGGCAAAAAGTGAAGAGGGACTAAAGAGCCTCTTGATGAAAGTGAAAGAGAAGAGTGAAAAATCTGGCTTAAAACTCAACATTCAGAAAACTAAGATCATGGCATTTGGTCCCATCACTTCATGACAAATAGATGGGGAAAAATGGAAACAGTGACAGACTTTAATTTCTTGAGCTCCAAAATCACTGCAGATAGTGACTGCAGTCATAAAATTACAAGATGCCTGCTCCTTGGAAGAAAAGCTATGACAAGCCTGGACAGCATATTAAAAAGCAGAGACATTACTTCACTGACAAAAGTCCATATAGTCAAGCTATGGTTTTTCCAGTAGTCATGTATGGATATGAAAAATTGGACCATAAAGAAGGCTGAGCACCAAAGAATTGATGCTTTTGAACTGTGGTGTTGGAGAAGACTCTTGAGAGTCCCTTGGACTTCAAGGAGATCAAACCAGTCAATCCTAAAGGAAATCAATCCTAAATATTCATTATAAGGACTGATGCTGAAGCTCCAATACTTTGGCCACCTGATGCAAAGAGCCGATTCATTAGAAAAGATCCTGATGCTTGGAAAGATTGAAAGCAGGAGAAGGGGATGACAGAGGGTGAAATGGTTGGATGGCATCACTGACTCAATGGACATGAGTCTGAGCAAGCTCCAGGAGATGGTGAAGGACAGGGAAGCCTGGCATGCTGCAGTCCATTGAGTTGCAGAGAGTCGGACATGACTGAGTGACTGAACAGCAACAATGATTTTTTTTTTTTCCTTTCAAAGCAGCTTATTGCAACTTGTATCATTTGGATACTGTTTTACAATTCCAATTCAGGGAATTCTTTTCAGAGTCACTTAAGGAGCCCTAAAAGGAAATTAATCCCATCACTTTATAATCATAATTCAGAGAAGATGGACTCAGAGGGTTGTGATTAGCTCCATTCTGCCTCTACTAAATAGAAACATTTAGGTTAGGTATAATAATATTTTATAAGGGAAAAATACAAATAAAACTTTTGTAGAAGGAAGCCATTTTTCTAAGTCATGGAAAGACTTTAAGACCACAATGAACTGCCTTATCTAGATAATTTGGAATTGTCTAAAAGGATAGAAGTAAACCAGCTGTTCTGAATGTCCCTTCCAGCTGAAGAGTAGATTCTTTTGAATCACATGTAGTGTATGACAATAAGACTGCCCACCAGATATGCTGGTTAAATGCAGCTTTCTCCTACTACTATATGATGTTGTCCATATAAATCCCCACTAATGCTCTTTCTTTCCATGGATGCTCAGCTGAAAATAAAATATCAATTGTTTATGTAAGAAAGTTAATTTTACCATTAGAAACTATATTGCTGACAGGACAGAAAAATATTAGAAGCTACCTTGAAAAATCCAACATCATATTTTATTTATTTGTTCAGAAGCAATCAGGTATTTATAATTCATTATGTGACAGTATCCTAAGTACTGACATGCAGAAGTCAATAAAAAGAGGCAACGGTCCTTGATCTCATAGAATTTGCATTCTTATATGGAAGGTAAACTTCAGATTAAGTTACACAAATACATATGCAATTAAGTATTCTGGTTAGGTCTGTGATGAAAAAGCAAAGTACTCTGATAGAGAAGAAAGGATGATCTAATTTAAGTTTGAGGAAAAAACATTAATCTGAGTTCTGTAAGAACATTAGAATTTACCAAGTGGATGTTCACTTCAGCAGAGAAAGCAATGTGTAGAAAGGTCTGCAATGTGGCAAAGATCTTAATATTTTCAAGGACTGAAAGGTGGACAGTGAAGCAAGGGCTTCACTAGGGATGGAGAGTAAGGTGAGGCTGGAGAAACAGGTGCAGGCCAGGCCTTGCAGGGCTCCATAGGATACGTCAGTGATGTAGCCTTTTCTTCCTAAATGCAATGGAAAACTACTGAAGGGTCTTAATCAAGGGGAGACCACGAGCAAACTAAATTGATAAAAAGTTCACTCCAGCACAGGGAGAGGTAGGGATAAAATTACAGGGAAACAAGGCTATTGTACCTCTAAAATAATTCACATAGGGCTCTGAGAGTGACAGTGGAGATGGAAAGAAGCAGGCAGCTCTGAAATATACCTCCTGTGATATTACAGTATAAATTTAATGTCCGGAAATAAACACCAATTGCTTCTATTTGATTCAAGATAAAACTCTAGCAATAACCTTACAAAAATGTCCTAAATGAAGGCCTTTCCAGTTACAGGTTAGAGAAAACAGAATAGGGCAGTAGAGTTTATAAAACTAATCACATGTTTACCTACCAGGAGAGCTCTCTAATCCCTGGAGTATCATCTGATGAATACAGGTTCATGTCAAAGGTTTCTGTTGTGATTAGTATCCCACTAGGCGGGATTATAGGGGACTGGAATGCAAAAATAGGAAGTCAAGAAACACCTGGAATAACAGGCAAATTTGGCCTTTGAGTACAGAATGAAGCAGGGCAAAGGCTAATAGACTTCTGCCAAGAGAACACACTGGCCATAGCAACACCCTCGTCCAGCAACACAAGAGAAGACTCTACACATGGACATCACCAGATGGTCAACACCGAAATCAGATTGATTATATTCTTTGCAGCCAAAGATGGAGAAGCTCTATACAGTCAGCAAAAACAAGACCAGGAGCTGACTGTGGCTCAGATCATGAACACCTTATTGCCAAATTCAGACTGACATTGAAGAAAGTAGGGAAAACCACTAGACCATTCAGGTATGACCTAAATCAAACGCCTTATGACTATACAGTGGAAGTGAGAAATAGATAAGGGACTAGATCTGACAGAGTGCCTGAAGAACTACAGATGGAGCTTTGTGACATTGTACAGGAGACAGGAATCAAGACCATCCCCAAGAAAAAGAAGTGCAAAAAAGCAAAATGGCTGTCTGAGGAGGCCTTTCAAATAGCTGTGAAAACAAGGGAAGCAAAAAGCAAAGGAGAAAAGGAAAGATATAAGCATCTGAATGCAGAGTTCCAAAGAATAGTAAGGAGAGATAAGAAAGCCTTCCTCAGCGATCAATGCAAAGAAATACAGGAAAACAACAGAATGGGGAAAACTAGAGATCTCTTTAAGAAAATTAAAGATACCAAGGGAAAATTTGATGCAAAGATGGGCACAATAAAGGACAGAAATGGTATGGACCTAACAGGAGCAGAAAATATTAAGAAGAGATGGCAAGAATACACAGAAGAACTGTACAAAAAAAATCTTCACAACCCAGATAATCATGATTGTGTGATCACTCACCTAGAGCCAGACATCCTGGAATGTGAAGTCAAGTGGGCCTTAGGAAGCATCACTACGAACCAAGCTAGTGGAGGTGATGGAATTCCAGTTGAGCTATTTCAAATCCTGAAAGATGATGCTGTGAAAGTGCTGCACTCAATATGCCAGCATATTTGGAAAACTCTGCAGTGCCCACAGGACTGGAAAAGGTCAGTTTTCATTCCAATCCCAAAGAAAGGCAATGCCAAAGAATGTTAAAAACTATCACACAATTGTACTCATCTCACACAGTAGTAAAGTAATGCTCAAAATTCTCCAAGCCAGGCTTCAGCAATACATGCATCATGAACTTCCAGATGTTCAAGCTGGTTTTAGAAAAGGCAGAGGAACCAGGGATCAAATTGCCAACATCTACTGCATCATGGAAAAAGCAAGAGAGTTCCAGAAAAATATCTATTTCTGCTTTATTGACTATGCCAAAGCCTTTGACTGGAACACAATAAACTGTGGAAAATTCTGAAAGAGATGGGAATATCAGACCACCTGACCTGCCTCTTGAGAAACCCATATGCAGGTCAGGAAGCAACAGGTAGAACTGGACATGGAACAACAGACTGGTTCCAAATAGGCAAAGGAGTATGTCAAGGCTGTATATTGTCACCCTGCTTATTTAACTTATATGCAGAGTACATCATGAGAAATGCTGGGCTGGAAGAAGCACAAGCTGGAATCAAGATTGCCGGAAGAAATATCAATAACCTCAGATATGCAGATGGCACCACCCTTATGTCAGAAAGTGAAGAGGAACTAAAAAGCCTCTTGATGAAAGTGAAAGAGGAGAGTAATAAAGTTGGCTTAAAGCTCAACATTCAAAAAACTAAGATCATGGCATCTGGTCCCATCACTTCATGGGAAGTAGATGGGGAAACAGTGGAAACAGTGGCTGACTTTATTTTCTTGGGCTCCAAAATCACTGCAGATGGCTATTGCAGCCATGAAATTAAAAGACGCTTACTCCTTGGAAGGAAAGTTATGACCAACCTAGACAGCATATGAAAAAGCAGAGACATTATTTTGCCAGCAAAGGTCCATCTAGTCAAGGCTATATTTTTTCCAGTAGTTATGTATGGATGTGAGATTGGACTATAAAGTAAGCTGAGCACCAAAGAATTGATGCTTTTGAACTGTAGTGTTGGAGAAGACTCTTGAGAGTCCCTTGGACTGCAAGAAGATCCAACCAGTCCATCCTAAAGAACATCAGTCCTGGGTGTTCATTGAAAGGACTTATGTTGAAGCTGAAACTCCAATACTTTGGCCACCTGATGCAGACAGCTGACTCATTTGAAAAGACCCTGACGCTGGGAAAGATTTAGGGCAGGAGGAGAAAGGGACGACAGGATGAGATGGCTGGATGGCATCACTGACTCGATGGACATGGGTTTGGGTGAACTCCGGGAGCCGGTGATGGACAGGGAGGCCTGGCTTGCTGCGGTTCATGAGGTCGCAAAGAGTCAGAGCGACTGAAATGAGGTGGGATTAAGTTCAGAATTTGCCAATTCACAGCGAGTATACTTTTATGTGGTTACTGTAATCTGAAGGTTTAGGCAAAGAGAATATGCTTAGTTGGAAGAAAGGTAGAACAAAATAAATTATTTGCTCATAAGTAAATATACATAAATATGAAAGAAAACCATTAAACAGGATTTCTAAAGTGTTCCAAAGCAGTTGTCCTTGAATGTGACTGGGGATTTGGGTACATTAAACTGAAAATAGTTATGTGCAAATGTCCATATTAATAAAAGTTAAAAAGGTTTGAGCAATGTTAAACATGGTCCTTGGAGATAAGCTAATTAGTAAACTAGAGAGTCTTGAAACTCTCAAGTGCCATCTTTGAACTGAATAAGACATCTACTAATGAAGTCCCCAATGGGCTAATAGTCTATATCTGGCAGTATGTGTATTTCTGAATTTCAAGCTGAATTTCAACTATGTTGATGCATTAAAAAATGCTATGAGATATTACTCCATAAAGAAAAAGGAGGGTAAAAATGTTTACAGCACCCTAAGCTGAAAGCATTTGATTTTTCATTTCTTGGTCATATACAATGCAGCTAAAACAAGTACATGCAACCAAAGTACCCAATAAACAGAGAGGAAAAAGGGTTAAAAATGATATAATAAGGAAGAAATAATTAAATCTAACTCTCTGACTCATTTAAATGTTACAAAAATAAAAGAGGTACATTTGACTCTTCAAAGTTGTCTAAGTGAAAACATCACACTTTATGGCCAAGGATACTATTATTTCAAATGAAATGTTTTAAAGTTGCATACACAGAGCAGATACTTAATTGAGAAATCTATGTAGATACCTAATTGTCTTAATCTTGACAGGAAGAAAGGGTTGTTCCAGCAGCTGGCTAGCACTTACTATTTATTACCCATCTATGATTTATTATACTTCATAGAAAAGTCACTTGCTATGAAACTTGTGTTTTCTAATAAGCATTCTACTATGATGTATTACTGAGTGTGTTCTCGCTGTTAACAAGGAGCCTAGAGAAACCAAGTAGGTTTCAGGGACCAGAAAACCTGGTAAACAATATTGTCCTGGCCTTTTGAACAGGGTCATGACATACAGGAGCATACCCAGGAGAGAGAGTTACACATACAGCTGGCGTGCCTTCTTCCTTCCCTAAGGTCATGAGGAAGATCCAATACCTATACCTCTATAATATGAAAAACTAAAAATGGGCAGAGCACAAGGCAAAACACAATTTTAAAAAAGGTCACCAATATTAAACAAGTTCAATTAAACTAGCACAGCATACACCTCCTTATTGTACCCACACCCTATTCCAATCAGATGGATTTTTATGACCCTCTTTCAAACAAATTCAACTTCTTAAAAAACATGATATTACCATCCTCTCTTTTCACTTTTATCTTTATAAAAGCAGAGGGAGGGTGGAAGGGTGGGAGAGAAGGGGAGGAGGAAGAGAGAGAGAGAGAAAAGGAAGAACAGAGAAAAAAAAAATAAAAGTCTTTCAGTCTGCTCAAAGTCATCAGATGACTTTGACATAGAACTCACAAGGAAAATAACTCAGAGCTGCTGAAAAAGGAGAAAGCTGTGGAAAAAATGAGGTCAATTAGACCCGGGGGATGTTAGGTGTTAGATATGTATGTCTGAGCCCAGTACATATGTGTCTTACATACTTACTTTGCTTCTATTCTAACCTTTTGTGTCTTCCTCCCAGACTGCAACATATTTATAGATCTGTTTTTACTTCTGTTGCAAGCCTTTGAACCCCTACACCAGCATTCAACATCATGTTACCGTTTTTGTTTGGGATTTCAACATCCTCAATCCTATTTACCAAAAGAAAAGTGGTATGTAGTGTGAGAAGTAACAGAAAGTCCTTTTGATCTTCTACTAATATTTTTCTTAATAGTTTTAACTTAAGCCTGTAATTCTATCTGAAAACAAGCCAACTCGAGATTGATCCAGGTTCTAATGTTTCTGTCTTTTAAAATGAAAACATGCCAGGACTTTAAGAGGGGCTATCCATCATTGGCACTTCCATGTAAACTTGTTAAACTAGATTGTTACCTCCTAACACTTTGCTATGCCATTTACACTCAAGAGTCCAGTTTCAGGGAAGGAGTCAGAGATGTGAAATATAAGCCAGTGACACATACCAGGCAAGTATGGTGACTTCATTAAACAAGAATCCTGTGGCTTGATTTTGACTCGAGACAAGAAATGGTAGAGGCACAGAGAAATGTTAAGCTTTATACACTTTGTAATTTTTTCTCTAACTGGTCCTGGGTCCCACAGTATTTGTTATTATGACCTTCCTTTAAATTGTTTTGTTCTTTTCCATCATCACAGATACTTCTTAAGGGCATAAGTTAGTTCTAACTCCAATTGTTTGATATTTTATCAGTGCTTAGGGAGTTGTTTAATCTCGGGATGAAGTGCAAATATTGATTAAAAATAGAATCATTGGGGATAAAGAAGTTTTCAAATAACACTTTTTTTTCAGAATTGACAGAATGAAGGAAAATGTCGACTAATGGTTCAAATACTGAGGGAAGATGAGGGGAAGAAGAAAAAAGAAATATATGGGAGACACGGGAAACACCTGATGAATTGTACTGATCAAATGCAAGATAATAAACATTCGCATTTTGTTCTTGGATAAGAGATGTTACTTATTATGGCAAGGGTGTGGATTGATATAATTGGTGGAAAGTGGCACAGAGACAGAAAGCAGGAAAACATAGGCATCAAAAGGCACAAATATATTTGGGTCATAAAGGAAACTTCATGGATGTATTTTGTTAAGTAAGAGAGAACCTTGGGATGCTGCTGAGGAAAGTGATGGGTCAAAAAAGGTATATGAATTGATCAGCCTTTAAATGTGTCTCTGATATTCTCCCTTCAAGAAAATATTTTTTAAAATTTTAACTGAGATTGTTCTGCATAATTGCAGGCTTTATGTGTATTTAGTTGGTCACCGTTGTTTTTTCACATTTCTCTTTGTCAGTTGCAGCAATCAGATTCAGACAGAAAATGCTGTTAATCTTAAAGGGTCAGTCCAATCTCACTTTGAGGAAAACTTAAGAAAACCCCCATTGATTTCAAACAGGATTGACTCTAGTGGGAATAGAAAAAGGTAATTTAAATATGTTTTGTTATAGATGATACTATATAACAGTAGACAAAATATTGAGGAAAAAGGTGTAAGGTACGTAATTAGATGTAAGGTATACAGTCAACAACTGTCATGAGTACATTGCCTCAAAGTGAGGAAATATTGCTGTATAAGCTTCACACGTGTTCACAATCCAGCATTACCCCATTGTCTATGACATAGTTTAAACATTAAACAGTACATTTTAAGTGCATCCTTGTCTTCATTTATTATTTCTCCAGCCCCATTCTCTCATATACTGCTCTTTTTCTTAATGGTTCATTATCTATTTGTATCCTCCAAAATGTAGGCTTTTTTTTTTCTCCTTTCTCCCTCTTGTCTTTATTTATTTAGCCTTCTCTCATCATTTTTCTGAAATCAATGTTCTGTTTCATTTTTCCTGCATATCCTTGAGATCCAAATCCCTTTCCAGAAAAGCTTTGTTCCTCAAAGTCATCAGACTCATGCTCTCCATTGGTAAATATTTCCAGGTCATTGGTGCATGAAACACTGATTAATCTTTACTACAATTCCAGGCTCCCAGCCACCATGCAGTATTCCATCAGTGCAGCCTAGTCCTTATTCTTTTCCCCATTTCTGTCCTTGCTTATAACACATTTTGAGTGAATACATTACTTCAAGCTACTTCTTTATCTTTCTGGACTCATACTGTTTTTCCTTAAACCATTTTATCTAAATATTGCCAGCTTTTGCAAGATCACCAAACACCACTAGTTTCCCCACCAGGATCCTTCCCTTTAAAAACTATGCTTCAGTCAGGTGAAAGGGGAAGGCTCAACCCCTTTCCCTTGAGTCCCTCACCAAATTTTCATTCCAGAGCATGATGCCTTCCAGCATTTATTGCTTTTCACTTCCTCAAAAGTAAATGCTCTCTGCACTTTGGGGATGAGATAAAAGGAGTGTGGGAAGATGGAGTTGTCACAAGTTAAACATCAATTAGGGCAATTCAGAGGGAGGGTACTGTGGAACAACAGGAGGGAGCTGGAAGACAAGTGAGATGTTTAGGGAATAATCACCGACCCAACAAAGAACAAGGCTTAGGTACACATTCAGACTACTAAAGAGGAAAAAGCTTACAGAAATTAAGAAACTGATAGGAACTGAGAAAAGAGAGGAAAGAACAGAGGAAGGGAGAACAGAGAAAGGAAAAGGGGGGAAGGGAGAGAGGAAAGAAAAGACAGAGAAGGTGACAGAGAAGGAGAATGAAGGAATAAGAGATGCTAAACAACATATATTTTAGGTGGTAGTTTGATAGAAAAGGGACAGAGGCTACTGTTGAGGACCCTCATTAAAAGGATGTATGTGAGCCAGATTTATTCTTCCAATGCCAATTAATAATTTGTCCTTTTACATAATTTCTGATTTTTCTCCCTTATCCTTCTCTTCTATTCATAAATATTTTCTGAAGGGTATAAGTGTCAATTGTTCAGTTGTGTCTGACTCTTTGTGTCCCCATGGACTGTAGTCGGCCAGGCTCCTGTGTCCATGGGATTTTCCAGGCAAAAATACCAGAATGGGTTACCTTTTCCTTCTTCAAGGGATTTTCCCAATACAGGGATTGAACCTGTGTCTCTTGCATCTTCTGCAATGAGAGTCAGGTTTTTTGGGTTTTTTTTTTTTTTTTTTTTTAACCACTGAGCCAACTGGGAAGCCCTTTATAGTTTCACAATGAAGGTCTTTTGTCTCCTTAGGTGGGTTTATTCATAGATATCTTACTCATTTTAATTCGATGGCAAATGGAATTGTCCTTAATTGTTAGTGATCAGTTCAGTCGTTCAGTTGTGTCCATCTCTTTGCAACCCCATGGACTGCAGCATGCCTGGCTTCCCTGTCAATCACCAACTCCTGGAGCTTACTCAAACTCATGTCCATTGAGTCGGTGGTGCCATCCAATCATCTCATCCTCTGTCATCACCTTCTCCTCCTACCTTCAATCTTTCCCAGCAGCAGGGTCTTTTCAAATGAGTCAGCTCTTCACATCAGGTGGTCAAAGGATTTAAGCTTCAGCATCAGTACTTCCAATCGATATTCAGGACTGATTTCCTTTAAGATGGACTGGTCGGATCTCCTTGCAGTCCAAGGGACTCTCGAGAGTCTTCTCCAACACCAAAGTTCAAAAGCATAGATTCTTCGGTGCTCAGTTTTCTTTATAGTCCAACTCTCACATCCATACATGGATGTGAAAAATTGGAAAAACCATAGCTTTGACTAGACGGACTTTTGTCCTTTGTTGGTGAAGTAATGCCTCTGCTTTTTAATATACTGTCTAGGTTGGTCATAGCTTTTCTTCCATGGAGCAAGCGTCTTTTAACTTCATGATTGCAGTCACCATTTGCAATGATTTTGGAGCCCCCCCAAAAATAAAGTCTCTCACTGTTTCCTCTGTTTCCCCATTTATTTGCCATGAAGTGATGGGACCAGATGCCATGATCTTAGTTTTCTGAATGTTGAGCTTTAAGCCAACTTTTTCACTCTCCTCTTTCACTTTCATCAAGAGACTCTCTAGTTCTGCTCTCTGCCTTAAGGGTGGTGTCATCTGCATATCTGAGGTTATTGATATTTCTCCTGGCAACCCTGATTCCACCTTGTGTTTCATCCAGCCCAGCATTTCTCATGATGTACTCTGCATTTAAGTTAAGTCAGGAGGGTGACAATATACAACCTTGACATACTCCTTTCCTGATTTGAAACCACTGTTGTTCCATGTCCAGTTCTAACTGTTGCTTCTTGACCGGCATACTGATTTCTCAGGAGGCAGGTCAGGTGGTCTGGTATTCCCATCTCTTTCAGAATTTTCCACAGTTTATTGTGATCCACACAGTCAATTGGCAGTCAATAAAGCAGAAACAGATGTTTTTCTGGAACTCTCTTGCTTTTTCCATGATCCAGCGGATGTTGGCAATTTGGTCTCTGGTTCCTCTGCCTTTCCTAAATCCAGCTTGAACATCTGGAAGTTCACGGTTCACGTATTGCTGAAGCCTGGCTTGGAGAATTTTGAGCATTACCTTACTAGCATGTGAGATGAGTGCAATTGCGTGATAGTTTGAGCATTCTTTGGCATTGCCTTTCTTTGGGATTGGAATGAAAACTGACCTTTTCCAGTCCTGTGGCCACTGCTGAGCTTTCCAAATTTGCTGGCATAGTGAGTGTAGCACTTTCACAGCATCATCTTTCAGGATTTGAAATAGCTCAACTGGAATTCCATCACCTCCACTAGCTTTGTTCATAGTGATGCTTTCTAAGGCCCACTTGACTTCACATTCCAGGATGTTTGGCTCTAGGTCAGTGATCACACCATCGTGATTATCTGGGTCATGAAGCTCTGTTTTGTACAGTTCTCCTGTGTATTCTTGCCACCTCTTCTTAATATCTTCTGCTTCTGTTAGGTCCATACCATTTCTGTCCTTTATTGAGTCCATCTTTGCATGAAATGTTCCCTTGGTATCTCTAATTTTCTTGAAGAGATCTCTAGTCTTTCCCATTCTATTCTTTTCCTCTATTTCTTTGCACTGATTGCTAAGGAAGGCTTTCTTACCTCTCCTTACTATTCTTTGGAACTCTGCATTCAAATGGATGGAGTTTGACTCTACACGTGACTTCACCCCTCTTACCACATGTTGGGTCTTCTCCTTTGCCCTTGGATGTGGGATATCTTTTTTTGGTGGGATCCAACATTTTCCTGTTGATGGTTTTCCAGTAGCGAGTTGTAATTTAGGAGTTCTCAAAGGAGAAGATGAGTGCAGGTACTTCTACTCTGCCATCTTTTTAGTGTATAGAAAGGCAATAGTTTTCTGTATATTAATTTTGTTATTCAGCAACTTTACTGTACTCATTGATGAACTCTACTAGTTTCCTGGTAGTCTTTAGAATTTTCCATGTATAGTGTAGTTTTTAAATTATTGATTCAATTTCAGTACCACACTTGGTCTGTTCATATTCTCTGTTTTCTCCTGTTTCAGGCTTGGCCTTCTGGTGGGCAGGGCCATGTCTAGTGTGATGTCTACAGGCAGCTGTGGACTCTGGCAACCCACTCCAGTA
This sequence comes from Bos taurus, assembly GCF_002263795.3. NCBI lineage: Eukaryota > Metazoa > Chordata > Mammalia > Artiodactyla > Bovidae > Bos > Bos taurus. Next base: position 31,190,009 of record NC_037336.1, read on the forward strand.
TTCTTGCCAGAGAATCCCATGGACAGGGGGGAGCCTGGCAGGCTACAGTCCATAGGGTTGCAAAGAGTCAGACAGGACTGAAGTGACTTAGCACAGCACTCAAGTGCTGATGGATGGGGTTGTGACTTCACCCAGTTAGTTGTTTGGCTTGAAGCATCCCAGAACTGGAACTACAGGCTCTTGGGTGGAGCCAGGTTTTGGTGATAATGACCCAAACAAGATGACAGCCTCCAGGAGAGTTCAGGCAGATGAATACACCCAGATATGTCCTCCACTGGTGTCTATGTCCCCAGGGTGAGCCAGGAGACCTTCTAAGACCAGCAGGTAGGTCTGCCTCAGGCTTCTGTGAGATTACTGCTTTTGCCCTGGATCCTAGTGTGCATGAGATTTTGTGTGAGCCCTGTGGCATGTCTATTTCCCCCAATTCTGTGGTTTTCCTGCAATCAAACCCTCTTGACCTTCATAGCCAGTTGCTCTGGGGGCTCCTCTTTCCAGAGCTGGACACCTGCCCCCCCACGAGGGGGCCTGATGTGGGTGTCAGAGCTTTCACTCCTGTGAGAGAACTTGTGTAATATAATTAATCTATAGTTTATGGGTTCCCCATCCATGGGGTATGGGATTTGATTATATTGTTAGTCCACCTTTCCTAATGGTCTCATTTAGGCTCCTTCTTTATGTCTGTAGAAGATCCTTTCTGGAAGGTTTCAGACTTTTTCTATGACAACTGTCCTGTCAATTGTGATTTTTAGCTCATGAGAGAAGGTGAGCACACCTATGTCTACCAAATATAACATGTGAATTCCCTTGGAGTCAGATTATATTGATTGCTTTTATTTTCCTGATCATTTGTCAAATTTAGTTGTTTCTTTGGATACCTGATTTGGGGTTGAAAATGAAGACTTTGCAAATAATATGTTGTAGTGACTCCAAATTCCATCCTATTCTGATGATTATTCTGTTTTTTTCCCCCTTAGGCAGTTAGTTACCTTGCCTGACAACAAACTGAAAAGTCTGTTGCAGCTGCCTGACTTCTGGTTCAGCAATATACAGCTACTAAAATTTCTGCTTTGCTCTTAGGCTTTCCTGCTGCTGCATTTTTAGCCAGGTTTCCTATCCGTCACCCATTCCTGCCAAATTTGTTAAAACATTGGAGATTCAGGTGGATTACGGGGTTCACGCTTTCTGCTTCACCTTGTTTCCAGGGAATCCCCTAATTTCCAGGTGCTCTGCCAGTTGGGCCCCTGTCCTCTGACCAAAATTCCACCTTTCTGGTAACTGAACTGAGCATGATTGAGGAACACAGTTAATTTTTTTTTAAATCAGACTCAGAGGTCTGTATCTGGGACATCCTACGTTTCACTCCAGGTCTCTGACTTCTTTTCCATCATGTCTCCTGAGGTGTTCCCTGTATGCAAACAGTTTAGCTGTCAGCCAGATACGTGAACAGTTTACGCTCAGAACTGGAGACTCCTTGTTTCTGATACTATTTAGTATTTCCCTTCTGAACTTCCAGTCCTGAACTCTGATCTCTAGCACATTTAGTTGCCATTTTTTTTTAATTTTATTTTTAAACTTTACAATATTGTATTAGTTTTGCCAAATATCGAAATGAATCCGCCACAGGTATACATGTGTTCCCCATCTTGAACCCTTCTCCCTCCTCCCTCCCCATACCATCCATCTGGGTCGTCCTAGTACACCAGCCCCAAGCATCCAGTATTGTGCATCGAACCTGGACTGGTGACTCGTTTCATACATGATATTATACATGTATCAATGCCATTCTCCCAAATCTTCCCACCCTCTCCCTCTCCCACAGAGTCCTTAAGACTGATCTATACATCAGTGTCTCTTTTGCTGTCTCGTATACACAGTTATTGTTACCATCTTTCTAAATTCCATATATATGCGTTAGTATACTGTATTGGTGTTTTTCTTTCTGGCTTACTTCACTCTGTATAATAGGCTCCAGTTTCATCCACCTCATTAGAACTGATTCAAATGAATTCTTTTTAATGGCTGAGTAATACTCCATTGTGTATATGTACCACCGCTTTATTATCCATGGGCCAAAGAACTAAATAGACATTTCTCCAAAGAAGACATACAGATGGCTAACAAACACATGAAAAGATGCTCAACATCACTCATTATCAGAGAAATGCAAATCAAAACCACTATGAGGTACCATTTCACGCCAGTCAGAATGGCTGCGATCCAAAAGTCTACAAGCAATAAATGCTGGAGAGGGTGTGGAGAAAAGGGAACCCTCTTACACTATTGGTGGGAATGCAAACTAGTACAGCCACTATGGAGAAGAGTGTGGAGATTCCTTAAAAAACTAGAAATAGAACTGCCTTATGATCCAGCAATCCCACTGCTGGGCATGCACACCGAGGAAACCAGAGGGAAAGAGACACATGTACGCCAATGTTCATCGCAGTACTGTTTATAATAGCCAGGACATGGAAGCAACCTAGTTGCCATTTTAAACTATATCCTTGGGAAAGAATGACCTACTGGGAACAAGAAACGCCAGACCTGCAGCACTTATTCTCGTTGCAGCTTTATGAGTTTAACCTGTCCCTAGTTTTTGTTTTAGTGTTTATAGTTATGCATGGATTCTGAATTGTCCAGTGTTTGTAACTCTCAACTGCTAGGTGTTTGCGTAGTCTCCTCACCTTTCTGCCTTTCTTCCTGCCTTTCTGAGGTTCTGTAATTTTGTTTAGGAAAACCAAGTCTAAGGAGTCTTTCAAAATACTAATTATCTGTGGTACAAATCGATTTTGGTTAAAATATTTTTGCTGATAAATTACCTTTAACATATTCATCTTTCTATATTTAACTAACTGCTTTATGTCTTAGGTGTAATGTCCTTTACAAATCATAATTCTTAAGATGTTCTTTCTTGTAGGATGTAATCATTAAAATAACAATGTAAGTAAAACAATCAACCACTAACAATTCATTTTTTAGGTTATCCTATGTCAGTATGCATTCAACGGCCCTGTGCTGACCAGACAAAATAGGAGAGGGGGTATGTTGGTATATGTAATGGGAGGATCAATAAAACTGTTTTAAGCAGAAAAATATCCTGGAGGTAGAGAATCAAAGTATTTACATAATTTCTGGCATGGATTCTCTTCCAATCTCTGACACTATAAAGATGGGCACTAGCTCATAAGGCATCAATGTTCTGTGAAGCAAACAGAAGCAACATATAGAGGGAATTCTGTTCATCTTGGAGACATACTAATATCTGACCCTGCTCTCCCACTGTGAATAATTACCCATCAGTCCCTGGTCTAACCTCAGGCCACATACCTAAAACCAGAGTAGGACAAACTCTCCACTTAGCAGACAGCAGATGGTAGAGACTATCTCTTACATCCAGTGAATCCACTAAGCTACTGTGAATTTTTTTTTTTTTTTTTTTTTCAAACATTCAATCCATAAGACCCTGATGCAGGAGTTGAGGGGAGGGCAGCCTGCATCTGCGGATTTTTTTTTTTTTTTTTTTACTTATTCTGAGGAAGTGTAAATTGGCTTCTTGTTTTAAGAGTCTAAATGTCAAGTGTGCTTAATTTGATCTGCTTTACATATGTTAAGAAGGAAATTAGAAACCCTATTAAGGGCTGAAAGCTAGGAGTTTTCATCAGTAACTTGAGTCTGTTGGTATCATTTTTTTAAATGTTTATAAGTTGTCTTGAGAGTTATGAAATTTTTATTAATGTGGTAAAAAAAAAAAAAAAAAAGCTATCACCTTGACAGGAAGCAGAGACATTTACCTTCATCCTAAGTTACTACTTTACTTTGATCCTTTGTGTACACTTCAACCAGGCCATCCCCATGCTAAGTGAGATATAATAGGCTTAGAAAAGAGATAAACTTGAGAACATGGTTTAGTGGACTGGAATAACAAAGTGCATGGAAATATAGACAAGCAATTCTTAGTGGTAGCTAAAGAGGTGAGAGGGTAGAAAGACACACTACTGGAGGAGCTAAGCTAAAGGAAAGAAGGAAATGGTCATAAGGACAAAGATTAAAAATCTCTGGTTTGCTGGTCTATCAGGAAAAGAGAAGACAGAGAGGGAAACTGAGAATTGACCACCTGCAATGAGAAAAGGGATTGATCAAAAATAAGCATCTAGTTATGCCTCATAATATGCAATTTAAGGTCCTTCTGAAATCCCCCAAATTGCAGCATTCCTTTTCAGTTTTTTTTAGTGATATAATATGCTGTGACTGTTCTTAAAGTCAAGAGGAAAAAAAAACACTTTTATTCAAGTAGCATTTCAGGGACTTAGAGCATTTTAGACATAAATGAGCCCAGAAAGACCTATGATCATGAGAGTCAGATTGCTGAATTTGGGAGACAAGACAAAACCTGTGATTGGATTGCCCTTACAGTGCCATTTAAGGTAAGAGGTGAACTGGAAGAATTACCATAAGATAGGGAGAATGCCTGATCTGTAACTAGATATATCAAAAGGAATAGAGGGACTTCCCTGGTGGTCCAGTGGCTAAGACTGTGCTCCCAAGGCAAGAGGCCTGAATTCAATCCCTTTTCAGGGAACTAGATCCCACATGCTGCAGTGAAGATAGAAATCATACGTGCTGCAACTAAGATCTGACACAGCCAAATAAATAAAATTAAAGAAAAAAAAAAAAAAGGAAGAGAGTCTTAGGACTATGCGAGATTGCTAGACTGTTAAAAAAAACCTAAGAAATCCCCTCATGAGTTTGCAGGAAGGAAATTAGTGTTTAAGCCACATCTACAGACACATAATTTATTGAAACATCTGAGTCATTCTTAGAGGAAGACAAGAGGTCTATGACAGGTACAACTGAATAGTTTTAGGACCTTTGTCTGGCCTCATAAGCTAAGACCTGATTCACAGTTGCTCAGACCTCAGAGCACTGAGAAAGTAAAGTAAAGCAGTTTTCAGAAGTTACATTCCAGGTCTGAAAACGAGGTGTGCTACTGAGAGAATCAAAGGAAATAAAAAGGACTATTATAGATCTTACATTAAGAATAATTTGAGGACTTTCTATGTAGACTTCCATTTTTATGACTGAATGCCTGTAGTAGTCCTAAGACAGAATGCAGAACAAGACAGGGAGCTGAGGGTAATTTATAAAAATGCATATGACAAAATCAAAGAATATTTCAATACTGACAAGATTGTGGATGACATATATTACTGTCATTTTACAAAACAAAGAAATATATGCCCTTTATTCATATTTGATTTTTTTTATAAAATAAAACTTCCTTCCTCATTTTAGCAGTGTGTGACACAGCAAATTTCACTCCTTTAGACACAGTATGTAAGTGCATTTCTCAAAATTAACCATAACCTATTGACTCTATATCAGGAAAGCACTCAACTTTGTTCTCCATAAAGCCATGTAGCTAATTGATATTTTTATCATTTTAACTGAGTTATCACCATTCAATTCACATAATGAGGTAGAAAATTCTACTCTAATCAACTTTTCCTCAAAATACCACATCTGAAAACTGAACACACGTATGATTCTTCTTCGTATTATTATTTATCAACTGAATTCTGTAATCCAACCAGCCAAACTGGTATCAAATAACTTACATTTGTCTTTAAAATAAATCCCTAGTCCTGAGTACTACCCAAGTGTAGAATGTATTTTTTGCCATCTCTCAGCTGATCTCTGATTATTCTCTTCAAATCCTTAATAAGCAAAGATACCCACAGTGATAGTATGGCTTTCAAGTTCTTGATGATGAATTTACTTTTCAGTCTTTCAGATATAGCCCTTTTTCAATTCCAGTGTTAGCAACCCAGGTCAGATTCTCAATAAAACTCATTCTGACCACTGAAACTCTATACTAACTAGCTTTCTCTCTTTGATTTCAGAAGCCCTTGCCTCTGAACTAGCCCCTCTGATGTGGATGTCTCAAAGCATTTCATATCACTCAACTCTCCATAAAAAAATTTTCTGTGTACACTCACAGCATATGTGCATTTATTTATTCATAAATTATGTGCCTGTTTTAATTTGCTAATAGTTAATGTACATTTTTAAATATACAAAAAGAAATTTTAAAGGTGAAGTATAAATAAATGTCTCCCAAAAGCCCAGTGAAATCATATCCTTCTGCCTCAGGGTAGTGATCAGATGACTTTTAAAAGTCTGTAAATCCCTATATTTTTATGTGCATATATAGCTTTCAAAGGCTTCCCTGGTGGCCTAAACAGTAAAGAATCTGCCTGCGATGTGAGAGACCTGGGTTCAATCTCTGGGTCAGGAAGATCCCCTGGAGAAGAGCATGGCAACCCACTCCAGTATTGTTGCCTGGAGAATTCCATGGTCAGAGGAGCCTGGCGGGCTGTAGATCATGGGGCCACAAAGACTTGAACACAACTGAGTGACTAACACTTCTATAGCTTTCAAATCATCTATGACCTCTTAGGTTAAGATTCAGCAAACATATCACTTACACTGATCCCCAGATTGATTTAATAAAACACAGATCCTATCCTAACATTTTGCCTTTCCAAAAATCTTTGTTTAAAGATTACACCATCTCTACTTTAGTTAGTGAACATAGTTCTATAGACTAAGAACTCTACAGCCTTAATCTCTTGACAAGCCTGCTAAATAACCAGAAAACATCCTTTTCTCTACTCAGAGTCTTGCATCATTTTCTACTTCTCTCTGAAAAGAACTACCACTTACATGTAAATAATATTACTAGTAACAGCTACAATTTATTCAACACTTATTTTGGGTTGCATATGTTCATTATCTTATTCAATCCTAACAACATTCAATTCAGTCGCTCAGTCATGTCCGACTCTTTGCGACCCCATGAATCGGAGCACGCCAGGCCTCCCTCTCCATCACCAACTCCCAGAGTTCACTCAGACTCATGTCCATCGAGTCAGTGATGCCATCCAGCCATCTCATCCTCTGTCGTCCCCTTTTCCTTCTGCCCCCAATCCCTCCCAGCATCAGAGTCTTTTCCAATGAGTCAACTATTTGCATGAGGTGGCCAAAGTACTGGAGTCTCAGTTTTAGCATCATTACTTCCAAAGAAATCCCAGGGCTGATCTCCTTCAGAATGGACTGGTTGGATCTCCTTGCAGTCCAAGGGACTCTCAAGAGTCTTCTCCAACACCACAGTTCAAAAGCATCAATTCTTCGGTGCTCAGCCTTCTTCACAGTCCAACTCTCACATCCATACATGACCACAGGAAAAACCATAGCCTTGACTAGACGAACCTTTGTTAGCAAAGTAATGTCTCTGCTTTTGAATATGCTATCTAGGTTGGTCATAACTTTCCTTCCAAGGAGTAAGCGTCTTTTAATTTCATGGCTGCAGTCACCATCTGTAGTGATTTTGGAGCCCAGGAAATAAAGTCTGACACTGTTTCCACTGTTTCCCCATCTATTTCCCATGAAGTGATGGGACCGGATGCCATGATCTTCGTTTTCTGAATGTTGAGCTTTAAGCCAACTTTTTCACTCTCCACTTTCACCTTCATCAAGAGGCTTTTGAGTTCCTCTTCACTTTCTGCCATAAGGGTGGTATCATCTGCATATCTGAGGTTATTGATATTTCTCCTGGCAATCTTGATTCCAGCTTGTGTTTCTTCCAGTCCAGCATTTCTCATGATGTACTCTGCATACAAGTTAAATAAACAGGGTGACAATATACAGCCTTGACGAACTCCTTTTCCTATTTGGAACCAGTCTGTTGTTCCATGTCCAGTTCTAACTGTTGCTTCCTGACCTGCATACAAATTTCTCAAGACGCAGATCACACACACACACAACTCAGTTTTGAGCAGCTTGGCTTCTAGTGGTTTAATTAAAATGAATTAGCAATAAAATGCACGGGATACTGAATAAATTCATCTGATGGACAGGGTTCTACTATTTTAAGATTAAAGCACTGAAAAAGTGTACCAAAAGCAAACTTGATATTGTCAATACTGAACTCAACTTTCCAATGATAACTACGTAAATTATGATGCTTTTTGTACCCATTCCTAGGGCCAAATAATAAAATGACATCATCAGTGAAGAATATGCTGTCCATGCCATTTTTATAGCAGATGGACATTATTTTTTTTAATAGTCACAATAATTATTTTGAATATATTAAGGTGAATAGAAACAATTCAATTTTACAGACAATTCAAATGTAAGCCAGCTTATCGGGGAAATACTTCTATACAATTAGACTCCTACTACCATGTTTATTTTTTAGGCTTTGCAAAATTCTTAAATCTGTGCTTAATTCTTACAAGTTGGTTCATACTAATTTTTAATTATAATTATTAAAAACTGACAATACTTCAGTGAACTTTGCAGAGTACTAGGTTATTCTTGGCTATGTGTTTGCTCTAAACATCTTATATTAGCCTAAGAAATTGAGTTTCCATTTAAATGCAGTATTCTAGTATATGACTTATGGCAGAAATAACCTTCACCCAGGTACGATTATACCCAGGAGCCAATTGAGGAAGCAATTGAGCAATCTGGACTAACCAGAATAGACTGATGTTAGTATCAACACATAATATCTGGGGCAGATACTATAGACACGGTATTTGGCTGTATTCTTAGAGCCTCCTTAAGAGTTAATCATCTACTGGTGTACCATAAACATCAGTTTTCTAATGAAGTTAGAAATCTCAGCTTCTTAAAATTCTGATTCAATACAAACAGACTTTGAATAGCTATACCAAAGAAAAGATAACTTTCAACATAATCCAAATCATACATTTCAAATGAGCAAAAATGTGTATTAACAGGTAAGCAGTCAATAACACTGCCACCACTGCTTAAGGCAAAATTAAAATTGAGTCTAGACTTGTCCCACAAGTTATCAGCTAACAAGCATTATGAAGTGCGCTTATGGATAAATTTAGTTCTAATCTTAGCAACTCTTTCTAGAGAAATATTCCATAAGAATATGTCTATCTTCCAATGATTTCCAAAAGATAAAATATCAGTAGGATTGCAAATTATATCAATTGAAACCCCTTTAAGGTAAATTATATAGTTATGACATATTGAAGACAAGAATCCAAAAAACATTTTGGCAAGATAAATAGAAAGGTTAAGTCCAGTCTGGCTCTTTAAAGTGTCTGGATCATAAACACCACAAATATTACTTTATTATATATGCTTTGTAATTGTGAAAACATTCTTTTAAAATTGCCAGTTAAACCTCTTTTATTTTTAAGAAAATTACTTCTTGTTATTGCCAGTAAAGAAAAGGCCTAAACTTGAGAATAGGAAATGCATTTTGCAAAATGCAGTCTTCTCAGAGATAAACATTCAACTAGAGCTAAAAGTCTTGTTCCCCCCCCACCCCCATTGCTATCAGTTCAGTTCAGTCACTCAGTCGTGTCCGACTCTTTGCGACCCCATGAATCGCAACACGCCAGGTCTCCCTGTCCATCACCAACTCCCGGAGTTCACTTAGACTCCATCGAGTCAGTGATGCCATCCAGCCATCTCATCCTCTGTCATCCCCTTCTCCTCCTGCCCCCAATCCCTCCCAGCATCAGAGTCTTTTCCAATGAGTCAACTATTTGCATGAGGTGGCCAAAGTACTGGAGTCTCAGTTTTAGCATCATTACTTCCAAAGAAATCCCAGGGCTGATCTCCTTCAGAATGGACTGGTTGGATCTCCTTGCAGTCCAAGGGACTCTCAAGAGTCTTCTCCAACACCACAGTTCAAAAGCATCAATTCTTCGGCGCTCAGCCTTCTTCACAGTCCAACTCTCACATCCATACATGATCACAGGAAAAATCATAGCCTTGACTAGACGGACCTTTACTACACCTTTAATAACCCAGGAGAGAAAATGTTTACACAAAGGGATCTTCCAGTAGTCTACAAGTCAAGAAAATGTACAGCTATTTATTTGCCTTTCAGAATTTTGGAAAATTAGCGTTCTTAGAAATGATTGGATTACATCCTGAGGACATACCCATGAAGTTGCATTTAAAGAATTGATTTCAGTAATAAAGTGGCAATGCAGGGTAATTAAGATGAACCGATGTCAATTTTGATTTCTATGGCTGAAAGGCCAGGACTCTGGATCCTAACCCATCTGGGTTGATATCATGTTCCTGCCCTGACTAGCTCTGCAAGTCGTGGTCACCTCCTACTTAGATCCCCCGAGTTTTCTCTCTTGGACCTCTGAGTGATGGAGCTAAGAGGTGATATAAAGATAGCCCTGGTGATATAAAGATAGCCATAGCACACTTCTAAGTAATGTGAAGACAGATTCGAGAGGACCTCAAACTTAGGAAGTCCTTCTGAAACATTGCCTTGCAAAAGGATTGATTCAGCTTGATTATGCTTATCCTTGGAAAGAAAATTTGGCCTATGAGTTTTTAGGTATAAAATAATATTTTTCAAAAATATAAAAGAACAAAGGAAGTTGTATTAAACATTATGAGAAGCCAGCAGAGAAGTTTTCCATTTCTCTTTCATTTTTAAATAAGCCTGTGCAAGGCTGAATTCTCCATAATGAGATTAGTTTGGGAAATTGTTAAATGTTCTCATTTCCTTGCCAAAGAACCCTCAGAAATTCACAGCTCATTAGAACCTTCAGAGTAGTTAATAAACAAAGCTTGGTATTATTACCTAATTAAAATATATCTCATTTCAACATTTTATTACCCACCATTAAGATTCTTCTGCTACAGAGGTTACATAAAAATTATCATTCTACTTTCTTTTAATTGCAAGTTTCACAGGGTTGTTCTTTCATATCAAAATACATAGAATTACAGATGGAAAGTCATATCAGCCAACCTTAATTCATTTCAATAAGCTTTGAAACAGTATTCTGGATGCAGTATCATCTAGGAATCTTAGAATTTGTACTTCAATCATTACTTTCAACACATGCTAGCAAATCATAAATACAAAGAAAATTTAAATTAAAACCTGCTTATGATGGCATTTGCTATACCCTTATTCTTTCACTAACACATCTTGGCACAGTAGGAGGATCATCAGAAGGGGACCAATGTGCTGGTTTTGGCTTCTGCCATCTTGTGGAACTTGGAGGGAAGGAAATTTGTGCTCCATTTTCTCTTTTAATATGTGTTTATAACAATACCTCTCCTACACATCTCACATGATATTTTCAAGGATAAAATGGAATTAATGCATAAAAAATTTAATAAAATCTACTTTATAGGCTTTTCTTCTAATAGTTGAGAGGTGGCATAATGGGTCTACAGAATCCATGGTTGGATGGCATCACTGACTTAATGGACATGAGTTTGAGCAAACTCCAGGAGATGGTGAAGGACAGAGAAGCCTGGCATGCTATAGCCCATGGAGTTGCAGAGTCAGACATGACTAAGAAACTGAACACCACCACCACCTCACACATGGGGAGAGCCCCACGCGAGAAGAAAGGCCTAGTTTCTGGGTAAGAGTACATGGCTTAGAGAAATAAGTGAAGACTGAAAAGTTTGCATTGGATTTGGTAAGTCTTGACCTTCATAAAGAGCTTCCTTTGTGGTTCAGACAGTAATGAATCTGCCTACAGCACAGGAGATCTGGGTTCTATCCCTGGGTTGAGAAGATCCCCTGGAGAAGGGAACAGCACCCATTCCAGTATTCCTGCCTGGAGAATTTCATGGACAGAAGAGCCTGGCAGGCTACATCCATGGGGTCACAAAGAGTTAGACATGACTGAGCAACTGAGTCAAAGGAGCTGGGTGGTACGAATTAAGGTGAAGGAAGGGAGGATATAAGCTGAGTGCCAGCATTCACTGTGAAAATGGCCTTGACAAGCCAAGTGTAGAATAGATGCTCTGATGGTTTGAGTGTCAAAATAGAAAGAACTCTTACAGTAGAAAGTAGGAGGCAAAAGCACTGGGGAGCTAGGGGAATGCTGCTCTTACCTTCAAGATGCATGGGTGTAGGTTAGAGGGGACTATATGAGCAGCCTTGGTTGAGGGTTAATGTTGAAGGTATAGTTCTCTGGTTCTATTTGAAGTAAAGAGGAGGAAGAAGGATTCTCCCAACACTCTGAGAATACTGTAGAGGTTGTTTCTAATAAAAGGAAGGGATCAATAGGCAAGTTGTGGGAAAGGAGGCAGTACACATTGAGAGGGGAAAATAGACAGCCTGCACTTTGAGGGGAGGAAATAACCAGTGAATGAAATGTACTTGAATTTCCAAACTGGATGTACTACTTTGAGGCCAAACCATCTGAAGCCTTGAGTGCTCTCAGAGGCTTGGTGTCATGGGAAACCAGTAGCCTGGGAAAGGGTCATTATAACCCTTGTGGGCTGAGGACTCTCTGCTGCTGGTAGTAGGGTGAACATTTCATATAATCTGGATTCAGAATTCCTTGTTAAATGTTAGTTACAAGATAGTTCAGTTCACTCAGTCATGTCCGACTCTTTGCAACCCCATGAACTACAGCACACCAGGCCTCACTATCCATCACCAACTGCCAGAGTTCACCCAAACCCATGTCCATTGAGTCAGTGATGCCATCCAACCATCTCATCCTCTGTCATCCCCTTCTCCTCCTGCCCTCCATCTTTCCCAGCATCAGGGTCTTTTCAAATGAGTCAGCTCTTCACATCAGGTGGCCAAAGTATTGGAGTTTCAGCTTTAACATTAGTCCTTCCAATGAACACCCAGAACTGATCTGCTTTAGGATGGTTGGATCTCCTTGCAGTCCAAGGGACTCTCAAGAGTTTTCTCCAACACCACAGTTCAAAAGCATCAATTCTTTGGTGCTCAGCTTTCTTCACAGTCCAACTCTCACATCCATACATGACTACTGGAAAAACCATAGCCTTGACTAGACAGACCTTGGTTGGCAAAGTAATGTCTCTGCTTTTGAATATGCTATCTAGGTTGGTCATAACTTTCCTTCCAAGGAGTAAGCCTCTTTTAATGTCATGGCTGCAATCACCATCTGCAGTGATTTTGGAGCCCCCAAAAATAAAGTCAGCCACTGTTTCCACTCTTTCCCATCTATTTGCCATGAAGTGATGGGACCAGATGCCATGATCTTAGTTTTCTGAATGTTGAGCTTTAAGCCAACTTTTTCACTCTGTTTCATTTTCATCAAGAGGCTCTTTAGTTGTTCTTCACTTTCTGCCATAAGGGTAGTCTCATCTGCATATCTGAGGTTATTGATATTTCTCCTGGCAATCTTAATTCCAGCTTGTGCTTCCTCCAACCCAGCATTTCTCATGATATACTCTGCTGCTGCTGCTGCTGCTAAGTTGCTTCAGTCGTGTCCGACTCTATGCAACCCCATAGACGGCAGCCCACCAGGGTCCCCACCCCAACCCCTGTCCCTGGGATTCTCCAGGCAAGAACACTGGAGTGGGTTGCCATTTCCATCTCCAATGCATGAAAGTGAACAGTGAAAGGGAAGTCGCTCAGTCATGTCCAACTCTTAGCGACCCCATGGACTGCAGCCAACCAGGTCCATCCCATGCCTTGTGTGAGTCTCTTGAGTCTCTGTTTCAGACTCAAGGCCCTCATGCACACCCCCAGGTTTCCATAATATTCCAAGCTCCAGATATGGGGGAAGAGATGGGTCCTTTTAGTGACACATGGAATGGAGGGTGTGCAGCTCCACTGCACTGCAGAGCGGATATACAGGTCATGGGGGACGACACACTGCAAGGGGCTGGATCTTCTGCACTCTTTCTGTCCTCCTGCTGTAAGTAGACTAGTTACCACTTGAGCCTAGTGTGCATATTGTCTGTTTTCAGTAACCTTACCATGCACTGGTCTCTTCCTTGTATGGCACTTACCTGCCTTTGACCTTGGTTCACTGCACAGCCTGGCCACCCACTGAATGGTGAAACCCTCTCAGTGGATTGATTAGTCATGGTCTAGACTTAAATTTTCTGCTTATCAGAGCATGTTAATGGGAGGATCATGGGTGATTTGTTTTTAAATATTGACATTTAATGATTATTTAGACATTTTCTAACTTCACAATTCTAATAGTGCTCTTAAAGAAATAGATAAAAGTGACAAAATGGGAAAAAATGTATAAATATGCAATTGTAAACTTCCTGGACTAATTATATTTTTTTCATGAGGTAAAACTCATTTTTAAACCAATGCTCTATGTGTGTGGGTTTTAAGTCCATAATAAATTTGCCTAGAACAATGTTCTCAATCCTGGATAGGGAGTACATATCAGAATTATCTAGGGAACTTCCTAAGTTTAAAATTACATCCTTTTCCCCATTCTGAGGGTATATCAAAATTTTACATGGTAGGTGGGGGAAAGGGTTGCAGATGTAAAAAGAGCCTAGTCTAAGGCATCAGACTATTGAAATTTATGTTGAAGACATTCCTTGGGTGATTCTCGTAACCTTCATCTTCATCCTCACCCTCATCCCCACCCACAGAAATGGCTAGTCTAAAAGAAGTCAAAGTCCCAAATGTTAACCTTTGGTCAACATAAGAGAAAATCTGGAGATTTTAGATGGAGTGCTAAGAGGGCAGTAAGGGGATCTACCCAAGTCATAGTTCCAAGTCCAGTTTCAGTAACTATTGGCCACATCATCTCAGACAAGCTCTTTATGCATCTTTAGCTTCATTTCCTTCAGCTTTAAAACAATTGTTTTGAATTGAAGGATATCTAAGATCCTAAGAAGACAGGAGATAACATCATTTTTTCCACCAATCACAATGATATCAATTAAGTTTCATAAAATAATCACTATAAAACTTGGTGAGTTCTCCAGAACAAAAATAAAAATAATATACAGGACTTACTACAAAAGAATTTAAAACTATCTTAAATGATAAATAATTATGAGGAAAATTATGTAAGGGAGAAGCAAAACTTAGTGACATTAAATAATTTAAGTGAGATAAACACCTGGAACTCAAAGCCATGATTCTGTATATTAATAAGCCTTAGATTATCTCTGAAATCTGAGGATGTGATAACAGTAGGACTGTCCTGATTCACATGACATTCTCTTCATTTTTTTAAACCTTTAACTAGCTTTCACTATTTCATGCAAAAGGGAACAGATTTCATCAATAATATAGAATCTTAATTTTAGCTGATAGTTCTAACCGTCACTCAAAATGTATTGCCTGAACTGATAAAAAGTATAAGACTGAACTGTTCCTTGTTCTTCTCTGATCAAAACACTAATAAGAGATAAGAGTGTGATAGAGGAGAGAGAAGGGTGAAGAGCAAGGAATCAAGTTTCCCATAACACAGAGTTGAAAGTCATCTCTGACTTTCTACGGTGCTAAGAATCCTATCCACGTAGCTTTACTAGTTTGTTTCAGGGTGATATTTTTACACAGTGTCTGATGATTCATTATTTTACAAACTGAAATTTAATGAATGTGTGATGTCAGAAATGTTTTATTGAAATGAGCCACAAAATTAGATGTTAACTTTGATATCTGGAAACTAGAGTATATGGACTAAGAGGGGCAGTAATTGTAAATCCTACATCTGATGCCTCACTATGCTGCCACATGGTCAGATACTATAGAGCTGTAGTCATTTAAAGTATATTTGGCAAAACTAATACAATTTTGTAAAGTTTAAAAATAAAATAAAATTGTAGTTGGGAAAAAAAATAAAAAAATAAAAAAAACATGTAACATTATCTGGCTAGTAAAGGAAAAATTAAGATAGAAATGTTACAATAGATTGAAGCTTAAAAAATTATTCTTAATATTTTAATATTGAATTGTTATTTTTAGACACAAAAAGTAAATTTGAATATGCATATATATATTAATATGCACACATGTATTCCATAATAAGAAAAGGTACCACATAGATGATATTATGGGTGGTTGAAACGTCTACATAAGAGTAACCAATCTAAAAAGGGTCAGAGATCCAGTAAAGGGCAAAATCACTATAGTCATCAAACACTCAAAGGGAGAAGCTCTCAGAGATAATAGTAAAGAGGTTTTTTCTGTATGGTCCCCCAAAATAAACCCTCTAAGGAGATAAATTTTAACTGAAAAAAAATTTTTTAATTCCAAAAGTCAGATGATGAAATATGAAAAATAGGATGGGTTTCAAATGATTTTTACTTATCCCTACAATAAAGTAATTAGCCTCCAATTAAGTTTAAATTAAAAAAAATAATAAAGTCAAGAATAATCATACTTCTGCATGCAAAGTAAAAAAATAAAAATAAAATATCTTCAATCAGCTTGTATTAATTTACAACTAATAAACAGCTAGAAGGTTTTGGTCACACACAAATGAAACTGACCACAGCAGCACATAAGAGTTGTCAAGCAAAACACCTGCTAGGATCATGGCTGCCAGAAATGTGTGCTGTGTGGTGTGGCTTGGGACTGAAGGATTCAGAGGACACTCGCACTGCCACTGATTGCCCTTAATCCAGACAATTCAATTATTCAATTCAGATCAGCATTTATTGACACTGAATATGAATTTAAGGAGGACATTCTCCTCCTAAATCCCTCCAATAACTACCCATTAGCATTGCTCCAGTATCATTGGTAAGTCATCTAACAAAGATTCTGCACCACCTGGCTCTCAATTCCCTCTGCAGTCTCATCCACTGACGCATAGTTAGTTTGCTGTAATCCAGTAATCTTGGCAATCTCTCAATTCATCTGACATACTGAAACTTCTACTTCAGGATCTTCAATGATGTTGGTTTCCCTGTTTCTCAGCCTAGATAACTTCTATTCTTCTTTTGGGTTCCACATCTTCATGGATACCTCTCTCGATCAGTCCAAACCATGGCGATATTTAGATCTTCCTTATCTACTTACTTAGCATCCTGTCCTTTCTCTTTGTAATATATGTTTTAATGGTAATAATTTTTGTATCCTATGTTAATGGTAGGTCTTCCCCATTATACAGAAAGTCATGTGAGAGCAGGAATCATTTTTGTCTTATTCTTTGCTGTATTTTGAGCATCAAGCTAGGGTTTTCAGCAAACAGATTACTGACTTAGGGAGCTCACTCTGTAGAGTGTTTGCTCCTCAAAATCACATGCTCTTAGAACTCAGTAAATAAGGCATATGGTCACTGTAGCTTTAAGAATCCTATGATTTAGAATTGCTAGTTTGCATTCCCTTGGCAATGATACAAGAGATATTCCTCAAATCCCAAAATGCTTAATGCCCATTCCCAGTGACATAATGTTGTAATATTTAGTACTCTAGTTCCTCCAGAAGTGACTTCCATTTCCTGATCTGGGAATCCAACTACATAATAAGACTTTAATCATCATGTTCTCAAAGTCACATTCAATAAACATGTAGAGGAACCTTAGGAAAATAATTCATCTGTAAATTGAAAATTGCCTATACAATACCTTCTGAATTCATTATGTTTTATTTTTACTTTAATGTGATATCCACATAAATTACCACAATTTAATCACAGAGAAAATTTCAAATATTTTTAAGACTATAAATATTGGGTTGGCCACCAGACTGGAAAAGGTCACTTTTCATTTCAATCCCAAAGAAGGGAAGTGCCAAAGAATATTCAAACTACCAGACAATTGTGCTCATTTCACATGCTAGTAAGGTTATACTCAAAATCCTTCAAGCTAGGCTTCAGCATTACAGGAACTGAGAACTTCCAGATGTACAAGCTAGATTTAGAAAAGGCAGAGGAACCAAAGATCAAATTGCTAACACTTGTGGATCATAGGGCAAGGGAATTCCAGAAAAATATCTACTTCTGCTTCATTGGCTATGCTAGTCTTTAACTGTGTGGATCACAACAAACTACAGAAAATTCTTAAAGAGATAGGAATACCAAACCACCTCACCTGTCTCCTGAGAAACCTGTATGCAAGACAAGAAGCATCAGAATCAACAAGGAACAGACTGGTTCAAAATTGAGAAAGGAGTATTACAAGGCTGTATATTGTCACCCTGCTTATTTAACTTCTATGCAGAGTACGTCATGAGAAATGCCGGGCTGGATGAAGCCCAAGCTGGGATCAAGATTGCCAGGAGAAATCAACAACCTCAGATATGCAGATGATACCACTACAATGGCACAATGTGAAGAGGAACAAAAGAACCTCTTGATAAGGGTGAAGGAGGATGAAAAAGCTGGCTTAAAACTCAGTATTAAAAAAACAAAGATCATGGGATCCAGCTCCATCACTTCATGGCAAATAGAAGGGGAAAAAGTGGAAGCAGTGACAGATTTTCTTTTTGGGGACTCCAAAATTACTGCAGATGGTGACTGCAGCCATGAAATTAAAATTAAAATTTCAATGCTTGCTCCTTGGGAGAAAAGCTATGACAAACTTAGCGTGTTAAAAAGCAGAGACATCACTTTGCCAACAAAGGTCTGTCTAGTCAAAGCTTATGGTTTTCCAGTAGTCATGTACGGATGTGAGAGTTGGACTATAAAAAAAGCTGAGCACCGAGGAATTGATGCTTTTGAACTGTGGTGTTGCAAAAGACTCTTGAAAGTCCCTTGGACTGCAAGGAGATCAAACCAGTCAATCCTACAGGAAATCAACCCTGAATATTCACTGAAAGGACGGATGGTGAAGCTCCAATACACTGGCCACCTGATGCAAACAGCTGACTCATTGGAAAAGACCTTGATGTTGGGAAAAATTGAAGGCAAAAGGAGAAGAGGGTGGCAGAGGATGAGATGGTTAGATAGCATCACAGACTCAATGGACATGAGTTTAAACAAACTCTGGGAGATAGTGAAGGACAGGGAAGCCTGGCCTGCTACAGTTCATGGGGTCACAAAGAGTTGAACATGACTTAGCAACTGAACAACAAAAATTGGGTTGGCCAAAAGGTTCACCCAGGATATTATGGAAAAACCTAAATGAACCTTCGGGCCAACCCAATACTGCATCAAATACTCTTATTTTAACAAATACAAGAGGCAAAATTGACTCCCTATAAAACCCTACTTACAAGCACTGAATGCTTACAATTTTATAGTTTCAAATGTTTATGGTGTTCTTTCAATTTTTTTTCTTTGCCTTAAACCATTTTTTTCAATTTACTGATGATGTGCTTTATTAAAAACTCAATAATTGAACTTCAGTAGCAGAGATTGTGAAATGCTATATTACATTTATGGTCAGGGCATAAAGTTGTTTAAGACCTTTTTGGATAATATTGCCGTGAAGAAAATTATTTTTTTATTATTGAAAAATTTTTAAGTTTTTTCAAATAATGTGGTCATTGGGTCAAATATGACCATGGGAAATTCTGCTTCTAATAAAGCCTTTAAAACCACATTTACTTAATAAAGACTTTACCTACTGAATAATACAGACTCTAGCACTTGTTTGCATTTTCACAAATCAACTCTGCACTGTGAGAAAAATGTGTACAAAGAAAAATAATATTGAATTATTTAAACAGCCTTCACACTAATATAAATTTAAAGCTTCTTTTCATAGAAATTCAGTTCAGACTTTAATCACTTTTTTCTTCACTACTCCTATATTACATAATATGCTATCATTTCATATGTAAATACGTATTAGGCAGTCTTATTTCTTAGTGGGGATAAAAACGGGAGAGAATGCAGGACCCTGAGAAGCTTATAGAATGAAATAAGATTATTGAAATGTCAGCATTTCAGATATTCAAGATATGTTCTTAGGATATTTTGAGTACAAATAAGTAACCCAGCTATTTCTACAGCCTACAGGAGGGGCAGTGTCAGACCCTTTCTACAACTCAAAACAAATATAAATCCATGCCAGAAACATCTGAGAATCTGAAACCTTTTTTTCACATACTTTGTAAGATTCTAGAAATACCTTAACAATTCCATGATACACTTTACCATCCTAACAGTGCAAAGTGAAAGTCAAGTGTGAGAGGAAATCTTTGACCCTTCCTCTGCATTTCATTGTATCTGTCCTTTCACACATACCTTGATTTTTCATTCCTCTGTCAGGTATTTATTCAACAAACATTGAGTATCTCTAATTTCCTAACAGTGAAGATACATGGTAACAGAGATATAGAATAATACACATTCTTGGTCCTTAGGGAGCTTCAATTAAGAGAGTCAACAGATAGGAAAGGGATAATTCTAGCACCACATGACAAGTGCTAGGATGGATGTGTTTAGAAGGGATTAACGGGCAGAGAGGAGAAGGCAATGGCGCCCCACTCCAGTACTCTTGCCTGGAAAATCCCATGGATGGAGGAGCCTGGTGGGCTGCAGTCCCTGAGGTCGCTAAGAGTCAGACACGACTGAGCAACTTCAGTTTCACTTTCACTTTCATGCATTGGAGAAGGAAATGGCAACCCACTTCAGTGTTCTTGCCTGGAGAATCCCAGGGACAGGGGAGCCTGGTGGGCTGCCGTCTATGGGGTCACACAGAGTTGGACATGACTGAAGCAACTTAGCAGCAGCAGCAGCATCAACGGGCAGAGAAGGCGCTTCTCTCATTCAAACTCAAAGAACTAGAGGGTTTTCTGGGGGTTGTGATGCTTTTGCTGGGTTTTGTGGAATAAGCAGAAATTAAAGAGAGGAAAGTGGGGACATTTTTCTCACAAATATTCGTATGTACTATGTCAAGGAGACACAAAAGAATGTGCTGCTTCCAGAGAACTAAGAACAATGGAAGTTTGGAAAAGACTGGTAGGAGCAAGACTAGAGAGACAACGCAAGATTACAATGGGCCTGTGCGCCAGGCTGAGTCTAAGCATCATGATAAGAGCTATGAAACCCATTACAGGTTTGAAGTAGAGAAGTGACACAAGCAGACTTCAGTTTTAGAAAGATCACTCTTACAGCGCGGTAAGAGAATCAGACGGAAGAGTTCCAAATAAGGATTAGGAAACCAGTTAAGACAATTCTGCAGTAATTCAGGCAAAAGTAGTAACAGTAATAGCAGCTAACATTTATGGAGCATGCCTTCTGTGCTGACTTCTGTTCCCAGTGCTTCATTTACATTCATTCATTCAGCCCCATTCATATCACAACACAAGGCGTGTACTGTTCTTATTTTTATTTCAAAGATAAAAGAAATATATATATAAGAAGTATCGATATAGTAGGAAACTGAGATGATGAGACAAATCAAGAAAACTAGTGAAATAGACTCAGATCTATTTACATGAAAACTTGAGGAACTTAAGAAAAAGAACTCATCACTTAAGAGTATAAAAGTCAAGGTGTAACTTTGGCTTCAGGCCAACAGGCTCAATTAACATACTAAGAACTAGTTAGTTGGGAAAATTGCAAGGTATTTTTGGTTAAACTTTCCTCTGGTCCAGCTCCTATGGACACATATAAAAATTTTCCATCTTTCTCTTCTTCACAGAACATGAGGGTTCCAGGTAATGACCTTGTTAGTCCCAAAACAGCAGTGTAGGCAGCAGAGCTGGTGAGAGACGCAGTGGCAAGGATCCATAAAATCAGTACTGGCTATGACAGCCCCATAGAAGACTGTGGAAGGGCCCTAGTGATCAGTGAATTAATTTCCCAGCCAGAGGAAGATGGTATTCGGCTCTCTGAGTATTATGAACCCACCAAAATAATCATGAGGGATTGTAACCTTATCCCTGGACCAGATAGTGAATAGAAATTAAGTAGAAGAAGAATTCAATCACATAGGCTTTGAAGGACATCATGTCTCGGGTAACTCTAGCATCAAAGGCCCATAAAGGATTGGGAGAGGACAATGGTACTCTAGGCTGAGCAGCTCAGTCATCCCATATGCACAGGAGAGAAGACAAGTACAAAGTACAGTGTCATTTACAAATGCTGCTTCTCCAAGTAAGACCCCACAGGTAAGTGGAGGTGTGAGAGGAGAACATAAGTGAAGACTCTCACTTCCAGAAAAAAAGCCATCATTGCCAAAGTGTGTGAAATATATGAGGTAGTGCCAAGGTCTTCTTTTTCTTCTATAGACTTGGTGTGCCAGAAGTGTCACACCCACAGCCTGTCCCTGTATTCAAGAGTCTGTCCCCACAGAAACACTCGAGTGGCCCAGGCAAATAACTGTCTTCTATCATTCCAAGTTGGGTTCTCAGAAGAGGCACAGAGAAATTTCACATATTTTACTGGAAGCAGTGTAGCAGAGGCTCAACCTTATGCTTAAGTTCTGTTTGCCTTAGGTGGCAGTCTCACCTGGATTTGTCTAAAAGACAGGTTGCCGTAACTGGCCAAGAGTCTAATTAAGCAAAGAATCAGGGAATATCATAAAGAAAAAATAATTTAGGAGACCACTAAATCACCAGGTATGCATTGGCAGTCATGGACAGCAACAGCAGTATCAGAAGCAGCCATGACTAGGAATCATGTGACCCCCGTGTACTGGAGATCAGCATTTTAATTTTTAGTTTCCACAGCCTTAATGCAAATGAACAGCAGAAGTCAGAGCAAGATTTTTGTAAGGTAACAGCAATGGCCCTGGGGACTTCTGTAAGTTGATACTGGGGGGTAAATTACTGTTGATCTCAGAAGCAATTGAAGATATAAGGTAAAGAGGCTAAGTAACAGATCTGAAATGAGTGATATGTTTTTGAAATACTATGATACACACTGGAAAAGTTCTGGAAGATCTTGAGGAAAACTAGAATTACTAAAAATTAGACAGGACTAGGGGTTCTCTTGGTTCAGAAGTAAAGAATCTGCCTGCAATGCAGGAGATGAGTTTGATCCCTGAGTCTCAAAGATCCCCTGGAGAATGACAACCCACTCCAGTATTTTTGCTGGGAAGATCCCATGGATGGAGGAGCCTGGCGGGCCACAGTCCATAGGGTGGCAAAGAGTCAGTCACTTCGCATGAGCATGAGACAGGCCTAGAGTCAAAGAAATATTGTTTTATGACTTATTATGTAGCCTTAGAAATGTATTTTATTTAGGAAATAAAAACTGTAAGACTGATTGAAGAATAAGTGATAGAAAATTTCTGAAATAACTTCAACTCTTTTTGCTTAGGCTACAGGCAGAAAATGATGGTAATCACCAAGACAATAGAAGGAGCAAATTTGGGGCAGGATAAAGGGGTGTGGCTGGTTTGAGAGACGATAAAGTTAGCTTTTAACTTGACCTCTGCAGATTGTACAAATGGAGATGTTCATTATGCAACATTAAGAGTCTTGATTTCAGCAGAGTAGTCAATAAGTTCAAACAGAATAAAAACAAAAAGCAATGATTGGATTTGCCAATATATATTTGGTGAATTTGATGAGAACATTTTCTGTGAAGTGGTAGAGGTATAAGCCAGATTTTTTTGTGTGTTGAAATGTTACTGCACAGTGAGGAAGTGTAAACTACTTTTCTCACTCTATTTTTTTTCCCCCAAATTCTTAAATAAGAAGGAAGAAAGAAAGATAGGACATAGTAAAGGTGAAAAGTGTTTCTTGGTTGATTTATTACAAGCAGAATGAAGGAGAACTGGAAAATGAAAGAAATACTATTTAAAGAAATAGGTACTGACATCAGACAACTTGAATTTGGGGTAGAAATAAAGATAATTTTCAAAAGTATGAGCCAGAACTCTAAGTCAATTAGGCCACCCTCAGAGTGAGGCTGCTTATGGTAACACATTTTTTCCCCATATTTCAAGCCTGTTTCTGCCTCGATATTTCTTCTTTCCAAGGAGAAACGCATCCCAGTTGACCTTCAGTGTAGAATGGCCTCCGCACCTTGTTGCTTAAGTGAACTTCGACACAAAGATTGGGAAAAGCTTTGGGGGTATATTTTACCTCAGATATCTAGAAATCTGGTGCCTGCTAGATGGCAGAAAGCAAGGGAATGACAATCCATAAACACGCCACACATCATCACAAGAGCAGTGTACTGAGATGGAAAGAGGCTCGGTAAGCCCCATGAGACAGACGCTGCCCATGCCTCTTTCTTTACCTCTGGGCCCACTTGAGAGCCCTGACAGTGGAAATATACAATTTTCAGCCTGCTGACAACTTTATGCCTCTAGGACCAACATCTCTCTTCTCATCCTGTTCGGCTGCAAGGAGGCATTTCCTAGAGGTATGGGGGAGTTAATGAGCCTAGCAGAGGAATCCTCTAAGAAAAAAGACACTAATAAATGCACAGATTCCTTGGCCTGATTGCTGGTCTCTGTGGCTGGTTTCTCAGAAGATCCCCAGTGGGCTCCAGCCTCTGTTGCCCACATGGGTAATCCATTCATTACAGCACCCTTTATTGGCTTTCTTATTTTTTCCTCACTTAATTTTTCCCAGTTCCTTACTTGGGTATTCTGGGATCTTCTAAATAAAGCCTTTGCCCCAAAATAGGTTTTTTTTTGGGGGGAGGGGGGCAAACTCAGATGAAAAAATCTGGTAAGTTATCATCTGAGAATCCATCTTTAAGAAAATCATTGGAAATATGGGGCAGGGAGACTTATGAACAAAGATTGAATACCATAGTTTTAGTCATGCTACTTAAATCTCCTCAAATTTATCTGTAAGGTTATATTAACACTGGTATTTGCATCCCAATATTTAAACCTCAGTGGCTCTTAGAGCTTCTAGAATATTTCCTGGAAGTCCAGAAGCAGTACCTTATGTTTGCCTCCAAATCTCTCAGGGAGGTCACCTTCTGAAGCCTCTGCCTTTACCACCTTACTGGACTCTACTTCCCTGAGCTGAATTCTCTCTACTTGCCCCATCATGGATGCTCAAAATCATGATGGTGATTCTTCTCTGTAGCCTTTGTTTGTTTACCTGTGTTTTCTTTTAATTTTTATTTTATATTATAGTTGATCTACATTAGTGTGTTAGTTTCAGGCATACAGCAAAGTGAATTAGTTATACATATATATGTACACATTTTCTTCTTTTTCTCATGTAGGTTATTACAGAGTATTGAATGGAGTTCCCTGTGCTATATAGTAGGTCCTTGTTGATTATCTATTTATACATAATAGTGTGTATGTTAATCCCAAACACCTAATTTATCTCTCCCCCTATCTTTCCCCTTTGGTAACCATAAATTTGTTTTCAAAGTCTGAGTCCATAGCCTCTTCAAATTAGAAAGTTATGCTGAGTTATGCTCAGGTTTTTGTGACCATTACCCAGCTATAGAAGAACTACCAATAGCCAAACTTCAGTTTAAATACTTGTCTCTTCCTCTCCTCTCGTTCAAGGCACAGAGAAACCAGTATTGAGCATCTAGAGGTAAAAAGGCATCCACATCATAATCATTTTGCAATACACATGTGTATCAATGTATCACATTGTACATCTTAAACAATGTTATATGTCAACCATACTTTAATAAAGCTGAGGGAAAAAAGGTGTCTACACCAATTGTCACATTAAACCCAAAACTATGAGGCCATGTTGTCAAACCTGCTGAAATGCAAGTGCATTTTAGGAATTCTGTTTAATGGAGCTACTTATCTCCCACTGAAGCCTAACTTAATGACTGACATATCTATACCTCCAACCCATCACACAGGTGAGCATACATACATACTTGCACACATATACACATGCACACATACATACAAACTCACACATACACGAGTCAAGGTTTTCTTTTGGTGAGTTGCATTGCCATTACGTTTTTTCTGTCAAGTTTCTCAACATCCAAAATTAATGTATATAAATATTTCTCTGAAGCAAAGACGGTCACCCATTTTAAAATACCAGTCATATCTCAAAGTTTTGGCAGAGTCCCTATTAAAATGAGAAGGGATAAGACAGAAGGAGAGAAAGAAAAGGCAAAAGGGAAAAAATTTTAATGTTAGAAAGAAAGAAATCAAAAGCCCCAAATATGGGAAATGGTTAAATAAACTGTGGAATTACCCATGCTGTAGACTCTTGAAATGTGTTTAAAACGATGTCTATAAACAGTTTATAGAGGCACATGAAATGATCATTATAATCTTAAATTTAAGAAAAAAACAAGATAAAAATGCAGGATAATTACAACTACATTGAATAAAGGCCTGGGAAAAAAACAAAAAGATATTAGCACTAACTTCTCAATTACCTTTGGCTTATAGAAACATTCATTTTCCCAACTTTGTTTTTTTTTTCCCTAAAGCTGTCAGTTTGATAAATAAACTATATATGTATGCATGTATGTAACATGTACATACACAGTTGTATGCTTGCAAATATGTGTATGTATAATCAGCAAGTGTATACATCACGCCTGTTTTTGCAAAAGAGAGACTGAGAATTGACACCCCTTCACATTTAAGCTCTGTGTCAACACGTTGATACAGTACACTCTCAGGTACTGTTCTTCACTTCCTGTTTTAGTACTGCTGGCTCTTAGATCCAAGTTTCCACTTCATTTAGAGATTTGCTAAAAAAGATACACAATCAGGCTGTGATGGTAGTTTGAATGGGCTGCTTTTAATTCCACAACTCTGTCATCACAGCCGGAACAAGGTAAAAAAGTTAGGCCAAGACCTAATCTATTTCCAAACTAAAAACGGTAGATCAGGATTGACCAACAATGGGGAGCTCTCCTACCAAGCAATATTAAAGTTCCAAGACAGGGCTTCCCTGGTGGCCCAGTGGTAAAGAATCTGCTTGCCAATGCAGGAGACTGGCCAATGGGATTAGATCCCTAGTCCAGGAAGATTCCACATGCAGCAGAGCAACGAATCCCATGCGCCACAGCTATTGAGTCTGCACCCTAGGTCCCGGAACCGCAACTACTGAGCCTATGTGCTGCAACTGCGGAAGCGCATGCACCCTAGAGCCGGTGCTCTGCAATGAGAGAAGCCATGGCGATGAGAAACCCACGCACCACAACAAAGAACAGCTCCTGCTTGAGCTCAAGCAGCTCAAGGCAACTAGCGAAAAGCCCACCTAGCAACAAAGACCACAGCACAGCTAAAAATACATAAATAAAATCATTTAAAAAGAAAAAAAAAAGGTTGCAGGACACATTTAAACTACTTATTTCTTTTGAACTGGACTAGAATCCAGAGATAGGAGTATCTGCCTAGGTCACAGAATTTTTCTAATTTTTTTTTCTCCTAAAATGAGAAACAATGGTTACCTGCCTGGTAAAGAATCTGCCTGCAATGCAGGAGACCTGGGTTCAATCCCTGGATTGGGAAGATCCCCTGGAGAAGCAAAAGGCTACCCACTCCAGCCTGGAGAATTCCATGGACTGTACAGTCCAAGGGGTCGCAAAGAGTCGGACACGACTGAGCGACTTTCACTCACTCACTCACCAGGTATTGTGCTATTACTGGACTCTAGAAAACTTAGATGTACACAGTACTTTGGGGATTTATACCTCGTACAAGAGTGGATCATAGTGGTACCCATCATGGGATAGCTCTGGCTATCACTGTGAACACGTGGGCCTCGTCTCCAATTGCAGACGGGGCTACAGGCCCCATCTCTGTGTCAGATGCATCTTCTGAACAAAGGAAAGGCAAATCCCTCACTTCTCTTGTGACTCATATAGGCTGTAACATTTCAGTTGGGCGAAACAATTTAATATCTTGCTTCTAATAGCACTAATTGAAGCAGAAAAGAAAAAGGGGGAAAGGGGGCGAGAAAGGAAGAAGAAAAGAATTTCTCTAGAAGTAAATTCAATATTTTTTCAAAGCATAAGAGCCATTAAAATGTATTTTTTTTTACTGTTTGTCCTTGAAGCATGAGTTCACCCACATCACTCTTCAGACATCCTGAAAATGGCATTGGATTTTGCAAAGAACATGGAAAATTTTAATTCTTGATTAAGAGAACATTCCTCCTAAGGGCACTGAAGTGTTATGAACAGAGGCGTGAGTAAAGCAGTAAAGATACTTCAGCCTTCCTCGAGTGCTGTTGCCTGCATCGCTCTCGTTTGCATCTTCTTTGGAGACCTATTTCTGTGTACACTGAGGATACTGGTGTTTGTTTTTGCAAAGCATCTCTCCACTTCTGCTTCTCACACTTGCTTCTTGACAAAGCTAAGATTTTACAGAAGTGACGTCACTCTCAAGAGACAGCAGATGTTCCAGACTAAAGGAATACTGTCCCCCAATTTACATTTTGTAAGACTCCTTATGTATTCTGATACATTTCATTGCATTTATAACTCAAAGTCAACCCGATTTAAAGTTCACATGAAAACAAATTAGGTAGCTGGGAGACACTGACTGCTATGACATAATATTTCAAATGAGTTATCAATAGCCACACCTTTTTATACCTTTTATTAGAATAGTGAGAAATTCTGGCTACAGAAATGCATTCTATAGCACTTGGAAATATAATATTCCCATGGACTAAAAGAAGGCAAATTTGTGAGGAAAAGGTCTCTTCCAACGCTTGCAAAATGATTGCTAGCTCAAGGCTGAAACATAAATTTTAAAAAGATAGTATATTTAAGTGGGCAGGAATCCATGGTGGTCCATAAAATGTACTGACACAAAGGAATACAGAACTTACAGTTCAAATGAGAGGGATAAAACTTCTAAGGAGGAAAGGGAATAAAGTGTGGGAAAGGACATATGAAATTCACAGAAATGTTGACAATCATAGAAGCTAAATGGCAAACGGTAAATCTAGGCTGTGTTTCTAAGCACACTCCTGTCAGTGTTCAAACAGGTCTTAAGATTGTTGCTCCAATCCCCCTTTGACTAATGTCACTAAATTTCTTCTAATTATAGCTTTTACCACCCAAGCTAAACAACTGATGTGTCTCTCTCTTTAGGGTTAACATTCTCCATGTGATTGTAAACATTCCCACCCTCTTAGTCACCCCTTACCAAGCTATTGAATTCTTTCAATCATCTCTTCTAGCAGTAATCCTGGCAGTTCCCTAACCACTATTATCACTCTTCTCTGTACTTCTTCTATTTTGACTATAATTTTCTGGTAATGAGATCCCCAAATAGAAGTATTATTTATTATTCCAATTGTGATTGTGTTTCTGCCCTGTGAAGAGGTACAGCTCCCTCTGCTACTTAATGGGATGCTTCCATAGACAGCTTTAAAACCATAATAATGTTCCTGTGTACCATCACATTTCAACCTCATTTCCCATTTGTTTTTTTCTCTTACCATAGATCTTTTTGACAACACTATTTCCAGGTTATGCTTTCCCTCTGAGGATCTTGTTTTTAATTATTTTTTCAACACATCTGAGTCTCCTTCTTTTCCACACAGGATTCATTTTCTTTGTCCAAATTTATTTTTTCATAAGAATACCATGCTCAGATGTACTTTGTACTCAGAAATGCACACTCCTGAAGACTGTATCTAATGATATAATACCATCTCACCACTTGTTTAATGCCAAACATAATTATAAAGGCTTTAAGTGGTCTCTGACCCTTCCCAATTTCCATTTGAAAGTTTCTTCCTTAATGAGGAAAACCATTCAGATGAATAAACAAACAACAAATCAAGATATTACAGAATACAAGGCCTAAGAACAAACATTTATGCTTAGTGGTTTGCAAAGTGAAGCTCATATACAAGCGCAGGGAGAGACCAAAGAAAGAAGCAGGCCACTCCAGACTGGTAGATGGCAGTTTTAATAAGCAAGGGAATTTATGTACAGTGCTTGCCTGGGGGTCGGGGGTGGGTGGCAGGGAGATGAGTAGCTCTCTGCATACACTAGCCAGAATTTTAATACTTTATTCATAGACCTTAACTGGATTCAGTCACATATACCTTTCAGATATTGGAACAACACATTGCTCTCTCAAGGCAGAGTCCTTGGAAGAACTCCCACTGTGGAACAGTGGGCAAAGGTGTACATTGTAAGGACAGGGGAGGAAGTGAAAAGCCTCTGACTACCTGGGTCCCGTTTGTGGGTCAACCATGGTGGGTCGTGTCCTCCCCATGACCTCCTACCACACTCCACCCTCTCAAGACCCAGCTCTTGGCCCTTACAACCTCACGCACACCCCCTGTCCACAGCGTGCCTTGAGCGATCAGTAAAGGGTTTTGCTAGCATGGAGGGATTTCATTTAATGGCATTCTGGCTGCACTGGAGGCAGATACCACAGCAGTAATATAGGTGACTGCGAGAGAAAACACAGATCAAGATAATGATTTCCAAAATAAGTAACTTCCCCCCTCCCCAAGAGCACTGATTTATGAAGTCTCTTAGACTGGTGTTCTGATCCTTCAGAGCATTCACTTGTGTTCTTATGTGATTTAATAAAGACGATGTATCAGTTATGAGCTACAATATTCTGGATAATAGCACGGGTGCCTCCTTTTAAGGGAGTGATAATGTCCAAGGCCATGCAATTTTGAAAGACAGCTTTTCTCATTAGAGACATTTCAGTGTTCAGTAAAGATAGGTTTTGCCAGCTATCATCTAAAGCTTGCTGGGTGAATTTAGTAAAGGCTTCTATATATGCTACAATGTCCTCCAGGCCAATGGAGGGAAAAATCAGCCAAATGATTATACCAGTGGAAAACAGAACATGCCCATCTGGCCTTGAGGTGGGCAGCTTTAGGAACTTGCCCAGGCTGTACACACACACTCACACACACTCATACACACACACTCTCTCTCTCTCTCTCTCCAGGGGAGGCAGCACTGTCAGCCAGGAGGTGATGGACTCGTGGGCAGGATATGCCAGAGCAGGATTTCCACTTCTTCCTCCTTTCAGTGGTGCATGTTCTTTTCCAGCAGGTCTGACTTGCAGCAAACCAATCCCAATGGAGACTGAGTAGCTCCCCCTAACCCAGGCGTGAAAGTAACTCACGTCTCCTGGTGAAACACCCCATTAAAATTTTAAGTATATAATGCCTTTTCCAGGCATGACTCAGTGTTCTCAGCAGCACAGCAGGTCGATCCACCGTGAGCATTGGGGCAATGGCTCTCTTGTGACTTTCATATCTTTAAGGCGTTGGTTATCTTGGCAGCGGTTCCCAGTCTGGCATATAGGGTAACAGACCATAATGGTAGATCATTCTCAAACCAGTCAATCCTAAAGTAAAGCAACCCTGGATATTCGTTGGAAGGACTGATGCTGAAGCTCCAGTACTTTGGCCACCTAGTGCAAAGAGCCAACTCATTGGACTCATTCCCTGATGCTGAAAAAAACTGAGGGCAGGTGGAGAAGGAGGGACAGAGGGAGATGGTTGGATGGCATCACTGACTCAATGGACATGAGTTTGAGCAAACTCCAGGAAACAGTGAAGGACAGGGAAGCCAGGTGTGGTGCAGTCCATGGGGTAGCAAAGAGTCAGACACGACTGAGTGACTGAACAACAACAATTCAAATGTATTAAAGCCTAAGACAGTACCTTAGTATACCTGGCTAAGGTTATTTACCTGTTAGTAATAGAATCTGCTGCTTTAATATTTTATTCTTCCTTTCTACCAACTCTTGTGGTTAAAATTTAGAGGCGAGAAGGAAGTCAATTTAAGGTCTTGTTTTTGTTTCTGTTTTGCCCAGTCTTGCATATCATGACCTTTGAAAAGTGAGCCCCAGTCACTATCTGTTAGATGGGGGTATGGTACTTAGTTTCTCTAATCCCCTAATGGCGGCAGCCTCGTTTGCATGGTGACAACAGAGGAGGCTGGATTAAGCCAGATGCAGTGTCCACACAAACTAAGCATATTTAGAACACTCACTCAGAGGGAGGGGGCCAATTTAATCAATTGGCCAAAAGTAAATGTGGCCTGCTCCAGGGCTTTCAAACTCAGGGGAGTAGATTGCCTATCTTATTCCCAACTTCAGATTTCCAAGACTCCATGTGCCCATGGAGATCCTCCTGATTGGGCCCAGCCTCCCTGCAGACTGGAATATCCAATGTAAAAAGAAATAAGTTCTCTGAACATCCTTCCTGCCGTGCAGGTGCTGCCTGGAGGCAGGTGTGTGGTGATGTAGCTCATTTTCTCTGAATCCTGGCTGCTGAGAGAAACCCCAATGCCCCCTCCTTTGGTGTGCACTACCATGCCTGGATTTGTTCCCTGGCCTTTTGCGGGAACTTGGCAGCTCTGACAATAAGCTCCGCAGGAATATATTCTTTCAGCAGAAATGTTTCCTGAACTGGGGCCGCCCCACTGGCTGGGGCTGTCGTTGCTATGTTTCTGTTTTTCTTTGTATTAGGCGTCAGACTGATGGGGCCTTCTATATGCTTCTCTGTCATCACCATAACATCTTTCTCTTCATTCTCCTCACTATCCCAGCAATTCTGCCTCTTAGCATCCCAATCAGGCTTCATCACAAGCACTCAGATCTTAATCTGCAGCAGTTTATGCCTTCCTAGCTTTGCAAACAGCACACTAAAGTCTCCGACTTACTACTCTACTCTCCTACCTTGTCCTTCAGCCCTGAAGCTAGCAAAGCAGCTACCAGCCTGTCTTGCTCTAACCTCAATTCCTCTTCAAACTTTTTAACCTGACCTTTAGCCTCTAGTTTGGCATCAGCGACCACATGAACTGCTCACAGTGGAGGCTGGCCTGTTGCAGCAGCCATCCATTTCCCTTCTTTGCCACAGTGTGCTCTGCACAGCCCCTCAAATGAGCACATTAGAGCGCCGGGTGTTTTGGGGGCACCCCTACCCACATAGAGGCCCATAAGCACCTACCATATAGGTCATCCCCCACATAGAAGCCAGAGTCCAGCTCAGGACTTTACCCGCCAGTGCTTCTTTCCCAAGGCCCTTCCTTCAGGGTCCTGGCTGACCTGTCAATCGTTGGTTCACAAACTGGGAGGGAGAAACCAAAGAAAGAGGCAGATCACTTCAGACAGGCTTCGTAAGCAAAGAAACTTAAGAGGCTCGTGTTGGGCAACTGCAAGATGAGTGGATTTCCATATCCAGCAGTCAGAATCTTAAGTTTATATAGTGGTGGCCCTAATTGGGCTCAGTCACATATACAAACCAGAGGTCTCCTCAACACTTTACTCTTTCAAGGCTACACCCTTGGAATAGCTCTCACAGTGGGAATGGTGGGTAGAATGTAGAACGTGGGTTCAAGGGCAGGAGAAGGGATAAGGTACCTTCAATTGCCCAGGTTCAACTTGCAGGTCAACCATTGGTTACATCTTTTCAATGCTCATACTTGGAAGTATGCTTCCCTCCCTCAGCAATGCTTCATACTTGGAAGGTAAGTAATCACTATTTCATAAGGACAATCTTTTATCTCCCTTTTATTTACAAAATGTTTCACACAAAATGGAATTGTAAACAGTCTAAACAAGCAGGCATATATTTATATGATAATTAACAGCAATTTTTAAATAATCATAAAGCAATATAGAGGAATGCTAATGTTTCCTTAAAATCTGCATGAAGTAAAGCAACATAGAAGTCACAGAAACCCAATTTCCAACTCTATGCATAAGTGAATGTAAACCTTTGATGAGCTAACCTTTGAGTCATAGTTTCCTCATAGATACAATGGATATAATAGGACCACTTTTACATGATATTGTGGGGAACAGGAAATAATGCAGATAAAGTTATTTTTACCGTGCCTAGTATACATCAGTCAAGTATCATATGTTTGATTAATTTAAAAATATTTGCTGCATTGGCACTTATATCATTGGCTTTTGTTATTATGATCCACTAAGATGATTCTAGGATAGCTAATTCTTTTTTTTTTTTTTTAAACTTTACATAATTGTATTAGTTTTGCCAAAAATTCTTAAGTCTTCATTTGCTCTATTACTTTGTTTCAAAAGGTTGTCTAAAGCCACAACTTTAGAAGCAAAATTTTGAAGTTAAAAGGCTTTGGATTGTACTTGTAGCCTCTAGTTTATATCAACTAACATCAGATTATATCTAAGTATATGTCATACAATGTCATGTTATATATCTTTTTACAGAAAAAATTCCTATTTAATGCCAAAGTGTCATGTTTAAATAATTTAATTTGTATCCTGGAAGACATTGATAGTACATGCATATCTCACACTAACAATTTCTAATTGCTCATATCCTTTCAATTCATGTCTATAGTTCAGAAAATCTTAAATATACCACCACTTGGCTATTATTCCAATTTTATCCATGTGATCTTGGATAAACAAGTTCATTTCTCTTAGCCTATGGAATATAAAGATAGGTAGACAGGCAGACAGAATTGGTCCTGTAAAACACGTTCATTAAATGGTACCATTACTGAGTTTTTCATTTACGCTTTCAGAAACCCAAGTAAGATGGTAGGTGTTGCAAGAGGGCATCAGAGGGCAAACACACTGAAACCATACTCACAGAAAACTAGTCAATATAATCACACTAGGACCACAGCCTTGTCTAACTCAATGAAACTAAGCCATGCCCGTGGGGCAACCCAAGACGGGCAGGTCATGGTGGAGAGATTTGACAGAATGTGGTCCACTGGAGAAGGGAATGGCAGACCACTTCAGTATTCTTGCCTTGAGAACCCCATGAACAGGATGAAAAGGCAAAATGATAGGATACTGAAAGAGAAACTCCCCAGGTCAGTGGGTGCCCAATATGCTACTGGAGATCAGTGGAGAAATAACTCCAGAAAGAATGAAGGGATGGAGCCAAAGCAAAAATAATACCCAGCTGTGGATGTGACTGGTGATAGAAGCAAGGTCCAGTGCTGTACAGAGCAATATTGCATAGGGTTAGGGATAGGACCTAACCTAACATAGGACCTGGAATGTCAGGTCCATGAATCAAGGCAAATTGGAAGTAGTCAAACAAGAGATGGCAAGAGTGAATGTCGACATTCTAGGAATCAGCTAACTGAAATGGACTGGAATGGGTGAATTTAACTCAGATGACCATTATATCTACTACTGAGGGCAGGAATCCCTCAGAAGAAATGGAGTGGCCATCATGGTCAACAAAAGAGTCCGAAATGCAATCTTTGACTCTCGGACTTGGATGCAATCTCAAAAATGACAGAATGATCTCTGTTCGTTTCCAAGGCAAACCATTCAATATCACAGTAATCCAAGTCCATGCCCCAACCAGGAACGCTGAAGAAGATGAACTTGAACGGTTCTATGAAGACCTACAAGACCTTTTAGAACTAACACCCAAAAAAGATGTCCTTTTCTTTCTAGGGGACTGGAATGCAAAAGTAGGAAGTCAAGAAACACCTGAAGTAACAGGCAAATTTGGCCTTGGAATACAGAATGAAGCAGGGCAAAGACTAATAGAGTTTGGCCAAGAAAATGCACTGGTCATAACAAACACCCTCTTCCAACAACACAAGAGAAGACTCTATACATGGACATCACCACATGGTCAACACCGAAACCAGATTGATTATATTCTTTGCAGCCAAAGATGGAGAAGCTCTATACAGTCAGCAAAAACAAGACCAGGAGCTGACTGTGGCTCAGACCATGAACTCCTTATTGCCAAATTCAGACTGAAATTGAAGAAACTAGGGAAAACCACTAGACCATTCAGGTATGACCTAAATCAAATCCCATATGATTATACAGTAGAAGTGAGAAATAGATTTAAGGGCCTAGATCTGATAGATAGAGTGACTGATGAACTATGGAATGAGGTTCGTGACACTGTACAGGAGACAGGGATCAAGACCACTCCCATAGAAAAGAAATGCAAAAAAGCAAAATGGCTGTCTGGGGAGGCCTTACAAATAGCTGTGAAAAGAAGAGAAGCAAAAAGCAAAGGAGAAAAGGAAAGATATAAACATCTGAATGCAGAGTTCCAAAGAATAGCAAGAAGAGATAAGAAAGCCTTCTTCAGCGATCAATGCAAAGAAATAGAGGAAAACAAGAGAATGGGAAAGAATAGAGATCTCTTCAAGAAAATTAGAGATACCAAAGGAACATTTCATGCAAAGATAGGCTCGATAAAGGACAGAAATGGTATGGACCTAACAGAAGCAGAAGATACTAAGAAGAGGTGGCAAGAATACACAGAAGAACTGTACAAAAAAGATCTTCATGACCCAGATAATCACGATGGTGTGATCACTGACCTAGAGCCAGACATCCTGGAATGTGAAGTCAAGTGGGCCTTAGAAAGCATCACTATAGACAAAGCTAGTGGAGGTGATGGAATTCCAGTTGAGCTATTCCAAATCCTGAAAGATGATGCTGTGAAAGGCTGCACTCAATATGCCAGCAAATTTGGAAAACTCAGCAGTGGCCACAGGACTGGAAAAGTTCAGTTTTCATTCCAATCCCAAAGAAAGCCAATGCCAAAGAATGCTCAAACTACTGCACAATTGCACTCATCTCACACGCTAGTAAGGTAATGCTCAAAATTCTCCAAGCCAGGCTTCAGCAATATGTGAACCGTGAACTTCCTAATGTTCAAGCTGGTTTTAGAAAAGGCAGAGGAACCAAAGATCAAATTGCCAACATCTGCTGGATCATAGAAAAAGCAAGAGAGTTCCAGAAAAACATCTATTTCTGCTTTATTGACTATGCCAAAGCCTTTGACTGTGTGGATCACAATCAACTGTGGAAAATTCTTCAAGACATGGGAATACCAGACCACCTGATCTGCCTCTTGAGAAGTTTGTATGCAGGTGAGGAAGCAACAGTTAGAAATGGACATGGAACAACAGACTGGTTCCAAATAGGAAAAGGAGTTCGTCAAGGCTGTATACTGTCACCCTGTTTATTTAACTTCTATGCAGAGTACATCATGAGAAATGCTGGACTGGAAGAAACACAAGCTGGAATCAAGACTGCTGGGAGAAATATCAATAACCTCAGATATGCGGATGATACCACCCTTATGACAGAAAGTGAAGAGGAACTAAAAAGCCCCTTGATGAAAGTGGAAGAGGAGAGTGAAAAAGTTGGCTTAAAGCGCAATATTCAGAAAACGAAGATCATGGCATCCGGTCCCATCACTTCATGGGAAATAAGTGGGGAAACAGTGGAAACAGTGTCAGACTTTATTTTTCTGGGCTCCAATATCACTACAGATGGTGACTGTAGCCATGAAATTAAAAGACGCTTACTCCTTGGAAGAAAAGTTATGACCAACCTAGATAGCATGTTGAAAAGCAGAGACATTACTTTGCCAACAAAGGTTCGTCTAGTCAAGGCTATGGTTTTTCCTGTGGTCGTGTATGGATGTGAGAGTTGGACTGTGAAGAAGGCTGAGCGCCGAAGAATTGATGCTTTTGAACTGTGGTGTTGGAGAAGACCCTTGAGAGTCCCTTGGACTGCAAGGAGATCCAACCAGTCCATTCTGAAGAAGATCAGCCCTGGGATTTCTTTGGAAGGAATGATGCTAAAGCTGAAACTCCAGTACTTTGGTCACCTCATGCGAAGAGTTGACTCATTGGAAAAGACTCTGATGCTGGGAGGGATTGGAGGCAGGAGGAGAAGGGGATGACAGAGGATGAGATGGCTGGATGGCATCACTGACTCGATGGACTTGAGTCTGAGTGAACTCCGGGAGTTGGTGATGGACAGGGAGGCCTGGTGTGCTGCAATTCATGGGGTCGCAAAGAGTTGGACATGACTGAGCGACTGATCTGATCTGATCTCTGATGGCATAATCTGGGTCACCTATGTTTTAAAAATAAAAATAAAGCATCATCTGATGATTTTTGTCCTTCACACACTCTCCTGCATCTACATATTCATTTTGATTCCCACTGTCATCTTTCATCTGGACCCTCATCCCCAAATGTCTAAGTGATGATATCAACAGGCTCCCATCTGTTCTCTAGGCCTCCAGCCTCTTTCTCATCAAATCAAATTCCTGCCAAAGTAATTCTTCTAAAATATTTTATACCACGTAACCCTACTTAAAACATTTGCTAGCTTCCCTTTGCCCAGAGCAAAATTTACGAGATACATTGCACAGAATACTCACCCCATAAGATGCTGCTAAGAAACCAGGTTCTGAGAATATATTGGAAAACACAGCACACTTTTCTTCTACTTGAAAAGTCACAGTGAAAATCAGTATAATAAAGCCTCCAAAAATATTAACTCCTTACTTTCCAAAACTGTTGACATCAGGTTCCATCTTTATATAAGGCCTCTAGTTTGCATATCCAATTTGCATTTCTGACAGGCTCACTAAGATTAATTTGTCCTAAAAAACAACTCTTGACTCTCCTACTTTTATTAAACCTGCTCCTACTCACACATCTCCCCACTCTCCCAGTTACCCTTGACAAGAACTTAAGCATCATTTTTTATTCCTCTCCTATTCCTCCCTAACACATTCAAAGCATCAGAAAACTATCAGTCTCCTCTCATGAATACATCCTAAAATCAACCAATTACTTCTTACAAAATAGGCTGAAAACATGGAAGCCCAAATCATCATCTCACTCTTGCACAACTATGCAAGCCTTCTCAAGTGGCACTATTGGTAAAGAACCTGCCTATCCATGAAGGAGACGTAAGAGATGCTGGTTTGATCCCTAGGTGGGAAAGATCCCCAGGAGGAGGGCATGGCAACCCACTCCAGTTTTCCTCCCTGGAGAATCCCATGGACAGAAGAGCTTGGCAGTCTATGGTCCACAGGGTTGCACAGAGTCAGGCAAACTGAAGTGACTTAGTATGCACGCACCTACGCACGAGCCTTCTAAAGGATCTCTCTGCATCCATCCTGATCCTCAAAATTCTGCTCTCCACAAAGAAGCTAGAATGACATTTTTAAAATATAGAACACATCGTGTTACTTCCCTGTATAAAAATATTCAATGGATTCCTGCTCCTTTCATCATGGACTACCTGGAACCAGGCTAAGCTTCCCACCATAAACAGACATAAAACTGCTCAAAAAAAAGATGAAACAACCATGTTTAGACAACGGACAATTTTTTACAGTGAATACAAAATTGAAATTTGTAAGAGAAAGACACAAATGTCTTCTCTGTCAGAAGGGGAGATTCCTTAAAAAACTGGAAATAGAACTGCCTTATGATCCAGCAATCCCACTGCTGGGCATACACACTGAGGAAACCAGAAGGGAAAGAGACACGTGTACCCCAGTGTTCATCGCAGCACTGTTTATAATAGCCAGGACATGGAAGCAACCTAGATGTCCATCAGCAGATGAATGGATAAGCAAGCTGTGGTACATATACACAATGGAGTATTACTCAGCCATTAAAAAGAATACATTTGAATCAGTTCTAATGAGGTGGATGAAACTGGAGCCTATTATACAGAGTGAAGTAAGCCAGAAGGAAAAACATAAATACAGTATACTAACGCATATATATGGAATTTAGAAAGATGGTAACAATAACCTGGTGTACGAGACAGCAAAAGAGACACTGATGTATAGAACAGTCTTATGGACTCTGTGGGAGAGGGAGAGGGTGGGGAGATTTGGGAGAATGACATTGAAACATGTAAAATATCATGTAAGAAACGAGATGCCAGTCCAGGTTCGATGCACGATACTGGATGCTTGGGGCTAGTGCACTGGGACGACCCAGAGGGAAGGTATGGGGAGGGAGGAGGGAGGAGGGTTCAGGATGGGGAACACATGTATACCTGTGGCGGATTCATTTTGATATTTGGCAAAACTAATACAATTATGTAAAGTTTAAAAATAAAATTAAATTAAATTTAAAAAAAAAAAGAAAAAAAAAGCAGAGGAAACAGTCATATAGGGTTGAAGAGATAAAGATTATAATTTGAGGGCACAGACATTCACATTGTAGGGCAAGCTTCTAGAACAGTGGGATACACACAGAAAAGGGCTCCAGAAATCTGCTTAGGGTTGCTCTTAAATCTAGTGTTAAATATTCATGCATGCACAGGATAAACTTTAACAAGATTGAACAAGCAACAACCAGAAGTTATAGGCTGAACAGATCCTAGAAATCCCACAGAGCCAGGAGACATGAGTTTTCATCAAAGAGTTTCCATTAGCTGTAATATAGCTTCTATTAACTCTTAAGGTAAAGATACAGAAGATCCATGTCTTCACAGTAGGACTAAATTATCTCTAGACCAAAGCCTATTTAAAACATAGCCTAAAACTCTTAAAATAAGCCTAAGTTAATGAAACTTTTTGCACACAGCATGTCTGTCAGAACAAAATACAACATTCTTTAACAGAAAACACAACATCCACCAATCAGCAATGTAATATTCACAAAGTATAAAACTGCTAGGCATGAAGAAAAGCAAGAAAACTGAAAAATGAGATTCATAATTATAAATCAATATAATCAGGGCCAGAAATAAGAGAAATGATGGATGGAAAATCCCATGGATGGAGGAGCCTGGTAGGCTGCAGTCCATGGGGTCACTAAGAGTTGGACACGACTGAGCGACTTCACTTTCACTTTTCACTTTCATGCATTGGAGAAGGAAATGGCAACCCACTCTAGTGTTCTTGCCTGGAGAATCCCAGAGATGGGGGAGCCTGGTGGCTGCCATCTATGGGGTCACACAGAGTCGGACACAACTCAAGTGACTTAGCAGCAGCAACAAACAAAATTTTGAATAAAGAGTGAAGTGGAAGATACAAAGAATTCTAGATATTAAAAATGTGATATCTGAAATGAAACAATTATTGAATGGGATTAACAGGCAATTAGGCATTACAGAAACACTTAACTGTGAACCTGAAGATCTAGTGAAGAAAATTTTCCAAAATGAAGCAGGGTATACTGAAAATGAAACAGAATCAATTCAGGTGAAAGTTCCAATATTTAAGAGAGGATACCAGGAAATAAAAAATATATTTGAAGACATAATGACTGAAATATTTAAAATTCCATAAAAACTATATATTCTCAGATTTCAAAAACCAAACAAACCCAAGCAGGATGAATACAAAGAAAACTACAGAAAATACCATAATTATTTTACTGGGAACCAGTGATAAAGAGAAAGCATCCAGAGGAAAAAGACATATAAAAGGAACAAGGAAATAATATTCACACACTTCATGCTAGAAAAAAACAAAAACACCAAAAAAGCCAGAGAACATCTTTAAAGGACCAAAAGAAAAAACTATCAACCTAGAACTCAAAACAAAATCCTTCAAAAATCTTTCAGAAAAACAAAAGAGAGAATTTATCACTAATAGATCTGTATTATCAGTCAGTCAGTTCAGTCACTCAATCATGTCCAACTCTTTGAGACCCCATAGACTGCAACATCCCAGGCTTCCCTGTCCAACTCCTGGAGTTTACTCAAACTCATGTCCATTGAGTCAGAGATGCCATCCAACCATCTCATCCTCTGTCATCCCCTTCTCCTCCTGCCTTCAAGCTTTCCCAGTGAGTCAGTTCTTCACATCAGGTGGCCAAATATTGGAGTTTCAGTTTCAGCATCTGTCCTTCCAATGAATATACAGGACTGATTTCCTTTAGGATGGACTGGTTGAATCTCCTTGCAGTCCAAAAGACTCTCAAGAGTCTTCTCCAACACCACAGTTCAAAAGCATCAATTCTTCGGCGCTCAGCTTTCTTTATAGTCCATATCCATACATGACTACTGGAAAAACCATAGCTTTGACTAGACGGACCTTTGTTAGTAAAGTAATGTCTCTGCTTTTTAATATGCTGTCGAGGTTGGTCATAGCCTTTCTTCCAAGGAGCAAGCATCTTTTAATTTCATGGCTGCAGTCACCATCTGCAGTGATTTGGGAGCCAAAAAAAAAATAAAGTCTGACACTGTTTCCATTGTTTCCCCATCTATTTGCCGTGAAGTGATGGGACTGGATGCCACGATTTTAGTTTTCTGAATGTTGAGCTTTAAGCCAACTTTTTCACTCTCCTGTCTCACTTTCATCAAAAGGCTCTTTAGTGTTTCTTCGCTGTCTGCCATAGGGTGGTGTCATCTGTGTATCTGAGGTTATTGATATTTCTCCTGGCAATCTTGATTCCAGTTTGTGCTTCATCTAGCCTGGCATTTTGCATGATATACTCTACATGTAAGTTAAATAAGCAGAGTGACAATATACAACCTTGATGTACTCCTTTCCTGATTTGGAACCACACTGTTGTTCCATGTCCAGTTCTAACTGTTGCTTCTTGACCTGCATACAGAATTCTCAGGAGGCAGGTCAGGTGGTCTGGTATTCCCATCTCTTTAAGAATTTCCACAGTTTCTTGTGATCCACGCAGTCAAAGGCTTTGGCATAGTCAATAAAGCAAATGTAGATGTTTTTATTGAACTAATAGATCTGTACTATAAGAAATGCCAAAGGAATTTTTTCAGGAAGGATCAAAGAAAGGGTATCAAGTAAAGATTTGTATCTAAAATAGTCAATTTGGGGGCAAACATAAAAGTCTTTTTTTTTCTTTTTTGAATTTTTCTAAAATAGTTAAAATTCTAAGATCTGCAGTTAACAGGATCATGCCAATATTAAGTTCCTAGTCTTGAAAAATGTGCTATGTCATGTAAAATGTTAACATTTGGGAGACTGAAAGAGGTATACACAAGTTCTCCTTATTAAATTTTACTCCTTACTATACAACATTTCTATATGTCTAAAATTAAATGAAAATTAAAAACAAAAAGATAAGTTTACACTTTAAAGCAAAAATGATGACAATGCATTTGGGGTTTAATATGCAAATTATTTGACAACAATAAAGAACTGCAATATGAAATGAATCTTTGCTGTTGTAAGATTCTTACATTAAAGATAAGCGGCATAATATTTTAAAGTAGACTCTGATAAGTTAAAATGTATATTGTAAACCACTGAGCAATCTCTAAAACAATATAAATAAAACAAAAAGCAATAGCTATAAGCCAAGAGTAGAGAGAAATTACAATAGTAAAAAAAAAATACTAAATTAATCCAAAAAGAGGTCAGAACAAGAGGAAAAGGGAAAAGAATAGGTGGAACAAATAAGAAGAAAAAACAAAGAGCAGCATGGTAAATTTAAACCCAACCACTTACATTAAAATGTAAAAGATGTCAACTCTCCAAATAAAATAGAGCATTAAAACAAGGATGAAAGAATGTAAAATGATCAAAAGCATACAGAGTATAATCTGAGGCTCAAATGTAGTTAAGATATGAATCAATAACAGAAAAGTCCCGGCTTATCTTACTACAACAGGCATATTATGAGTTCTCATTGACAGATCTGCAGACAACTATTATCAGACTATCACTGTTGAAGCAAGATGTGAAACCTATTTCATATCCTTGAATTTTAAACAATTTCAACAGGTATTGGGCTTTCCCCAGTGGCTCATTGGTAAAGAATTCACCTGCTAAGCAAGAGATGTGGATTCAATCTCTGGGTCAGGAACATCCCCTGGAGAAGGCAATGGCAACCCACTCTAGTATTCTTGCTGGGAAATTCCATGGGCAGAGGAGTCTGGCAGGCTACAGTCCATGGGGTCAAAGAGCTGGACACGACTTGGCAACTAAACAACAGCAATGGGTATATCCCACCAATAAATTGAGAGGCCAGAGAGCATACATTAATTCATGTTATGTTTCCAGTGCCTAAGACAAACTTAGGTTTCAGTAATATTCAATGCCTTTTACTACAATGGCTTTTAACAGTGGATTGACTTTTCACGCTCATTCTCCTGCTGATTTGTCAATTAGTCTAGTGTAGCAAACATATAGGAAGATTCTAATGTATCTTTAATGCTTTCATTAAATGATTATGTCATTTTCCCAGGTGGTGCTAGTGGTAAAGAAACCTGCTTGTCAATGCAGGAGATGTAAGAGATGCAGGTTTGATCCCTAGGTTGGGAAGATCCCCTGGAGAAGGAGATGGCAACACACTCCAGTATTCTTGCTTGGAGAATCCCATGCACAGAGGAGCGTGGTTAGGTTACAGTCCATAGGTTTCCAAAAAGTCAGACACAACTGAAGTGACTGAGCATGCACACACAGGTTTGAAATATTTCATATTTTTTAACAAATTAAGTGATGAAGAACAGAAT
Organism: Bos taurus; assembly: GCF_002263795.3. Taxonomy (NCBI): domain Eukaryota; kingdom Metazoa; phylum Chordata; class Mammalia; order Artiodactyla; family Bovidae; genus Bos; species Bos taurus. The sequence continues at coordinate 31,233,743 of NC_037336.1, forward strand.
CTGAAGGAGTAGAAACTCTTATCACTGTACATGAAATCATGCAGATCTACAAAGATCTACAAACATGTATGAGACACAGATAAAACAAATGGGAGCCAAGATGCACTTTGCCTAAAAAAGGAATATTAGAAGGACATATCTGGATCACACAGAATGATATTCAGAGGGGTAGAATTAAACTCCTCATTCTTTCTTGACCCAGTTTCACTGTGATATAAATCAGAAGGCTCCATGTTTAGGTCATCCAAAATTTAGTTAACGGTGAAGGTAATTAAACTGATAAAAGTACTAACCCAATAGAAATTCAATGAAAATATGTTATGAAAACAAAAATAAATCCCCACCATTTTGTTTGGGAATTATAATCTATTTGATCTCTTATATTAGTTTTCTTGTATGTCTTATATATATCCCTAACATAGTGCATTTTTATACACACAAAAAGCACTTACTATTTACTGATTTGTATTAAAAAATATTTTTCTGGTTAGACTACTATTTTTCCATTAAGAGTATACTTAAGGTTGGGACTTGTTATGTACACTTTCATACAGTCATAAGTAGCCCTAAAAGATTCTTTATTTGCAGAATGAAAAGGATGAATGAGAAAATCTGATTTTATTCTAGCTCTAATATTCATAAGTCTATGAAAAATGTCCCTTCAAATGAGCCAATCAGAAAGCTGAGAGTCCCAAGGAGAATTGAATTGGTCTTGCATTTAATTATTCTGAATGACAAGCACTTTTGTAAATATAAGGAAAGAATCACTTAATCTGTTCATTTATTTATGCAAAAAATATTTATGGAATGCCTGCTAAGTAAACTTCTGGAGCTTGGTGACTTTTTGGCAGGCAAAATTGTGACCTAAAATTCACTTTAAAATCTGAGATTGTCCCAGACAATCTCTCCTTGGACTTCTGACTGCTACATTGATATCCTCCTTCAAATCCTGCTGATCTTCTGGTTCTTTACATATACTTTGAATTTACTACATTGGTTTTCTGCTGGGGTGGGGGGAGGGGCGGGCAGTGGTAAGGGAGGTAGGAAGGGAGAAAGAGATCTTGTTTGCTTATCCAGTTTCTGGTCTTAGTTCCCAATTTACTACCTTAGCCTGCTGCTACTTAAGACCCAGATTAACAGCTGATGAGTAATCCAGACATTAAATTGTGTGAAATCAGAGAAAAGAGAGGCGAGTCAGCATGGGAGTGTGGTAAAGGGAAGTTCTCAAGGAAAGATATAGATAGGGGGTGCTTGAAGGGTGAACAGGGTTTTAAAAGCTGTAATTAAAAGTTAAAGATACCTCAGACATACAAGAGTGCCAAGCTAAGGCAGGTAGACAACATGATCAATGGAGGTAACTCAAAGAATTTGAAGAGACCAACCTACTGGAGGGATACATTTGAGTATTTGAGAGGTACAAGACAAAGGCCTGAAACAGCTCACTCCCACCCTAATTAACGTGGTCAAAGGTAGGTACATACTGAAAACTAAACAGGATGGCAAAATAGGCTCAGAATCCTTCTATTTTTGCATAGGCCTCTCTTCTTTTCAAACATTAGATAGCCTCTTATTATTCCACCCAGTCCTTTTCTAAGCTCCAAGAAGTAGCAGTAAAGCACGGGGCGGGTGGGGGGTGGGGGGTGGGGGGTGGGGGGTGGGGGTGGGGGTGGGGTGGGGGTGGGGTGGGCAGGGAACCTAAAAGAAAAGTACTCCACAAAACCAACACAAAAATTCAACTCAGTATAAGACTGTCTGGGTAGAACTTACTCTTGTTTGCTTACAGGGCTTATTCAAATTATTTTCTCTTTTGCATATTTCGAAAGACTCTCAATTGCTCCATAAATGTTTTTGGCACAAACTGCCACTCTTCTTTCCTTTTATTCTCTCCCACACATACTGCATCCATTAATTTTGACATTTATTATAAGAATCATCCCACTGGATTTCTATATGCATTATATGCATTAAAATACAATGCATTTTCTCCATTATTCTCCCTTGTGTTCTTTTTTTTTAACTAGTGTAGAAAACCCGTTCTAGATAGATCGTTTTCCTATATTATGGGTTATATATAATGGGTTAATATTATTAATTTAATTTTAATTTAATTTAATTTTCAAGTAAAAATCACCAGCCAGTACTGGTGAATTCTGCTTTATAAATTACATGCATATTACATGTGTGTAACTATACACATATACATTTACTGTACTTAATACATCATATTACATAGCATTATATACCTGTTACTATTATTCCTTTAAGATTTTTCCTTTAATATTTAAAAGCGACTTAAAATATGCTGTTTACTTTTATAATATTAACACTAGAAGCAAATATTTGTCTGAACTAATAAACAACTTTTCCAGAATTGGAAAAAAAGGTATCTTTTTTATGCCTTTGAAAAATCTTCAATTTCCTCACTTCCCAAGTCAGACAATTTGTTATGTGAAAAGCTTATTGAAACACTAATGATGCCTCTATAAGAATTTCAGAAACTACTGAGGAAGTACAGACCAATGAATCTCACTTTCACACCAGAAAAGCTGGTTGGATTCAAATAAATGAAAATTCAATGTATGCTGAAGCAGGCATAATCTCTAAAGGAAAAGAAACATGACCAGAAATCAGGTCTGACTGCTTTGAGACATAAAATAAGCATGTTGAAAATAAGTAGATATGATTTCCTTGGTTTCAAACTTCTTTAACACTCGACTTTGACTTTATTGTTTCTATTTATCCCTGTATACTCAATGGGTACCTCAGTAATCAATATTTGATGTGTATTCAGAAGATGACTGTAAAATTGAGGGACCACACCAATAAAAATGTATATCAGAAATGTAGAGATGGTTTGTTTTTGCCATACACAAAGAATTGAGCTGTAAAGAGATGGTTATGTGGAGAAAAACACTGGCTCCTTCAGAGTGAAATGCAAACCGTTGGTCCACAGGGATCAGAATTTCATAAGCAATCAGGCTAAAACAACATACAGTAAATTTCTTAAGTCTGCAAAAGACTGGCTTTGGGGAATAGCAAAATACCAACCAAATGGAGAAAAGGTACAAAAAATATTTTGCTATGCATGTGAAGTAAAATAGCAGGTGAGCTTCAGTATAAGTGGAAATCATGTAAACCACAAGCAGTGAAAGTTTATGAGTTATCCATTATGATCCAGTATCCACTAAACACATGATTTGTTGCATTGTACCTATCTTAGGACTCTTTTAGAGCTTTATTCTTTAAAATGCTTCAGTGTGGGCCACTGAGGACAATTAATCTATAGGAAAAAATAAGCACAAACTCCTGGGCACAGTTTAGATTTTATCATCATCAATTATACCTTTAGAAAGGTACTAAAATTTTGCTATAGACTATTCCTCAAAGAAGATGACACAATGTAGTGTTATTAACAGAGTCCAAAAATGTATTGATAAGTTACCCTCAAGAAAGTTACTAAAAAGCAACAGAAAACATTAACCCTCAGTGAAATCTGTGATGTGTCCATCCCTGAAACAAAAGTCCAAGCTGACACATCTGTTGAGATTCCCCACACGGGTGGTATATCAGTTCTCCAGGGAAAGAGAGCCAGTAGGATGAACGTCCATGCCCGCACACACACACACATGCATTTATTTTAAGGAATAAACTCACGCAGTTGTAGGGGCTAGCAAGTCTGAAATCTGCAGGGCAGTCTGGCAGACTGGAAACTCAAGCTGTTACAGTCTTAAGGCAAAATTCCTTCTTCTCTGGGAAAACTGTTTTTGCTCTCGAGGCCCTCAACTGATTGGATGAAGCCTGCTCATGTTTTGGAGAGCAATCTTTACTTAAACTCAACTAATTATAAGTGATAATCACATCTCCAAAATACTTTCACAGCAACACCCAGATTAGCATTTAACTAGACAACTGGGCACCATAGACTTGCCAAGCTGACACATAAAACTAACCAATACAGGCAGCAAAAACAGTTAAGGGTCTACTTTACGAAGACAGACCAAAAGGGAAGAAAAGCTTTGAACAGATAAAGTGGGTTTATATTAGTTTCTCTATGATTTTTCAGAAGTTTATAGATGTAACTTTATGAAATTGCTACTAGTTGAGAGATTAATCAGCTAGGAAAGATATCCTAAAACACTGACTGGTGTTGAGGCTAGAATCAACGACTCCCAATCAGTTTTACTTTTGCTGCACAAAAGCAATTACTAAAACAACAGAATAAATAAGAAACATTCTTAAGAAAATTTGCTGTGAAGATGGTATTCACTTAAAGTAACAATGAATATATTCATATTTCCCAAACTCTGCTCTGTTTTCTCCTAATAGCTGTGACTGAAAGGAATGATCTTGTATTCCTATTATAATCTATCAGGATCTTTTTTTTTTTTCAATTTTTATTTATTTTAAATTTTTAAAAGAAAATCCATCCTGAACCCTCCTCCCTCCTCCCTCCCCATACCATCCCTCTGGGTCGTCCCAGTGCACCAGTCCCAGGATCTTTTGACACCTGGAGGTTTATATTCCATCTCAGGCAATCCAGGTTTCTCAAAACAGGTAAAATCCCTCGGCCAAGGGATATGAAGTCACAGATCTATTTTCTATTACCATTTTTCTTGTATTCAGACAGTAAAACGTCTGCCCACAATGCAGGAGACCCAGGTTCAATCCCTGATTTGGGAAGATCTCCTGGAGAAGGAAATGGCAACCCACTCCAGTATTCTTGCCTGGAAAATCCCATGGACAGAGGAACCTGGTAGGCTACAGTCCATGGAGTCACAAAGAGTCAGACATAACTCAGCGACTTCACTTTCAACACCATTTTCTTCTGTGCCTAAGTTGATATTTGAAATTATTTGGTTCACTTAATTTTCTAAATCAGCTATTGGGGTACCAGTGCTTTCTTTTTCCAGAGCTTCAAGAACATTTTGATTCCAAACTCTGACTTACTGCTTGGATATGTAAGTTTCAGGATTGTCCTTGCTTATAACAATTTTTGGCTCTTGAGTACCTGATAGATTCTTTTAACTTAAACAGACTCTCAGTCCTGACCCCAATGGCCTTGTCTTTCCTATTTCTATCTGTACAACCTCATAACATACCTGATTGTCACTTATCCTATCCCTGCTGCTGCTAAGTCACATCAGTCATGTCTGACTCTGTGCGACCCCATAGACGGAAGCCCACAAGGCTCCTCTATCCCTGGGATTCTCCAGGCAAGAACACTGGAGTGGGTTGCCATTTCCTTCTCCAATGCATGAAAGTGAAAAGTGAAAGTGAAGTCACTCAGTCTTGTCCGACTCTTAGCGGCCCCATGGACTATAGCCTACCAGGCTTCTCTGTCCATGGGATTTTCCAGGCAAGAGTACTGGAGTGGAGTGCCATTGCCTTCTCCAATCCTAACCCTAAACCCTATTAATTCCTTTATTGGCTGTTTTCTACAGAGCTTGACACTGCTGGAAGATGTTCTATGTAAAATAAACAAGCTGTCGGTACCAAGCGAAGCCTTCCACACTTCATCCAAAGCAAGGATTAAATTTTTCTTCATGATTCAATGTGTCCACAGGAACAATTTTTCTGATTTTTTTCTCTAATAATCTTCCTGTAAAACAAGTACTGGATGGTCCTGTAATGTCTTAAATGATTTCCCTGAATTATTCTCAAAATTGTATCATCCAACACAGTTCAACAAAAATACCCTTTGACTCCTGGAAAGCTGGGTCAATCATGGCCCCGTTATGTATCCTTGGACAAGTGATCTAATTTCACTAAGCCTAAATTTTAAGATAAATACACTAATACTTTTGTGACTATATAACAATGTCATTTATGCACTCAACAAATATTTAATTCACTAACTATTTGCTGAAGAGCTATCTGAGATGCTATCCTAGGAGTTAAAAATAGAATGTAAACAAGATAATGCCCCTATCCTCATGGATCTTAGTGATGGAAGATACACATGTAAACGAACAAAAAATCCATAATGTTTATATTAACAAGAGATTGTGATAAATGCCTTGAAGGAAATAGTCACTATTCTGTAGCAGTCTGTGGAAAGAAAGAGTTCTCCTTCAGATTGGTTGGGCAGAAAATGCCTCTTGGAGGTCGTGCTTTTCAGGTTTACAACTAATGTAGTAATATCCAGGAACATTGAGAGGGAAATAATATTTTAAGCAAAGAGTACAGAACGTCAAAGGTAGGAAAGAACTTGGAAAGAGACCAGCACAGAGACAGTGGCCAAGATGAAGTCTGACAAGTAGACGGGGGGCAAAACATATGGGAATTTTCAAGGAGTTTTAAATTAAATTAATGCATTTAATCAAGGAATCAACATGATGAAATTAACACCTTAAAAATATTAAGCTGTCAATGGCATATAAAATCAAGTGAAGGAAAACATACTAGGACTATCTGGGAGGCTATAAGCAATAATCCAAGTGAGACATCATGGTGGTTTTCTCTAGCAAAGTGGCAGTAAAGAGAGATATATATTTAGAGATAGAATTTGGTGATAGAATAAGGAAAGGGCAATGGAGCGTGATTGTTCAGGTTGTAAATTACATAAGGGTGCCACATCTAAAGGACACCACTGATGCTGTAGACACAAACGTGCCATACATGTTTCCATCAGTAAGAATAGCTGATGAACGGGGTAAAGAGGATAAACCAGGCAGGGGATCAAAGAAGAATCACATTTCTGCTTGAAATATTGTATGAAAGGTATTTGTCTCTGTAAACATCATAGAAAAAATTATTTTAGGGGTGGGGGAGATATGAAGTCACATTTTTGAAAAGTTTGGGATGTCTATTAAATATCCAACGGAACGTGTCAAGTTGGTTGAATACCTGAGTCTGCAGCTCAGGTCAGAAATCAAGGTTTAAGATATAAATATGACAGTTATCAGTTTAGAGATCTGTTCAAGTTTTGAGACTGGTTTATCCACTTGAGGCGCAGGAAAAAAACTGGGCCTACAAGTGCAGTGTTCAAACAGCTGATAATGGGATAAGGGGACGAGGACACAATTAAAGAGACTGAGAAAGCTACCAGTTAGGTAGGAGGAGAGGAGAAAGTCACTTCATGAAAGCCAAAAGAGAATTTTTTTTTTAAATGAGGGAGTAACTGATTGAGTTGAACATTCCCTAAAAGTCATGTGAGACGCAGAGAACTGCCCTTTTTGTTTCTGAAGATGGCAGTTGATACTTGCTGCACGATAGCGGTATGGAAAGAAGCCAAACTGGAGTGCAACAATGAATAAACAGGAGGAGGAGTCAGGTATACAGTTTTGCCTTGAGAAACAGCAGAGAAATAGGATGTCAGCTTAGAAAAGATGTGAGGTCAAAGGAGGCGTTTTGAAGTTAAAATGGGAAATACTAGGGCATGGGAGTACAAGTGAGGGAAACGGACCTTGATGGGGCAAGGATATCTCTTCAATTATAAAAGGAGAAAATACAAAAGAGGATGTGTGAGGATGAAGATACGTTTGTTAACTTGGTGATGGGAGAATGAAGCATTTGCAGTCTGCTTTTATTTGATTAATGAGGTACGAGGCAGGCTATCAGTTTAGGATGTGGGGAGTATATAATGTGCAGGAAGGTTAAAGGAAAAGGAGATGTTTTCAGAGAGTTCTTCCGAAGAATAGTAAAGCAAATTTACCAGGGAAACCTAAAAGTGGTGCTAGGCATTATTAAGTGGAGTTCTGCTTTATAGAAACTAAAATAAAACTAGTTATTCAAGGCGGGTGATTTTTTTTTTCCCAGAAGTTTCAGTTGTTCGCTTATGGACATGGAAAAGACAGATGCTTGAAATAAAGTTACAGTTTTTACAAGTGCATAGGATAGACACAGAGAGACAGAGTTTTGTATCCATAGGGAGGTAATCAAAAAACAAAACACAGAAACTAAATTGAATATGGAAGGAAATGAGGGCAAGAGGGAGGTGATGGTTTTATGTAAATATAATTTTCATGTGGCATCATTCCAAGAATTGATATTTTGAATTAGAAAAGGAATGCAGATTTCGCAAAGTTCAGACAGAAGGAGAAAAGAATAGAAGAAAAGCAGAGACAAAATTGTAAGCGGTAGAGCTGAAGCTTCTGGTCCTGACTTAGCAAATTTTCTGCGAGTAGAAAAGCAATATTTTAGAGAGAAATGGGGGCAGAGCAGATCATAGACGGTAGAAAAGCAGTTGGGTAGGACTGACGGCCTTCCAAGGCTGGAGGTCATCAGTTTAAGATGGCACAAAATACTCAAAGTGAGGTGTTTTCTCAGGAAGTGTTCAGTGTTAGAGATATTGGAATAAATATGTTACTTTGATAAAATGAAGATATGTAGGGCAGGTGCAATTAGAGAAAAAACACTAAATATAAATGATTAGGCCTATTCTTAGTCTCATTACTATTTTTGACAATTTAAGAATTCTTTAATAGAGCTCAGGACAGAGTCTCTTGCTTCCAGCTCTATGTCACAGTCACCTCTTCCAGCTCTGCTCTTTTTATCCTGCTTCTCTCAGGCCCTGAGTTCAGTTAAATGCATTTCACAGTGAAAACAGCTCTGCTTCTTCCTTAGCCATCAGTCTAATTTGCTTTTGGTTTAGCAAAACTGGATGTTTTCTGGCAGAAAATACAAATTTCAAAGTAGTCTTACTTTTTTTCAACAGTTTAAATATAGACTTAAATGCAATATAATAATATTTTTGAAATAGTTATATGGCAGTTTCCTCACGTTGTCAAAGTCTAAAAACTCATTTCATCCACTACAATCTTGTTCACCAAATTCTGTAATAGAACTAAGAGCCACCCTAGGTAGCCTAAAAGCTGCAGCTATAAAACAACAAAAGTAAAGTACTAATTTACACAGCAGGCAGTAAGCTCATGAAACTTATTCCCCGCCCACACCCCCAACTGGTGGCATAAGCCAAAAACACAGCTTCCTATAAATTTTTGGATGATAAATTCATAATAGGTTATTAAAGAAACTAGAACATTCGGTATGCAATCCTAACTTTTCTCAAGTAGAAGTTATGAGGAACAAAATTGATTTCTGCCCCCCCAAATTATTTATACTTATAAAAGACAACGTCTTGGACTAAATAAACCATGGACATAAGGAACTGATCCAGTTCCTTCTTCTCTGATAATATTTTGTGAATATGTGAGAAGAAAAATATGCAGCATGAGCATTAGTTCCATGAAAAATGCCACCTCTTTATTAAACATTGCCTTTTTGAGATAGTTGCAACTATGTGCCTAGCATATCTAAAAGAAAATGACACATCTTTAACTTTAATAAAAGTTGTTGACAGAAGAAATGCAGTTTAGTAAACTCAGCATAGATTAGAAACAATAGATTATAATCTTTAAGATTTTTTTTTCATTCCTGAGAAAATCATGCCATCTAGACTTTTAAAAAGAGAAAGCAGAAGTTACAGCATATGTCAAAAATAGGATTGCAGAAGTCTGCTGGTAACATAGTAGCTTGAATGGATGCAATTCTACATCCTACTTCAAACAAAAAGTATGCTAGATACAATGCAACAAACAAAATATTAAATACTGAGCCAAGACAAGAAACAATGAATAACACAAATATGCTATAAATTAAAAGAAAATTTAAACCAAGAGCCCTATGAGTATGAACAGGCTCCACAGTGGTCTGCTGGCTTCCTAGAACCTTATACATGCACAACTCACTACAGCCAAGTTCTGAGGTCTGTGCAGGAACAAAATATGATTTTAGGCTCTACAAAGCAAGAAATAAGAATGTTTCTATTTTATGTGCTTTATTGACCATCTGCATTTCCTCTTTGGAAAAATGTCTATTCAATCAGCTGCCCATTTTTTAATCAGTTTGTTTTTTGATGCTGAGTTGTGTGAACTGTTTATATACGTTGGATATTAATTCCTTACTGGTCATATCGCTTGCAGACATTTTCTCCCAGTCAGTGGGTTGTGTTTTCATTTTGTCAATGGTTTTCTTTGCTGTGCAAAAGCTTTGAAGTTTAACTAGGTCCCATTTGTTTATTCTTGCTTTTATTTCCTTTACTTCAGGATGCAGATCCAAAAAAGTACTTTTGTGATTTATGTCAAAGGGTGTTCTGCATATGTTTTCCTCTAGAAGTTTTATAGTAGTTGCTCTTACATTTAGGTCTTTAATCCATTTTGAGTTCAATTTTTGTATATGGTATTAGAGAATGTTCTGATTTCATTCTTTCACATGGAGCCATCCAGTTTTCCCAGCACTACTTGAAGAGATGGTCTTTTCATCACTGCATATTCTTACTTTGTCATAGATTTAACTAACCCTTAAGCATCTGGGTTTATTCCTGAGCCCTCCATCCTGTTCCATTGAGCTATGCATATGATTTTTTGCCAGTAGCATACTGTTCTGGGGAAATGTAAATCAAAACCACAATGAGATACCACTGCACATCTGTAAGAGTGGCTATCATCAAAAAGGCCGCAAGTAACAAATGTTGGTGAGGACACAGAGAAAAGGGAACCTTCACACACTATTGGTGGGAATGTAAGTTAGTGCTGCCACTTTGGGAAGCAGTGTGTAGGTTTCTCAAAAAAAGAAAAAAACTTAAAACTAGAACTACCATGTGACCCAGCAATTCCCTTCCTCAGTTCAGTCACTCAGTCGTGTCCGACTCTTTGCAACCCCATGAATCGCAGCATGCCAGGCCTCCCTGTCCATCACCAACTCCCAGAGTTCACTCAAACTCACATCCATCGAGTCGGTGATGCCATCCAGCCATCTCATCCTCTGTTGTCCCCTTCTCCTCCTGCCCCCAATCCCTCCCAGCATCAGAGTCTTTTCCAATGAGTCAGCTTTTCACATGAGGTGGCCAAAGTACTGGAGTTTCAGCTTTAGCATCATTCCTTCCAAAGAAATCCCAGGGCTGATCTCCTTCAGAATGGACTGGTTGGATCTCCTTGCAGTCCAAGGGACTCTCAGGAGTCTTCTCCAACACCACAGTTCAAAAGCATCAATTCTTCGGCGCTCAGCTTTCTTCACAGTCCAACTCTCACATCCATACATGACCACTGGAAAAACCATAGCCTTGACTAGACAGACCTTTGTTGGCAAAGTAATGTCTCTGCTTTTGAATATGCTATCTAGGTTGGTCATAACTTTCATTCCAAGGAGTAAGTGTCTTTTAATTTCATGGCTGCAATCACCATCTGCAGTGATTTTGGAGCCCAAAAAATATAGTCTGACACTTCCATTCCTTGGAATATATTTTAAAAAAAACAAAAAATACTAATTTGAATATACATACACCTCAATGCTCACAGCAGCATTATTTTCAATTGCCAAGATATCGAAGCAGCCTAAGTGTCCATCAACAAATGAATAGATAAAGAAGATGTGATATACACACACACACAATGTAATACTACTCAGCCATTAAAAAAAACGACATAATTTTGCCATTTGCAGCAACATGGGTGGACTCGGAGGGCATTATGCTTAGTGAAATGAGTCAGGCAGAGACAGACATATACTGTAGGATACCACTTATATGTGGAATTTTTAAAAAGCAACTGTGCTCCTTCCTTATATCATGCACAAAAATTAAACTAGTAAATATAACAAAAAGAATCAGACACACATATAACAAACTACTGATTACCCATGAAGAGGAGGAAAGAGTCATCACAGGGGTGAGGAGTGCGAGGTATGAACTACTGGGTATAAGATAGGCTACATGGATATACTGTACATCACAGGGAATATAGCCAATATTTTATAATAACTGTAAATGGAGTATAACCCTTAAAATTTCATAAAAAATAAAAAGATATCATTGCAAAATGAATAAATACATTTTAAAATATAGACTAAAGCTCTATAGATACTTTTTAATTATCTGAACACTAATATATACAATGATCAGCATTTCTTCAAAAAGTATTAACTGGATCATGTACTACAAAATACACATTTTAAAACTACATATAATGAATTATATATTTTCCATACACATCAGTAAATAGAAAAATTTAATTTGTAAAAAAAAAAAAAAAAAACCATTTAATTAAGTGAAAAACATCAAATTCCAAGTAACAAAACCCACCAAAAAATGTACAAAGTGTTTAAGTCTATCAATAGAAATGAAAAACCCAAATAAAGTAGAAATATATCTGTTCTTATTATGTAACTCAGTGTCATAAACATATCAGATTTCCCCTAATGGATCTATAGATTTAACATAATTCCAATCAAAATATCAAGAGATTTGTTATGGGAAAATGAATGTATTCTAAAATGGATATGGAAATGCAAGATGAATTTACCTTACTAGTTATCAAGACAATTTAAAATCTTCCGGCAATTCACACTTTTGGTGTGGAGTAAAGAAAGATAAACAGACTGATTAAGCAGAATAGAAGACACAGACAGTATTCAATGTAGATATAAACCTGTCACTCATGGAAAAGATGACTTCTAAGTGTAGAGTGCTAAGACTGATCTTTTTAGGAAAACAGTGTTGGGTTGCTGCGTTTACATATAAAAAAAGAAATGTGATCCTTCCTTATACAATAAACAAAAATTAATCCTGGATGGATTGTAGGTATAAATGTGACAAGTAATGTTGGTGGTGGTGTAGTCGCTAAGTTCTGTCTTGCAATCCCATGGTCTGTAGCCTGCCAGGCTCCTCTGTCCATGAGATTCTCCAGGAAAGAATATTGGAGTGGGTTGCCATTTCTAAATGATAAAGTTGGAGGAGATCTTTAAGATTTTGTAATAGATAAATATTTCTAAAACAGGACACAAATGTACTAATTATAAAGGGAATGATTGGCATATTGGTCTAAATTAAAATTTAAATGGAGAACTCCTGTTTCTCAAATGATAACATTTAAAGAGTGATAAGACGAGCATTAGGGTAGGACAAGATATTTGCAACATTCATAATCAAGAGTTTATATTCAGAATATTATAAAGAACTTCTATAAAGTAGTAAGGAGAAATAAAGATTATGCAATTTTTTAAATACACAAGGTTCTTAATAAGCATATCATGGAAAGGACATTCAAATTGTAAATAGATCTACTGAAAGGCACTATAACTCATGAATGGTCAGGGAAATTAATATCACAATGGGATAACACTACACAAACAAAATTGGCCAAAATTATATAGGTCAACAATACCAAATAATGTTAATGATTTGAAGAAATGGAAACAATAATCACTAATAATGAAAGTTTAAGTTTAACAAAAGACTTTAAAAACCACCTTTTTTTTCGGGGGTGGGGGTTGGGGGGAGAAGTTTAAGGTTTACAGAAAAACGTGAGCAGAGAGTACACAAGGTACTCCAGTAACTGTTTTAGTTCATTTGGTAGTCATACCATCAGCTAAGTCCAATCAGTGTTGAATACTAATTATAATAAATGATATCTTTGTCTTGTTCTTGACTTTAAAGGAATTGTTCCAGTGTCTCGTGATTGTATTTTCTGTGGGTCTCCAATAGGTATACTTCACATTAGGGCCATCCTTTATCAGACTACAGGCGTATCAGATTTAGCCCTACTTTGCTACAAATTCATGTTAAGAATTGGTGTTTTACAAAGACTCACAGACTTAGAAAAGGAACTTAGATGGTTGCCATGGGGAAGGGATAGTTAAGGAGTTTGGGAAGATCACATACATACTGCTATATTTAAAATGGATACCAACAAGGACCTATTGTATAGCACATGGAACTCTGCTTAATGTTATGTGCCAACCTGAATGGGAGGCGGTTTTGGGGGATAATGGATACATGCACATGTATGGCTGAGTCCCCTCACTATTCAGCTGAAACTACCACAGTATTGCTAATTGGCTATATCCCAATACAAAATGAAAAAGTTTGAAAAGGAATTGGCATTTTACTGTCTTTTCTACTTTTTCCCGACTGATCATACATTTTTCCTCTCAATAAAATTTAAGGCAGTACGTCGCTTAATATATTTCCTAAATTTAATTATTTTTGCAAAATGTAAGTCACAATGTATTATTAGTAATATTATATTAGTATTATAATTAGCATTAATTAGTATTAGTATTATATACTAATATATATTATATATATTATAATATTGTTTTATCATATTGCTGGATTCTATTTGCTAGTATTTTTAAATTTTTGCATATGTTAATGAAATGAACCTACAGTTGTTTTTTTAAGAAATTATCTTAATTGCATCATGATAGCAAGTGGTCTTCCTTTATAAGAAGCTTGTCTTACCAATCTAGATTTTTAGGGTTTATTTTTATTCTTAATATTTTGACATTTCACCACATTTTGTCAGAATCTGTCTTCTTTCACTCATTTTATTGCATGTTCAGCAAGATCTTTCACCAAAAATGTGTATATCTTCTCAGTCCTTTGAAATAATCTTTCATCATTCCTTCAATTGCTTTTTCCTTCTTTATCTGTGTTATCTATACCTTGCTAAGTAGATGTATGAACATTTTTATTTATGCATGTTTTTAAACCTTTTGTCTTTTTGTATTACATTTCATGAAAATCTTTGTTATCTTCCAACCCAATGTTATCTTCCAACCCATGTTCCAATGTTATCTTTAATCTTATGCATTTCATTTATTGAAAGTTTTTAAATTTCAGCTCTAATTTTTAATTTCCAAGAATTTTATGGATACAAAGTCCTCCCAAATTTATCTGAAATTTTTTACACTTAGTTGAAAACATTTTCTTGTTACACTAATCTTATTCCTCAGGAATTCATTCTTATTGATTTTAATACCACTATTTTATGTTTTTTTGTTTCACTCAAAATCATGGTGATTGTTGAGTGTTTGATTATCTGTGCATTTAAGATTTCCTGTAAAGACTTACATGGTTCTCTTCATTATAGGCTATCTGATGATTTTGGAAAGGGACACAATTTATGGCACTGGAGTTGCTTGTATTTTTTCTTCAGTCTCAAGGAAGGTTACTTTTGTAGGTCAGTAATTGTCCATTGCCTTGCTCTAACTCTCTGAATCTATTACAAAAATTTATTGATTTAGTCTCATTGTAAGTACTTTTGGTGTCTGGAGTATAGCACAATCAGAGGGAAAAAGAATCAACACACCTAGCTGCTCCAAACTCAGTTCCACAGTTATTCATCATAAAGATTCTTTCCACATCCACTTTTGCACCTCTTATTTACACTTGAGGTTGTTCCCCTGAAAGCAATCCTTTCCTTTGGTGCAGTTTCCTTCCATAAATACCTTTAGCCATTACATTCTCCTTTGCTCTAATTCAGATAATTTAAGCCTTTCAAAAATTTTTAAGAATATCTGCTATAATAAGGAAATCTACTTTTCATCAGCATATTTTCTTTTCAGCTCTGTGAATTTGGAGCTAGAGAGAGCTAAATGCACTCAGTCCACCATCTTGCTTCAAGTCTTACCAAAATTTTGACTAATATGGATCCAATAGCTTTTTATTTTTTGCATATGTGTGCTCAGTCATGTCTGAGTCTCAGCGGCCCCATGGACTGTAGACTACCAGGCTTCTCTGTCCATGGAATTCTCCAGCAGGAATACTGGAACAGGTTACCATTTCCTACTCCAGGAGATCTTCCTGACCCAGGGATTGAACCCTCTTGGGTCTCCTGTATTGGCAGGTAGATTCTTTACCACTAGTGCTAC
The DNA here is from genome assembly GCF_002263795.3 of Bos taurus. Lineage (NCBI taxonomy): Eukaryota > Metazoa > Chordata > Mammalia > Artiodactyla > Bovidae > Bos > Bos taurus. Next base: position 31,249,394 of record NC_037336.1, read on the forward strand.
TCAGCAAGCCTTTTTATTTCTTAGTGACACTCAAATGCCCATACTATATGTAAATGTAATTTGTTCATTGCTACTATTCTTTTTATTTCTTTATTTCACTTTGTTATTTGGCCACTGAATTATCACGTGTTTTAATATTCATGAGAAATTATCAGTCACAAGACTCTTGTCAACTCTAAATACAACACTAAAAAAAAGAAAACTTTCAAACACTGAAGGAAATAGGACTCTTTTCAAGGAAAGTCACCTTTTTTAAAAATAGCATCTACTTTATCCTTTCAAGCATAGCTTGTCCACTTATACATCATGTTACAAAGATATGGACAAAATCAGGATTAGATATGTACCAGAGATCCACATGTGTGGGTGTACACGCATGTACATAAATGTCTGTATATTAAGTCCCTACTCTTATTCCCTGCTTCTGTTAACCTGAGTTCTGCATCACATATGAAAAGCATCTTCCCTAGACTTTCACCCTTACTTTAGATCAACGGTTCCTAGTTCTGGTTGGCATTTAGAAAAACCTGGGAAGTTTTTGAGAAATACTAAAGTCCAGGTCCTATTCAGATCTATTATATCAAAACTTCTGAATAGGAAGCCTCAGTGATTTTTCAAAGGACTATAAGTGACTGTAATATATACCCAGGGTTAAGAATCACTGCTTTTCTAGCTTTTCTTCCCTCCCCTATCTTGTTCTACACATAACTTTCCCCCATATATGCCCTAGTTTGCCCTCAAAATATTTGACTTAAATTTCTCTTGAGTATGTCTAATATCTACTGTACTGGTCAAGGGTAATTTCTTCTAGGAACTCAAGGAGCACCTTACCTGTCTGCTGAGAAACCTGTATGCAGGTCAAGAAGCAACATTCAGAACTAGACATGGAATAACTGACTGGTCTAAAATTGAGAAGGGAGTTCGTCAAGGCTATATATTGTCACCTTGCTTATTTAACTTCTATGCAGAGTACATGAGAAATGTCAGGCTGGATACAAGCTGGAATCAAGATTGCAGGGAGAAATATCAACCTCAGATATGCAGATTATACCACTGTAATGGCAGAAAGTGAAGAGGAATGAAGGACCTTTTTGATGAAGGTGAAAGAGGAGAGTGAAAAAGTTGGCTTAAAACTCAACATCAAGAAAATTAAGATTATGGCATTTGGTTTCATCACTTCATGGCAAATAGATGGGGAAAAACTGGAAGCAGTGACAGACTTTATTTTCTTGTGCTCCAAGTCACTGGACAGTGACTACAGCCATGAAACTAAAAGACACTTGCCCCTTGGAAGAAAAGCTATGATCAACCTAGACAGTATATTAAAAAGCAGAGACATCACTTTGCTAACAAAGGTCCATATAGTCAAAGCTCTGGCTTTTCCAGTAGTCATGTACAGATGTAACAGTAGGACAATAGAGAAGGCTGAGCACTAAAGAGCTGATGCTTTCAAGCTCTGATGTTGGAGAAGACTCTTGAGAGTCCCTTGGACAGCAAGGAGATCAAACCAGTCAATCCTAAAGGAAATCAACCCTGAATATTCATTGAAAGGACTGATGCTGAAGCTCCAATACTTTGGCCCTGATGCAAAGAACTGTCTCATTGGAAAAGACCCTGATCTGGGTAAAGACTGTGGGCAGGAGGAGAAGCAGGCAACAGAGGATAAGACGGTTGGGTGGCATCATGGACAAAATGGACATTAGTTTGAGCAAACTTGGAGATAGTGAAGGACAGTGAAGCCTGGCGTGCTACAGTCTATGGGGTCAAAAAGAGTCAGACAGGACTTAAGTGACTGAATGACAACATCTTGCCCCACTTTAACCTTCCCAGACAACAACAACAAAGAGTATCAGAAAGAGAAAAAATACTTAGGAAATCAAGAACTCTAGTGAAGTAGATTAGAAATCACATTTCACCTGACTTTACCACTCTTTGTACCATTAGCTTTTATCCCCTCCATCTACACATTTTTCAGCCAGATAGCTGATGCTCCCCACCTACATCTAAAGTCACTTCATTCTGATTCCAGTACCAAATTATTTTTCTCCTTAGTTTCAACTAAGAATGGAGACAAATTTTTTTTTTTACTGTACCCTTATTTTCAAAGTTAGAGCAATGGGAAATATATATATATATATGTTTATGTCAAAATGCAAAATATTAAAACACAAAAAGTGCAATTCAAGACAGGCTTGCAATAACAACTCTAGAATCCACAGGATCCTGTTCCTTTAACGTGAACTACAACATGAACTACAGCCAGCATTCAGTGAATATCTTCCATGTGCCTAGAATCCTATCAGGAGTCTTAATCCTTAAACCATTACTGTGTAGTTATCACCCCAGTTTCACAATTGAGAAAAACTAGTCAGGATCACATAGCTTAGAAGTGGCTGAGCCGTGACAAAAACTCAGGTCTATTGCCAAAGCGTATTCTCTTTCCACTGTAGCACTTAGACTGAGCAAGCTGGCCTTAGATTTGGTTTGAATCTACTCCCAGGGTTATGAGACTCATCTAGGATATACCATCTTCTCTTGTAGAACCTCCCTCCGCACTTCACCCTCCCCATCTCTACCTTTATCTCTTCTGGTACTCTTCAGTTCTACAACCATTCTAGTCTCTGGGGTCAGTTCTGGTCCCAAACTTTTTCTAACTTTGAATTCATAGTTATTGCTTTTCTCCTCCCACAGGTCAGCTGGAGTTTATAATCATTACAATTTTATAAGCTCAAAATAGCTTAATTTATAATCTCACGTAGCACATGATTATAAGGGCAGAGTCACTCTTACACATCATATTTGGTACAAGTATAGACTCTACGGTATCATCACTGAGTGGCACTGGTGTTACTCGTTTTTTCAAAGTCTTCATTTTCTTTTCACCCAACTAGACTGTAAGATACCTTTTAGGCAAGAATGTGGGTCATATGATTCAGTTAATGCTAGGTGTGTAAGGTACAATAAAATATGCCAAGTGAACTTAATCTACATTTCAGTAAAATGTCAGTTTCCAGGAGATACTACAGCAAAGGGTAACCTAACTCAAAAACAAAGAGACCCGAATTTACTTGCAAAAGCACAGGGTTTGAAGTCTCTTACTGAAGACAAAACGACATAGCTACATGATAGGATGCAATTAGAAAACAACTCTTCTGCCATTCAGAGCTCAGTTGCCAAGAATAACTCAGCTAAAATGCATGCTGTGACCACTCTTGAAAGAGAATAAAGGAAAGTAAGTGTGAGGCCACCTCCTCTTTATAAGGTTGAGAATTCAATCTTAGAAATAAAACAAAGCTTAACAAAAGAAGATGAAACACAAGACGAGCTACCGCAGACAAGGAAATTGAGAGGGAAAATGAATCAAGACTCCTTAATGCAGCACAACAATAGACACAAAATATGGGTGTTTTGAACACAGCAAGGAAGGAAATCTACAGGAATGTTTGAATTCATTATTTTGTTTTCAAAGACAATGACAGAACTAAAAAAAGGGTTGGGCATAGCTATGGAAATTTAAGAGTTTTTCTCATTTCCTTTGCTTATTGGTGAGCAGAGAGTTTGAAGACAGTCCAAGAAATGTGGAGTCTGGTGGCACAATGTCCAGTGATATATTGTGATGACAGGAGAAGTGTGCACTTGGGTGCCCAGGAACAGTGTACCTTACCTCTCCCCTATCCCGTATTGCCACTGAGGGCTTTCGGTTCTTTGAGAGTGAAAGGCAGTGCAGTATCTCATCATTTTCTCCAGAAACTCTTACAAAGGTTAAGATAGTAGAATCCAAGTCAGCTGAGGAGCTCACAGACTCTTTGCTCTGATTATAAGGTCTTATGCCCAACTCTAACTTCCTTTTGGCTCAGAAGGAGCTATTAACACAGAATTTCTTGACAGGCAAAACTCATTCTTTAAAAATGCAGGCATATAGGAATGTAAACACAGAGACACACGGGGGCTATTTTAAAAAGAGCAAGGACTATCCTGTAAAAACATAGGAAGAAGACTTGAGAGACATCATGACCAAAAAAAAGGGGGGCCAAAAAAATGGAAAATAAAAACATAGTTAGTAAAACATAAAAGTGGATCTCATAATACTCCTAGTGCTTATTTTTCAAAATGTAAAGTTACCAGAGATAACTTTCCAGTTGACCAGAAATGCTGTATATAGAATCATGTAACCACAAGCACATTATATTCTTACTTGGTAGTTGCTTCTTATTGTATGTGAAAACATCTCACTTGAAAAAAGAAAAAAGCTGTTGAGAGCTCAAAGCGGAATTCAGGATAGAAAAATCATGGCAGGGGCAGGTGATGGGGAAGAAGAAAGTCTATGTCTAGATACAGCAGTTGCTTTTCGAAGTGGGAAAACAACAGTATTTTGGCCCCTATCAGCAACTTCTATTATTATAAACAAATCAAGATTCTCTTTTCAGCAATGACTATGTGTGTTTATTGATTGTCAGCATAGGAAATTCCATTAAAATGGGAAAATACTGTCCATGATTCTCTATAAATATACAAGTCTGCAGGCTTAAATGTCTATAAAAACACCCATTACAGAATCTGCTCATCTATACAGAATAAGCTCACCATGAAGATTTAGTTTATTTTCCAGAGGTTACAAATCAGTTTGATCCATGTGAGGTCCTGGGTGACCTATGAAACCAAACTTGGCCAAAATTTTGAAGTAAAAGCTGAACATGTATTAAACTCACAATATTTATTTTGTTATATTTGCCAACTTATCCACCTAATTCCCTATAGAAATAAATGCAAATATAAAATGTCATAGACTACATCTGTCTAGTTGCAAAATTGCTTAATATGAAATAAAAAGCATGTTATCATTTAGCAAAAAAAAATAAAAAGTATGAAATAATTCCCATTGTTATGTGTATGTGCAAACTCAGAATACTTACTAACTTTAACATAAATAATCAGGAATATTTGTGTACTTCTTACTACTTGGAAGTTTGAACAGTAAGATAATGAAAAATCAAACTGACACTAAGAGGTTACTATGGTGATATGAGCAAAGCCATACCTCTTAATATATTTAAATAAATCAATGATTCAAATGGGCTTTTTGTTCATTACACAAACATTATATTCAGAGTAATAGAGAAGATTAGAAGTAATCACATTTAGCTTGTGTCATTATGATACTAATCTACAAATATACAAAATGGTAGAAAAACATTAGTTAAGACGTCAGTTTTATTTCAATTTAATACCACCAGCAAGCTAGACTTCAAAATATTTAATAATTACTTCTGTCACATTATTATTTGATTAGACTACATTTTTTGTAATATATATACATTGATGGAGTACTAAGTTTATGATGAATTTCCAACATCCACTATACAACTTATAAAACTTTCTTAGAAGACATAAGAAATCAAAACTCCTATTTGCATGACCTTAACCTTATTTTGGGGGGCTCCAAAATCACTGCAGATGGCAATTGCAGCCATGAAATTAAAAGACACTTACTCCTTGGAAGGAAAGTTATGAACGGCCTAGATAGCATATTCAAAAGCAGAGACATTACTTTGCCAACAAAGGTTCATCTAGTCAAGGCTATGGTTTTTCCAGTGGTCATGTATGGATGTGAGAGTTGGACTGTGAAGAAAGCTGAGCGCCGAAGAATTGATGCTTCTGAACTGTGGTGCTGGAGAAGCCTCTTGAGAGTCCTTTGGACTGCAAGGAGATCCAACCAGTCCATTCTGAAGGAGATCAGCCCTGGGATTTCTTTGGAAGGAATGATGCTAAAGCTGAAACTCCAGTACTTTGGCCACCTCATGCGAAGAGTTGACTTATTGGAAAAGACTCTGATGCTGGGAGGGATTGGGGGCAGGAGGAGAAGGGGATGACAGAGGATGAGATGGCTGGATGGCATCACCAACTCGATGGACGTGAGTCTGAGTGAACTCCGGGAGTTGGTGATGGACAGGGAGGCCTGGCGTGCTGCTATTCACGGGGTCGCAAAGAGTCGGACACGACTGAGCAACTGAACTGAACTGAATACCTTTAGGAAAGTAATTAAAGGAATTTAGATTTAAATGAAATAATAAAAAGGGAATTGATATATGGAAACATAAGTAATAATTCCCTTTCAATCACTGTATTAGGAGAAAAAAATGACAACCCACTCCTATATTCTTGCCTAGAGAATTTCGTGGACAGAGGGGCCTGGTGGGCTGCTGTCCATAGGGTCACACAGAGTTGGACATGACTGAAGCGACTTAACATGCATGCATGCACTGGAGAAGGGAACGGCAACCCACTCCAGTATTCTTGCCTGGAGAATTCCAGGGACAGAGGAGCCTGGTGGGCTGCCATCTATGGGGTCACATAGAGTCGGACATGACTGAAGCGACTTAGCAACAACCACCACCACCACTGTATTATTTGCCTAGAGGAAAAAAATCATTTTTCAAAATCCTGAGAGTACTGAGATTTTTTTCCCCCTAATTTCAGGTTCTTATTTAAGATAACCTAAAATAATTAATGCTCAAAATTCTCCAAGCCAGGCTTCAGCAATATGTGAACCATGAACTTCCTGATGTTCAAGCTGGTTTTAGAAGAGGCAGAGGAACCAGAGATCAAATTGCCAACATCTGCTGGATCATGGAAAAAGCAAGAGAGTTCCAGAAAAACATCTATTTCTGCTTTATTGACTATGCCAAAGCCTTTGACTGTGTGGATCACAATCAACTGTGGAAAATTCTGAAAGAGATGGGAATAACAGACCACCTGATCTGCCTCTTGAGAAATCTGTATGCAGGTCAGGAAGCAACAGTTAGAACTGGACATGGAACAACAGACTGGTTCCAAAGAGGAAAAGGAGTACGTCAGGGCTATATATTGTCACCCTGCTTATTTAACTTCTATGCAGAGTACATCATGAGAAACGCTGGACTGGAAGAAGCACAAGCTAGAATCAAGATCGCAGGGAGAAATATCAATAACCTCGGATATGCAGATGACACCATCCTTATGGCAGAAAGTTAAGAGGAACTCAAAAGCATCTTGATGAAAGTGAAAAGTGGAGAGTGAAAAAGTTGGCTTAAAGCTCAACATTCAGAAAACGAAGATCATGGCATCTGGTCCCATCACGTCATGGGAAATAGATGGGAAAACAGTGGAAACAGTGTCAGACTTTATATTTTAGGGCTCCAAAATCACTGCAGATGGTGACTCAGCCATGAAATTAAAAGACGCTTACTCCTTGGAAGGAAAGTTATGACCAACCTAGATAGCATATTCAAAAGCAGAGATATTACTTTGCTAACAAAGGGTTCATCTTGTCAAGGCTATGGTTTTTCCTGTGGTCATGTATGGATGTGAGAGTTGGACTGTGAAGAAGGCTGAGCACCAAAGAATTGATGCCTTTGAACTGTGGTGTTGGAGAAGCCTCTTGAGAGTCCTTTGGACTGCAAGGAGATCCACTCAGTCCATTCTGAAGGAGATCAGCCCTGGGATTTCTTTGGAAGGAATGATGCTAAAGCTGAAACTCCAGTACTTTGGCCACCTCATGCGAAGAGTTGACTCATTGGAAAAGACTCTGATGCTGGGAGGGTTTGGGGGCAGGAGGAGAAGGGGACGACAGAGGATGAGATGGCTGGATGGCATCACTGACTCGATGGACATGAGTCTGAGTGAACTCTGGGAGTTGGTGATGGACAAGGCCTGGCGTGCTGCGATTCATGGGGTCGCAAAGCATCAGACACGACTGAGTGACTGAACTGAAAATAATTAAAATAAACATGTTTAAGTCTGCTGGGTTCTGTTGATGTGTAATATGTATGCCCTCATAAGTGCCTGTATTTACAATTTAAATAACAAAAAGCACTATTTGGGTTGAAGGACAAGAGAAAAAGATGGACTTAATAAAGAAGGAAGCATCTGAACCAGGTGATGTCACAGCACAAAATGGGAGAGCCTCATTACACTGAACTTAACAAAACCTGTACTATGCCAGTCACTTCAACAGCCACAACAAAGTTTTCAGCAGAGTAATAATTTTAGGCTTCATCATATTAAAATTATGTTACTAGCTTTTATCAGTTGGTTATTGGCATTATATTATTTGCATATGGTTTTTAAATTTGTTTTATAGTTAAATATTTAAGTTTAAACATAAGGCCATCTAGATTTTCTGTTATTTTCTAGGAGTTTCATATTTTTGCCTTTTACATTTAGGTCCATGAAGCATTTTGGGCTAATTTTTGTAAAAGCTGTAAGATAGATCTGTGTCTTGATTCATTTTTTTACATGTAGATACCCAGTTGTACCAACAATCAGGGCCAAGAAAAATTTTAGTAATTATACATAAACAAAATTAATAAAATATCATCTCCTTTTTACAATGATGCCTAGAGAATATAATATTGCCCCATATTATTGACCCTTTTAGGACAAAATTCAAACTCATTTTTGGTGCTGGTAACATGGCCAACAAATCTCACAAATATTCAGCCAGTACATATAGTCAATCAAATCTGAAGAATTTGACCCTGGTATGTTCCAAAGACTCAAAGATGACACTGTAGCTAAGGTTGGTGAAATTTCACAGATATAAATGAAAAAGAATAAAGTGAAATGAAAATTAAGTCATGACTTGATGACAAAGAATAAAAATTCAAACAAAGAGTTTGAGAACTGTACCACAAAATTAATTATGGAAGGTATATCAGATACTATAAATATTAATTTTATAACATAATAGAGATAGGATATGAATAAGAAATTAGAACTATAATTTTAATAATTTATATATATCCCCAATGTAAACAAAGATCAAGTAGAATCATTAATAGTCAAGCTTGATCATAGGGAAAGAAAAAAATAGATGAATGAGCAAGAAAATGAACCTTTACCCAAGTGGAAAGAACACAGAATTCTAAACCAATCTTGAAAAGAAAAATCCGCTTTTGTTTCGAGAGGCGCCATCAACATTAGCCACCATGTAAACAAAGTTATAATAATAATGGCTGAGAAGAAAACATCTATCGGACGCATGTTTCCTGGTAAGGTACCTTACTTTACTCACACAACACTGCAATGTAGATATTATCATCCCCAAAACACAAATGAGGAAACCAAGTTGAAATGGAGTCATAAAAGCATGATTCTAGGATAAGCTCTTCCAATTATGAGTTCTGTAGCTCTGGGGGAAATCATAGCCTCTCAGAGCTTTTGTTTCTTCACCTGTAATGTAAAGGTAATACGTGCTATGCGGGCCTTCGACAGTGAGCCTCTGTGATGGCAATTAGATAACATATAGAGCCTCCATGCTGTAGAAAGTGCCTCACATACATAGGGATTTTATTACCATTATAAAAAACATGCTGATAAAAATGAACAAATAGAATAGAATCAACTAGCAAAGTGCTTAAGAGCTCAAAGCCTGGCCATATCCTAATTATGCATTATGGCTATATTATTTTCTAACTGTTCATTCTTAGGAAAGTTGCTTACCTTTTTTGGACCTTAGTTTCTGTATTAGTACGATGGGAATAATGATAATACCTAGTTATAAAATCATTGTTATTAATAAATGATACAACACATTAAAATTTCTTAAAACATACCAATCGTATGAACTCATGTATGGAGAACCATTCTCTAGGAATCTTTGCCAAATTTCACCAATGACTAAATAATTTGTATATTTCAGGAGGTGTAAAGATAAATAGGATAGAATCTCTGTGCTTTGAGGACTCAGCCTGCTGAGAGAAATAGCACACAAATAATTGTAATAAAAGCTAGTGTGATAGATGAAGTATCAGAAATTTCCTACTTTACTACAGGTGTGAAACAAATGTTCTTGTCTTCGTTCATTCAAGTCTGCCCAGCTTCTTGGCCCATGGTAACTGAAGGACAACATACAAGAAAAATATTTTCACAATTAATGAGCACAGTAAAAATTCATATTCATAATCTGGGTGCTATGTTCCAATATGAAATGAAGATGTAGATTTTATACTAAGAATATTGGTCATTGGGATGTCTTCCAGAAATTGGACTTGGAATTCTTTTTCCCAGAGTGTGGAAGGATATGTGCTGATCATTTCATGTCCTCTTATTACTACTGCAATTCTCATTACAGACAGGTGCCTATGCCCAGGAATCAGTCTTTAAGCATGGAACCAATCAGGGGTAAAAGACATGTAAAGAGATTGAAACTGAAACCTCATTTCTCTAGGTTGCTGCTATGTCATCAGTCTGTTGAATTCAGATGTCCAGATACCAGACCAAAACCTTGATTCTTTTTTCTTTTCTTGGGCAAGGTCAGCCAGTGTTTACTCTAGATCCTTGAGACTGAGATTGTATACTTCAGCTCTTCATCAGAAATTCAATTAAGCCATCAATAACACCAATTCAATACCATCCCATTTACACTGCAAAGATAACTTTTTACTGTTTTGTTGTTGTTGTTGGAATTTTTCATTAAGAGATACTACCTGAAACAAAGCTTAAGCATCTTGCCCAGACTTTTGCATTAACTTACCTTTTAACTGGTCCTAGTCTTGCAATTTCTCTTGTTTTTAAATCCATTCTAGAAAAATTTTCACAGTGCTCAGTTGTCAAAGTATTTTATGTGATCACTCAGTTACCTAGAGGCTGGATAGGCTCAAATAGTGAAAATAAGAAAATGTTTGATTCATATCTTAAATATAGTGGAAATATCTCTGATACCCCCATATATCACACTGTTTTAAATTATCATTATGTATGTTTTTATTTTCCTTACAAGACAATGAGTCTTTAGAGTACAGGAATTCTATCTTATTTACCTTTGAATCCCATAATGTGCAAGATCATAATGTACAAATATATGACAATCCAGATCAGGAAATTCCAGCATTACTTGTTCCTAGTTTATTGAAAAAATAAAATCCTACCATCTATCTCCCAGCTACCTACATTCCAATCTTATCTCCTGATATTCTCTCATATGTAACCTATACTCAAGTGGATTTCAAACCTGAAGAGTTGCAGAGCAAAAGTGAGTATTCTGTTCCATCTTCAGACATTCTATATTAGTTAAGGTGTAAGTAGAGTTCAGAAATATACATATATTATACATATCATATTTATATATAAATGATATTCCCAACTCTAGAACAAGTAATCTATTTCTTATTGTCTAAAACGATTTTGCAATGTCCTGTACCAGGTCTTATTATCAGCCTGTAATGGTAAGCTTCTTCTCAGATTACTGCTTCTCAATGCCCATTTTAAATAACACCTCCTACATGAAACTTTTCCTGATTCCTTGCTTTTCGAAGAGATTCTATGACATTTTGCTTCTATCTCTCTTGGATACTTATTATAGTCTGCCTTGTAATATGGGCATCTGCATATCTGTTATTTCCATTAACAAATATAATCGCTTTAAAAAGTAGGAACTGTCTTACACATTTTTAAAACTCTGATAGACTCTGTATAATGCTTTATATAGAGAGCTCGTTTTTTAAAAATCATGTGTTACACTATCTTATTCTATTTAGCTCCTAGAGTTGGCCCTGTAATTTCCAAGTTGGAATTAGCCTCTACACAGTTAACACATCACATAAGAACCTTACCTGTCAAGCCTATAAGCACGCACCCAAAACTCACCTTAAATATCCTTCTCTTCTAAAACAAATGCATTAGAACAGTAAACCCAGCAGGCTTACTTTGTTCCACTGGGCCACATAAAGTTGAAGGTTTCCAATTATCAGCACAGCAGCATACAGTTTTTACATAGTAACTTAGTCGTATGCACTATCATTGCTCTGAACAAGGGAGAAATGTTAATAGGTAGAGTGAAATGAACTATGCAGATGGACATTACAGGAAGTGGCACCTTTTGGCACTGCAGTTATTTCAGTTGTACAGGGTCCTATGCATAAGGCTTAGAAATGAAGTTCCCAAGCCACGCTGTGAAGTGATGCTTTAGTGCCAGAGAAAAAGGGCAGCTTGCTTAACGAAGTGCAGTTCTGACACCCATTACCCATTCAATGCAGCAGGAGAAATGAGTCTAAAGGCTAAAGCAAGGCTGTCTATGAACCCAGTTCCTTTATAAACCAGTCTCCCTGATGCCCTGAATGCCTTATGCCAATGGCTTCATCCTTCCCCCTTACACCAAATAGCTTTGCACCATTTCTGAAATGTGAATCATTTATGTTCCTTTTTCTCCCCGTTCTTTTGAAATGGGGTAATTCTAGCCACTCCATAATTTGCATAAGGAATTACAACAGTGTTTCATCTACACCTGGACCTAATCTAGATGATGAGATTCTGGGCTTCTGAGCTATTAGTTTAATGAGATGAGAATTTGAGGGACCTGGGGAAGAGAGGAGGGTATTTTGCTTGTGGAAATGTTATGAATTTCAGGTGTGAGAAGGTGAATTGTAGCAATAGCCTCTAAAATATCCTCCAATTATTCCTGCCTCTTGGTATTCATCCTTTCGTGTAAATCCTTCCATTCAAGTGTATACTTAATTTAATGACTCAGTTCTGAGGAATAATATATGGCAGAGTGATGGGAGCCTTTATGTTCCTATTGCTTCACCCCTTTTTCTTCAACAACTCTTTCCTTCATCTTCCTAAATGTCTCCGGTGACAATCTTGTACAACCAATAGAAACCCTCCACTGTTTCACAAACTATCGTATCATGTAATATGATGCCTTGAGGCATTCTGGATTCTTGGGAACATGCAATCAAGTTTTCCAAACTTAGTTCAAAGGAATATATTTCCCAAGCTTGCTAGATCGCCTGAATACTCCTCTCCCAGAGTGCCTCCTCTCTTCTTAATGCCTCTGATGCTTTTCTCTCTGAGTTCCCTTAGGCTTCTTGTGTGGCAACTGACACCTTAAATATGCTCAATTACATAATTCTTACTTCCACTATGAGATTATAAGTTTCTTGAGAGAATGGTTTCACATCTTATTCTTGTCATGCCTTTCACTGGGCCTGGAGCTTTATCATGGGTGCATCAGGTGTTCAAGAAATGATCTGCCAATTACTAATTAATACATCCGTGTAAATGCTTTTTAGCTGATAGGATAAAACAGGCATTTACTTTATTTCAGTCCCTGTTGCATTAAATCTCCTCTGATAATGCATGCTTGTGAACCAACTTGACAACATAAAAGTTCTGGTGTGTGCAACTCTTCCTGAATCTGCCTCCCTGGTCAGAGCAGCCAGGAAATGTTGACAGCACCCAGGCAGCTCAACCAGATCTGACAGGTGCTGCCCCACTCTTCCCAGCCAGAGACCCAAAAGGAAACAAGTACATCAAGGACAGGGAGTGTCAGGGAAACTCCAGGGTGCCATGACAGAACCACGGGAGCCATGTCTGACTAATACTAATGGGAGAGCAGTCCTCAGCGGTCAGCAAACCTCACTTTCAAACATCAGGAAAATGACAGCAGAAAACCTCTTATTGAGAGTAGGGAGATAAAAGGTAGTCAAACACAGAGAAATTAAATTAACTCAAGTGTTACCTTTAAATCTTTACAAACTCATCATTGATTTTTTTTTTTTTTAACAGAATCAGGGACCATGTTTTGTTTTTTTCCCCCATCTCATCCTCATCAACACAAGGAATTGCTTGCAATTTATCAACAAGGACACACAGAAAGGCACAGAAGGAAGCCATACATAGCCATGGGGTGCCTGCTCACCCTAGCAAATCGACTTGTTTTGCTGGCTGCTTTTTCCTCTTGGCTGTCACAAAAGATTTAAATACCTAAGAGCACCTCACAAACATTCTTTCTCTTTATCATGCCTACATTTCTGAAATGTAAGAAAACAGAACTTTTTTTTTCTTGGAAATGCAAAGTACCTTTGGTTAACCGGACAGCCCAACAAATCATACTATATTGGAAAAACATTAGTGACTGCATCCTCTGTGGCCCCTCCCACCTCACACACAAGAGTTATTTTCAAAGCACTGTCCTCGCTTCAAAGATGTCACTCTAGTAGTGTCACCAGCACAAGCCCATTAACAAGTCCCTGGAAATAAAAATAGAATCCGGTAATAAAATAAAGTCTAACCTTTTCTTCTTTTCCTTTGTGCTTGGTCTGGTTTCTCTTGCTCACCGCGTGGCCCAGGCAGAGGACTTGGCCTGGCCCTTCAGACTTGAGCTCCTAGTGCCTAATGGCTGCATGGAGGCCTCAGCTTGGTGCCGTGGGCAGAAGTCCGAGCAGGATGCCACTCTTCAAGATGGCGGCAGTGAGCCTTATATGGATTACGTGGAGACGCAGTGCCTGCTGGGTACTCCAATCTGTAGTCTTAAGCAGCACAGCTGTACCACATTTGTGAGAGAACACCGTCTGTCCCTGCTGACAAGAACCCTATAAAGCAGCCCTACCCACAGCCCAGGGAGAAGACCATGCACTGGAGGGCACCAGCTCGCACCTCTCCATTCTCTAATTAAAGAATATAGGTTTCTTTTCCTTCTAAATCAAACACAGTCTCATTCTACTGGCTCGAATCACACCAGGCAGGACCTTTGTTGGGAACTGATTAGGGAGGATTGATAATAGCTGTGGTGATTCTGCCTGAAATGAGGGAACTCATAGCACCTTTCGTTCCTCCATTTCACCTTTCACACTCCCAACATACATAATATTTAAAATCACAAATTAAAACAATGTAATAATTCTGACCCTGTATTTGTAATGGAAAGAGGGCCTTAAAAGTAGAATTCTCCTTTGCTTCACAGACTGTAAAGCAGGAAGCTATCTGCCTCAGAATAGTCTTTCTCTGTATTTATCTTTCTAGTAACATCCTTATAGTACTGTTTAAGAAAGTGAAAATAAGTAGGTCAAGGCTGTATATTGTCATTCTGCTTATTTAACTTATATGCAGAGTACATCATGAGAAATGCTGGGCTGGATGAAGCACAAACTGGAATCAAGACTGCAGGGAGAAATATCAGTAACCTCATATATGCAGGTAGCACCACCCTTATGGCAGAAAGAGAAGAACTAAAGAGCCTCTTGATGAAAGAGGAGAGTGAAAAAGCTGGCTTAAAGCTCAGCATTCAGAAAACTAACATCATGGCATCTAGTCCCATCACTTCATGGCAAATAGTGGAAACATTTACAGACTTTATTTTGGGGGGCTCCAAAATCACTGCAGATGGTGACTGCAGCCATGAAATTAAAAGATGGTTACTCCTTGGAAGAAAAGCTGTGACCAACCTAGACAGCATATTGAAAAGCAAAGACATACTTTGCCAACAAAGGTCTGTCTAATCAAAGCTATGGTTTTTCCAGTGGTCATGTATGGATGTGAGAGTTGGACTGTGAAGAAAGCTGAGTGCCGAAGCATTGATGCTTTTGAACTGTGGTGTTGGAGAAGACTCTTGAGAGTCCCTTGGACTGCAAGGAGATCCAACCAGTCCATCCTAAAGGAAATCAGCCCTAAATGTTCATTGGAAGGACTGATGTTGAAGCTGAAACTCCAATACTTTGGCCACCTGATGCAAAGAGCTGACTCATTTGAAAAGACCCTGATGCTGGGCAAGATTGAGGGCAGGAGGAGAAGGGGATGACAGAGGATAGATGGTTGGATGGCATCACCTACTTGATAAACATGAGTTTAAGTAAACTCCGGGAGTTGGTGATAGACAGGGAGGGCTGGCGTGCATGTGGTCGCAAAGAGTCAGACACAACTGAGTGACTGAACCGAACTGAACTGAAGAAAGTGAAAGTCACTCAGTCATGTCTGACTCTTTGTGACCCCATGAACTATACAGTCCATCAAATTCCCCAGGCCAGAATACTGGAGTGGGTAGCCTATCCCTTCTCCAGGGGATCTTCCCAACCAAGGGATTGAAACCAAGTCTCCTGCATCGCAGGTGGACTCTTTACTGGCTGAGCCACAGGGAAGTCCATATAGTACTATTTAAATGGCACCCCACTCCAGTACTCTTGCCTGGAAAATCCCATGGATGGAGGAGCCTGGTGGGCTGCAGTCCATGGGGTCGCGAAGAGTCAGACAGGACTGAGCGACTGCACTTTCACTTTTCACTTTCATGCATTGGAGAAGGAAATGGTGACCCAGTCCAGTGTTCTTGCCCGGAGAATCCCAGGGACAGGGGAGCCTGGTGGGCTGCCATCTATGGGGTTGCACAGAGTTGGACACGACTGAAGCAACTTAGCAGCAGCAGCAGCAGCAAGGGAGATCTTAATTAACAGACATGTGCCCTGGATTGGATATAATTGATGTCAGTGAAAAATCTGGTCAACATTTGCCAGTGTAGCACACAGAAACATCTCTAACTGAATGAATGTTAAGTCCAATTGTATATTTAAAAATGAAAGCTAATTTACTGAAGAAATTTGAAATACATTAAAATCTGAGATAGGGTCTCACTGTGGAGACCTCTAGTCCATTTCCTGGGCTAACAAGTTCAGCAACTTTTTTGTCTAGACTAGTTCTAAGTTTCAGTGCTCAGATTAGTTTAAATGTTATAAGTAATTTATTCAAATAATGATTTAAACTATCAAAACTGAAATAAATATCTTTAAAAATAAAATAGAGCTTATGTAAGGTTATCCCTTTATAATACCCCACTCATTCACTTAGATACTTAGGAGAGAGGGTTGTATTTACAGCTAATTAATACATTAGAAGGACTGATGCGGAAGCTGAAACTCCAATACTTTGGCCACCTGAGGCAAAGAACTGACTCATTGGAAGAGACCCTGATGCTGGGAAAGATTGAAGGTGAGAGGAGAAGGGGATGACAGAGGATGAGATGGTTGGATGGCATCACTGACTCAATGTACATGAGTTTGAGTATATTCTGGGAATTGGTGATGGACAGGGAGGACTGGCATGCTGCAGTCCATGGGGTAGCAAAGAGTTGGACACAACTGAACGACTGAACTGAACTAAACTGAATAGGCAATTTTATAATTAAAAATGCAGTTTTGTCTATGCAAAAGCCTAATAAGATAATATTTAAAATGTGGATACTGCCACACTATATTTCAGGTAGGGCTTCCATGGCTTCCCAAGTGGCTCAGTGATTAAAGAATCTGCCTGCAATGCAGGAGACACGGGAGACACAGATTTGATCCCTGGGTTGGGAAGATCCCCTGGAGAAGGAAATGGCAACCCACTCCAGTATTCTTGCCCGGGACAGAGAAGCCTGGTGGGCTACAGTCCAAGGGGTCACCAAAGAGTTGGACATGACTTAGAAACTAAACAACAACAAATATTTCAGGTTAGGAAAATATTGAAAGCTGCTATTGCAGTCAATGAGGAGCCATTGAAAACTTGAATGTCAATATCAATTCCTATTTCCAACCTCGATTGTAACCTCATGAAGGCTAAATATGATTTTTACTCATCCTTTTTGCTATTTCTTTTACTACTCCAAAGCTTTGCAACTTTCCACAGCCCCTTAATTCACTCTAACCCACTTCATTTTTCAACAGATGGTTTCAGCTCATTCATTTTTTCCTACCCAAGTTAACAGTATCACAATTAACCAATCACCCAAATTAGATTCTTCAGAGTTTTCCTCATCATCTCCAACTCCTCAACCCCAAACAATATGTTCTCATGTTATACATTCTAAATCTAAAATGCCTCTTCAACTCTCATTGCCTTAGGTCAGTACTTCAACATCCTTTACTTCAATTATTTCAGTGACCATCTGACTTTTCTTCTTAAATCTCTGTTCCTCAATCAATTCTCCTTGCTTACTTGCAAACAATTCACATTGCTACCTTGAATTTTTTTCTACTCATAGAGTGGATAAAGAAGACTTTCTTTTACAGGACACCAATAACATTTAAAAGCCACTCACTTCATTTCAGACTTCCCAACCTATACAGCTCAGCAGTCTAATTGTTGAGTATGAATGAAAACAGATTCTGTTCCAAGAGACAAAAGCAGTATGTTTGTTGTGGAGGAGGCGAATAGGAATTGAAATCATCATTTGTATGGTAGAAAGCACAGCGGAACTAAACATAAATATTTTATCAGGCTATCGATATGTCTAAAATTTCCCCCACTGTCAGTAAACTCTACTACCAGTCTTTCTATATATGTACTTCTTAAAAATTTATGTTAAATGTATAGTGACTAGTTTTCCCATTTTTAATACTCCTTCATAATCTTTGCTAATATTTATGCTTATAAATCAAAAACTTACCTTTTTTGGGCAGCACAGTTAATAAACAAAAATGTCATCATAATAATAAGCTCTCAGAATCAAAGCAATCAGATGTCTCCTAGATAATGTATATTTTTCCTTGACACAGAAGAAATTCTGTACTCTTATTGCAATGGACTTCTCACCATTTCCTACATAGAAAACGCCACAGAAAATTCTAATCTCTAATCTAAAAGTATATTTGCTTATACTATTCTCTCTTCTTAGAATCTATTTTTACTTCAGCTGTGACTGACATAATACTTAATACCTACTGGAGGTAGTTATAATTTAGAGCCTTTGTTGATGGACCAGACATCAAAAGATAATTAATTTTATCTTTCTGGGGCTACCAGGATATTTTAGCCATTCCACCAGTATGACATTTAGACCTAGAACACAAGGAATATTAGTCCAATATTCAGAGACTGTCCCTGGGATATTTTGAATTTAAAGTGAAAACCTCTTAGGTCTGAGGAACCTACTAGTAATTGATATCACTAAGAATTAGTACACATCGCATGGATAAGTTCTCTAAGACCAACCTGTAAGTCAGAGTCAGTGACTATTCAAACAAGGGAGTGTTAAGGTCCCTTACCTTTGTTTTCATAGTTAAAAAAGAAAGATTTCCAAGACTAAAATGGCCAAAGGGGTGAAAACACTGACTCATCTGAGATAAATCACATCAACTTTGAAATGAAACTGAAAGGAGAAACAAAATATATATCACACATAAAATATATAAATATATTCAACACAAGATGTTTGTGTAATATATAATACCTAATTTGTAACATATTTAAGATTATATTTATATATAATTGTATAATGTATAACACACAAAATATGTTATAAACATCCTGAAAATTATTATTTTAATAAATAATTAAACTTTATCATTGAAGCTGCTGAAGCACAGAGAGGACCATCAACACACCCAACATCAAACATCTAATAAATGATAGAGCCAGCACTGCAATCAGACTTTCTGACATTAAATTTTTACTATTCCCTTCATCATACTCTGCTGTTACCAGTGTGCAGTTTATGCCTGTAAATTAGACACAGATAGATGTGGATACATTTTTGAGAGTAATCAAAGTAAGATGGACAGTTGCAGCAACTCAGTGCAAAGCAAGAAACAGTTTGGGCATGACATGACACTATGATTAAAGTACATGACCGATCTCTCATCGGGTAAAGGTGCAAGACTGAGATAATTGGTTTTCCCAGTTCTTCATCCAAAACCAAGTAAAATTCACCAATGTGCACTAAATGTTAAAGAGGCAGATGCTTGTCAGAAGAAGTCACTGAAGTAAGTAGCTTATACTGCATGGAGGTTACCTCTAATACACAGAACACTAGCATTTTGAAGTAAAAAGCGATTTAGCTTGACATCTATGCCTACCAACTTGATCAAAAAAGAGGTTTGGAAGGCAGCTACTGTCAAAAAAAATATGCATTTTTTGGTTCCTAAAGAAAACATTCGATGTTATTGCAGCATAAAAAATAATAAATTTAAAACAGCACAAAAGTTGAAATTATTTTGCAAGACATGGCTGATTTTGATCCTATTCTAGTTCTGCATCTGTGCACAATTTGACACAGCAAAAAAGATAACAAGTAGCTCAGAATGATAATAATAATAGCAATGATAATAATGAATATTCTGACCTTTTGTGTTTATTCCAGCCTTTAAGGCACAATAATCATAATTAAACTGTCAACACATTATACAACTACATTATTATCTATAAACTACAATAAGAAAAATAAGAGAGTAAAGGCAAGATACATGCAATTTAGAGAGATGCAATGGTACAGAGTAAAAATATAGCAAAATATATAAACCAGGTGAAAAAAAAATCAGAAGAAGAGAAGAATCTCTATGAATGTCAAATCTACCAGAGTGTTGCTTAGATTGTAAAAACAGAAATGTCATATAAGTTTTGGACACTTATTGAGGTATTCTAAAAAAAAAAAAAGCTAAATCCCCACTTGACAACAGCTAGAAACAAACTAAAAATAAAGAATTCTGATATTTAAATTCCCAAACTTTTCCTTGAGGAAGATGGCATTATTCTATATTCATTTACACAGCAACTCTAAACATTTCAGCCTGTAAGAAACAGTTTTACCTATAAGAAATGATATAAGATATATACACCCTGTCTGACAAACATGGTCCTTAACTTCTAGAAAGTCTATAATCCCTCTGCTGAAGAAGACGTCATGAGAGAATAGCAGGCTAGGCAAGTCACGCAAATGGACGAGCCATCTACTCCCTCCCCAGGCCTACAACAGGATGAGCGTCTGCTGCATCCTGACGTGAATGCCATGATAAATCATGGCCTTAGAATAGACTCTCCATGGTCTCTAATAGGCTGCTAAGAACCAGTCACATTCAGTGTTATAAAGAGGAGAGAAAGGCTGTGCAAGAGTCCAAGCATATAAACTTACATATTTTAATATTGTGCATGTCACTTAGGTTATGGCTAAGTGGAATCATCTGCCTTCTCATACCACCTGTCACTTCTCAGAGGACTCCATTCATTTCTGTGATCAGAAAATGGCTTTTGAAAATGGCATGAAACATTTAGGAAGCAACTGACCTACTACATGAATATTTCGTTAGGGTACAAACACAGCCAGAGGTGGACACAATTTTCAGGGTCATTTCCATGATAAAGGAAGACAGTAACTATATAGAGAACCAAGAGGAATTTGGCTAATTAAATTGGTATCTCACAAGTCATCTTCTGTAAAATCGAGACATCCAACTGCCATGGCAAAATGTCCCACAAATATGGATTTTCTTTGATAGTCTTTTTTGAAATCAGTCCTTCCCTTAAATTACCTTTTTGATGGCTATTACCACAACTATGGGACATCATGTGGCAAGTCAGAATAGCATACTGACTGATGAAGAGTATAAACTCTGGAGTTAAGAGTGTTTTGATTCCAATTAGTGCACAAGTATTCCAATTTACAGCTGTAATATTATTTAGTACCTCTAACTCTCAACTTCTTTGCTTTTTATTTTTTTCTGCTTTAATCTCTGAAAGAGGTGTAATAATATCTGTCTTTTAGGGTTGGTCTAACAATGAATTTTTAAACATCTATGTGGAATGCTTAGCATCTTGCCTGAAACAAGTGATTAATAAAGGTTCATCATTTTTATTACTCTTGTTCACAAGAAGACTTCAACTCTCAAAACATATTTGGCCTAAAATCCATCATCATTACCAAATATTAACTGAATGTCTATCATATGCTAAAGCATTCTATCAGGCTCAGGGTCTTCTCATGCATTTCCACATGGAATAAATTAAAAACTGCCCTTAGAGACATTTAGAGTCTAGAGCACTACCTGTCCATACGTTTGTTCTGTATATCTGTCTTTCAGTTCAGTCACTCAGTCGTGTCCAACTCTTTGTGACCCCATGGACTGCAGCACGCCAGGCTTCCCTGTCCATCTCCAAATCTCAGAGCTTGCTCAAACTCATGTCCATTGAGTTGGTGATGCCATCCAACCATCTTATTCTCTGTTGCCCCCTTCTCCTCCTGCCTTCAATCTTTCCCAACATCAGGGTCTTTTCAAATGAGTCAATTCTTCACAGGAGGTGGCCAAAGTATTGGAGTTTCAGCTTCAGCATCAGTCCTTCCAATGACGCACTACCGGTCCTCGGTGAACTTAGAAACAAAGCAAAGCAAAACAAAAATTTCCCAGGATATCAGCTGACCCATTTCTGAGTATCAATATTAACATTAGTATATTCACCTGGTTTTTAAAAAAAGGGGGGAAATAGCTTAAAATATGACATCACTTGATTCAAACATACCACAAGTCTTCATTTCCCTTCCTACTTATTTTCCTGTGACAGAAAGCTATAGTACACAGTTCTCCTAGGATGTGAGATATGCCCTAAGACATAGAAATTTTTTAGTGTTTTATTTTATATTAGAATACAGCTGATTAACAGTGGTGTGTTAGTTTCAAGTGTACGGCAAAGTGATTCAGTTTTATGTATACAAAAAACTGAATATATAAAATATACAAAGTATTGGAGTTTCAGCTTCAGCATCAGTCCTTCCAATGAATAGTCAGGACCAATTTCCATTAGGATTGACTAGTTCGATCTCCTTGCAGTCCAAGGGACATCCATGTCTCTACCTAACCTCATACCAGTCAGAATGGCCATCAGCAAAAAACAACAAAAAAGTCTAGAAACAATAAATGCTGGAGAGGATGTGGAGAAAGAAAAGGGAACCTTTCTACAATGTTGGTGGGACTGTAAACTGGTACAACCACTATGGAGAACAGTATGGAGGTTCCACAAAAAATTAAAAATAAAACTACCATATGACCAGAAATTCCTAATCTGGATATACATCCAAAGAAAACCGTAATTCAAAAAGATACATGCACCCCAATGTTCATTGCAGCACTATTTACAATAGCCAGGATGTGGAAGCAACCTAAATGTCCATCAACAGAGGAATGGATAAAGAAGATGTGCAAGATATATACTGGGGAATGTTACTCAGCTATATAAAGGAACAAAATAGTGCCATTTGCAGAGACATGGACAGACCTAGAGACTGTCACATAGAGTAAAGTAAGTCAGAAATAGGAAACTAAATATCATATAATATTACTTATAAGTAGAATCTAAAAAAATGGTACAGAACATCTGACGTTTTTTTTTGACATTTTAAATTATCATTACTAATAAATCCCTTGGTACTCCATACATTCAACCACAATATAACGTTTCATCTTATGGTTTTATCTTGGTAGAAATTAGTTGAAATAAACTGGTCTCTCTCAGACTTTAACACCTAGATTATAATATTCATTTTTCTGACCAGAGAAAAATAGGTTCAGCAATTCAACCCCCAGAGACATCACTTAGTTTTTATTGTCTGATACTTATACAGAGAAGGAATACAAATATATATGAAAAATCATTAGGATGAATGAAAGTATAATGAAAACTCCAAATGAGAAATAAGACAATAAATCCTGTAGGGATGTCAAGGACAGCAAGATCTCAAGTAATGTTTGAAAAGGAAAAAAAAAAAAAAAAGCAAACGTTTTCTAGGAGGAAAACAATTTATTCTGAGCTTACTTGGTCAGCAAGTTTAATCAAGTATCACAGACACTCTATGAATTAGTATGATTCAAGAAAATCCATAGAAATGTTATCTATCATCTAAAACTATAACAGATGTCACACCTATCTATATGCGCATTAATGTGAGCTGATATATGCTTGCAGGAAATCAGTGTTATAAAGTGGTTTACCCACAGGAGGCCTTTCAATATTGTAATGCTCACTTAGACTCTCATTTCTTTTATAAATAAAACATGATTTTTCTATACTTTCTATGAAGCCCCAACATCATTTTCTTAAAAGTTAAGGACTTGGCAAGTTTTTAGACTGAATGAATAATCTATATATATGTATGTGTGTGTGTGTGTATATATATATACAATGATTTAGCAAAAAATACAAACATTATATCTTGGATACTTATTTTCTTCATCAAATATCCCCTTAAACCTAGCTCTGCATTCTACCACTCCTCAAATGATCATTCACAAAAGGAAACTCTCCTTTCCCAAAAAGCAGTTTGACATTTATGTTCATATCTCTTCATCTCCCTTACGGACTCAGATCTGTTTACAGGCATCTCATTTAAGAAGCATTCTGATGTGATGTGGAAGGAATTAAGAATGAAGGAAATTGATCTGATCTAATTTGATGTAACATAAGCCAAGTGGTTTCTTATAGACAAATTCCCTCAACTGTGAGTTGTTGCCCACCAAAGGAAGCTTCATATAAATGATTACATGGATAGGGAGATGTAAAAATCTGGCAGACATAGCTACCACAATATTAATTTTCTTTATCCATAAACAATATTTCATGATACCAGGTGCATCCAGGAAAAGTCACTCAAATGCAAATTACAAAAATACTCTAATAGGTATATGATGCAGTTAACCACCCACATTCGAAGATTTTTGGGAGTTTAACAAGTCAAACTTGAAAGATCAACCACAGGGACCCATCAATCTCCAATCCTTTACTCCACAGATGAAAATAGCCTCGATCATAAATATTGCCACAATCTCCAAAACGTCTCAGCTAAATGGTACAAGAGATAAAAACAAAAAGTGAAGACAGCTCCAACCAAAGGCATGGCCTCTCTAATTTTTACCTATTTGGATATGAATTAATGAGTCGTCACTGTGAATTCTTTGCAAATCACATTATATATTGATTTATTTCAATAGCAAATTATGGAAACATGGCAGTCAGGAGTCCTTGGTAAATGGGAGAAGTTCCAGAAGTTGGATTAGATCAGGGCTGCTTAAAGTGGGAGCCATAGACCTGTGAGGTCCATGTGAAGAAAGTTTAGAAAGAGTTAACATCTATAACTTCTTATAAAATTTGATATTGCCAGGACATTTTTATTATATTTCATAGAAGTGTCCATCTTCAACATATTGTGACTTTAAAGTAATAAGGATAATGATGATGATGAAATTTCGGTTAGACTACACATTTGGTCCTACTAATGTCCTGACCAGGGCCCAGGGTAGAAGACAAAATAAAGGCACAGTAAAGATGATTTGTACTTTCTCTAAAGTTTGATCTAACTCCAGCTTGTGAATGATATTCTTCTGGGTAAAGATCATGGGTATAGGGGACAGAAAGACTTGGATTATATGGTCTTACTTGCTGTGTACCTTTAGGGCAACATTGCCCTTAAACCCAGATAGCAGGGCACCTGCCCTGGGCCCATGAGTAGGAGGCCCTACATTGTGGGGTACTGCTCTTAAAATTGTCTAAGACTCCCACAGAGTGCCTGAAACTGAAGCCTTCCAGAAAGGGTGCCTACATGGGTCCTGTTCACCAGGAGCACCCATCTTCAAGTTCCCCATCCAGTCATCTCCTCTAGCCTGTTTTTCTCCTTCAAGGAGCTTTCCAGTCCTCTACAACACCTTCCTCCTCTCTCTCACATGCTGAATGAACTAGATACCCCCAAGGGACTCCAGTACTCATGCCTACTGCCTCCTCCTGGGGCTGTGTGGCTGGCTTGACTGTAGGAGAATGACCCGGCTAGTGGACTGATTCCAAGTGATTTGAGATATCTGAAATTGCTTATACAGATAGGGACCCAGGAAAAAGTGTTTGCCCTAGACACATACACATATGGAATTCCCAGGTGGCACTAGGGGTAAAGAACCTGCCTACCAGTGCTAGAGGTGTAAGAGACACAGGTTTGATCCCTGGGTCGGAAAGATTCCCTGAGGAGGGCATGGCAACCCACTCTGGTATTCTTCTTTTTTTAATAATTTATTTTAATTGGAGGCTATTACTTTATAATACTGTGGTGGTTTTGCCATACATTGACATGAATCAGCCATGGGTGTACATGTGTCCCCCCGTTCTGAAACCCCCTCCCACCCCCCTCCCCATCCCATCCCTCTGGATTGTCCAGCGCACCAGCTTCAAGTGCCCTGTTTCATGCACTGAACTTGGACTGGTCATCTGTTTCACATATGGTAACATACGTGTTTCAATGCTATGCTGTCAAATCATCCCACCCTCATCTTCTCCCACAGAGTCCAAAAGTCTGTTCTTTACATCTGTGTCTCTTGTGCTGTCTCATACATAAGGTTGTTGTTATCATCATTCTAAATTCCATATATATGCCTTAATATACTGTACTGGTGTTTTTTCTTTCTGACTTATTTCACTGTATAATAGGCTCCAGTTTCATCCACCTCATTAGAACTGATTTAAATGTATTCTTCTTAATGCCTGAGTAATACTCCATTGTGTATATGTACCACAGCTTTCTTATCCATTTATCTGCCGATGGACATCTAGGTTGCTTCCATGTCTTAGGTATTGTAAACAGTGCTGCGATGGACATTAGGGTACACGTGTCTCTTTCAATTCTGGTTTCCTCGGTGTGTATGCCCAGCAGTGGGATTGCTGGGTCGTATGGCAGTTCTATTTCCAGTTTTTTAAGGAATCTCCACACTGTTCTCCATAGTGGCTGTACTAGTTTGCATTCCCACCAACCGTGTAAGAAGGTTCTCTTTTCTCCACACCCTCTCCAGCATTTATTGTTGATAGACTTTTTGATAGCAGCCATTCTGACCAGCGTGCCACTCTAGTATTCTTGACTAGAGAATCCACTGGACAGAGGAGCCTGGCAGGCTATGGTCCATAAGGTTGCAAAGAGTTGGACATGAGTGAAGTGACTTAGCATGCACACACACACACATATACACTCTGTGGGGTCTAGCCCTGACTTTGAGCAAATCACTTTACCTTTCTAAAGCTCCATGTCCTTCCTCTATTTCCTTTGTCAGTTTAATGGGGAAAAATAATACTTATATCACTATGTTTTTCAGAGAATTAAATTACATAAAATATGTAAGTCATTCACTTCAGTGCCTGATTCAATGTAAGTAACCAGTTAAAAATGTTGTGAGTATTCCAAAACCATAATTCAGATGCACTGAACAGATTGGTTTTATATGTACTTTCTTTGCTTAAAGAGAAATAGAAAAATGAAACAAAATTTTTGCTTTACAGTATTTTTCACTCTGGTCACAATCTATAACTGTATAGTTTAAAATATCAACCAACTTAAGTACTAACAATATTTTTTGCAGACATTTTTATTACATGCTATGTCAGTTTTTATCAATTATACATAATCATCCAATCTTCAGCAAACATTCCATGATCGTCATCTATGTGCCAGACATTGTGTCAAGGTCCTTATCTGTCAAGTTATTAATATTTTACAGTGTGAAATATAACATTGAAAGGGGGGCATTGCTGTTTGTGTAGTAGTAGATTCCTTTATCATTATTCCCATTTTGTAGATGAGGAAAGCAATTCTTCAAGAGGACTGCAGCTTTGCAGGAGGTCACTCAGGTATTGAAGTACAAGTTAAAATCCAAGTGTTCTGACAGAAAACAAGCAGATCTCATAGTATAAAACAGCCTATGTGCAATTAACCCCCAACCCATAGAAGTGATATTCTTCAATATGTGATGGATTTTCAAGTTAGAGAGAGTGGAATAAAACTGATTGGTGCAACAAAAGGTCCAGTTGAGCAAGGCCACAAACTTCTCAACAAATAGTCTACAGGACAGTGAGGTGGATATAACCTGGGAAATGCAGAGTCTCAGTCCTCAAACCAGGTCCCTGAGCTGGAATTTGTTTCCTAACATGATTCCCAGGGATTCAGTGGCATATTAAGTCTTGAGCGGCAATGACCTGCAAACCTGAGAGCACCTTATTTTCACACTGCTTTGATTCTCAAGTCTCAGTTTACCAATTCTCTCATCTGCTTTAGAGATTTACAGTTAGAGTTGCATAGGCCTTAGTTCTGTGTGAATTTGTACAAGGAGACTCAATGTTTCCACGTATAAATGAGTTTAGTAACTCCTGTTCTCAAGGGTTACTCTGAGAATTAGCAGAAAGCATGTACCCCTGTCTAGATACACATAGTAGGTGCCCAATAAGAATGCATTCGTTCATGTCACCATCACTTACAGTCCTCATCCCTCCCTTATAACACACCTCAGCTCAGTCCTCATTTCCAGCTTTGGTCCATACCTGGTTTCAGCTCTTCCCTGCTGACACTTCCTGCCTTCTCCCTCATCTCTAGATGGAGTCCCTATGTGTCTCAGTGTGGTCTGCCATTCTCAAGCCTAATCATGTGATAGCCGAAGGTCATGGATTTGGAGCACATGTGCAGAGATGCTGCAAAGCAATTGACTAGCACAGCTCATTTCATTCCCTTTGCGTGAATTTGCAGGCCTCCTGGTGGAGCCCTGTAGTTTCAAGTTGACCACAAACCTTTAAACACCCTTTGTCTTAACACCAGTCACATTCTCAGAAGTATATTTCTTGTCACACCCCTGCAGGCTTTTGAGTCGGTGAGTTTTTATACCCCAACTCCTTTAGCTTTTATCCTTATTTACTATTGAAGAATAAAGGATTTGCAGGTGGTGCAACTGGTAAAGAATCCACATGCCAACGCAGGAGACACATGAGACATGGGTTTGATCCCTGGGTCCAGAAGATCCCCTGGTGGAGAGCATGGCGACCCACTTCAGTATTCCTGCCTGGAAAATCCCATGGACAGAGGAGCCTGGTGGGCTACAGTCCACGGGGCCTCAAAGAGTTGGACACGACTGAGCACACACTATTGAGGATCGAAGGGCAAATAGTTTAACCCTGTAGCCTGTGACAGACACAGATCCCTTTACTTAAGCACCTGCCCTGTCCCCCAACCCGTGACTCTCTTGGTGTGTGGTCCTCTGCTGCCCTCTAAGGGCCTCTGCTCACTTTACCCACTGACCCTGATTCACAGCCATTGAAAACCATTGAGAACACTTACACAAAACACTTAGCACAGTCAGATTCGGAGTCAGAAAGTACATGCCGGGGCCCAGAGGGACTTGGGGAGGGGGATTGGGGAGTTACTGTTCAATGGGGATAGAATTTCAGTTTAGGAAGGTGAAAAATTCGGGAGATGGATAATGGTGAGAGTTTTACCACAATGTGAATGTACTTGTGCCACTGAACTATACAGTTAAATATGGTTAAAATAGTATGTTTTATATCTGTGACTTTTACCACAGTAAAGAAAAATATATTTTTTTAAATTGTTCCAATTTTAGCACATGGAAGGCAATATATGGGAGTGCATACAGGGATAATTACAAAGTTTCACATTGTAAAGGATATATTTGAAGTATAAAATATACTCCCCATTTGAAAGTGCTCCTTTCATGAAGTTCTTTCCATGGCACTAATCCTAATCTCTTAAAATATCATTACCTGTCCATTTATTGTCCCCACTGAATGGACAGTGCAGACAGAGCAACAAAATTCAGCCTGGGAACAAGGGAAGGCCTCCAACAGGAACAAGGCCATGAGAAGATAATGCTACACACACATTAAAGTGGGAAATTAAAAAAAAATAAAAACAACGACAATGCCAAATCTTGGCAAGGGAATGGAATAACTAGAAGTCTCATTATTGTTAGAAGAAATGTTACGATTTCTTGGGAAATAGTTTGGCACTTTCTAATAAAGCTAAATATGCAGTTATCATATTCCATTTCTAGGTATCAATCCAAGAGACGTGAAAACATATGCCCACACAAAGATTTATAATCAAATGTTGAAACAGCATTATTCAGAACTTGCCAAAGCAACTCAATGTCCTACAACATGTAATTTGTGGCATATGCATACAATGAAATATTAGTCATCAAAAAAAAGAAGTGAATTATTGAAATATAAATAAAAGCACTTGACTAAACCAGGAGAGCTACAAAGAAAAGTGTATATGCTGTACGAGTCCATTTAATAGGAAATCCTAAAAATGGCAAACCTAACACATAGGAAACAGATCAGTAATTACCTGGGGCAAGGTGAAATGGACTGAGTGAGAAAGAACGTAAGAGAACTCTGGAAGGTGATATGTATTTTTTAGATATACTCTGATTGTGGTGGTGTTGACACAGGCGTTTAAATTTGTCAAAATTCCATTAATGTACACTTAAAAGGCGTGCATTTTATTAAGTCGATAAAACTGACTTAAAACAAGCAAACAAATATGTAGATAAGTACTTAGTGATTTCAAAGGTCAGAGTCGACAACTGACAAGCTACACATGATAAAGTTTCTTTGGCTTACTTACCTCTCCAGAGTCCCGTTTAATTGAATTCTAATAGCAAAACATTGACATGTCTCAGCAGCATTATGAAGGACAATAAAAAATCAATTTTCAAGTTTTTTTAACTAATGTGTGATATAGAGCATTAGGATCCTTTCTAAAAAAATATTTAGTTCTGTCTAATTATTTCAGAATATTTTCAGTTAACCTTTTTGCAGATGTCATCCTATCTAATAAAGAGCCTAGTTGAATCATCACAAAAGTGAAAACAATCACAAACTAATGTGGCAGGATGAAAAAGAGGCTGTACTAATGATCAGCGTTAAAACATCCACTAAACAGCTGCTCAGCTCTTCCCAGAATCAGCTTTAGCCTTGACTACATCTTCCTGAGCGTTTCTCTTCTGGCTTTGGACCGTCTGTCAAATGACAGCTAAGCCATATTCCGAGACATCTATATTCAACCACCATTCTCAAACTCTGTGAATGTGCACTAATTCTAGGCAAGACCATGCTGGTCTATTTTAACATTGTTGTTTTCCTTAGTTTCATTTAAAACCCTATCACACAAGGGAGAAACTTAGAAAATTTCAGTGGCAAAATGCAGCATAATTGCCTCTGGGAAGTTCCTCTTACCTTCTGTAAGCTTTTGGTAGCAATTCAATAAATTGTCAAGCCTTGCAAAGAAGGAGAATACCATACAATTTCCTCTAGTCAATAATAAAGATTCACCGGGGATTCAGCTAATTCTGACATCTCACAGATTTTGAGCAACTGTAGGATTTTTTTTCTTTAGCTGCCTTTCAAGCTCATTCTTGAATATAATATTTTAATTAATTCTGACCATATTCAGTTATCATTCTCCTACTTCCCAGCCTTTATGTATCACTTATGAGAATGAAGACAAAAATTGTCTTTCTTGATCTTTGAAATAACCCAGAGTACCCAGTTAATTTCCAAATCTATTTTCTCAGCTGAGTAGGGGAAAAAAAGGAAATGGAACCAGCTTGCTGAACTAAATAGAAAAAGTTCAGAACTGAAATGAGGAGCTAAATTACCATTTCCAAAACATCATATCAAGTTCATAGCCCAGGAAATCCTACACTAAACCTTTCTACTGAACATCCCCTGAATATATCATCTCGGATAAGACGAGAAATATGGAGGCAAGGTCATCTTCATTTATGACTATTCCCAGGAGTCTGTTTTGTTTAAACCAAGTTTATCAGATTATTACTCTCTTGACAAGCTATCTGGCTTGTACTTAAGTAGTCAAAATACTTGACTTAAAATGTAAAATGAAAAGAGTTCTTACATGTGATAAAACCAATTTAATTTTAATTCAGAAATAAAAGTAGACCCTAGTGCAACCCACTGTTTACCCTTCTACTTGAACATGTTTTTATATTTTGAGAGAGAAACACCACTTTACTCTCTATACAAAAGCAAACATTTGAAACAACCACAGGGCAGAATGTGGAGAGTCTCCAAACAGGAAAATTGTTTTCTCTCTTCTGCTGTTTTAGCCCTTCCCATTTTCAGTTTGGAGCACTGACTGGTGACATATCTTTATGTCTAAGAATTAGGGGCTATAACTAAACTAAGGAATAAGAGTTGTGCTGTAAAAATGATCACTTAAGAGGCAGAGTGCTGGTGCTCCCATCACTGGAAACTAACTACTGCTTTGATTTATTTGCAGCTCCTGGTACACTAACCAGGAGAACAGAACAGCCAGCCACAGATCAAGGCAGTTCACCGGTTAGAATGCTCTGGTTACCAAGAAAGCACCTACTATATTTGAAAGAACCTTTACACAGAAACAAGCACAGTGGAACTGAAGGCAGTGCATATATTAACTACATTCCCTCTGAAGAAAAACACTGTTTCCACTAAACACCCAAGCAGATTCATATTACTGTCAGCCCCCAGTGGCCTGGTAGGCACTGGGGGCTTCACCATTAGCAAAATACAAAGGCTACCATAGCGTAACCCTGTTACTTCCTGCTAGTCCTTCTTTTGCTCTTTCTTTTCTAAAGACCAAGCAAGGATAAGTCTAAATAAGAGTAGTGTTTTTCTTTACTGATGGAAACAGAGTTTTATGAATATACAGTTTCACACCATCCCCAAAAAACCTATATTTGGGGGTCCTCTTATAAGTAAAACAAGTTTCCATTTCAGTCTTCAACATTACCACAAACCACACACACACACACAAAATGTATTCACAATTTTCAGGGAACCTTTAGCTATCTGGAGTATGTATTAAAATCAGTTCAAATCCACAATGCAACCACGCACAGCCATGTATTTGGCCTGTCAAGGTATGTTCAAATTTGAAACAGGTATGCTAAGTGAAGGTTATATTCACCTTTGAGCCTCGGACTCTGCATCATCACAGACGTGACAAATGAGGCATAGAGGTCTCCTCCCTCTCTTGCTGCCCACAGTAAGTACTAAAGATTTAGAATGAAACTAGAGAAGCTCTGGCCTAAGTTAGCAAGCGAGCAAACCAATTAAAGGAAAAAAATCAAGACTGACTCTAATCTTACACTTGAGAGGTGACTGACTTCTGGTGCCATTTCAACACATAGGAGAGAAACAGCACAATCAAATTAGTGCTGTTAGCTCTATTTAGTAAAGCTATTTCCTTATTTCCTAAGAGAATGAGTTTTGGGGGACAAAATTTGATAAAAAAAAAAAAAAAAGCCAAATTAGTCAGAATTAAGTGATAAGTTTCACTCACAAAGCTACAGGGTACATTTTTCTGTAGTTCTGTGTGTGTGTGTGTGTGTGTGTGTGTAAACACGATTCTGTACCTGTTTTTCTAACCTATGACTAAAAGAACAATAAATGTGTTTTTCAAGGAATAGTTACAAATGATAACATCATTTCCTTCACTGAGTAGAAGCAGGGGACAAAATTCCAAAGTCATTGTTGGTTCTGTCATTGTTAGATTTTGCTTTCTGCTTAAGGTTTCCATTATAGTTTAATGCTATGAAGTATGAAGAAAAGAATTAAGAAGTGGCAGAAGATGAAAATCTCAAACCTCCAAATGAGAACACCACTCTCATTTCTCTACCGGCACACATGGCTCCATCCCCTAGTCCCCAGCCTCCTCCTACCCAGGACAAGGACCCAGTCCCATCCCTGCCCCACCACCCTCCATTTATCCCTAAGAGACCACTTCATTATACAATTTGACTTCTCCACTCTGCCTACTCTAGATTTGCCTAGCTTTTGCAAAGCTTTTGCAACTGTTCAAAGTGTTGAATTCTCTACTTGCAAAGCTTTTGCAACTTGGAGAAAACACCCTCTTCATGCTCCCCAGGTGGTGCTAGTGGTAAAGAACCTGCTTGCCAATGCAAGAGATGCAGGTTCGATCCCTGCGTTGGGAAGATCCCCTGGAGGAGGAAATGGCAACCCACTCCAGTATTCTTGCCTGGAAAACTCCACGGACAGAAGAGCCTGGCAGGCTACAGTTCATGGGGTCACAAAGAGTCGGACACGACTGAGCATGCACACGCAGGCAGGGCGATCTCTTCACGTCCCTCAGTCCACGTGCAGTTACAGCTTGCAACAGAACATGCCCACGTGCCTCCCTGCACCTGAACTGACATGGATTCAAAGTGCCCTCGCAGTAGCATCTCAGGCACGCAGAGAGAAGAGACCACCTGCCCCAAACCTGGGCCACCAGCGAGCTCTCCCCCTGGTTCTCCTCAGCCCCCACGCAGCTATTACAGTGCTGAGTGGGAAAGCCCAGCTGCCCCAGTTTGACTCACACCTACAGGCTTTTCTTCATTCCCACTCTCATTTCTGTGAGCCCCAACTGCTTGTCTCTCTCCTCCCCTTTTATCTGTATTAGAGGAAGTATAACGCCGTGGGCAGAGTCCCCTTTGTCTTCCCGTTTAGATCAGACATGTAAATAAACACATCTGTTTGGCTAGGGCACAAGCAAAGCCTTAAATAGTAGCATTGCCTAAAAGATATCACTGAGTTCTGTGAAAGAATTATTACAATTAAGACTTCTCATGACAAGGCAGCTTTCACACAGCTAATCAAACAACAAGACAGCATCTCACAAACTCACTTGCCTCTTTTTTTGCATATATGAAAAATGCTGGTACTTAGAGAACCATAGAAGGCAAGCAATTGCATATAACAGCCAAGTAAATCCATGTTCTCAAAACAGGGCACCAGAGAGAAAATCATAGTCTTTTGAAATAACAACTCTCTCTAAAGCACATAAAATCCTTTTTAAAAAACCTGCCTTAGAATATTCAAGTTGTTTTCATGAATCTCCCTCCTCCCAATCTACTCCATATTTGTCCATAAAAATGGAAGTCAATACTAGATGTATATTTTGTTATTTACGAAAAAAAATCTGATTGTCTACTTGTTTTTTGTTTTTGTTTTTTCAGTAGACAGATCATTAACCATTTTCTTAACTACTTTCCATAAAGGGAGAATTAATGGGCTTTGTTTATTTCTCATGTTTAAAATAAAAAGAAATCCTAATCTACACTTATGTGATATCAGCATAATGTGCATCTATCTAACACAATTTGCTCAAATAGGTACTTCCCAAATATTTTGTAAAGCTTTTAGCTCTACTTCTCAGTTTTCATATCCAGGACCAAGTGCTGTGCTGTCTAGAATAACAAAGTCCATTCTCTCTCCTTTAACTACCCATTTTTCAGCCAACAAGGCAACCGGGCAAATGCTAATGGCTGGTCTCCAGTAACAGCACTGTATCACTCCCAGAATTAACCACAGGCAGTTCCTGAGCCAGGTCAGCCCAGAACGCTGCCTTGCACACTTTCTCAAGTATTAATTACCTTTCTAAAGGTCGCAGTGCCTGACATGAGGACAGAAATGCAGGACCTCACCAGCCACGCTCCCTAGACCAGTTCACACAACCAGTTGCACTTTGCTTGAGGCTGGGTCACTTCACTTGCTTACTTTCTCATATGATGTTATAATCTTCAAATGGGTCTCCTGCTGAATCTGACCCCCTTATCCACCTGGAAAATCCACTCTCTTGAAGTGCAAGCAGCCCAGGGCAAGGCTTTGTTGATGCCACAAGGCACTGTTTATCTTCCCTTTTTCATTGCAACCAGCAGGTTCTGCACTCACTTTCTTTCTTCTACTAGATCCCTGATGATTACGCTGCCCTATGGTGATATATTAACACATACACGTCCATCCTTCTACCCTGGCCCTACCTTTGCCCTTAGATTTTTTCTTGGGTCTAATCTTAATGTCACTCCTCAGGCTGACCTTTCCTGAAGGCTCAAAGTTGGTTTTCTCTGTTATGTGCTCCCATCCTATTCTACTTTATTCCTTTATATAAAATCACATGTCAGCATCTATACCATTTCTAATTCCCAAACCTTAAATTCTGTAGGGACCTTAACAACCCTGCTTACAATTGCATCCCTAATGCCTTGGACAGTGCCTGAAATTTGTTAGTTCTCAGCTGTGAAAACATTGGGTGAATAAATAAGTGCATCATAGCTTCTTGAAAGCTGGAACCATATCTTATTCAAGTTACTATGCCCAGTCTATCCAAGTCAGTAGTGGAAATTTTTTGAATCAATGATGAACTCAGTAAACTGTATGCTATTCATTTATAACTCTACAAATACAGTCACATTATAACAATCTTGATTCTCAAGGAACGTGTATAACCCAATTTCCCCAAATTTTTATAAGTTTCACAGACATGGAAGAGTAAAAGAAAGCATTGAGAATATAGATTTTTAAGTATAATTTATTTTTCACTAGTAGTATCTTGAAAATATGGTACCATGCCATAAAAAATTGCTTTGATGTATGTCCAGCAGCTAAACAAAAATCAATACATATTTATCTATGTTTATTATCAAGCATGGGAAAATTAAATCACAGGTAATTCAGAGTAATTCAAGCCTTCACTTTAGTTTTGCTTTCAATGTTACTTTCTACTCATACTTGCATATTTCAAAAAATAATCAATTAGTCATAGTCAACATTTATGTGCAGAGACCATATTAGGCAATATGGAAAAATGCAAAAGAAACAGGAGGGAGACAGATGGCTCCATGAAAAATACATAATAAAATGTCCTGCTTTGCTCTGCCTTACTTGGGTATTATGCATTCAATCTGTAATGCTTTATATTCTTTTGCATAGGTGTGCGTTCTTTCTTCTGATTAGACCTAAAATTCCTTGACAACAAATAACTTGACTTTTAGTTAACACCTTTTGATTATCGTTTGACCTTCTTTCTTACTGTATCAACTCATACATTTGCTCATCAAATATTTATTGAATATCTGCTATGTGTCAGTTACTCTGCTAGACCTATGCTATAGAGAACAAGATAAAGGCCCTGCTCCCATGAAGCCATATTGAATGTGTATGTGGGAGGTGAGGTGGAGCAAATATTAAACAAGTACACAAACAAGTATGAAAAATGCTAGCTAGAAAAAGTGCTTAAAAACTTACATAACAGGCCAAAGGGCTATGAATTGATAATCCTGAGAGTTGTTTCAGATGAAATGGCCAAGGAACAACTAAGCAAAAACCAGAATTATTGGAAAGCATTGAAAGATCTGGTTAGAAGAATGTTTCAGGCAGAGAGAACAAAAAGTGCAAAGGCTCTGCGGTGGTAATGAGCCCTGTGTGTTCAAAGAGCATCAGAAAGATGCTGTCGCTGAAGTTGAGTAAGAGAAGGGCAGAGGGGTATAAGATGGGGTTAGAATGAGCAAGATCATGTAAGGACAACATAGGCTATGGTAAGCAATTTAGATTTTATATTTATGCAATGAGAGGCTTATGGAAGGTTCTGAGCAAAGGAATGATATAATCTGATTTGTCTTTTAAGATTAGCTGCTCTGTGGCTAGTGGGTTATAGGGTTGCAAAAATGGAAGCTAGACCAGTTGAGAGATATTACAATCCCCAGGCAAGAGGTGGCAGTGCCTTGGACTGGGGTAGTAGCCTAGAGGTAATAAGAAGTGATCAGATATTGAACATACTTTGAAAGTGGAGCCATAAGACAGGACTTTCTAACGGTTTTCACGTTAATCGTGAGGAAATAAGAATTGAGGTTGCCTTCTAGATTATCAACCTGAAAAGAGTTGAACAGTGTGCAGTTATGAAATGCAGAAGACATGGAGAAAAGCCTAGATGAGGGCTCCCAAGAGCAGATGCTCTACAAATGCTAATTTGATAATTTAAAAACAAAAAACTACAAATTAATACCACTGCAAGCTGTTTATATAAGTGATAATAAGTACATAGCTTCAAATTCCAGATCTGTAGCATTTTTTAAAGTAGCAATAGTAATCAGAGCAGGAACAAGGAGAGAATTTCCCAAGAAAAATCATCTTTAAGAAGCATAATTGAAAATCATTTCAGACAATTGCAGGACTTTAACTTCAAACTTCACAAATTCTAAGAGCTCTTACATTAATTAAAATCAGTTTAAAGTTATCTGTTGGATGATTAACAGTGATTTGATTCATTTATCTCTCACTTATTTAGCAGAAGACATTACTGTTTAGCATTAAAAGACTCTCCTACCTCTAGATACTCATGTTTTCAGAGAAGTTAGAACAGAAAAGCTACATCATCTTTATTAATTGTCACGATTGTAATCAGCTGAGAACTTTCAACTTGACCTCTGTGTAGCACTCAGAATAAAGATTGGTTGCTATGATATCTTAATAACATAAATATCCATTCCATCAAGCCAGGCCCTGGAAATTCATCTTAGAGTTTAATAGTGAAGTACCTGTTCCTTAATTGGTGAGGTTTGATTAATATGTCCTTTCTTACAACCACACGGCCCATTTGCAGTAGGTTAAATTTGTTTCATTTTTCAAGTTACAACAGTGTAGGGACTTCTGCTTCCCTCTCTTCTCTGATGTAAAGTATTACACCTAAGAAATGTGCACTAACCTATTTTTAGCAATATTCTAGACACTTAAATTCAAAGCTCTAGACAAGTAATAAAGCATTGTTTCTTGATGGTTTTATAAAGATCCAAAGACTAGACATTGGAACAAGAAGCATCATTCCATTTGTATAAAATTTTTGAGGAAGGGAAATAGGGGGAGTTTTCTTTTGCTATTTATCACCTAAGATTTGAAATTTTTGCCATTACACTGCTCAGTAAACCCTAAGGATAGCTTCCAATTGGTCTGAGTTACAATAATCTTGTGAAGATTTACTGCTGAGTTTCATGTTATTGTAAATGAAGGAAATTCTACTTACAGTCCAAATATCAAATGCAGCTTCACATAGGGTCAGGCAACATCAATGTGCCACAGGCTTTTATCATAAATCAGATACTCTGGAACAAATTCAGAGCACTGACTTCCCAAGTTTCCATGTAATATTCTGTGCTATTTTTTCATTTGAACACACAGAGGCCAGCCGTAAATCATACACTAACGTAAAAACTAGGAGACTATTTTTTTCTCCCTGGAATAAAAACTAAGTTAAGGGCTGATTCAAGAAAATACTACTATTGGCAGGGAGTGGTGCAGCCTTAGAGGACAAGCAGAGGCACATTCAATCCCTGGCTATTTAACAAGATCTGCTAATTCTATACCGAATCTGTTCACACCAGACTCCTGCTCCAAACTGCACCATGGATTTGCTTTCATTTTGTTCCAAGCAGAGAGTTAGTTTTCTGTTCTATAACTGCTGGCTGGCCGTTTCATATGTAACTTACACAATCATCTCCATAGGCCATGGAGAAGTTTTGTTTGTGTCAGTAAAAATCCCTATCTTTTTTTTTTAATCCTTTCTCTATGAGACCAGCATTCTTCTTCTGCTCCTATCCTCTCACCTTTAATAGATAGTCCTATTTAATGAGATCTTTTCAAAATGTCTCTAATTTGGTTCTTTTCTGAAATGACTCTTTGGCCCTGATAACACAGTGGTCAGGGAACACCATGCACTGTGTTCAG
Organism: Bos taurus; assembly: GCF_002263795.3. Classification (NCBI taxonomy): domain Eukaryota; kingdom Metazoa; phylum Chordata; class Mammalia; order Artiodactyla; family Bovidae; genus Bos; species Bos taurus. Next base: position 31,288,256 of record NC_037336.1, read on the forward strand.
GGCACAGTACCAGACAAGGGAGAAACCTTCACTCTCAACATCAAACTGCGTGAGCTGGAACAGGGCTGTGTGTGCCTGGAGCAAGGACTGTTTTACCTTATTCACACAATGGGCTAGCAACAGCTCTGTTTTTACCCTACAAAGCCTAGAAGTCCAGACTTCCCTCGACTCTATCACAGCAGGCAATTCTAACCAGCTTCTACTCTGCAGACTTGTCCAGGCTAAAAAAGCCTGATACCAGCATCTGTGCCTCCCAAAACTCCAAGATACACAGTCAATATCCCAAAATCTGTGTACCCATATCCAACTCTGAACCCATGTAAAACTGACCCTACCTTAATGTGAATAGTGAATGCAATGGATCAAAATCTTAAGATACGTGCACACGTGCTAAATCGCTTCAGTCATGTCTGACCCTGCAAGCCTATGGACTGAGCCTGCTAGTGTCCTCAGTCTATGGGATTCTCCAGGCAAGAATACTGGAGTGGGTTGCCATGCCCTCCCCTCGGGGATCTTCCAGGGATTGACCCTGTGTCTCTTACGTCTCCTGCATTGGCAGGTGGGTTCATTACCACTAGGGCCACCTGGGAAGCCCCAAACAAAATATGGTATTAACCAATCAAATCTAGCTGAATATTTAAAATTAATATTCTTTGTGCTTATTCCACAAATGTGTGTTACATTAAGAAATGTATTAATAAAGTTCATACTATAAATAATCAAGTAAGAAAAAAAACAACTCAACTTGTAATACATTGAAAAAAGGCATCTGATAAAATTTAATACCCACTCTTAAAAACTGAATAGAAAGATAAATATTAAAATCAATCACAAGTTGTCCAGCCTCATACTTAAACACTGAATGCCTGATCATTCATGGCAGATAATAGCAAATATTAGTAGGTCCCAAATAATAATCATTCTCTCCACAAATAATGCATACCTGATTACTCTGAATCAGGCAATCAATGCAATTGAATAAGAAAATAAAATATAAGTGAAAAGTAATGAAATAGGGGAAAACATTTAAATATTTGTCTACCTAGAAAAAAAATAAATGAATTAACTAAGAAGCCATTAGGAATAAGAAAGTGAACTCAGTGATTGGACACCTAAGCCAAAAAATTAATATGTTTCCCAAATTATAAAATATAAAGAAAAAATATTTCACATGGAATAGTAATAATAAATGGAAAAGAACTAGAGAAGAAATTAACTTCACAAAAAATTAGATCATTTCTTTGAAGAAAATTATAAAATTTTAGTCAGAAGCATAAGAACAAATGAATATGTGGAAAACATACAGATAATGAGATAAGAACATTTTAATAAAAATAGAACTTATCCAAATTAAACTATAGATTTATTTCAGTTTCAGTCAGAATACTGAATATTTTTTCAGTGAATTGATAACAATTATCTTATAGTTCTCCAGATATCTAGGAAAATTATGAAAAGGAAGAATGAGAGAGGGAGGACTTGCTCTTTCAGAATCTAAAATGCAGCCTAAATTTGTCATAATTGAGAAATTGTGTTATTTTCAAAGCAAAGAATAACACAAATATATAAAATTTGATAGATAAGGATAAAGATGACTTCAAGTTAACACAGGAAAGATAAATAATTTAACAGAGTTGGGATAATGCTCAAGTACTATGGGAAAATGTATCAGATAGATTCCTGCTTCATCCTTATCATAAAATGAGTTGGAAATAAAGATTAAATTTAAAAGCAAAACCATAAAAGTGCCACAAGCATATAGAGATGATATTTATATGCTTTGCATAATACATTATATGATTTTATATTATGTCACATTATAGATGCAGAAATATAAACACAACATAAAAATTGATAATCATAAAAGAAAATATGCTTGGCCTCACATAAATTTAAAACATTTGTATTAGACATATACTGAAATTATAGCATTGATATATATGCAAGCAAAAGGTTATGTGCATATATATATAGAGAGAGAGAGAGCATGATTTCATTTTGGAAAAAATAAATAAGTATATGTTTAAAAAGCATGACTGTATTATACAATTACAAAGTTGGATGTTTAAAAACATAAAGCTCTTTTGTCTTGAAGTAAGTTTATTTTCTAAATCTGGATTACCAATTAGCCAGCCTTACATCAGGCTGTTTAATTTAGCTCTTGCATTATAATTCTTCCCCATCCCCTAATTTAATAGTCCTCTTAGATTGTGTAAAGAAATAGAGGAAAACAACAGAATGGGAAAGACTAGGGATCTCTTCAAGAAAATCAGAGACACCAAAGGAACATTTCATGCAAAGATGAGCTCGGTAAAGGACAGAAATGGTATGGACCTAACAGAAGCAGAAAATATTAAGAAGAGATAGCAAGAATACACAGAAGAACTGTACAAAAAAGATCTTCATGACCCAGATAATCACAATGGTGTGATCACTGACCTAGAGCCAGACATCCTGGAATGTGAAGTCAAATGGGCCTTAGAAAGCATCACTACGAACAAAGCTAGTGGAGGTGATGGAATTCCAGTTGAGCTATTCCAAATCCTGAAAGATGATGCTGTGAAAGTGTTGCGCTCAATATGCCAGCAAAATTGGAAAACTCAGCAGTGGCCACAGGACTGGAAAAGGTCAGTTTTCATTCCATTCCCAAAGAAAGCCAATGCCAAAGAATGCTCAAACTACCACACAATTGCACTCATCTCACACGCTAGTTAAAGTAATGCTCAAAATTCTCCAAGCCAGGCTTCAGCAATATGTGAACCGTGAACTTCCTGATGTTCAAGCTGGTTTTAGAAAAGGCAGAGGAACCAGAGATCAAATTGCCAACATCCACTGGATCATGGAAAAAGCAAGAGAGTTCCAGAAAAACATCTATTTCTGCTTTATTGACTATGCCAAAGCCTTTGACTGTGTGGATCACAATCAACTGTGGAAAATTCTGAAAGAGATGGGAATACCAGAACACCTGATCTGCATCCTGAGAAATTTGTATGCAGGTCAGGAAGCAACAGTTAGAACTGGACATGGAACAACAGACTGGTTCCAAATAGGAAAAGGAGTTTGTCAAGGCTGTATATTGTCACCCTGTTTATTTAACTAATATGCAGAGTACATCATGAGAAACGCTGGACTGGAAGAAACACAAGCTGGAATCAAGATTGCCGGGAGAAATATCAATAACCTCAGACATGCAGATGACACCACCCTTATGGCAGAAAGTGAAGAGGAACTAAAAAGCCTCTTGATGAAAGTGAAAGTGGAGAGTGAAAAAGTTGGCTTAAAGCTCAACATTCAGAAAACGAAGATCATGGCATCTGGTCCCATCACTTCATGGGAAATAGATGGGGAAACAGTGGAAACAGTGTCAGACTTTATTTTTCTGGGCTCCAAAATCACTACAGATAGTGACTGCAGCCATGAAATTAAAAGACGCTTACTCCTTGGAAGGAAAGTTATGACCAACCTAGATAGCATATTCAAAAGCAGAGACATTACTTTGCCAACAAAATTCATCTAGTCAAGGCTATGGTTTTTCCTGTGGTCATGTATGGATGTGAGAGTTGGACTGTGAAGAAGGCTGAGGGCCGACGAATTGATGCTTTTGAACTGTGGTGTTGGAGAAGACTCTTGAGAGTTCCTTGGACTGCAAGGAGATCCAACCAGTCCATTCTGAAGGAGATCAGCCCTGGGATTTCTTTGGAAGGAATGATGCTGAAGCTGAAACTCCAGTACTTTGGCCATCTCATGCGAAGAGTTGACTCATTGGAAAAGACTCTGATGCTGGGAGGGATTGGGGGCAGGAGGAGAAGGGGACGACAGAGGATGAGATGGCTGGATGACATCACTGACTCGATGGACATGAGTCTCAGTGAACTCCGGGAGTTGGTGATGGACAGGGAGACCTGGCGTGCTGCGATTCATGGGGTCGCAAAGAGTTGAACACAACTGAGGGACTGATCTGATCTGATCTGATCTGATCTAGATTGTGTAAATCAGTTACAGTTTGGTTCTCTAGTGCATCCTAGATATTTTTCTCCCCTCATTTTCTAGCTGTCAGTGTTCCGGGGTATCAAGCACCTGCCTTCCGCGGGCAGCAGCTGGCCACCTACGTGTAGTGGAGAGAAGCTGTGAGGAGGAGTGACGAGATCACCTTTCTATGCTATATTCCGCCACTTCTGTCAGTGTAGTCTATTGTCTCTGAACCACATCTGGAGGGGTGCTGACAGGGGCCACATTTGGCTGCTGGCAGCAACCTGGAAGGGTGGCATCTCAGAGATGTAGCAGCTCTGCTCCTCTCTCTTTCGTGCGCACATGGGGTGCCCCTCTCAAGCAAGTCATGAGGTTCATCCCTGTTCAGCTGTCAGCGACTCCCTGACATGCACTCTTGGACCAGCTAGTACCCTGGAGACTGAGTGGAGGGTAGGGGGCAGTTGGAGGCCCCTCTCGTATCTAAACAAACCAGGTGGCCACCCCCCTTGCTTTATCAATGCAGGATGATGCGGTGCACAACTGCCTGCCACTTTTAAACTGTGGCCAGAAGACAGTGCATCCAACTTCTTTTCTCAAGTATCTGCATACTCCTTGGGGGCTTCTTATATTTCTGTCCTGGTTTTCAATTTGGTATTCAGTACAAGGAGGCGTTCCCAAGTGGCACTAGTGGTAAAGAACCCGCCTGCCAAGGTAGGAAATGTAAGAGATGTGGGTTTGATCCCTGGGTCAGGAAGATGCCTGGAGGAGGGCATGACAATCCACTCCAGTATTCTTGCCTGGAGAATCCCATGGACAGGGGAGCCTGGCAGGCTACAGTCCACGTGGTCTCAAAGAGTTGGACACAACTGAAGTGACTTAGCACGCACAAAGCACAGCACAAGGAGTCAGGGAACAAAACGGAAAAGTCAGGCCAGTTTTCCCTCTCTCCTTCACCTAAAACTCGAATCCTCTCTATGCTCCACATGGTTCAAAGTACTTTATTACGTGAAAGGCAGTGTAAAGGAGGTTCCTCATCTCATTACCTCAGCAAATGTAGTTGGTCTCAGTAGCCCTTCCTGCTCCATAAGAACTCATGACCTAAATGGGAGATGGTCACGAGAAGTACACGTTCTTTGTTACTGCAAGTTGTTATAAGGAATTATTATTTCATATTTCATTCTTTACATATATATCTGTATATACACATATTTATAAATATTGTTGATATGGATGAAGAGATAGATGTAGCCATAGATACACAAAGAAAAAGAGATAAATAGAAATTAGCTTGCAGATGTTGCTGTTGTTTAGTCACTCAGTCGTGTCTGACTATTTTGTGACCCGCATGGACTGTAGCCCATCAGGCTCCTCTGTCCATGGGATTCTCCAGGCAAAAGGACTGGAGTGGGCTGCCATTCCCTTCTCCAGGGGATCTTCCCAACCCAGGGATTGAACCTGTGACCCCTGTTTTGGCAGGCAGATTCTTTACCACCAAGCCACCAGGGAAGCCCCACTTGCAAATGATACATATCTAAATGTTAATAGAGGTTGAGAAGTGTTTTACACTTGCCCAACATTTATTACATTTTAGATAAATACTAAAAAAAAAAAAAAAGGGTTTAAAATGTGATTTTCTAAATTCATAGTTGTCCAGGCAATCTTCTAATTCACCTGGGTAGCAATTATGTTTCAAAAGTGTTGAGAAAACCACTGAATCATGTAGCCTCATTTATCAGTGTGGCTTAAGCCTTCATTTGAAAAATTCTTTCTAGGAGAAAAAGAGACTACATCAGAATGTGTACAATTATGTGTTTCATTAGGCAAAGCAGAAAGAATCTGTAAAGTAAAATCCTGCTTTACTTTCCAGATATTAAAGCCACTGGGCAGTTAAGCAGGGTTACCAGATATTATCTTTCTAATTCCTACCACTGTGCTGCAATCAGAAACCTCTTTAGCATCATTTTGATATATAGTAACACCAAGTATTTATACATTATTCAGTGTAAAACTAACATTTGTTTTTTAATAAGTGCTTTTCAATTCAGAATAGTATTAAGAATGTCTTTCCTTTAAAATTGATTGTGCTTGATCACAGCAGTCCACTGATTATAAACCGTACTTTCCCCAAGGATATGAAAAAAGATTATGACGGACTCATCATACTAACCACAAATCCAAAGCCACAAATGCTAAAGGCAACTACATTAAGTGAATAGTAACTCTGAAATAGCTAATCGTAACTCAGAAATCTCAACACCCAGAGTGCTGATTTAGCAGGTATAACGTTTCTGTTATGTTTCAAGAATCATCATATTTTCTAACTGAATAATCTGACTTCTTGCAGGAAATACACTAGGATTGCATCTTGGAATAATCAACAATGTTAGGAATTGGTTCAATCCTTTACAATTTCAAACCCTTAAGTTTCCCAAGGGACATCATCCATAGGAAAAAGAAGAAAGAAAGAAATAGCCCAGTACTCTGACTTTCAGAAACTTCAAATATACAAGTGCTGCCGAAAATTCTAGTCAAAGGCAGTAGAGATCAGGAATAGAACATAAAAGTAAGGAAGTCACCCAGGACCAAGTGCTCCTGCACTGCCAGACCCCAAATTATTCAAGAAGTGTTAGGCCACCCTCCTGTACCACCTACTCATTCAGCCCTGACTCCACTGCCAAAGCTTAAGCAGAAAACTTAATGTAACTTGATTCCTCAGGAATCAGGGAATACAGTTATTCCTTTCCCTCTGTGAAGAGTTACCCACTCTGACCTAATCCCTTAAAGCTTTAGGGGACATATCATAGGGTATGTTTTGGTTAAATTCCATTAGTCGGATAACATAGCAAATCTTATGCGTGTATTAATTGTAATAATTCCTACATCTATATAGCATTTTAACAAAGCACCTTAAAATATGTGATTAATTCCATGTGATCTTTGTAAAGCTTTAGGCCAAGTATCAGAATTCAATACAATAAATAGAAACACTAGATGTTTTCAGAGAAATGGGTTTAAGAAATAAGATGCTTACAAAATAACTGGAAGTGTGGAAGCGATGGAGCTTCCCTGGAAGCTCAGATGGTAAAGCGTCTGCCTACAATGTGGGAGAAGAAGCAATGAGCTCTAGACTGGGCCTCCAGGAATAACCACCAAACACAACACAACTGAAACACCAGGAGGGCTGCTGATTCTGCCACAGTCAGAAGGTAAAAATCAAAAGGCTACAACTGAAACTATTATTAAGTCAAGAACATTCTGCTATGGGCTCACAGATATAGAAAACACACTGGTGGTTGCCAATGGTGGGGACTGGGGGGCTACTAGAGACAATATAGGAGTTGCGGAGTGGGAGGTACAAACCATTGGATATAAGATAGGCTCAAGAATGTATTGTACAACATGGGGAATATAGCCAAGATTTTGTAAAATAATCTTTAAAATTATAATAAATTTTTTAAGTCTTTAAGTAAAATAAAACATAAAAAAAGGACATCATGCTATGGCTGTAACCTGGAAATGAGAACACAATTGCTGTTGTCACCTTAGCTACTTACATAAAACTGGACACCAAAACACTCCTAGAGAAAAACCCCAAATCTTTACAATCCTTTGTCTGAAAGAAAAAAATAAAGATGCAGGAAGATGACTGTCTTATTACTTTTACCTTATAAATCTTGAATCCGTTCAGTTCAGTTCAGTCGCTCAGTCGTGTCCAACTCTTTGCAACCCCATGAATCGCAGCACACCAGGCCTCCCTGTCCATCACTAACTCCCGGAGTTCACTCAGACTCACATCCATCGAGTCAGTGATGCCATCCAGCCATCTCATCCTCTGTCGTTCCCTTCTCCTCCTGCCCCCAATCCCTCCCCGCATCAGAGTCTTTTCCAATGATTCAACTCTTCACATGAGGTGGCCAAAAATCTTGAATAAATACATCTAAATAATAGGATCAAATTTTCTTCCCAATCTTAGTGGTAAGGCAGTCTGGGAAATACGGATTTTTAGCTTTCCAGCTTCTACAGGGCAAGAAGGCTAAGCAGAAGGAGTTATAAGTGGATGCTGAGGATAGACCAATCAGCCATACTCCATAGGGAGCTTTTTGGTACTTCCATTTCACAGATGAGGAAACTGAGATTCAGAAAATTTAAGTAACTTGCACAAGACTTCAATGTTAAATAAACTGAATCACCAGGAATAAAACCTAAGAATTTCTATGCCATGACCAGAATACTTTCCAACTCTTTATAACCCCATGGACTATACAGTTCATGGAATTCTCCAGGTCAGAATACTGGAGTGGGCAACCTTTCCCTTCTCCAGAGGATCTTCCTAACCCAGGGATCAAACCCAGGTCTCCCTCATTGCAGGCAGATTCTTTACCAACTGAGCTATCAGGTAAGCCCTTCCAACTTGCCATTCTGTATTAATTATGAGGAATTATTAAACTAGAAAAAGAAATAGTTTATTATGCCTGTAAGAGGGACTAGCATTTCCTGATCAGTATTAGTTCATCTATCAGGCTATTATTATGTTTCAAAGAAGTCAATTTAGGAAGAATCCCTAGATATACAGCATTCCTTTGCAACGGATATTAAGCAGTTGATAGAGCTTAGGATATAGATGAAGCAAACTTGTAAACTTCAAGCTCTCATCGTCCTTCAAATATTCAAAAATTACTCAAAACCCAAAAACAGAAAAAGGCAGTTAAAAAGGCAAAATTCATGTTCTTGATTTTTATACACACTCTCTCCCCAAATGAAAAGATTATTTGCAGAGATTTATAAAAATTCAAAGAATAAAAGAAAAATTTACTTATGTTATCTGAATTAAATTCAGAATTGCTATTTAAGATAAATGTATATATAAATATAAGTTAACTAAATACTGGTGAAATTATCTCTTAAAGATATACAGGCCTTAAAGATGTAACTATACACTGCTATTGAATATAATTTGGCTTGCTTATCAGTTCTCTAAAACATATCTCTTCTTAGTAATCAGTTCATTTTTTAAAAATGAACTATTATCCATGTCTTTTCATGTGGATCTTAATTTAATTGCACATAGAATTTTAGATTAATTCTTAGCATATTCAAACTCATCCCAAATCTACTAATAGACATGCAGAAAATCTTTACAAATCTCCACGGCAATGTTCAATGCTCCTTTTGTGACTACCTCTTAAAGCGAAGCATTTTGGAAGAGATTTCATGGGAGCATTTACAATAAATCTTTCCTGAGTTTCTTTTAAGCAGGAAAAAAAAAATCCATTTAAGACAATGCTTTAAGGCAAAATGTTACCTGACTTCAGATTCAAACTTTTCATTTATTAGGGAAGAAGTGAAAACCTCCAGGGGGTGCTGAATCAGTCTATTCTGAGAAGTAGAAATGGAGAGACTACTTCGGGTAAATGGTGTCTCACTCAGGCAAGGAGAGAAGTCCCAGCCCTGCCAACATTCTCTCTCCTGGAAATATCACCAGTCTATTCCACTGGGAAGGTATATTAATTCCATAATTGAGAAATGAGAAGACAACAATGAAGAATTACAGCAGCTTTTATTTATTGAATCCCCACTATATGCCAGCCATGTTAGATGTGTCAAAACATTACTATGAGCATTAATCTCACATTGCAGAAAAAGAAAATCAAGGCTCACAGGAGCTAAAAGTGTGCCTAATGTCACACAGCTAGTAAGCAGAAGAAGCAAAACTCAAACTGTGGCCAAATGGCTTCAAAGTTTGCATGTTTTCCCCTACAACACAACGATGAGAAACCCAGTATCTCGAGTAAAGGCCACTTTCTACTCAAATAGAGATGGTGTGAGACAAGCAATGTAGATTGACACAATGACCAAAACCCTACACCATGTAAAACTGCGAAACCACAGAAAAAGCTTTGCAATCTTACCTGTATGTCTATAGCAATCAATGTAAAGGTTATTCAAGTTCAGCAAACATGCCTTCAGCAAAATACAGCTAAATTTGTTCTACTTCTGGGAATGGAAGGAGAGTAAAGATTCCTGTTTCCTCATTTGCAGATCTATCCCCAGTGTGAATTTTCACCTTCACAGAGTTAAGAACGCATCATAGAAAGGAATACATGGCTATGAATAAACAAGCTATACTTGAAATGACAATCAACACCTCCGCCTCACTTCTGTGTATGACTGATTTATTTTTCTCAAGAAAAAATTATGCTACTGATATAGGAGTGATCATTTCTAGCCAGGTTTCTCATGCTCAAGGTACACATTCCCTATATATAGTCTCTATGAAATATGTCTTAATTACATTATACTTATTATGATTGTTAAGGTAAAACTTAATTTTCCACCTATAGAGTCAAGCCAATTAATCTATTTCACTTTGGGTTTTGGGTGGAGAGGAAGATATTTTTGGCTAGTAAGGCTTTTTTCTTTTACTTAATTGTACATTTTCCCTTTCCACCACCCTTTCTTCCACCAAATGTCTGCAACTTAATGTAACTCAGACATTTCAAATCAGATGTGATGTCTGAAGCATTATAACTGAATTGTGTGGGAAGAAACAGTCAGGACTGTGATTATTCTTCATGTAGTTCTTCAAAAAAAACATTCAGCTTTTCTGCTGCCACATCACATTATAAATTAATCTTGCTTCCAAGTAATGCTCACCTTAATTTTCTTTTACTTCACTACTCTAACAAGTTATCTTGGCTCAGACTAAGATGCGCTAGGCAACGATCTCTCTGGAGGCTCTCACGTGCCACAACCACATACAGTCACCATAACTGGGAATTCTTAAGGACACTTAAAGAGTTCTAGCCATATTTCCTGATTTGCCTGGGGACTATGAGGCCTGTAGGAAAGAATTTCTGACAACTGGGGGATGGGGGGTTGGGGGTGGGATGTGGTATGAAAAGGGATTGTTATGTTGCACAAGGAGCCTGAAAAAATACAGCTTCTACCAAAGGGAATAGTACTTCTGAATAGAGTTGGAGATGCTTCTTGAATTCACCACGATTGCACAGCCAACTCCCACAGCCACCATACTGCCACCATCATACTGTGATTATTCTCCATTCAGCCTTTCTCCAGTCTCCACTAGCTAGACCCATGTTCTGCTATGCTCTGTGTATGCCTATAGTGGGCTGGCCCACCATATCACCTGGCCTAGTGGCAGTCCAGCAGGAAATCAAAAAAATAGGAAGAGGAAGAGGGCAGGGTTCTTCTCACTCATGCCTGGAGTCAGTGCTAGGATTCTCACAGTAGACACATGCCTTCTGAACACAGCTCTGGCCAGGCGGCCTCTCCTTGAGGCTCCATCCCTTACAGGGCTTCACTGTGTGCTCTGCTCCTCAGGCTTAGGGATGGGAACACCTCTCCACTGTTGCTCCTGTTTGTTATCCTCCCCAGTCCCACATGTCTCTAGCATTCATTAAACTCTCCTCACAGTCCCATCACTGTGTCTTCTGACTCTCACTGGGCCCCTGGCTGATACAGTAATTGGTTCCAGGAGTAGTTTCAAGAAACAGCCCCTGAAGTTGAAATTCTACTATTGACTCCACACATATCTGATAACACACAGATGACTTGCCTACTCAGGTGGGAGGACAGGGGAGGGTAAAGAGAAGACGGCAAGGTTTTGGAAGACTAAGTATCTATTGTATCTGTTTCATTTGAAAATTATGGTGATAAAGATTGTAGGCTGCTGGAGAGATTGCAAAAACAAAAATATAAGCTAAATACCTTGAATTTTCAACTCAAGGCGTGATAGAGAACCAGAAAGGTTCTAGTTAGCTTTAAATGTATCTCTTACCTTGAGTCTATGTACCACAGACATAGCTGATGATCAGAAGCATGACAAGGTGATATGAGTTGCAGATACCAATGAAATATTCAGGGGGGTTTTGGAAGTCCAAATTTAAATTAAGGTTAGCACCCCATCTCAAGTCTCAGGATCCCACTTCTTTGTATCCAGGGTTATAACTGCTATCTAAGAGATTTGTTGTAATAAAACATTGGTTGAAAACAGAGGGAACCCTGAGACTTGAAATGAGGCCCTTAACTTGAATTCTCAAATTCTTCTAATCATTCTTGCCAGTTAATACAGTCTTTCCAAACTAAAAAAAAAAAAAAATCACTTTCAATGACTTCATCTGGAATGATTACCTTGAGAAGACATTTTCCCTACTGTCAAGGCTAATCCCCACCATCAATCATTGCTTCCATGCCTAGATGGAAAATTGAAAAGTTCTCTTAAAGATAAGATAGCTTGAGCATGAAAGGGTGGATGGGAACTTGTCAATTTTTATAGTCAAGAAATGGGAGTGGAGAAAGCATGTTTATAAATAGACTCTCAAGGAATTAAATCAAGGAACTAAAAATATCAAGTTGGTTCAAGAAGAATTTATCAGTATGGGAAAGCTTATCTAAGATTCTAGATACATCATATCAGCTGAAGCTCTAATTAGTTTGCTTAAAGCCTGAACTCAATGGTGACCTTCAGTAATGAGGTGAGATGTTGGGACTTCTCTGCAACAAAGAGGAAAGAAATTAAAGGCTTAGGGAGATGGGGACGCTGGAGTGGACCTATTATCTGTAAACTATTCAGCCACTCTTACCATAACCTCCAGGAAGGACCAAAGGACACTTTCTTCCCTAAAGCAGAAAGGAATACTTGGTGGTGAGTACCAGTATCCCCCAAAAGTTCTGCCATGGCTGCCTTCTGTGGCTAGAGATGCTATTGAAGAACCGGGCTCCCTACTCTCAATAAGAACGATGGGGTCTTAGAGTGGTAGAGGCCAGGTGGCAGTGCCCAGTTTCAGGGGTGATGTTGTCACCACTAGTGCAACAAACCACACACAAAGATTGGCAATACAAGTCTTTTGACTACATGGATACGTGGTTGCGGTTAATTTCGTGTGTGAGAGAATTTTAGGAATGAAACAGATTGTCAACCTTCTAAAATATTATTCAGTCTATGTTATCAGAGCCCAAATAAAAGCACTATATTGGGAATTCATGGCCTCTTACCCAGTTCACAAACCCAGAGCCTTTTCAGATAGAGCCAAGTTTTTTTGTTTGTTTGTTTGGTTTTGTTGTTTTAAAGGAATCACTCTGGAAGGTGGACACAAAGATACGCTGCAAATCTTCCTCCAAACCTTCCCTCAGAAGATCCATGGCCATTTAACAGAGTGACAGTGACCTGGGGAGGAGAAATAACCATACTACCTAGGAGTTATTACCCACAATTTAGCACTAATCAGTGTAGGCATAAGGTCAGGAAACAAATGGACTCTTCCACGTCCACCTTAGAGTGGTCAGTGGGCTGTATCTCTTTGGATTGTTATTTCCCATGCTCCTTACTGTATATACTTAACAACTGAAAATACCCTTACATTGGTTGTCTGAGCTGAAATTAATGCTATCGTGATATTAACAGCCAAGTAGAGTTTCTGGAATGTCCCATATCAAGTAGTAAATAGAAATCAATAACCTGAAAAAAGCTGCAGAAACTTGTACTACTATCAAAGATTAAAAGAATCGGGAATGGTAATTCCTGTCCCTTCCTTATTTTATACCAACTCCTTCAGTTTAGCTGTTAACAAAAGCCAAATGGATGGGTAAGAATGATCCCGAATTACTTTGATTAATTAAGACATAGTGCCCATACTGGAGCAAACCAACACAGCTGATCACTCCAGGAATGGAGTTATTGATCTAGGAAGTGGTTTGTTTTGTGGTGGGTTTTTTCTCCACATGTTCATTAGTAAAGACAGTCAGAAACAGTTCAGCTTTATCTCAATAGTAGGAGCATAATGGTACCTTCAGTGTTTCACCTCAGGCCTATAACTGTCTTAAAAAAATCTTGTCCATGTTGAAATCCCAGAAAATATCACTGTGATCTATTACATTGAAGACATATTATCTGACTGGACCTGATAACCAGGAGGTCACAAGCGCCAAGATGCATTAACAAAACCATGTGCACTAGTGAGTAGAAGATAGATCCCACAAAGCTTTGGGATACTTTCAAATTATAAAATTTCTAGCAATCCTTTATTGTAGAGCACATGTGGGCTTCTCTGATGGCTCAGCAGTAAAGAAGCCGCCTGCCAATGAAGGAGATGCAGGAGATCCATCTCTGTATCTGGAAGATCCCCTAGAGGAAGAAATGGCAACCCACTCCAGTATTCTTGCCTGGGAAATCCCATGGATGGAGAAGCCTGGCAGGCTACAGTCCATGGAGTCACAAAAGACAGGACTTAGTGACTAAACAAGTGTGGATATTCCCTCTAAGGCAAGTTACAATTAATTGCACCTTGAATTTACTGCTGTGAAGAAAGAGCACCACATTAAGCTTAAGCCTCTAGAATCTGGAGAAAGAATACACTATAATTGGGAATACCATTGTAACCCATTTCCTGAATAATCCACAATGTCACCATTTTCATTGTTTCCCAGAGCAAAAAAGGTATAGCAATAGGATCAGGTTACAATGCAAGCTTCTCCCTCCTTGGATTTCATAAACCAGAATATCTAAATGGTACTTGAACTCTCTGGTATAACTAAAAAAGCTCCCTTTGGGGCCTCCAATGTGTCACAATAGGAGAAACATGGTGTAGATCCTAATATTACAGGGCAAACCCAAACTCTCTCCTGCAAAAACTTATTCCATTTGTAAAACTATTTCTGGTTTGCTACTGACCCTGGTACAACCAAACAACACCTGTGCACATATCTAGGGGACAATATGACCTGAGTTACTCATCCCAAATTGGATTTATTTGGTTAACTAAGCCCTAAAAGTAGATGTGTGCATTGAATGACTAAATTTGAAATGGAATGTATCTAACATACCCAAAGAAGTCCAGGAAACTCAAATAATCCCTTTGAGTAGAATCAGACTTCAAAGTACATACTCCTAGGACCTAGGGATTGTCATATTAAGTGTGCCATCAGTCAGTCAGTTCAGTCACTCAGTCGTGTCCAACTCTTTGTGACCCCATGAATCACAGCACGCCAGGCCTCCCTGTCTATCATCAACTCCCGGAGTTCACTCAAACTCATGTCCATCGAGTCGGTGATGCTATTCAGCCATCTCATCCTCTGTCATCCCCTTCTCCTCCTGCCCCCAATCCCTCCCAGCATCAGGGTCTTTTCCAATGAGTCAACTCTTCGCATGAGTTGGCCAAAGTATTGGAGCTTCAGCTTCAGCATCAGTCCTTCCAATGAACACCCAGGACTGATCTCCTTTATGATAAACTGGTTGGATCTCCTTGCAGTCCAAGGGACTCTCAAGAGTCTTCTCCAACACCACAGTTCAAAACTAAAGATTAATTTTTCATATTCCTAGGTATTATGTAGACAGGATTCTTAGTTTAAAAACACCCCTTTCTGTCAGTAATGTACAGTTTTAAAATGGATGTTGGCAGTGGGGTAGGGGAAGGAATAGGGGTTGGCGCATTTTATTTCTCTTTAGTTTTTGTAAAATCCTTAATTTCCCCTCTGTGTTAGTTTGCTCAGGCTGCCATAACAAAGTGCAGTTAGATTTCAGAGACACTGTGAGCTCAATTACAGACCACTGCAATAAAGTGAATATTGCAATAAAGCCAGTTGCACACACACAGATACACACAAAGTAATACTCTTATTGCTGTCAGCAGTTCCTCAAACCATACACTGGGGCCCCTTGGGAATTTATCCATGACTATTGGCCAAGAAGCCAAGAAGGAAAAAATTACCTGTCTTTTTGATGGATGTTGACCCCATCCAGGAGCAGATAGCTGCTACACTCTAGCCCCATTTGTGTCAGCCTGAAATTCCTAAAGGGAAGTATTTCCAGTAGACAGAATTTTGTATTGTTCATCTGTACACTTTGTGTGGCGGTAGAGATGGTCCACTGAATAGATTCATAATGACTCCTGGGAGGAGCTGATGGGATTCCTTTTCCATCAGGGGCTTGAAAAGCAAGATTAGAGGATTGGTAAGAGGAGTTCTGGGGGAAAGGTGTGTGATAGATGGATAGATGATAGTCATGGACTATTAGGCATTTTATGTCCTATATAAAAGTCCTCCAGAGGGCATCTATTGCTGAGGAGTCTCTTAATGATCAGAGAGATTCCTGTTATAGATGTGATGCTATTCAGCCTCTTTACCCAGCCAATCCAGTGTTTGTTCAAAATGGCCATAGTGTCAAGGTTGAAGGATAGACAAGGAACTCAGAGACATAGACTTGCTATCCCCAAGGCACATCTAGCTCTTATAATGCCTAAGGTACCCAGACTTTCAATCATAGAAACCAAAGACGTGTTCTGATATGCCAACATTCTCCAAAAGGACCAGCCTGCTCCCCGATGGGAAGTTAATTACCCTTTCTACTTATGAGTGGGATAGGTGTTTGTCCTCCGGAACCTAAACACCTGTCTCAGATATGCATTTGGCCTCCCAATCCACAGTGCTTCTTCCAGCATCCTACTGTAGGTTGAATTCTATCCCTACAAAAATACGTTGCAAGTCCTGACCCTGAGTACCTCACAATGCAACCTTATGTGGAAATAGAGCCACTGAAGATGTAATTAGTTAAGATGAGGTCATAATGAAGCAAAATGGGCCCTTAACTCATTATTAATGATGTCTTTATGAGAAGATGGTATAAGACACAGGGGCAAAGTGTAACATGACATTGGAGGCAGACATTTTAGTTATGCAGCTATAAGTCAAGGAACATCAGTAACACCAGAGGCTAATAACATAGAAGGGATTCTCCTAGTCCCTTGAGAGATCATAGCTATACTGACACCTGGATTTCAGATTTTAGCCTCCATCAAGAACTGTCCAAGAATATAATTCTGTTGTTTTAATTCACCGTGTTTGTTTCTTACAGTGAAAAAGTGAAAGTGTTACTCCTTCAGTCATGTCCGATTCTTTGCGACTCCATGGACTATAGCCCACCAGGCTCCTCTGTCCATGGAATTCTCCAGGAAAAAATACTGGAGTGGACATGAATGAGCAACTTTCACTTTGTTACAGCAGCCCTAGGTATATAATACACATCACTGTCATGTCCGACTCTGTGTGACCCTATGGACGGTAGCCTGCCAGGCTCCTCAGTCCATGGGATTCTCCAGGCAAGAATACTGCAGTGGGTTGCCATGCCCTCCTCCAGGAGAGCTTCCTGACCCAGGGATTGAACCCACATCTCTTACATCCCTTGCATTGGCAGGTGGGTGTTTTATCACTAGCACCACCTAGAAAGCCCAATATACATCATTCAGTTCAGTTCAGTTCAGTCGCTCAGTCATGTCCAACTCTTTGCAACCCCATGAATCACAGCACACCAGGCCTCCCTGTCCATCACCAACTCCCGGAGTTCACTCAAACTCATGTCCATCAAGTCAGTGATGTCATCCAGCCATCTCATCCTCTGTCATCCCCTTCTCCTCCTGCCCCCAGTCCCTCTCAGCATCAGGGTCTTTTCCAATGAGTCAACTGTTCACATGAGGTGGCCAAAGTATTGGAGTTTCAGCTTCAACATCAGTCCTTCCAATGAATACCCAGGACTGATCTCCTTTAGGATGGACTGGTTGGGTCTTCTTGCAGTCCAAGGGACTCTCAAGAGTCTTCTCCAACACCACAGTTCAAAAGCATCAATTCTTTGGTGCTCAGCTTTCTTCATAATCCAACTCTCACATCGATACATGACCACAGGAAAAACCATAGCCTTGACTAGACGGACCTTTGTTGGCAAAGTAATAGCTCTTCTTTTCAATATGCTATCTAGGTTGGTCATAACTTTCCTTCCAAGGAGTAAGCGTCTTTTAATTTCATGGCTGCAGTCACCATCTGCAGTGATTTTGGAGCCCAAAAAAGTAAAGTCTGACACTGATTCCACTGTTTCCCCATCTATTTCCCATGAAGTGATGGGACCAAATGCCATGATCTTCGTTTTCTGAATGTTGAGCTTTAAGCCAACTTTTTCACTCTCCTCTTTCACTTTCATCAAGAGGCTTTTTAGTTCCTCTTCACTTTCTGCCATAAGGGTGGTGTCATCGGCATATCTGAGGTGATTGATATTTCTCCCAGCAATCTTGATTCCAGCTTGTGCTTCTTCCACTCCAGCATTTCTCATGATGTATTCTGCATATAAGTTAAATAAGCAGGGTGACAATACACAGCCTTGACGTACTCCTTTTCCTGTTTGGAACCAGTCTGTTGTTCCATGTCCAATTCTAACTGTTGCTTCCTGACCTGCATACAGGTTTCTCAAGAGGCAGGTCAGGTGGTCTGGTATTCCCATCTCTTTCAGAATTTTCCACAGTTGATTGTGATCCATACAGTCAAAGGCTTTGGCATAGTCAATACATCATTACTCATGCCTTATTCAGTGAAATGTTAGACCACAAAACATTGACCTCAACCAAGAAATTCACTTTATAATGAAAAACAATGATACTCTCACACTTATGAAATTCATGAGCTTTACCACACGTCCCATCATCTAGAAGTGGACAGCTATGGCACTGGCTGAGAAGGGTGGGGCTAGGGTACTTTAAACCAGTGACCAATATATAGTAATATCCCTACTCCACTCTACTGTCAAGGCCCAGAACCAAAGGGTGAAATTGGTAGTGGTCCCTCAATATTAAACCTGAAATTTCTACATTGAAAATTTTGCTTCTTGTTCCTGCACCCTTGGGTTCTACAAATTTCAAAATATGATTTCCTAAGAGAAAAATGCCTCCAACTGGGAATGAAATCATCTTCCATTCTATTGGAGACTAATTATACTTCCTGATAATTTAGAGCTCTTGTGCCGCTGAATTGAAAGCAGAGAGTGCGTAACACTGTCGGAGTGATCCATTCCAACTGTTATGGGGGGACTATACCACTGCTGCAGAATGGGAATAAGGGGAGATATGGGGAGTCCTGTAGACTCACTGGAGTTCCTCTTATTCTCACAATAATTTTTACAGGAATCTGCAGAAATTCAAAGGTAAAGCCACAAAGGGTTCAGACCCTATGGTGGACGGAGGTTAGGGCCACCACACCAGATAAAGAACCCAACCAGTCAAATCACTGGAGAGAGAACTCAGAGTGGGTGCTGGAAAACAAAGATGTCAAAGATCATGGACTCATCAGCACCCCTGGTAGGGCAGCCTGAGCAGAGGGCCAGGAATTTCAGTAAAGCACCAGATGTTTGAAGACAACTGCAGTATGGAGGCTGAGAATTACTGAAATGAGAACAGCTCAGTACAGCAGTTGAAATAAATGTGAATCAGATCTTCCCCTCCTGGGGATTCTGAGGGCATTTCAGAAAAGGAAAGCCGAGACCCTACCAGTGGGCATGTGTAAGACTAGGATCAGATTTGGAGACCATGATGGTTATTTTTTGGTGTCAATCTGGCTATGTCACTGGATTCAGGTACCCAAACAAACACTAATTTTGGCATTCCTGTGGAGGTGCTTTTTAGATTTGGTTAAGATCTGCAATCAATCAGTTGACTTTTAAGTAAACAAAATTATCCCTGATTATGTGGGTGGACCTCATTCAATCAGTGGAAAGGCCTTAAGAGCCAAACAAATTTCCCTGCAGGAGAAATTCTGCCTCAAGACTGCAGCATCAGCTCCTGTGGCCTGGCCTGTTCTACAGATTTTAGACTTGCCAGCATAGCCAACTCCTGAAATGTATATATTTACACTTTTATGCATGCATGTGTGATGATCTCTCATTTTATTGGTGCTACTTGCATCAGTTTTCTGTAGTTCACAGTGGCATGCTGAACTGCAAATACAAACATGATGCTTTGGGTCCAGTAATGTGAGCTGTTTTACCTGTAACTAAGATGGGTTATTTGTACGGGTGCTCTGCTGAACCATAATACAACATGTCCAGGAGGGCTGGATAGCTGCCGTGGGCAGCTAGAAACTACAAGTGAAAACCACTTAGCTTCCTATCTTCATGCCATAAACTTGGCCTCATTGATATAGTGTCCAGACCAAGAGAACTGACAAGCTGCTTCTTGGTGTTCAGACAAAAGATTGAAATTACTGAAGAAAATGCAGAGAGACACAGTGAGAAATTTCACATAACTGTTCAAAACAAACGTATTGGACCCTAAGAAAGTGCTATAGGATACATAAAATATTGGGTGCACTGGATAAATTTAGGAATTTACTTTTAAAAATTGAAAAAGTCAAGTGAATAAAGAAAAACTTTCATTTCAAAACAACTACTGAATTCAGAATTTCTCAAATTTGATAACACATGGAACTTCTTTGAAGGGAAAAATATTAGATACCCTATACTATTACCTAAATTATTTTCCTAATAATATCTGTATATATACAGATATGCATACAAATATCCGTATATATAAATATTTGCATACATCCAAGTATTTGTATGTATTTTTATATACAATATAAAAATAGGTATCAAGTCCTTAGGTTTATGATCGTATAAAATACCAAAGCAATTTTACATTAAATGATAACAAAACTACAAAACCAATGAAATTGTAATTTAAAACATTAAATTAGTATAACAAATATTTGTTTATTTGGTTTAATTAGACTTAACGCAAACCACCATTTAGTTTCATGGAAAAAATATATGTTTTACACAGACGCTTTAGAACACAATGAACCACTATTTGGGTCTTTGTCATTGTTAATGTTACTTATTTTTAGATAATTCTTTTTTAAACACTGATTAATTATTTTGATGAACCAATGAATTTAGTAAAGAACCCGAAATTATAAAACTTGGCAGTAATGTTTCAATATTATTCAGGGAGAAATCTTCATTGTGGATTTACTATAGTAATGACTGTTAATGAGCTTTGGCTATTAAATACCAAGACAGAATGCATGAACCTTCATTCACAGCCAGAACATGAAACTGTTACGACGTAAGTTGTTCTGAGTTAGAGATGCACAGACGAAAGGAAGGCTGTCTTGTCTTAGACTCTTTTGGATACCCAGAATAGAGGAATAGAATCAATTCAACCTGGCTTCAGAACAAGGGTTTCTGCTTCTGTCCTCATTAGGGAGGAGGAGTGGGCTTTTGTGGAATAAAGAACTAGTGAGTTGTTTGGATCTGAGTGCTGTTCCAAGTATATCTCTCCTTCCCTCTCTCTTTTCTCTTTTTCTCCCTCTTTCTCTCTCCCCCAACTGGCTGATGAATCTCCCTCTATCTCTGTATTTCTGTATCTATATCTTTTTGTTTTTGTCGCTCACGTCATGAGGTCTTATCTCTGCTTCTGTCTCCATGTCTCTGTTATCTTCCCTGTGTGTTGTCCAGATTTAGCTACCCATGTGTATATGAGTCAAAGACAGACTTACACTCCAGGCTTAGCATTCTTTACAAATGTAAACGCTGATTTGGGAGGAGACCTGTGTCCCCACTCCAAATTTCTAGAAGAGGGAACAGCTTAACAGACCACTGGTTTTAAGCTGTGGCTGGTTTGGAGTGAGTGTCACACGTATGGTTGCCCACTCAACAGTGGCTATTAGAACACACTTTCTGAGAAGGACATAGGTATTATGGGAAACATGTCTATTTACATGTCTATTAAGGACCCAAAGCATCATTTTCTCCTAGCAACTATTCATTAAGGTACTTGAAATATCCAGTTGATTCTGACATTAAAGATAGTGTTCAAAAACCAGTCCAGAAAATTATACCATAGGATAAAAACAAAAGGCTTTTTTAAAACATGAAAAGAGCCCCTGACATCACCTACAAAGAGATAAACAGTCCAAGCCAAGGA
Organism: Bos taurus; assembly: GCF_002263795.3. Taxonomy (NCBI): domain Eukaryota; kingdom Metazoa; phylum Chordata; class Mammalia; order Artiodactyla; family Bovidae; genus Bos; species Bos taurus. Next base: position 31,309,981 of record NC_037336.1, read on the forward strand.
CTACTGGACTGTTCCATGAAGTGACCACTCAATAAAACACTCACCTGAAGCCTGTGGAAGGACTTGACATCAAGACTTTGGATGGAGACCCTGGCCCACCAAAGGATGTATTTTTCACCAACACTTTTTCTGGTTAAAAAAAAAAAAAAAAGCCTGGATAAGAATATTTAATACTTAAAAATTAAACATAATACTATACAATCCTTCCAAGATCACTGCCTTCTTTTAAGTACTTTTATTTATGCACAACAGTAGAAACATGAAAATAGCTTTAATCTAATCACAAAAATGTTAATAAGTGAAATTATATCCTCATCAAATTATGTCCCCTTTAATCACAAACATTTTTAAATGTGAAATTATATCCTCATCAAATGTGAAATTATATCCTCTAATGTTTATTAGATATAGGCAGAATAGGTGCAAAGTTTATGCCCAGGGCTTATAATTTGAGAGAGAAGGAAGATAGGATGAAAACTAATATGTAGGAAAATCATAATGATAACCTTTTATAAGGGTGCTAAAAATGTAGAGGTTACAGATGCAGTTGCTTAAATGCAACACATCCTCCAAAAAACGCTGAGCTGAGTCTTTCAAAAAATGAGAAGGACACTGAGAGGAAAGGTCAAATAAACAGATGCAAAGGGTATGAGTGAAAGAAGGCAGAAAACTTTGCGAGGGGAGTGCAGAGGGAAGCCAGGGCTCTCATCTGGTGGCAGGCAAGGTGCTAAGGAACAGAGGTGTGAACAAAGCAGTAACCAGAGTTTCTTCTGCATGGGGTTCAAGAGAGGCGAGAGTAAAGCAGCAAAGTGGTAAATTAGTCTGGCAATGATATGTGGCATAAATTGAATGAAGAAGCAGACAGAAATGATAACTTTGCCTGTTACAATCAGCATGATGCCCTTCAGCAATGAAACACACCTGGTCAGTCCAGGACCTAAAGATCTGCAGGGTTCATTCCCTGTCACCTCCCCTACATAGCAAGCCTCACACATCAGCCCGGTCCCTGTAACTGAAATTCATTTTTCCTGAACACTGACTGATTCCTGATTCTGGCAAGAAGCCAGATCACAGCTAAGCTGGACACAGGAGACACTTACTGTACCTCATGTCCCTTGCTCTAAATAGAACTCTCTTCTGCTGCCAATACCAGACAAATCTAAATGAGTCTTGTCTCAGAGTGCACACAGATGAAAGTGTCCAAGTGGCTCCATGGGGATCAGAAAGAAGAGAGATGATGGAACGGAAAAGAAACATCAATGCGGTGGAAGAATTACTAAGCACTGCTGGGAGGAGGTGATTAGGAAACAGGACGTGGAGAGTGATGTAGGGGAAAATGAGAATCACAGAGAAAAAAAAGAAATGAGGAGAATAGGAAGGACACAAGAGAAATATTTGAGAAAATAAAAGGAAAGGGAGTCATGGAGCAGAAGAGAATAAAAATTAATCAGAGACAGAGGAGGGAAAGGAGATAGAAGGAAAGCAACAGAAAAGTAAAGCCAGTGAACTGAGGATGAGAACAAGAAGAAAATATGTATGGACTATACATACTTTCGGCCATCTCTGGCCAGGGTTACTGCTGAAAATCCACATTTCATCTGGCTAATAACAGAAAATAAACAAAAATAAAAGAGAACGGCAGAGATAGAAACGTCTGCATAAAAGCAAGCCTAAGACAAGGTTTTAAATAATACTGGATTTTTAATTCTCCTTTGATAATCATAAAAAGACATCAAAGTACCTGGCTTTTAAAATTATGTATTTCTATAATTTGCTTGTATCTAGACTGAGCGACTTCACTTTCACTTTTCACTTTCATGCATTGGAGAAGGAAATGGCAACCCACTCCGGTGTTCTTGCCTGGAGAATCCCAGGGACAGGGGAGCCTGGTGGGCTGCCGTCTATGGGGTTGCACAGAGTCGGACACGACTGAAGCGACTTAGCAGCAGCAGCAGCAGAAACTACCTACATTTTGGAATATGTGGCTTTAAGTGTATAAACTGTCCTTCCACTTATAACCAATAATTGGCCTATCAGCCCTAAGGCTTCATTCATACTGCTGCAACATAAAAAATTCATTAATTTCCTAAGTTCAACAAATCACAAAAACCTTAAATGAATTAAAAATCTGACAGTAATATAAACACAAGAGCCTTCCTCAACCTCCTCATCATTAAATATAAACGCAGTGACCAAGAACAGGATGCTCTGTAGGAGTTATGGGAAAGTAAATTTTAGCCTATGATTTTATTCTGTCTGACAAAGGAGAATAATGGAGAATGATAAAATTTCTCGAGAACCATGTACATTCTTGGTTATGTCATTTATCCTCTTACCTGGAGTTAAGCGCTGTCTCAGATGGATTATATTCATGGGCTATGCTCTCAGGACTATCTCACTCAGATGATATTTGATGAGTCCTCCTTGGTACCTTTCAAGATTTATCTGTAAGAGATCGTATGCTGAAAGCTTTTTATATCTGTATTATGTCACTGATAGTATCACATCAATACCTACTGAATAATCATTAAAAGTTTAGAACCACATTTGCTTGAAGAGCTCAGTGGAAAGACAATCTACAAAACTGTTTACAGTTGTCACAAGGTCCTTTCTTTCTCTCTCTCTCTGTCTTTTTAATTCATTTTATTCAACTATTTAATATAAGGGTTGGAAGCTTCTTGAAGGGTCCTGTGGGGATGTTAAGATGAATAGGTTTCAGATTTTTGTTTTGTATATGTTTTCATTGATCGCTGAAGAAGGCTTTCTTACCTCTTCTTGCTATTCTTTGGAACTCTGCATTCAGATGTTTATATCTTTCCTTTTCTCCTTTGCTTTTTGCTTCTCTTCTTTTCACAGCTATTTGTAAGGCCTCCCCAGACAGCCATTTTGCTTTTTTGCATTTCTTTTCTCTGGGAATGGTCTTGATCCCTGTCTCCTGTACAATGTCACGAACCTCATTCCATAGTTCATCAGGCACTCTATCTATCAGATCTAGGCCCTTAAATCTATTTCTCACTTCCACTGTATAATCAGAAGGGATTTGATTTAGGTCATACCTGAATGGTCTAGTGGTTTTCCCTACTTTCTTCAATTTCAGTTTGAATTTGGCAATAAGGAGTTCATGGTCTGAGCCACAGTCAGCTCCTGGTCTTGTTTTAGCTGACTGTATAGAGCTTCTCCATCTTTGGCTGTAAAGAATATAATCAATCTGATTTCGGTGTTGACCATCTGGTGATGTCCATGTATAGAGTCTTCTCTTGTGTTGTTGGAAGAGGGTGTTTGTTATGACCAGTGCATTTTCTTGGCCAAACTCTATTAGTCTTTGCCCTGCTTCATTCTGTATTCCAAGGCCAAATTTGCCTGTTACTCCAGGTGTTTCTTGACTTCCTACTTTTGCATTCCGGTCCCCTATAATGAAAAGGACATCTTTTTTGGGTGTTTTAAAAGGTCTTGTAGGTCTTCATAGAACCATTCAACTTCAGCTTCTTCAGCGTTACTGGTTGGGGCATAGACTTGGATTACTGTGATATTGAATGGTTTGCCTTGGAAACGAACAGAGATCATTCTATCGTTTTTGAGATTGCATCCAAAATCACTACAGATGGTGACTGCAGCCATGAAATTAAAAGACGCTTACTCCTTGGAAGGAAAGTTATGACCAACCTAGATAGCATATTCAAAAGCAGAGACATTACTTTGCCAACAAAGTTTCGTCTAGTCATGGTTTTTCCTGTGGTCATGTATGGATGTGAGAGTTGGACTGTGAAGAAGGCTGAGCACCGAAGAATTGATGCTTTTGAACTGTGGTGTTGGAGAAGACTCTTGAGAGTCCCTTGGACTGCAAGGAGATCCAACCAGTCCATTCTGAAGGAGATCAGCCCTGGGATTTCTTTGGAAGGAATGATGCTGAAGCTGAAACTCCAGTACTTTGGCCATCTCATGCGAAGAGCTGACTCATTGGAAAAGACTCTGATGCTGGGAGGGATTAGGGGCAGGAGGAGAAGGGGACAACAGAGGATGAGATGGCTAGATGGCATCACTGACTCGACGGATGTGAGTCTGAGTGAACTCCGGGAGTTTGTGATGGACAGGGAGGCCTGGCGTGCTGTGATTCATGGGGTTGCAAAGAGTCAGACATGACTGAGCGACTGAACTGAACTGATATATATATGCTGCTGCTGCTAAGTCACTTCAGTCATGTCCGACTCTGTGTGACCCCAGAGATGGCAGCCCACCAGGCTCCCCCATCCCTGGGATTCTCCAGGCAAGAACACTGGAGTGGGTTGCCATTTCCTTCTCCAATGCATGCATGCATGCTAAGTCGCTTCCGTCGTGTCTGACTCTGTGCGACCCTGTGTACAGTAGCCCACCAGGCTCCTCTGTCCACAGGATTCTCTAGGCAAGAATACTGGAGTGGGTTGCCATTTCTTTCTCCATATATATATGTAGAAAATCTACATAAACTATCAGACATGTTTGACAATACAAATAAATAAAATCAATCTAGGGAATCAATCAGGGAAAGAGTTTCTCCAAACAAATACATTGCTAGTCAACTAATCCTGAAATTTTTTTCTAAGCAGAAAATTAGAGATCTCAGTATGTCCTGACCTCAGTACAAAAAACAGGTGTTCAAGTACAGAGAAGAGAGATCCTGATTTAAAGGAACTATTTTATGGTATTTTCCCTAAAATAAGGCACTACCTCTTTTTAGATGGATGATTCCTTCATTATTTAACCATTTCTTGATGAACTATAAACACTGACTATCATGCCATGTATCAATATAATCAGTCTGCTTTTCGATTTCCAATTACTGATCTTCTTGTCACTGCTCCACAACAGCCTCAATTGCTTTCTAGTTGTTTTTCTTAATCCTGGTTTGTCATGGGCTGAGACACTGGAGACCTAAGTTCATTAACATGTGCATAAGGTACAATGTGTGTTAAAAAAGGCCCAGTAAATCTATAAGGGGAGTATGTGAGTCAATAAATTTCATCCACTGGTAATATATATTATTTTCACTTCCTTTAACTTACGTAATATTGATAAAAACCTGTACATAAATATTAGGTATTTTATGCTTTTACCAAAAAGGAAACTGAGATTTGGACAGATGAAATAACTTACCCAGTGTTACTTAGCTGTAAAATTATTGCATAAAGTCTCAAACCCAATTCTTCTCATTCCAAATCAACTCTAAGGACTTTGTTCAAAGCAATTTCAGGTTTTTTTGTGCTTCTGGCTGAGGAATTTGTAATCCAGAGTAAAGCTTCCTAAAACATGTTTCATCAAAAAATAATACAAGTTATAAGCAGTATGCAATAAAAGAGGAAAACACTGGTTCAAACGACTTGCTTTACTGGACTTCTCAAAGATTTCAATAAGCTAATATGCTTCATAAATCTCCAAAACCAGCATTTCCATAACTACTTGGACCTCCAAGGTGACCCTCTGTAACAGCCTACATCCAGACTTCCAAGGAGCAAACTGCAGGAGGCAATGTCCCGAGGTTGGGGCGGGGCGGGGGGCGCAGGCAAGAGGTGGGGAAGAGGGTTCAGCAGACCAGGTTAATCAGATCTGATCATCTTAGTCTTTGTATGCACTTCCCAATTACAATCTGTTTATATAGCAGAGATTAAACAATAAATTTTAGAAAAGCTTGATATTTACGTGACTTATTGTGTTTTGATAATACAGAAAATTACGTCTAATACAAGGAAGAAATAACTCTTTCAAGAGTCACTACAAAATGCACCTATGATAAAAAGAAATGAAGTCACTCAGTCGTGTCCCACTCTGTGACCCCATGGACTGTAGCCTGCCAGGCTCCTCCATCCATTGCCAGGCTTCTCCATCCATTGGATTTTCCAGGCAAGAATACTGGAATGGGTTGCCATTTCCTTCTCCAGGGGATCTTCCCTACCCAGGGATTGAAACAGGGTCTCCCACATTACAGGCAGACTCCTTAATGTCTGAGCCACCAGGGAAGTCCCAATGATAAAAACATACTATAATACTAATAACATTTCATCAGATTTTCAAAAAGTTTAAATTCCCAGAATACATGGCTATAAAATGGAAACTCTTAGGCTGGATTTGGAATTAAACCATGCACCATGACAGACCACAGCACTTTGTACCATAACCTTCCCCATCATATCTCAGATAGCCCTCAGGTCTTCATGATCTCTGTAACAAAAAGAATTCCCAGTGAAATTCAATAATTTCCATTTTTACAAATTGCCTATAATAAAAATATTTGAGCAATCCTGAGCAAATTTGAGCAAAACTGAACAAATAACTTAAACTAAGTCTATTTGTAGTTAATTAAAGTATTTTCGTGAAATACCACCATTTTAGTAATAATAATAGAAAATGTCATTATGTGGCTCATGAAAGAAAAGATTTTCTAAAGAGAAATGATTCCTAACTTGTCTATTGATAAGATTTTGCATCATGAAAACCCTCTTGGCCATATGTTGTCACCAATATCTGTGAGTGGAAATTTTGCTAAACACTTTGTATTTAATAATTAAAACAGTCCAATAATGTGAAACACTATAAATAATCTCCAGTTTTACAAATAATAAAACTGAGGTTAAGAGAAGTGAATTAAGTATACTAAGCACGTGGAGCTAGAGTTGGAAGTCAGGAATCTTATTACAAAGCACTTCACTTAATCTACCTGTCTTTGCAACGCTCATATTCAGTTACCTGTTTCATATATTAAATATACATTAGCAACCTTCCCACTGGCTTCCCAAGTGGCTCGGATGATAAAGAATCTGCCTGTGATGCAGGAGACCTGGGTTTGATCCCTGGGTCAGGAAGATCCCCTGGAGAAAGGCATGGCAACCCACTCCAGTATTCTTGCCTGGAGAATTCTATGGACAGAGGGGCCTGGCGGGCTCTAGTCCATGGGGTTGCAAAAGCCAGACACGCCTGAGCAGCTACCACTTTCACTTCCGTACGAGTGCATGCGTGCTAAGTCACTTCAGTAGTGTCCAGCTCTCTATGATCCTTTGGACTGTAGCCTATCAGGCTCCTCTGTTCGTGTGATTCTCCAGGCAAGATTACTGAAGTGGATTGCCATGCCCTCCAGTGGATAGACCCCTATCTCTTATGTCTCCTGCATTGGCAAACAGGTTCTTTACCACCAGCGCCACCTGGGAAGCCATAGCATCCTTATACTCCTATTTTAACCTTATGGGAGTCATGGAAGGTTTAAAAGTAAAAATGTATTTTCAGTAAGATCCCCCTGTTTTACCTTAGCAAGCTTCTTGAGACTATAAAGACATCCTTTATTCACTTTGACCTATAACTAATCTCCACTTTTCAACTGGAAGTCAAATGACCATAGCATCCTATGATTTCTTCTTCTCTTTTGACATTTCTGCTGTCTCATCAAGGCCTTTACAAATGGAACTTAAATATGATTAACTGCAGCACGAGCCAAACCCAAATAAAAACCAATGAAGCATACATGAATGGCAAAGCAAGCCAGTTCTAAAACCAAAGATAGTTTTATCAGAAAACTAGTAGATGCTCAACCTGTAATTTTGGATTTTGTATAAATTAACTTTAATTCAAAGGTCAGTAAAAAAAGAGAAGGGATCATATAACTAACTCACCTGTCAGTGCAGGAAGAGTCGGAAGTGGTATAATTGAAAGAGTCTAGAAGGGAATCTTATCAGTCAATCCTCAATTATTTATTGAATACCCACCATCACTAACTACTATCATGCCACAGTGTTTTGGATCCCAACCCTTGAGTTATCAATTGGGATAAAAGCATGACCAGAGAATGAGTAGGTATTAATGTACATATGTACCACTAGAAGCCAGGGTAGCAGTAACTTCTGGGCCACTATTAAGACGATAGCATAATATAACACAGAACTCCAAGGGGATAGAATGAAAGGTAAATTCTGACTGATTTTGGAGAAGTCAAATCAATGGAGTAAAGGACCAAAAATGCACCAGAGCTATATGTTTTAGTTTCAGATGGGAGAATCACTGTACTAGGGACTGGGTACTAGAAAAGCGAAATAAACAACAGAGCCGAGGTAGAATATTGAGGTCAACACCAGAAGTTTACCTTCAACTACTGGAGAAGGCAATGGCACCCCACTCCAGTACTCTTGCCTGGAAAATCCCATGGACGGAGGAGCCTGGTGGGCTGCAGTCCATGGGGTCGCTAAGAGTCAGACACAACTGAGCGACTTCACTTTGACTTTTCACTTTCCTGCATTGGAGAAGGAAATGGCAACCCACTCCAGTGTTCTTAGCTGGAGAACCCCAGGGACAGGGGAGCCTGGTGGGCTGCCAATCTCTGGGGTCACACAGAGTCGGACACGACTGAAGCGACTTAGCAGCAGCAGCAATGAGAACTTTTTATGTCTTCCATTTGTCTGTTAAGTTGGTTATTTTTTATAATGTAAAATGCATTCTGGAATTTGAAGTAAGATGCCACAAACAGAAAAGAGTCCCTCTCCACACAATATAGGAAAAGGTCACAGAGGTCTATTACATAAAACTGGAAACATTACTTGGACAGAGCTGGTGTTCAAGGGAAGGGACAAGCATGAATTTCTCTCATATTCTCATCTGCAAGGAGTATTCATTTTCCAACAACATGCCCTCTATCCATGGTGTGCTGATAAGGGTTCAACAACTGACTTTCCAAAAAAAAAAAAATATATACATATATAAATTTTACTGCTTTAAAAACATAGCAACCCAATTTACAAACAATGATAAAACATATAAAAATCACTGTTGCCTGCAATGCAGGAGACCTCGGTTCAATTCCTGGGTCAGGAAGACCCCCTGGAGAAGGAGTAGTCTATCCACTCCAGTGTTCTTGGGCTTCCCTGGTGGCTCAAATGGTAAAGAATCTGCCTGTAATGCGGGAGACCTGGGTCAATCCCTGTGTTGGGAAGATCCCCTGGAGGAGGGCATGGCAACCTGCTCTAGTTGCCTTGCCTGGAGAATCCCAATGGACAGAGGAGCCTGGTGGGCTATAGTTCACAGGGTTGCAAAGAGTCGGACATGACTGAGCATCTAAGCACCGAGCAGCAATCATCACTCTAATAAATTCCATTCCAATGACTTCAGTGCAACTTGCTGTTTCCTATTAAAGAGTTTTTTCCTAAAAAAAAACACTATCAGTTTCTTTTTCATTCTGTCCCCAGCAATGATGCCACAATAGATTATGTATAAATGTTTGATTACAATCTGATTCAAAAAAGAAATTCTCATGTCATTGACAAATCAGTATAGTTCTGACACAGACGGTTGATGTTTTCTTTTACATTACAGGATGAGTTTAAAATAAAACAACAAGGATGTCTGTCAGAATTCATTCAGTTTTCAGTGACATGAGCAATTTCTTTGCTAAATCAGATAGTAGTTTTCAAATGCTAGAAGAATATTTTCTCAATTTTCTGTGCTATTTACAATGTAACAGCTGCAGACACAACACGATTTAAAATTTAAGCTGCATTATTAATGCTAAAAATATTAATTGTTTAAGTCTAGACAATGAACAAAGAGATAATTTTTAGCATTGATGACTTTCACAGTATAAATACTTCCATCATAGTTGATTCCAAACTATCAATGCAGGACTGGGAAAAGCAGATAGTATTATATAGCATTTCCACCTTACAGATACTAGATAAGTAAATAACATCAAAAGCATAGATAATAGTAAAGTATATTAAGATAAGTAAGAAGTAACAACTCTTTCATATTTAATATCTTTGTTGTTAACATAATATTCAATGCTGTTTACACAATTTCATTTTTATTAATGGCTAGTTAACAAAGAGCAAAGTCGCTGTAAATTTAATAATTTGTCTGTTGAGAGCCCGTAGGAGCTAGCAAGAGCATGCCAACTACCTCTACCCATCCCAGCCTCCAGAAGAACAGTATACTGCCCTTCTAACCATCTTTCTAGGAGTATTTCCTCAGCTGCAGCATGATTTTGGAAATTCTCTACTATAACCTCTTTGGTTTTAAAAGATTCTCATTATTACTTCCTACACTGGAATGAAATTTGAGAGATAAAGAATGCTGGTGAAGAAGAGTGGGTCCATTTTCCGCTGAGGAACAAACTAGGAGACAGTGACAAGAGCTCTGGGATTTGCAGTCAGAAAACCTGGACCTGCAAACCCCGTGCTGCTATCTCAGATGTGCCTCTTCAATTCTCAGCTCCGGGATTCTTATCTGTGAAATGCAGCTAATAGTCAACCACCTCACAGGTTTTTTAATAAAGGAAATATCTGTGAAAGTGCTTTATAATTAAAATTTATCATATACAATAAGTCATTTTGTAACATGCTATTCTTTAAATGAGTTTAACCTTTCAGAACTTCTTTTTTCAAAGAGGAAATTAGTCATGTTTTAATTTTTTTTTTTTTCCTGCTAGCTTATTACAATTGACAGTTTACAACTCAAGACACATTTCTGGTTTGGAAAAAGTTTTGTTTGTATTCCAAAGTAGGTATATTTGGTTATGAACATATTACAGGAGATACCAAACATATTCAAAAGAGCTTGACTACAGAAAAGACATTCAAGAGACCAGGACTTCACAGCTAGTTCATTCAACAAAACCTATGACACAATTTTCAATTTCTCTGAGCCTCATTTTGTTTGTCTTTCAACTACAATGGTAGACTGAAATAATCTGATGCTCCTTCTTAATCCAAATTTTCCTATAATTTTCTTATAAGTTCCCTAAAGCGTCCCCTTAAATATTGATAAATAGTGGTTATTTACAAAATATCAGCTGCCATTTCTGGCTTTTAGACTCCTAAACTCACAATTAATTAGACCTTACATAGAAACATGCTTTGAAATAGGTCATTTACTTATAGAGGAACAGTCCACAGTCCTTTTGTTATTAGAACTACAGAGTGGTGACTGTTCTTTTTAGTCACTGGGGTACATAGAAAAGGTTCAGAAAAATTTAAATCCAAAACATGAGAAGCTACTTTCTCAGGATGTAAAAAAAAAAGAAAAGAAAAATGGAACATCTCTGAAAGTATAAGGCAAATAAAATACAAGATCTATTTTATTCTATTCTTCATAACATATCAATTGCATGAAGATCTATAAAATTTTGGAAGCATTTCCTTTTTTTTCCTTTTCTTTTAATACATAACTTCAAGTTTTCCTGTTTTGAAGGGCAATTCCTCACCCCAAACTCTTCCTCCAACCTGCTTCTCCTTCGTTATAGGTCTGTCCTGTGGCCACAGAGCTCTGAAATACACTCCTTAGCCCATCTTAGAACATTTGCTTCCAATTTAAGCACAAAGAAAACTAAAGCGAAAACAACAACAACCTCGAATACAAATAAGAATCATTCTACACATAAGAGAATGTGTGACAACTGCCCGACTCACACAGGGTTAGGTACAGAAGTGAAAATGGGACCTGACTGATTCCTTAGATAAGAGGAAGCCTTCCTGGAACTTATTTATTACATGATGAAGAAGAAAAGGATGCTCTTTATGAAACAGTTTTCTTGGGAACTCAAAATGTAAGCTTCTACCACTGACAAGGTGGCATTTTTAGATTAAGCCGTGGGAAATCTAGCATGATTTACAAATACACCCGTCCAAGAATAACAGCCTTCCTGCCATTCGTGATTGGCATCGTTATTACAGACTCTATTATAATCTTATCTTGCTGTCCAACAAAGCAATTCATTCAGCAACTAAGCTCATGTCAAAGACAAGGCAGAGTCTACTTATTTGCAGAAAAATGCTTTTGGAAAACATAGTCTCATTGCTCAGACAGAACCAAGAATGAACATGACATGGTGCAAGGTGCTTATGATAGAGGGTAGCAGGAAACGAAGTCGAAACAGAAATACCAGCTGAGAAGGTGTTTAATCTTCAAGGTGTGAGGTATTACATTCTAGCACTCTCTCTGACTGATAGCAGGCATGAAGGGAAAAACTACCTAAAACATAAGGGGAAAAGTACACTTAGGTCCCTTTGATGTCTGTGATGGCAAAGCACTTCAGCTTTTACCTCCAGTCTTTAATAAAACAGCAGAAGCTTCTGGTTTGTAAATAAAGGAAGCTAAGAGATTGCTGAATCAGGTCTGTCACACACACAAAAATGCAACTTCACTTTAATGGATGCCTGAAACTAGTCATGTCAATATACACACACACACACACACACACCCTCCCTTAGAGTTGTCTTTTCAGCTACTCTGTATCTACTTTTAACAAGGCTTCTATGTTCAAATAATTTTTCCCATGGAAAAACTAATGAACTGTTAAAAATGCATGTAATCAAAATGTGGAAGGAAGTTGGATAGCCCCTCTTTTCCCAAAAGGCAGAAACAAAAAGCCATAAAGCACAGTGGGGATGAGGCCAATATAGGTCTCTGCACGAGGAATGATTAATGAAACACATCAATTGTTTTTGTTTTGTTTTTTTTTTCCCAGCAGGAATGAGGGGCAAACACAACAGCAGCAAACAAAAAAAGGGAGATTTTGTTAATAACTCAGATACTGCTCAAACTGTCCTGGACCTCCAGATCCACAAAAGCAGCAGGGTTCTGCCAGAGGCCATAAGTGAAGCAGATAAATCTCAACACCGGGGAATCCAGGCCCCACCTCCCATTGGTCTTCCCTGTGGATTCTGCTGATGATCCACACAGCCTAGGTGTGTAGAGAGCACCCCTTCTCCATGCCTACCCTCACCAGTGATGCACACATGTGCTTCCACACTCCTCTGGAACTACCAACTCACACCATCTCCTGCTAAGTTCTAATGGGGACACCTAGAAAGCATTCAAAGAAATGTGTGCTTTTTAAGCCAGTCTATTCTATGCACCCTGGGCTTCCCAAGTGGCGCTAGTGGTAAAGAATCCACCTGCCAATGCAGTAGACACAAGAGAGGCTGACTCAATCCCTGGGTCAGGAAGATCCCCTGGAGGAGGGTATGGCAACCCACTCCAATATTCTTGTCTGGAGAATCCCATGGACAGAGGAGCCTGGCGGGCTCTAGTCCATAGGATCACAAAGGGTCAGACACGACTGAAGTGACTTAGCACCTGTGCATGTATTCTTTTCACCCAAGACAGATGTATAGAATTCTAAGGAACTAAGAACTAGGGCTAAAATCTGAGATCACTTACATTCAATCCCACCCCAAAAGAATCCCCTCATTGCCCTCCCAATTGTGATGATGATCCCACTTCAGTCCGTCCACTGCAGGCATTGAGAACATGACTGTGATGCTGGTTCAGATTTGGGCCACTCTAAATAAATTTTAAGGAAATTCTTCTTACCTTAATTTGCCATCTGGTTCCCTGTGGTTTCCACCTAGAGAATCTGACTGGTGCTAGAGAGAAAGGAAGACAAGAACATTTTTCTAAGAGATCATTAGTAAACTATTATGGTTTCTAATTATAGACAGCATTTAGCACTGATAAGTATATCAACACCCAATTTTTATGACACTTTGACAAACTTTTTTAAAAAGTTATAAGTCTCTTCATGAGCTGTCTCCCAATTAATCATGACTATAGAATATTGCTGATAGAAATTCTGCAACTGTGTTTATAAGCCCTTTCAACAGTCTATAAGGTCACTTATTGAAACTAAGATTTTTGTATAAAGGTGATCAGTGTCACTTATTGTTTCATGTGTTTCAGACTTTAATTCTACTTTTCCAGTTGGAAAACCAATTTTCTTGCTCTTGAATACGTTGAGTAGAAACGTATCTACCATCTTGAGTAACACACCATCTAAGAAAACAGTGGTCTTGCCTCGTCCTTGTCCATCTTGCTCCTTGCCTTCTGTCACAGTCTTCTATAATTCTCTACCCTTCTAGCCTTTGCCTGTTTTCATATTCTTTCAGCCTTCTGCCACACTTCTACATGCACGTGGCATTCCCATCTTTGGGGTTCCTTAGAACCTGAATCATCAAAACATTTTATGTGAAGTGTCATTGATTTCTTTGGTTGTCTCCTCTTTATTTTTCTTCCAAGAATAATTAGAAATCTTACTAACAGATTTTCTCATTTTTAGAGGACCTTGTCTCCCTTTAGGAGTGTCTGGTTCTGTGATGTGCCTATGTTCTTTTTTTTCCTTCCACTTTTAGGAGTGAGGCTTCCATAAATACTAGAGATATGTTTGCCTAAGACTAGTATTTTCTTTTTATTTTTTATGTATCTTGAGAAATTTTCACCCCAAACTTCTATCACTTACCACAACTTCAAAATTGCTCTATTTCATCCAAGCAATAAAGTTTTGGCCGGGCTCAGTCCTATGACCATCTCCCTCAGAATTAGAATTCAGATGTGAGAGGGTTTCATGAAGACACGTATGAATGCATGTAATTGAATTAAGAAATGAAACTGACAGTTAAGTCACTTAGTCATGTCCAACTCTTTGCAACCCCATGGACTGTAACCTATCCGGCTCCTCTGACCGTGAGATTTTCCAGGCAAGAATGCTGGAGTGGGTTGCCATTTCCTTCTCCAGGGGATCTTCCTGACCCAGGGATTGAACTTGGGTCTCCTGCATTGCAGGTAGACGCTTTACCATCTGAACCACCAGGGAAAAGTCAGACTTTTTCTGACAGTAAATATGTCATTTGGCTGATTGATTTGATTTGAGGATTGGCTTTGCCAAATAAGCAGCTTAAATATTTTCCATAAATTAGCTAATTCTGTAGCTCTGAGATTTTAACAATAGTATATTTAAAATGCATGAAAAGAAAGCTTTTTATCAAAACTGTTTATTGGTAAATGTGTATCAGAATTGTTAATAATAGTGATTGAATACATCTCAGTAAAGCCTTTTAGGTGTAATGCCTATAAATTGAGAAAGAAAATGACTCTAATGACAGGATGACAAATCCTTTTGCAAGTCAGGATCAAAACTGGAGAGAACATAATTAAATTGTCAGATGTTAGATTAATAAAAATATTTTTGATGATAGATCACTATATGAATTTTTGGCACATAAGTCAGAAAGAGCTCAAAAAATTGAATGATATTATTATACCAAAACTTCTATTTCTATCTTCTTACTTAAAGTTTTCTCAGTGCTTACATATATATAAAATATAAAAATATAATTGATGCTGAACTTGGCCTCAATTAAATTATATCCAATATTCATACATGAAAAACCTGCTATTCTTACTGAGATTGTCAATATTATTTTTCTTTTTGCATTTAATAAGTTTTAAAATTTATAATATAGTAATTTTTGGCCAATTGAATTGTAATAATAATTTTCATGAAGTTCAATCTAGAAGAATTTTTTTAATACTTAAAGCCTCATGGCTAGAAAAATAAAAAATAATTAAATTTTAATTTATAAAAATTTGTTGCAGAGATACGTGATAGTGAAATGAAAGCCTCGTCCAACTCTTTGCAACCCCATAGGCTATATGGTCTATGGAATTCTCCAGGCCAGAATACTGGAGTGGGTAACCTTTCCCTTCTCCAGGGGATCTTCTCAACCCGGGGATCAAATCTAGGTCTCCCTCATTGTAGGCAGATTCTTTCCCAGCTGAGCCACAAGGGAAGCCCAAGAATACTGGAGTGGGTAGCCTGTCCCTTCTCCAGCAGATATTTCCAACCCAGGAATCAAACCAGGGTCTCCTGCATTGCAGGTAGATTCTTTACCAACTGAGCTATCAGGGAAGCCTGAGATATATTATAGGTGACAAGTAAAAGACTTTCAGAAGTATAAAAGTATATAATATTAGAGTAAAAGTTTATTGGAAAAATATAATGGAATTATGAGTTCAAGAAGAAAAAAAAATTTAATATTTATTTAAATTTTGTTTGTATATTTCAAATAAAAGTGCCTTGAATCACAGAATTTAACAATTGGAAGAAAAATTAAAGATTAACTATTAACTGATCTTCACACATTTGCCTGCATTACCCCACATAATGCTGAATAATTTCTTATTCGTTCAAACATTAATTGACATAATTTTTTTCTATCTGAAGTTTAAATGATTACCAAAGATGCAATTTCTGTCACAGTATACATATTTACATTAAATTTTTTTAAAAACACTGTTACTTAACTGCTTCAAACAGGGCCAGAGGGAATCATCCTGTAAAGGCTACTGTAATCTGATACCACCGTTACCCGTGTCTGTCGTCTCATGGCTGTGCTTCTGCGGTGTCCCTCCTCTTCTCTTCTCCTATTATCCTGAATATTGCCCTCTGTGTCTCCTCTATATCAAGAAAAGAATTTTTGACAAAGTCAGTATTTTTCCAACCTACTTTTTTTTTTCCTTTTTTTTTTTTAAATAAAGGAGGGTTCAGGATAGGGAACACGTGTATACCTGTGGTGGATTCATGTTAATACATGGCAAATCCAACCTACTTTTAAAATTCAGTTTATTTTGAATCATGAAGTCGCTCAGTCGTGTCCAATTCTTTGCGACCCCATGGACTGTAGCCTGCCAGGTTCCTCCGTCCATGGGATTTTTCAGGCAAGAGTGCTGGAGTGGATTGCCATTTCCTTCTCCAGGGGATCTTTCTGACCCAGGAATCGAACCCGGGTTTCCCTCATTGAGGGCAGACGCTTTACCGTCTGAGCCATCACGGAAGCCTGCATAAAGCATATACCACTTGTCTACTAGGGATCATCTCCATCCTTTCAAATTCTGGCAATAACTATGAACTTGCATTTACTTTGTGTTCATATATATTATTTATTCACAACATACCTAGCACCTGGATGCTCAATCAGTGTGTTAGCCTTTATGGTTATAATGTTGTTTTCTTCAATAAATACTTCAAGGACACTTTGTTATCAATCTCATACACATTGTTTTTTATATATGTCATATTTTAACTATCTTTTAATATTTTTAGGAGAACTGGTTGGTTTGATAGTTTTAAATTTTTATTAAGAGTTTTCTTTTTCACTTCATCTTGCTATTTAAAAATATATATCTAAAATTGAGATAGTACTTCCATGACCATGGGTATTATATACTCCAAAATCCTTATTTTATGCTTGAAATATTATCACAAGTGATTTTTTTCTTGTCTGAATTAGTGACCAAGCTAGCCCAGGAAACTAGACACAATTGAAGACAGGGCTTCCCTGGTGGTTCAGTAAGTAAAGAACACATCTGCAATGCAGGAGACCCAGGTTTGATCCCTCTTGCCTGGAGAATTCCATGGACAGAGGAGCCTAGCAGGCTATAGTCCATGGGATCACAAAGAGTTGGATATAACTGAATGACTAACACTCTCACTGGAATATGAAGAAACTGTTACTCCACTCTCTAATGCCTCCCACGCTTCAACTGGTCAGCTTTTGTCATTATATACCATTGCTTATCCACTATCAAAGTTTATAACATTTATATTCTTTTATGCAACCATAATTAAATCACATGGGTGTATAACTAAAATTGAGTTTCAATTCTAAAGGTTGAAAAATGTTAATATTATCATTATGTGAATATCATTCACTACAGAACCAAGTATAGTGATTGGGCAAATAACCAAAAGACCAATACTTTTATTAAGAAAGCCATATTAAAGAATATTAAAGGCTCATGATCCAGAGTTATTTATTTTAAACTCTCAGCTACTCAGTTCACTGTATGTTTTTAAGATGATTTTTTTGTTAGACGTTTGCTTGATTTCTCTTGAAAGCCTAACGTTTCCCCCCACCCACTCTCTCATTTATTTTCTTATCAAAGAAATGTCTCCTTCCTCGCCCAAACAACTAAGTCGTCCAGCTTCTTAATCAATTAAATATGTTGAATGGATTTTTTTTTTTCCTTGAAAACAATATTCTTAGAATCCTACTGCTTTCTTTTTTTTCACTCGTATGATGAGGCCACATGGTATTGTCCTGCGTGGCACCACTGCAGCATCACTTCACACATGCTAAGTCACTTCAGTCATGTCCAACTCTTTGCGACCCCATGGACTATAGCCCGCCACACTCCTCTGGCCATGGAATTCCCCAGGCAAGCATACTGGAGTGAGTTGCCATGCCCTCCTCCTGTGGATCTTCCCAACCCAGGGATTGAAACTGCAAAATATGTTTCCTGAACTGGCAGGTGGGTTCTTTACCAGTAGCACCATCAGAGAAGCCCCACTTCACACAGAGACCAGACTGATAATGTTTCAGAAGTCTTGCTGCAATGAAAATTCTTTACTTTTTCCCCTTGGGTATAAACCCTGTTTTCTCCCTATTAATTGTATTTATTCATGGAAATTAAAGGTATCATAAACTTAAATCCTAACAGAACCTCGTTTTTTTATTTGTTTTTTACCTTTAGACCTCCTCCATCCACTTTTCCCACCCCTCGCCCCCTGTCTCTGGCAACCACCAATCTGTTCTCCACCTCTATAAGCTTGGGTTTCATTCGTTTTTAGGTTCCACATGCAAGAAAGATCATAGGGTATTTATCTCTTTCTGTCTGACTTATTTCATTTAACATAATGCCCTTGAAGTCTATTCATATGTTACAAATGGAAATTTTCATTTTTTGTTGAATATTATATTGTATATGTTCTGCTGTGCTGTGCTTAGTCTTTCAGTTGTGTCTGATTCTTTGTGATCCCATGGACTATAGCCCGGAGGCTCCTCCATCCATGGGGATTCTCCAGGCAAGAATACTAAAGTGGATTGCCATACCCTCCTCCAGGGGATCTTGACAACCCAGGAACTGAACCCTGGTCTCCTGCATTACGGGCAGATTCTTAACGAGCTGAGCTGCCAGGGAGGCCTTATATTGTATATATATGCAATATATATACTATACACACACACACACACACAATTTCTTATCATTCATCCATTGATGGACACTAGGTTGTTTCCATACCTTGACTATTGTAAATAACGTTGCAATGACCATTGGGGTGCATGTATCTTTTCAAGTTAGTGCTTTTCTTTAAATAAATACTCAGAAGTGGAATTGCTGGATCATATTTCAGTTCAGTTCAGTTGCTAAGTCGTGTCTGACTCTTTGCGACCCCATGAATTCCAGCACACCAGGCCTCCCTGTCCATCAACATCTCCCCCAGAGTTCACTCAAACTCACGCCCATTGAGTCAGTGATGCCATCCAGCCATCTCATCCTCTGTTGTCCCCTTCTCCTCCTGCCCCCAGTCCCAGCATCAGAGTCTTTTCCAATGAGTCAACTCTTCGCATAATGTGGCCAAAGTACTTCAGTTTCAGCTTTAGCATCATTCCTTCCAAAGAACACCCAGGACTGATCTCCTTTAGAATGGACTGGTTGGATCTCCTTGCAGTCCAAGGGACTCTCAAGAGTCTTCTCCAGCACCACAGTTCCAAAGCATCAATTCTTCGGCTCTCAGATTTCTTCACAGTCCAACTCTCACATCCATACATGACCACTGGAAAAACCATAGCCTTGACTAGACGAACCTTTGTTGGCAAAGTAATGTCTCTGCTTTTGAATATGCTATCTAGGTTTGTCATAACTTTCCTTCCAAGGAGTAAGCATCTTTTAATTTCATGGCTGCAATCACCATCTGCAGTGATTTTGGAGCCCAAAAAATAAAGTCTGACACTGTTTCCCCATCTTTTCCCATGAAGTGATGGGACCAGATGCCATGATCTTAGTTTTTTGAATGTTGAGATTAAGCAAACTTTTTCACTCTCCTCTTTCACTTTCATCAAGAGGCTTTTTAGTTCCTCTTCACTTTCTGCCATAAGGGTGGTGTCATCTGCATGTCTGAGGTTATTGATATTTCTCCCGGCAATCTTGATTCCAGCTTGTGCTTCTTCCAGCCCAGTGTTTCTCATGATGTATTCTGCATATAAATTAAATAAGCAGGGTGACAATATACAGCCTTGACGAACTCCTTTTCCTATTTGGAACCAGTCTGTTGTTCCATGTCCAGCTCTAACTGTTGCTTCCTGACCTGCATATAGGTTTCTCAAGAGGCAGATCAGGTGGTCTGGTATTCCCATCTCTTTCAGAATTTTCCACAGTTTATTGTGATCCACACAGTCAAAGGCTTTGGCATAGTCAATAAGGCAGAAATAGATGTTTTTCTGGAACTCTCTTGCTTTTTCCATGATCCAGCAGATGTTGGCAATTTGATCTCTGGTTCCTCTGCCTTTTCTAAAACCAGCTTGAACATCAGGAAGTTCACGGTTCATGTACTGCTGAAGCCTGGCTTGGAGAATTTTGAGCATTACTTTACTAGCGTGTGAGATGAGTGCAATTGTGCGGTAGTTTGAGCATTCTTTGGCATTGCCTTTCTTTGGAATTGGAATGAAAACTGACTTTTTCCAGTCCTGTGGCCACTGCTGAGTTTTCCAAATTTGCTGGCATATTGAGTGCAGCACTTTCACAGCATCATCTTTCCGGATTTGAAATAGTTTGACTGGAATTCCATCACCTCCACTAGCTTTGTTCGTAGTGATGCTTTCTAAGGCCCACTTGACTTCACATTCCAGGATGTCTGGCTCTAGGTCAGTGATCACACCATCATGATTATCTGGGTCATGAAGCTCTGTTTTGTACAGTTCTTCTGTGTATTCTTGCCACCTCTTCTTAATATCTTCTGCTTCTGTTAGGTCCATACCATTTCTGTCCTTTATCGAGCCTATCTTTGCATGAAATATTCCCTTGGTATCTCTAATTTTCTTGAAGAGATCTCTTGTCTTTCCCATTCTGTTGTTTTCCTCTGTTTCTTTGCATTGATCGCTGAGGAGGGCTTTCTTATCTCTGCTTGCTATTCTTTGGAACTCTGCATTCAGATGTTTATATCTTTCCTTTTCTCCTTTGCTTTTTGCTTCTCTTCTTTTCACAGCAATTTGTAAGGCCTCCCCAGACAGCCATTTTGCTTTTTTGCATTTCTTTTCTCTGGGAATGGTCTTGATCCCTGTCTCCTGTACAATGTCACGAACCTCATTCCATAGTTCATCAGGCACTCTGTCTATCAGATCTAGTTCTTAAATCTATTTCTCACTTCCACTGTATAATCATATGGGATTTGATTTAGGTCATACCTGAATGGTCTAGTGGTTTTCCCTACTTTCTTCAATTTCAGTCTGAATTTGGCAATAAGGAGTTCATGATCTGAGCCACAGTCAGCTCCTGGTCTTGTTTTTGCTGACTGTATAGAGCTTCTCCATCTTTGGCTGCAAAGAATATAATCAATCTGGTTTCGGTGTTGACCATCTGGTGATGTCCATGTATAGAGTCTTCTCTTGGGTTGTTGGAAGAGGGTGTTTGCTATGACCAGTGCATTTTCTTGGCAAAACTCTATTAGTCTTTGCCCTGCTTCATTCCGTATTCCAAGACCAAATTTGCCTGTTACTCCAGGTGTTTCTTGACTTCCTACTTTTGCATTCCAGAAAAGGACATCTTTTTTGGGTGTTAGTTCTAAAAGGTCTTGTAGGTCTTCATAGAACCGTTCAACTTCAGCTTCTTCAGCCTTACTGTTTGGGGCATAGATTTGGATTACTGTGATATTGAATGGTTTGCCTTGGAAATGAACAGAGATCATTCTGTTGTTTTTGAGATTGCATCCAAGTACTGCATTTTAGACTCTTTTGTTGACCATGATGGCTAGTCCATTTCTTCTTAGGGATTCCTGCCCGTAGTAGTAGATATAATGGTCATATGAGTTAAATTCACCCATTCCAGGCCATTTTAGTTCGCTGATTCCTAGAATGTTGATGTTCACTCTTGCTATCTCCTGTTTGACCACTTCCAATTTGCCTTGATTCATGGACCTAACATGCCAGGTTTCTATGCAATATTGTTCTTTACAGCATTGGATCTTGCTTCTATTACCAGTCACCTCCACAACTGAGTATTTTTTTTTTTTGCTTTGGCTCCATCCCTTCATTCTTTCTGGAGTTATTTCTCCCCTGATCTCCAGTAGCATATTGGGCACCTACCAACCTGGGGAGTTCCTCTTTCAGTAACCTATCATTTTGCGTTTTCATACTGTTCATGGGGTTCTCAAGGCAAGAATACTGAAGTGGTTTGTGATTCCCTTCTCCAGTGGACCACATTCTGTCAGACCTCTCCACCATGACCCGCCTGTCCTGGGTGGCCCCACAAGGCATGGCTTAGTTTCATTGAGTTAGACAAGGCTGTGGTCCATGTGATTAGATTGACTAGTTTTCTTTGATTCTGGTTTCAGTGTGTCTGCTCTCTGATGACCTCTTGCAACACCTACCATCTTAATTGGGTTTCTCTTACCTTGGACGAGGGGTATCTCCTCACCGCCACCCCTCCTGACCTTGTTGGATCATATGGTAGTTCTATTTTTGAGAAAACCTTACACTATTTTCCATAGTGGCTGTACCAATTAACAGTCCCAGTAAGACAGCACAAGAGTTCCCTAAATTTTTCTTAGTTCTGACATTCAAGAAGTTTCTCTGTGAACCTAAAGACTGGCTGCTTATAAATTCTTAGACATGAAGAGTTATGCAATGGGCATTAATCTTGATAGCCCTAAAATTTAAAGAGTAATAATGCTGAAACCAGATTAGATGCTCTTGTACAATAGCCTGCAAATGGAAATGTAAACAAGCCAATCTCTGGTTGTAGAGCTAGAACTAAGGATAGCCACATGAAGGATGGACCCAATAAGATAATTGAAGCCACTGTCTTAGTGACAGTAGTAAAGTAACAATATTAGATTGGAAATCTCAATGCCCGTACTCTAGGCCTGTTTCTGCAACTAACAGCTAACGTAAACCTGTAAGAGAGCCATACCCTGCTTGGATTAAAATATGATGATGCTTGAGGCCCTGTCTATCCCCAAATTCTGTAATAATAGGAATTTACATGATCATAAATAGTCTTTCTACTCCTTGGATGTACAACCAAATCAATCATTCTGTGTTAGTCCTTCAGTCATGTCCGACTCTTTGGGACCCCATAGACTGCAGCCCACCAGGCTCCCCTGTCCATAGAATTCTCCAGGCAAGAACACTGGAATGGGTTGCCATTTCCTTCTCCTAAATCAATCATTAATACCATAGAAATGACATATCAATGTATATAACATATATATATATATACACACACATATTTATTAAATAGGCACTGTATTTAGTGCTAATGCCAATTTTTCTCCTCTCCAGGATACTGTGATTAGTCTCCACATAAATTTTTTATCCCACAGAAGCTACTGATGAGTTTTTAATCACACAGAACTCAGAGAAATTCTTAGATTACAGTGCTATGATATATTTAATCAACAATATGAAACAAAAAAATTGGGTTTTCAAATGAAACATCCATTTTCACATGCAGCTTTTGTTTTTTTTTTTCCTGACTAAATCTCACACAAGCCTTGAACTTCTTATTGGTTCAGTTATAGCTGTTATCTAAGATCTCTGCCAGTATTCAATGTTTTGGCTACTTCTAATCCTGTTGGAGAAGACTCTTATGCTGGGAGGATTGGGGGCAGAAGGAGAAGGGGATGACAGAGGATGAGATGGCTGGATGGCATCACCGACTCGATGGATGTGAGTTTGAGTGAACTCCGGGAGCTGGTGATGGACAGGGAGGCCTGGCGTGCTGCGATTCATGGGGTCACAAGGAGTCGGACACGACTGAGTGACTGAACTGAACTGAATCCTGTTGTCACATATGTCATCTTACTTACCTTAGATCCGATTGCTTCTCTTTTTCATAAAATAGCAAAATGCCTTTCATATTCTTATCAATCAAGGAAACAAATTTAAACTTTATAATTGACAAATATATGTGTTACATACACAAATGATAAAAGTTATCATTCTCCCTATTTTCCATACCACCTAGTTTTATATCCTATAAATAACCAAGATTATTGAGTATATATTTCTAGATTATTTAATAAGAACAACACTTTTAATAACTCTGATATATGGTTTAAAAAACTTGTTTAAATACATTACCTCATTGAGTCTTTGAATTAGTCTGTGGCATACAAAGACAAATGTAATCCTCATTTTATAGATGGAGAAGATGAGGTAAGAAGGTACAGAAGGTTGAGTTACATTTATATCCCAGGATGCTAAGGGCCAGTTCTGAAAATATTTGCTGCATACTTCCCCTACCAAACTTTGCATTCCATTTTTCATCTTTTTCTAATGTCAGCTCAACTTCAGCACCTATTTTCCACAAATCTTTATTCCAATCTTCTTTTATTCATTAAGTAAACATTAATCAGTCTGTACCATCTGTGAGACTCTATGCTAGATACTAAGGCAGAGCTTGGACCACTGAAGAAAAGGCATTAATCAAATAATGACAAAAGAAAAATGAATACTGCAACTGTGACAAAGGCTTCAAAGTAGAAGAAGCATCCTGTGTCATCAGACCCTGTGATTAGGAGATTTGATACAGTCAGAAGGGTCAGGAGCATCCATTCTGAAAGAGTAACATTTGGGCTCTTGTTGAACAATGAGACAGAATTTACTGGATAAGAAGAGAAAGAGAAAATAACACATGCAAAAACCTTTAGCAGCAGGAAGCATTCTAAGTAGGGAATAAAGAAAGACGCCTGATGTGAATGGATTCAAGAGATGGAGGAGAATACAATTTGAGATGAGACACGAGAAGAAATGGAGACCAGGCTCCACAGGGTTTTAAAGCCAAGGTTAATGATTTTTGTCTTTATCCAAAAAACAATGGGATTGTATAATTTAATTTATATGAAATATAAAAAGTAGACAAATTTGTAGAGACAGAGGTAGATTAGTAGTTGTCAGGGACTGAGGGAAGGGAAGAACGGAGTGTGACTGGTATTAGTTACAAGTTTCATTTTTGAGAAGAAAAAGATATTCTAAAATTAGAGATGATAATTGCATAACTCTGTGAATATTCTAAAACCTACCGAATTGCACACTTCAAAAGGGTGAATTTTATGGTATGTAAATTATATCTTGATAAGATTATTATTAAAAAAAAAAAAAACTAAGTGGGAAAAGATTTTAAGAAAGGAATCCTCTGATAAGATTAGAGTTTTGAAAGGATCACTCTGGCTTCAGAGTGAAAATACAGATCTGGGAGTGGAGAAAGGAGGCTATTATAATAATACAAGTGAGAGTAATTAAGAAAGGAAAACCAATAGAGCTTAACTATAGATTGAGTACTGGAGACAAATAAAAAGGAGATGTCAAAGCATAGTCCCTCATTTTCTAGCTTGAACAAGGAAATGGATTTCAGTGCCATTCACTGTGGTCCTAGCAGATGATCAGATTTTGAGAGGAGGGGTTTGGATCTTGAGTTCAGTTCTTTATCATATCATATTAAAGTCTGACATTCCCTGGAGATATGTCAAATAAAAATGAAAATATATAGGTCTGAAACTCAGAGGAGAGTTTTTAGTAAAGGGAAAACTTATGAGTCTTCTGCATATAAATTAAAATAGTAGACATGGATACAGAGAAACAAACTGGGAAGAGAATATATAGAGAGGAGAAGAGGGCTATGATCTACCCTAGAGGAACTCCAGATTCTTGGCTGTAGAGTATAAATCTGCATTGGAAAAATTAAAATAAACAGAAGCCAGAGAAATAGGGAGAAAGTCAAGAGAGTGTTCTGTCAAAGAGGACAAGGAGACTGTTGAATCACCTCTATGACAGCCCTCACACTATATAATTCCTACCTAGCTTCTCTGCTAGATTATGAGGTTTTTGAAGGCAGGCATATCTTCTTGTATTTTACTTAGTAGTGGGCCCATATCAAGCAATCAATGAATATGTGTGGTTTGCAATTAAATGTTTAAATTTGCTATTTGGTGGGGAGGGGGGGAACTGTTGCTTTGATAGCTCATAATTTTATGCTAGAAAATTCTTAGTGCAACAGAGAGAAGTTCCCATTTTTCCTGACTAAACAGAAATATCTCTAACTCCATAGTATAATGCAAGTGTGTGGCATAAACAGAGCTCAGTGAAAATGTCTAGCAGAAGCAATAAGCTAGCAGGAGTGGTGCTAAAGGCAGAAACACTTGCACAATAAAATCAAGGCTTAAATAAAATGAAAAAGGAGTCTGAAGGGTTACCGAGTTAAGATATTTTCCGAGCTAGATCTCTTATGGAAAAAAAAAAAAAAAAAACAGCAAGTCACTGAGCAGAAACAAAATGCAAGGAGGCTAAAGAAGACATAAATTTGTGAACCATGGCTGCAATTTGGCTCCCACCCACCCAGAAGTCCGAAAGATGTGACCAAGCCCTACTGGAAGGATTGTTAATAAACAAGTTTACTTGTATATAAAGTACATAAAACTCAGCACTATATTCATAATTAAACATATATACACATAACAAGGTTAACTACTTACTTTATAAGCTGTTTATATTGTTCTTATAATCTGATTCCTTTCTTTCCTAATCTCCAGGAGTTTGTGGAAAGCCTACTGGCCAGAACTTTGATGCCCAAGCAGGCACTTCCTCATTTTACATGCATTCAACTTCAAGACATCTTCCTCACAGCTGCCATGAGGCGCTGTGGGCATGCCAGCTAATACTACGCTGAGAATAACACTGAATGCTGGGGAGAGCTTCAGGTGACTCTTGGGGCAGAGATTACTGCTGTATATTTGCATAACACAAGGAATATTTTGTGGGAACAGATGCTACTTTACAAAAGTTTGTGCTGATTGGTGGCTCAGCTGGTAAAGAATCTGCCTTCAATGCAGGAGACCTGGGTTAGATCCCTGGGTTGGGAAGATCCCATGGAGAAAGGAATGGCTACCCACTCCAGTATTATGGCCTGGAGAATTTCATGGGTTAGTCTATGGAGTCACAAAGAGTTGGACATGATTGATTGACTTTCACTATGCATTTTCCACTTTCCTATATGTCTCCTGATGAATGTGGCAATTCTGGACATCTATTTATAGCTGAACTGAACATTTTACCCTAAAAACTTTTCTGGGCAGCTCTTGTAAGTTGTGGCTTTGTACATTGAAAAATAAATAAATCTATGATCTGCATTTAGAAAATCCATCATGTCCTTTTCCCTCATTCTAACCTTGTCTCAAAAGTTTCACAAATCACACATCACAACAAGGAATTTGAAATCTCCCATATGACTAATCCTGTTATCTTCTCTTGCTCTTATCATTTCACATATTTCTTTGCCTTGTCTATTCTCTCCTAAAAGTCTATAGTGTACCTGTTTTTAGACACTTTATTTTTAAACCTTTTAGAGAAGCACTAACTTAGTCTCTAAAACAAATTCTTCCTACATGAAAATTAGTCAGTAATGCTCTGATTTATACCCCTTCAATTACCCCTTCCACTTGCAAGCACATTGCATAATAACATGTTCTAGACATTTCTGCTATCCTGCAGCAATAAGACTGTTTCTTTTCAAATATAAAATCTTTGTTTCTCATAATTTTCTTCTGTCACCCATGCTGTGGATGTTCTGTTTCTAATACTACTAGCCTACAGGCACAGACACTCAATAATTTTCATTTCCTCTACTTGTCTGACTTTGTCCAAATTTATTTGGATGATCATTTCCTCTCCTATTTTCCCCAAAACGGAAATATAAAAGTAAATAACGGTACTGCCTTTCTGTTTATTTTCCATTTATGTGGAAAGCCTAGAAGCTTAACCCCCAAAAGCAAGCACTCTTAAGCTTTTGTTCAAACCAGGTGTTTTTGGCTCTCAGCACCATGACTGTAACTTGAGAACTAGTTTTATGGCAGAACCATGCTGATCAGTCTTTCCTTTGCTTGCCAGGGGCCTGAGTGCTAGTCAGACGTGGGAACCATTAATTTCAGCTGCCATGGGTCAGACAGAGCAGCTCTCAGGCTGCTCCCCTCTGCTGCCTGCAGTGGGAGAGCAAGCAGTAGAGGGGCTGTGAATTACTACTTCCACAACGAAAAAGTGCTCCACAAAACAGGCCAACCAGCAAGCAGTTTGGGGAAGTTATGCTTCTTATTTACTCCAGAGAAATCCAAATAAGTAAATCTAAGACTCAGAAGCACTGCAATAAAGAACGCTATTTCCCTTGGTTTAATTTTGAATTTCCTACTCTTCTCAACTTGAGATCATTTTTTGTATTGTGCATGTATGTAAAGACTATTCACGTTTGGTGACTCAAGCTTTAAGAAATAATCCTCTGGAAACCTTTAGATTAAGAACCAAGGCTGATCCTCATGCATCTAAGATTAATAGCCTCTAGGCCAGGGGACAAATCTTTCCAGGACAAGGTTTTCCCATGTGGCTTTTCTCCTTGGACTTCTACAAGAAGTTTCATTTATTATGTAAGTCTACATTTTTCAAGGTGCTCCCTCCATAAACTATCTTCAACTCCACCTGAAATTTGAGATTCTAAATTCAGTAGGACAATGTTCAAATCCCAGCTCTGTTATTTACCAATCATTGGTCAATTAATTTAATTCCCTTTAGCCTCAGTTTGCTCCTCTGTAGAAATAAGAACAGGTCTTCCCCAATATTAGCATGGACTAAGGCAAAACAACAAATAAAGGCCAATGTAGCATATGTCAAAATACCTAAAAGTTATCACATAAACTCTGCCCGCTAAGTGGCCTATTTTCCACTCAACCTCCCTTCCCCCCCTCCTCAAGCCTAGTCTTCTGGAAAGTACTGAGCACCCAGAGGACAGAGAGCCACTCTGCTCTCCCTGGGCCTGCCCCTGCCCCACTCAAAGCCTGTATGGGATTACGGATCTGCCAGGGCCAGAAGGTAGAAACTTCCCAGACCTCCTGGCTGATGACTGAAGTGCCAGGATTTGCCGATGAGCCTGAGCATCTACCAAAACTAGACCATCCAAGGAGAGGGGGTGAAGTAGGGAGGAAGAGAACGTCTAGGCATACCACTTTGGTGATTTAGGACATAAGCAACAGCACTGATTTGTTTTTAATTTTAATTGGAGGCTAATTACTTTACAATATTGTGGTGGTTTTTGCCATCCATTGACATGAATCAGCCATGGGTATACATGTGTTCCCCATCCTGAACCCCCCTCCCACCTCCCTCCCCATCCCATCCCTCAGGGTCATCCCCGTGCACCACCCTTGAACACCCTGTCTCATGCATCGGACCTGGACTGGCGATCTGTTTCAACGTTATTCTCTCAAATCATCCCACCCTCGCCTTCTCCCACAGAGTCCAAAAGTCTGTTCTTTACATCTGTGTCTCTTTTGCTGTCTCACATATAGGGTCATCGTTACCATCTTTCTAAATTCCATATGATTCTTTCTCTAGTTTCCCAGGGCAAAAAAATGTCACACACACACACACACACACACACACACACACACAAACACACACTCAGCCCAGCATCCTCTGGCCTGGAACAGGCACTGTGGCTAACACAGTTATTTTCCATAATTCTCTGTAATCAAATTAATTCTACACATATAAAAAAATTAATAAAAGAAAAGCTTGAAAAGGAAAAACTGTGTCTTAATATCTATAATTTTCATTGTCTTCTAAAGCTCAAGGTACTGACTAGTAGATGCCCTTCTTATTCATGTCTAAGGGCAGGAATGATTGTGATCATTTTACGTATCTCATAGAATTGTGTAGGAAATAAATATGAAATGCATGTGAATTATGAATTATACCACTATCAAAATTAGGAGTAACTCTTCTCTAAGCTTGACCTCTAATTCTCATTGGGGAAAACAGGCAACGAAGCTGTATTTTTAGAAACTGAACAAATCTGAGACCAGTGTTATCCCATCGTCAAATCATTTGAAGATTTTTAGGCATTAGAGCACTATATTGGACTCTGGGCTTTAAAGATGATCAATTTTCTCATATGTTCAAGAATAACTAGATACTCCAACTCTTTGAGAGTAGGCTATGCTTGCCTTCAGTTGATTGCTTTATTGAGGTAGGAGAAATGAACTCTTTATAATCTCCTTAGAAATGATAAGCAGAGATGGCATCAAGCAAACGCAATAATCTTATATGGAATATTTTTAAGCAGCAGTTCCTCCCCTGATCTTTCACATTAATTAAACAAGTAGTTTGGTCCCATTTTTGGACAAAGAGTTTGCATGACACTTTATGAATATTATATATTCCAATTGCAACAATGATACAAAACTAATTTTTCTGAAAACCAAGCACACAGATGAGACTGGCTTGAAGTACAATTTGCTAATCTCATATTAGAGAAGAAAAACTTACTATATTGTGAGTATTGCAGGGTTTCAGGCCTCTGAAATGGAATTTGACTAAGGACATTCTGAGCAAATGGATAATACCATATATGATATATATGCTATATATTTACCTTACCTATAAGATTCTTACACATAGTCCTCAATTCAATCAGGCCAGCTGCCCACTAAAGAGCCCATGCTCACTGCCACCACTACACCCTCTAAGCTTTTATCCATGCCTGATGATGCACGCCCACCTACAGGTCTTTCAGGAAAACTGCCCTGATAGTCTCCTCTCTCACTCCTTTGGTCTCTAATTTTTTTCTAATGTCACATGTGCATGTTTTTCCTTGCTATTAACATTTTAAAATAATTGAGATAGAGAACAAAAATCCAATGACTGTGTATCCTTCCAGAGTGCCTAGCATAGTGCCAATGACTTCAACACAGAAGAGCTAGTTATCATTAATACATGGCAGACCTCAAAGGTCCACACAATTACTTGGTGTGTGGCCTATCTTTTCTTTTATTTCTGGAAGTAAGGTTACACAATATAGCAGACTATTTGAGCTCTGCTTTGTCCAACATGCTGTGAGACACTTGACAGATACAGATTTAAACTAGGTTAACATGAACCCTCAAATAGTTAAGTGGTTTAGTGTGTGTGTGTGTTCCTCTAATGAATAATTAACAGAAGCAATTTGAGAGACTCACCCATCGTAATGTGCTAAGAATGGCATTTGGGTTTGATTTCTCTTCTGTGTTTCTTCTGAAAGCATTCACACACCAGCCACCATCCTTGATACTACGTTTATAGGTATGTCATGTCTGGAGCCTCTGAGGTGGAAATTATGACAGTTGTTCTAGAAGCAGTGATAGAAAGATAATTAAAAAATAATTAACAAGAATAATTAGCATGGGGCCAGGGGAGGGGAGCTTTTATTTTATCAGCTAGACTGATCTGATTAAATGTGTATAGAACACAGCAAGCAAAGTATCTTTACATGGCAATGTGGAAGAAACAACGATTTTTTCGTGTTTAGTTTATTTTCCTGCTATTCCTTCCCCACCAGAAATCAGCAAGGAGTAGTCACTGTGATCCTCATTGCCTTTTAAAAAATTCCATTCAGCATCTCTCACAGCATATTTCCATTTGATTGAAGACATAACTGCACAGCTCCAATGAAAACACAGAAGGGGAACATCAGGGTCTGTCAGCATAATGCTTCTGGGGGTTGTGTATTAGGTGATTACTTTGGCACTAGCTAAGGAGAAAAGAAAGGGAAACACAAAGGCAGTAAGCAGCCATCGAATTTTCACTTGTTTTTGCTTATCATGTTTTAGTTTCCTGAAAGCAAGCCTAAACTATATAAACTATATTTCCTGAAAGCAAGACTAAA
Organism: Bos taurus; assembly: GCF_002263795.3. Lineage (NCBI taxonomy): Eukaryota > Metazoa > Chordata > Mammalia > Artiodactyla > Bovidae > Bos > Bos taurus. The sequence goes on from NC_037336.1 coordinate 31,341,502, forward strand.
GAATAGAAGCATTAACACTCACTTTCAGCCAGTAAGGTGTTCTCAGCACTGATTGTCTTTTAATTGGACAAGACAGTATACAATTCTATCCAGTAATTTCCCTGTTACAGGGAAGCTGTACATGCTCAAGAATGGCCCCCTGCTGAGAGAAAGCCCTTAGTTAAACAAGCTAGTCAGCTAGGAAAAAGCACGTGCTGGGGTGAGACAGACTGGGCAGGAACCCTAGCCTTGGTCATACATCTCTACTAGTTGAGTGGCCTTGAGTGGAGTGCTTTCTCTCCTTGATCTGAAACTGTCTAATTAAAATAGTGATAACAGTACCTAACCAGCCTGATGTTGGAATAATCATATATTTGAATGCTATGCTTCTGTCACAATACTTGTTTTCATTATCAGGTTCCTTAACCTCTCAGAACCTGCTCTCCCACCTGCAAAATGTAGGTATCACTAATCTCATAGGTTTAGGATGAGAATTAAATAAGGCCCCTAAGAAAATTACCTCCCCAAGCTATATTGTTTATCAAAACCCACTTGGGTAAAAAATTATGGAATGGTAGAAGATAACTAAATTCTTGACTTACATTTGTTGAGAGGGAGGGGAAAAAAGAGAAAGATATGATACAGCTATAGTCATAGGCATCAGAATATGGCTTTGAAACACATATGTTTCAAAGATCTGAATATAGTATTATTTGGTAATTTGTATTTGCTTATTTGCTTTTTGTTTTGTTCATTTGCTTATTTTTAACATATGCAGGAAACTAAGTTGTGTCCTAAGCACTAGATATTTGTTAAGGCATAAAAATATAATTAGCACATCATCACACTATTCTGTTTCTCCCAGAACTTGATAGCACTGAAATGAAGAAACAGAGTAAATGAAGTGGGTGAAGGCTTTAACAGTGATTGTAATGGTAGGCAGAAAATAATTTATAATGATTTGGATTCTTCAGATGAGTTTCTCAGATGCAATTTGCCTAGAGGATATTTGAGATGAAAATGCAGAAAGAACAGGCAACCAATCACATTAGAGGGTGTGAGAATGGCTGACCTGTCTGAAGTTCACATCACAGAGTTTCATCTCAGAAACTTCACTCCTCAGGAGCCATGGGTCCCCTAAGGGGTCACTTGATTATAGCAGAATCCAGCCATGGCTTGCATAGCCTAGATAACTTTACTAGATTCATGATATCTATTTAGCATGACTTATCCATTCATTTAACAAATATTTTTGAGCCACTCACTGTCCTTCTGGACTTGTAGTCTGGTGGGAGAAGAGGCAGAAAAAGGCTATCTCAAGTCTAGCTCAGATAAATAAACATAAGGGCCCCAATATTTATTGCATCACTCTTTGCATCACATAGCCAGGACATGGAAGCAACCTAAACGTCTATCAAGAAAGGAATGGATAAAGAATAAGTGGCACATTTATACAGTGGAATATTATTCAGCCATAAAAAGGGATGAAATTGTGCCATTTACAGAGATGTAGGTGGACCTAGAAACTGTCATACAGAACGAAGTCAGAAAGAGAAAAACAAAGATCATATATTAATGCGTATATATGGAATCTAGAAAAATGGTACAGATGAACTTATGTGAAAAGCAGAAATAGAGACATAAATGTAGAGATAAACATATGGATGACATTAGCTCTGAAAATGTCTTAGCTATATATTGGGATGAATTAGGAGATTGGGATTGACATATACACACAATTAAATATAAAATAGATAGCTAATGAGAACCTAGTGTGTAGCACAGGGAACTCTACCTCTGCAGTGACCTAAACAGGATGGAAATCCAAAAAAGAGGTGGTGTTATACACACACACACACACACACATATACATTTATAGCTGATTCACTTTGCTGTACAACAAAACTAACACAACTTTGTAAAGCAACTATACTCCAATAAAAATTATTAAAAGAAAAGAAAGTTTTATATACATTAAAACCCCCATCACCACAGCCATCAAATCTCATAATTCATGTAGAGAGATTATGAGAGAGGAAGAGACTGAAAGTGCAAATGAGTCTTTTCCTTCCAAGTAGGAGATGTTTGCCCTTGGTAGTGTCATATCATGATTTTACTTTTCCTCATGAGTTTTTGACACCTTGTTATACAGCATGACCCATTAGCTCTGAAAAAGCCTCAGGAATATCTGGTTGCTCCCAACATGTTAGAACCAAGAATAATTCTCAAATTCTTCCATGTTCAAAAATACTAAGACTAAACTTTCCAGCTCGACCCCAGGGCTTCCCTGGTGGCTCAGATGGCAAAGAATCTGTTCACAATGCAGGAGACCTGGATCCCTGGGTAGGGAAGATCCCCTGGAGAAGGGAATGGCACTCCACTCCAGTATTCTTACCCAGAAAATTCCACGGACAGAGGAGCCTGGTGGGCTACAGTCCAGGGGGTCTCAAAGTCAGACATGACTGAGCAACTAACACAAACTTTCCAGCTCAGGTGATTGGATTTTAATTATTATGCCTGGAGCATATCACTCAAATATTCATTGACTAAATAAATGAACAACAAAAAGCTCCGAAAGAGAAGAGTGTGAAGGAAGTTTGTGGACAATAAGGAAACATTTTCAGAAGAACAAAAGGCAAGTTGGCTGCTTCCATAAACTGAGTGTTTCTCAAATTTATTTGAATTCTTCCTTTCAAAACATCCACAACTGTTAGATAAAAGAGAGCTGACAGTTGGAGGACATTAAAGTTGATTACCAATAGATTGTTTTAACATGCAAAGCAACTAGGGCTTTGCTTTGTGTACCGATCATAATTCTGAATCTGTGACAGTTAACTACGTCCGCAGCCAGCCTTAGGCATTATGATTCAGGCTTCAGAAATAGCATTTGTCAATACCCATTACCTGTGCCCTCTTCACAGGATGAAATTCCAGGCCTGTACTTGTCCAATCAAATGGCTGCCTCTTGCTTTGCTTAGTCTCCTATGATTGGCCAGGTGCTGTCAGCAGAAGAGATTCCTATTGAAGTCACTATATATTGATGACATCCCATCTCAGATGATCTTTAACACTGCCAAATAATCTTTCTGTTTGTCCACGTTTATCTCTAGCTCCCATTTTGCTCATCTTTAACACTGCCAAATAATCTTTCTGTTTGTCCACGTTTATCTCTAGCTCCCATTTTGCTCAACTGTTATCCCAAAGTCTCAGTGAAGCTCCATCTGCCAGTACTCCCTTCATCATTCTTAGATGACCGATGACTTCCTAGTTCACAAATTAAGTAAAGCCCATGAGAATTGTTTCCTTTGTCCATCTCGATATGCACAGAGATGCCCCCTCTTCTCCCCTCCTTTCTTCATACCTAGTATTGAGATGCTCCTTGTTCTGTCTGTATTAATCCTTCAGCTGGCATCTTATGCTTCTGGCAAATTATTCCATCAATTATCCCATCTCTCTCTTGCAATTCAGCCTTTTCATGTTTAGGAGTTTACGTAACTATGTTCAGATCTCTCCTACTCAAAGTAACAAAGGTTCAGTCCTGTAATCCCTTAATTATCTTAATACACATTATAAAAATTGGTTTTCAGGTACAGTATGCCATTTTAAGAATGAATTTTCTTTACTATAAAACTGATAATACTAATTTACTTAAAACCAGTGGATACTACTGAATAAAACATAAGTTCTCTAAAATAGCACACAAAGTTCCTAATTACCTATTCTCTACTCAGCTTCCCTCCTCATCTCCTTCCATCTTCCTTGGGAACCCTGTGCAATACTGAACTACTTCACCAGACGTTCTCTCTCACCACTCAGCATTACGATGTGTTTTGCTCCTACTGGGATATAATAATAGTGGTGTTGGGAAATCCTCAAAAGGAAATATTGGGTAAGGCAGCAATTTGACTTGTTCACTGTAGCCATGCATGCGTGCCTGGTCACTCATGTCCGACTCTTTGCAACCCCATGAACTGCATCCCATCCGGCTCCTCTGTCCTTGAATTCTCCAGGCAAGAATACTGGACTGAGTTGCCATTTCCTTCTCCAGGGGATCTTCCCCATCCAGGAACTGAACCCACATCTCTCACATTGGTAGACAGATTCTTTACCACTGAGCCACGTGGGAAGTCCTCATTGTAGCTATAGGCAATGGCAATAACTAAGGTTTTGTAAACAGGGGAATGATGGTAGTGGGTTTCAATATGGATCATCTACATGAGAATAGATTTAAAGAGGACAAGGATGCAAACTTAGAAGTTTGCTGAGGTCCTCTAAATGAGAGCTAACTGGTCTGAAATAGAGTCATAGCAGTTAACATGGAGCCTCAAAGAGGCCCAAGGCACAGTATCACAGAGGTCAGAGTTTAAAAAGAGACTATTGTCACAGAAACCTAGAGTGTAGAGAGCCCAGCCTAAAAATGACTGATTCGAGATCAAATGCCACAGAAAAGACCCAACAGAAAAATGTGGCCATTTGATTCAGTAATTAAGAATCTAAACAGCAGCAACTGCAATAGAGTAGGAGCAGAAACAAGGATGGAGAAGGCAATGGCACCCCACTCTAGTACTCTTGCCTGGCAAATCCCAAGGACGGAGGAGCCTGATAGGCTGCAGTCCATGGGGTCGCTAGGAGTTGGACACAACTGAGCGACTTCACTTTCACTTTTCACTTTCATGCACTGGAGAAGGAAATGGCAACCTACTCCAGTGTTCTTGCCTGGAGAATCCCAGGGACAGGGGAGCCTGGTGGGCTGCTGTCTATGGGGTTGCACAGAGTCGGACACGACTGAAGCGACTTAGCAGCAGTAGCAGCAGCAGAAACAAGGATGCAGAATTGAGGAGTGAATGGGAGACAGGGAGTGACTCCCTAGTCCAATGAGTGGCTAGTACTTTCCAAGAAATTTGAATAGAAGGAACTGGAATAGACTAGACAGGTCTGGGCTTCCCAGGTGGTATTAGTGGTAAAGAAGTAAAGTGAAGTTTCTCAGTAGTGTCTGACTCTTTGCGACCCTGTGGACTGTAGCCTGCCAGGCTCCTCTGTCCATGGGATTCTCCAGCCAAGAATACTGAAGTGGGTTGCCATTTCCTTCTCCAGGGGATCTTCCCAACCCATGGACAGAGGAGCCTGGCAGGCTACAGTCCATAGGGTTGCACAGAGGTGGACACGACTGAAGTAACGTCACAGTCATGCAGACAGGTCTAGGAGCTCTGTAGAGACAAAAGGCTAGTGAGGGTGAAAAAGGTTTACATGTGCCTAGGCTAAATTCAGACTGAAATTGAAGAAAGTAGGGAAAACCACTAGACCATTCAGGTATGACCTAAATCAAATCCCTTATGATTATACAGTGGAAGTCAGAAATAGATTTAAGGGACTAGATCTGATAGATAGAGTGCCTGATGAACTATGGACTGAGGTTCATGACATTGTACAGGAGACAGGGATCAAGACCATCCCCATGGAAAAGAAATGCAAAAAAGCAAAATGGCTGTCTGGGGAGGCCTTAAAAACATCTGTGAAAAGAAGAGAAGCGAAAAGCAAAGGAGAAAAGGAAAGGTATAGGCATCTGAATGCAGAGTTCCAAAGAATAGCAAGAAAAGATAAGAAAGCCTTCCTCAGCGATCAATTCAAAGAAATAGAGGAAAACAACAGAATGGGAAAGACTAGGGATCTCTTCAAGAAAATCAGAGACACCAAAGGAACATTTCATGCAAAGATGAGCTCGGTAAAGGACAGAAATGGTATGGACCTAACAGAAGCAGAAGATATTAAGAAGAGATGGCAAGAATACACAGAAGAACTGTACAAAAAAGATCTTCATGACCCAGATAATCACGATGGTGTGATCACTGACCTAGAGCCAGACATCCTGGAATGTGAAGTCAAGTGGGCCTTAGGGAGCATCACTACAAACAAAGCTAGTGGAGGTGACGGAATTCCAGTTGAGCTATTTCAAATCCTGAAAGATGATGCTGCAAAAGTGCTGCACTCAATATGCCAGCAAATTTGGAAAACTCAGCAGTGGCCACAGGACTGGAAAAGGGCAGTTTTCATTCCAATCCCAAAGAAAGGCAATGCCAAAGAATGCTCAAACTACCACACAATTGCACTCATCTCACACGCTAGTAAAGTAATGCTCAAAATTCTCCAAGCCAGACTTCAGCAACACGTGAACTGTGAACTTCCAGATGTTCAAGCTGGTTTTAGAAAAGGCAGAGGAACCACAGATCACATTGCCAACATCCACTGGATCATTGAAAAAGCAAGAGAGTTCCAGAAAAACATCTATTTCTACTTTATTGATCATGCCAAAGTCTTTGACTGTGTGGATCACAATAAACTGTGGAAAATTCTGAAAGAGATGAGAATACCAGACCACCTGACCTGCCTCTTGAGAAACCTGTATACAGGTTAGGAAGCAACAGTTAGAACTGGACATGGAACAACAGACTGGTTCCAAATAGGAAAAGGAGTACGTCAAGGCTGTATATTGTCACCTTGCTTATTTAACTTCTATGCAGAGTACATCATGAGAAATGCTGGGCTGGAAGAAGCACAAGCTGGAATCAAGATTGACGGGAGAAATATCAATAACCTCAGATATGCAGATGACACCACCCTTATGGCAGAAAGTGAAGAGGAACTAAAAAGCCTCTTGATGAAAGTGAAAGTGGAGAGTGAAAAAGTTGGCTTAAAGCTCAACATTCAGAAAACGAAGATCATGGCATCTGGTCCCATCACTTCATGGGAAATAGATGGGGAAATAGTGGAAATAGTGTCAGACTTTATTTTCTTGAGCTCCAAAATCATTGCAGATGGTGACTGCAGCCATGAAATTAAAAGATGCTTACTCCTTGGAAGAAAAGTTATGACCAACCTAGATAGCATATTCAAAAGCAGAGACATTACTTTTCCAACAAAAGTCCGTCTAGTGAAGGCTATGGTTTTTCCAGTAGTCATGTATGGATGTGAGAGTTGGACTGTGAAGAAAGTTGAGCGCCGAAGAATTGATGCTTTTGAACTGTGGTGTTGAAGACTCTTGAGAGTCCCTTGGACTGCAAGGAGATCCAACCAGTCCATTCTGAAGGAGATCAGCCCTGGGATGTCTTTGGAAGGAATGATGCTAAAGCTGAAACTCCAGTACTTTGGCCATCTCATGGGAAAGAGTTGACTCATTGGGGAAAAATCTGATGCTGGGAGGGGTTGGGGGCAGGAAGAGAAGGGGACGACAGAGGATGAGATGGCTGGATGGCATCACCAACTCGATGGACATGAGTTCGGGTGAACTCCAGGAGTTGGTGATGGACAGGGAGGTTGGCATGCTGCGATTCATGGGATCGCAAAGAGTTGTACACGACTGAGTGACTGAACTGAGGCTAAAGGAGAACTTGGAAATTTTTTCTTAAAAGATCAAAGAGTAAATGTTTTCAGCTCAGTGGCCACAAGGCCTCTGTTGCAACTATTCGACTCTGCTATTATAGCACAAAACATTCAGAAACAATACCTAAGCTAATGGACAGAGCTGTATTTCTATAAAACATTACCAAAAAAGAGTGGAAGCAGACCCTCTGGTTATAGTTTGCTTGTCCCTGAGTGACTTCAGACAGACAGAAGGAGTGGGATTCAGAGCAAATCTTGTCCTTAAACCCGAAGAAAAAGGACAAGAATTCCTCCACACTCTGCCAAGGGCCTGGGTTCAACCCCTGTTCCAGGAACAGAAGTCCTATAAGCCACAGCTGGGCCTAAAAAAAAAAAAAGCGGCAGCAAAAGGAATAGTGATATATATACACCTGTCAAAGAAGCTGGATTAGCATTAACTAAAAACTTGAATACTTCATTAAAACAAAAATTCAATCTTTTTAATGTTATAAAAAGATATCTCCTAAAAGTGAAACCAGATGTTTCTAAAATGGCTCTTTACAGGACTCTAATGAAAAAAATATTTACTTAGTTGTATTGAAATGATTTGGATATTTTAAATTCTCAACCATGATCCATCAGTACCATCTCTCAGAAACTGAAATAGCATTCATGATAGCAGCAAGGACCGCGCCCAACACCGCCCCCTCACCCCAGCCTCACCCCTTACTGCTGCCTGAACTTGGTGCAGCACAAGCTCATCACTGCCTGCTCTAAAAGGAAGATCTGATTTGAAAAGAAGGAATGCATTATTCTCTTTCCACCCTAGATCTACAGATAACTTACTTGAAAAGCTGATTGTGGAATCCTGGCTTATTTCCATGACTAAAGCAATGTGATTAAGTTCCTATAGGCTTTAGATAATCACCCAAGCTTTTTGATTATTATAATCAGGTCAGAGCTTCAATCAATGAAGCTCTTCTAACACTATTGACTACTTTAAGAATCTGGACAGGATAGCACCTAAAAACAAGAACTACAGGCATGCTGAGCGAAAGCTTTCTTTGCAGGGTAGTTTCCTTGGTACAGCTTAACCAGTGTGACAGTGAAGGATTAGCGTACCATGGATGTCCACGTCCTGAAGCACGATGGACAGGGGCATATTTGTGCAGCAAAGTGGGCTGAGTCTATACGTTTTTAATTTTCTAATAATTGCAATAGTCTTTCACTGAGAAAGTGAAAAATAGTGAATGTGGCTCAGTAGTGTCCAATTCTTTGCAACCCCATGGACTGTAGCCCGCCAGGCTCCTCTGTCCATGGAATTCTCCAGGCAAGAATACTGGAGTGGATAGCTATTCCATTCTCCAGGGGATCTTCCCTACCCAGGGATTGAACCCGGTCTCCTACACTGCAGGTGGATTTTTTTACCATTTTAGCCTTTCACTGAGACAGATACACTAATCATCCTCATCATAATTAAGCTGGCTGGGCTTCAGTAGCTTTTCCAACCCAGCCAAAATTTGCCAGGTGAGCCATTTTGCTAATTTAAACCTTGTGAACAGTGTTATGAATTCATCCAAAAAACATATCTGGCAAGTCAACTTTCTCCTCTGTAAAAATAAAGAAATCATGAAAGCTGGTTGGCTAACAGTGTTCTTTGCCACCCACCTACCATCAGTAACAATATTTCATTTGGTGCAGAGGAGCAGGGTGGTGGATATTTTGTGGCAAAGATCAGCCATGCTAGAGTTAAATAAAAAATGTTCTTGTGCCTGTCAGGGGAGACATTGAAGACTTTAACTCCTCTCTAAGACTGTTCTGCAGAATGGCTCTGGGGAAAAGCTTCAGGCAGCCCTTCTCTGCTGTGGATGGAAAAAAAGAAATGGAAGAAAAATGTGTTAGGAAGCAAAGAGGTGGGGGCGAGGGAAAGAACAGGCAAACAACAAATAAATCTCTTGATAGTGTTTTGGATTGATAGATAGCACTTCATCCCGAAGCATTTCTCAAAACCCCACACATGCAGTCTCACAAAAGAAATGCAAAGCCTTCAAGAACAGAAGAAAACTAGAAAAACAAATAAATAACTAAGATTCTAATGGTGAAAAAGGAAAGGAAATACTTTGGACCAATTTCAGTTGGTCAAAAGACATTACAGAAAAGACTACCACTCTTAAATTCCTACCAGGTCTAGGTAAGAGTTCATTTTTTATGGTCTCATCCTTCAGGCATTCCATTTGGTTGGCTTAAAGGTTGAGTCACAGCCCTGCTGGGAATAGATTCCGTCCCAGAAAACCAGGCAATAACAAATGTTATGGCCAGTCCACTAAATCACACCATAGGAAAACCTTGACTTACTCTAAAGCTGTATTTTCTCAGTTCTCAGAATCTGAACCTGGCTCCAAGCATCATTTTGATGATGAGTTATCTCCTTTAAGTCCTCTGTAGAAGCAGGAAGTCCTAAAGCCCTTGGAGCCTTTTAAAAGTTTATTTTCCCCTGAGATAAGATACCAAAATCATAGCTCAGAACTAAAATTTCCACAACAACCAAAATAACTTGTTCACTCCCACCTAAAAATCTTCATATGACATCTCAGGATGCCACTTCATCATTTTTGTAAAACTAATAGCTTCCATTTTTAAGCCATTTATATTCTATCCATGTGCTTTTATATAGCATCACAGTTACACCCTATCTCTTTGAAGAGTCACTACACTTATGTGTGATCTATATTTTGCAGGCTATTCAAGCACATAACCACAAAACAAAAATGTTTCTAATTCTCTCTTACTTGTTCTTTGAGAACTCAAGCATCATGTAATACCTGGGAACATGTCTAGGAATCAGCATAGGATTTTTTAATTCTCTTGGCTACCAACGTTTTCTTATCCTCCTCCTTTAGGTCTTTATTGTTTGTGTGCTTTTTAGCCGACATCAAAAGTGGCAGCTACACTGATTCAGTTTTTTAAAGACTTGACCACCATCATTGCTGACTGTGGCCACCACAGCTGTGGATGTCAGCCATTGGCATTGCCCTTTCATTGCTCTTCTCAGTATCAGAAGTGATGCTGAGGTCCATGCCATTTATGATGACTAATATTAGAGCCCCGTCCACTAACTCCACCACTGCTATAACCCACACTACTCACCACTGCTGCCAGTGCTACAGCTGACTCTGTTAACTGCTGTCAAGGCAGCAACCATTGCAGCTCTTACTGCTGCCAATGCTGGGATTGCAGCAACCACCCTTCTGAGGCCCAGTGTTGATTTTATCATGGCTCTGGTGATAGCTCTCATGAAAAGTTTCTTTTTAACCTCTATTGGTCTTTATTGTATCCTTCTTATGGTAGAATCAAGGCAAGTCTCCTCAGCGGTAGACTGACAGATGGCTGAAATGCCAACTTAATTGTTCCAATAATTATTCGAGGACACATCCTTGAGAACAGTTTCCTTCACCCCATAGTCAAAACATCACTAAGGTTACTAACTACTTTCAAAACATATCCAGAATCCAACTACTTCCTTCATTTGTATCCCTACTACTCTTATTCAAGTCATAATCCTATTTAGTCTAAACTTTGAAATGACCTCTGAACTGGTCTTCCTGCCTCAAGTCATGCCCTCCTATAATCCATTCTCGGCATGTCAGCTACAGGGAGAATTTTATAAATATAACTCAGACCACAAAACTCCCTTGTTTGGAGCCCTCCAGTGTTTCCGTGCCTTACTCTAGTTTACGTGATGCACCCCCAACTAAACCCTTCAACTTCACACCACTCTTGACTTAACAATGTGTCTTCAGCCACTTTGGCATTCTCCCTTTTTCCCAGATACACCAGCTCATTCCATCCTGAAGTCTATGCACCAGCTGTTTCTTTTTGCTTGAAATACTTTCCCCCACCCACCCAGTATTTTTGTGGCTCCTTTTCCCTCAGAGAAATGTTTCCTGACCTGTCGGTCCAAAGAAGCTTCCAAGTCATTGTCTTCTTATTGTATTTTAATTCACTGAAAAGCACTTATTGGTCTATTTTCCTTATTTATATAATCATTCGATTGTGGTTTACATAAATCGATGCTACGTAAATATATTGATGCAAAATAAAATCTTTAACTGCAAAGTCTACAGGATTATGTAAAAAATTTGCTTCAGAGAAAAACTGCACCTTGACTTGCCAAAAAGTCACAAATCAGTAATTGATAAGTCCAATTTCAGAGAACATAAAAACTCAGAAATTCAACTGACATTAAAATACTTCTGTCCAATTAAAAGGAAGGTGTGGGCAGTTTCCTTCTCTGTTCGCTAGTTCCCCATTCCCTGTTTACCACTCCTAGAGGCAGCTCCCAACCTTTTCCATGTTTAAGGAGGAGAGAAGAGAAAAAAAATGTGGAAAAACCTTCCAAGACTGGTGCCAGTATCCTCAGGAACTGGTTTCCTCTGGCCCTGATAGCTATTTTAAGTTTACTCTTTCTCCTTTCCTTGGATTCTTCAAAACTGCAACCACCCCTATCTCTAGAAATACCTCCCCTGCAGTTCCCTGACATAAATATTCACCTTCCCTCTGAACACCAAGGAGTCCTCCTTTGGCTCCCAGTCTAAGCAGTAGGCCCCTAGCCAGATTCTTGCTGTTAGAGTGTCCCAGTTCCCCCAGAAGGTCTCTTAACACTTCCCTAGACGGGTCAGGCTCCTGGCGGCCATCTTGGGTCTTAAATAGTTCTGTACCACTGTGATCTCTTTCCTTTTCACACTGGATGAGGGTAGCTATGGTTCTTACTGCCTTCTTTACAATACTACTTATGGAGCCTAACACCTCACTTTGAAACTTCTTATCATGGGCTCAGTCAAAAGTAATTTTACATGTTTCTGCATTCTTATCAAAATATACAGATTCTATTAGTCAGTTCCTCTTATGTGAAACATTTGCCCCATAGGAGGTCATTCTTTATAGGATCAGCTTAGACAATGAGAAGAATAAACGTGTATTAAGCCCAATATATGTAGTTCAGAATATGTAGTCCAGCCTTGAAAACAGTCACCCACATGAAAATTCTAAATTAATGAACTTTCAGAAAAGAAAAAAATATATATTGATTTGGTTCACTTGGTAATGAATATTAGTCCATGAATATATTTTTACAAGCATTTCAACATTCTTATTCTTAAGGTTTATTATATACCTGATGGAGCAGAGTTGATCTCAACATCTAGATAATAATAATGAATTATTAAAGATACTCAACCCACCTTTTCTACAGATCTTGGCTTGCTTATTATTGATGCCATTTGTATTAATATGCAGACTTCATAAAGCTCACTTGTAGAAGACTCTCCAAATTCCTAAATACTCGCCTCCAGAGCAACTCAGAGTCCCCCAGTTAAAATTATTATTAACTCCCAACCCCCTTATTAACCCCCAAGACTTCTGAGGGTTGGCCAGGGAACCATTAAATTTTTAGTGCCAGAATTAATGCCAGATTAGAGTCACATGGGTATTATCCTTGCTGATTTATGATGCCATGTAGCGCAGTAAATGAGACTGTTCCCCTTAGGCCAGCTGAAAACTTCTAATACTTTGTTTCTCATGGCACATCTTTCAGGGCTGGGGCAGACAGTGAGAGCAAAGAGGAAAAAAAAAGTATCCAACAATGTCTTTGATATAAATCCCAGGTGTTCTCTTTCCTCCCCAAACCAGCCTAGATTACCATTATGGAGAAAAGTCAGAACTGCACATAAAACAAAAATCATAACAAAGAGAAACATCTCACATCCCCTGACAAATCAGAACAAAGCCGTGAAGGTCATTTACCCAAAACAAGGAAGAGAAAATCTGAAAGAAATTGTGTATAGTATTTAAAAACACCCTGACAGAACTCAAATTAATAAAGATTTAAAAACAATCCTTCATTATAGACAAAATGTCTTCTTTACTCACTAGCTATGTGGCCTTGAACCCAAATTTCCTCAAATGTGAAGTAGAATAGCATTGCTTACTACCTATGGTTGATCTAAAGTTGGAGTAGTTCAAGATATAATGATCTGAGATTGGATTTTAGAATGCATGTAGATTTAGGAGGCCAGAAAAAAAAATGATTCTTTTGGTCAGAAGATTTTTTTTTTTTTAACTTGCTTCCAAACCAGGTTGTATTCATCCTTTTAGTCCAAAGACCCTATGTGAACGCGTCTTACTTAGAATAGTAACACAAAGGAGGTTCTAGAGCTTCATTTCACAATTCCTATAGCTATTTTATATCAGAGTCTTGACCTCATTGTAGACAATTATATAAACATTTCAGGTTCCCTGATGGCTCAGTGGTTAAAAAGCCCTCCTGCAATGCAGGATACATGGGTTTGATCCTTGGGTCAGGAAGATCCCCTGGAGAAGGAAATGGCAACCCACCCCAGTATTCTTGGGAAATCCCATGGACAGAAGAGCCTGGTGGGCTATGATCCATGGGGTCACAAGAGTCAGACATGACTTAGTGACTAAACAACAATGACAAATATAGACATCTGTATAGTAGATCTTAGAGGCTATAAATCCTATTTACTTGGTTGACTCAGTCTCACATCTGAAGAAAATGACCCAAGAATACTAACACACTTAGCACTTCTTGCTTCCAGCAACAAAAATGACAACCTTATTTATATAATTATTTTTATATAAAACGCCAATATTGTCCCACATGGGTAAAATGAAAGACATTTGTTGTTTTGTGTCTAATACTTTTTTTAGACTGAAGGAAAAAAAGGAAAATCAATGCTTCAGAATACTTTGCAGAATAACGTTCAGATGTCTAGGAGAAACAGCCTAGGGCAAGGAGTGATGGGTGGGGGCAGCCTCTTCACCTGGCATGTTCACAATCTCTTTGTAAATGACTGTGCCTCTGAATCCGAATCTGGCTGCCAAGCATGTCCCAGGCCCCAGGCTGAGGAGCTCTGAAGAGATCAGCCACAGGCATTGATTAGGAAGAAGTTCCTGGAGGACAGCAAAGCCTTCACCACGTTGTTTAATAAGGATTTTCATGTGGAGTGACTAGAGAGCGTGCAACAGTGACTGTAAGCCCCGGGAAGTTGTCAAACACTGAGCCCACATGGCTGAATTCACCCTGTTTACCTTGCTTGATAGAAAGCCAGAGGAAGGCCAGACAATAGCCATAAATTCAAATAAGTTTTTAAAGCCTTCTCAATTGATCACAACACAAAAAGACACAGAGCAATTGTATAATCACCTCACACACCAGTAACTAAATATATTGCCCTTTCCAAATCCACTGATGTAAAACACAGAGCCTTTTCTCCCCAGCTAATGGTTGAGAGCAGCTTTAAGTAGCTTTCTTGTGAACTTAATACCCAGCAAACAAAAGACAGTGTTGGAAGCAGCTCTTTGGGTATGACAGTAACATACATACGATGGTATTTTCCTGTGGTAAAATAGCTTTTATAAGTGAAGCAGAATTAAAGCCTGGGTTGCACTTCTGTCTCTTACATGTATATTAAGTTTTTCTCTGAAAGCCAAAGAAAACGAGATTTTCTCCTAAATTGCTTGTCTTCCTATGTCATATTAAAATACCGAAACTTGACTCATGAGATGACACAGAGTGGAGCAATAAATAAAATGACACACAGGATATCTGTGAGTTCACAAACTGTTAATTAACTCCTGAACCTACATTCAAGCCAGAGGCAATGTGGCAACGGGGAACAGAATCCATCATCATACCTAAATGGAAAGGTAAGTAGATGGTAAGTACTGGTAATAATTTCCTATTGCAGACGTTGTGTGTGGTAACTCAGGCCAATATAAAGTTGAAGTCAGAATTTAAACTTTGGATTTTACCCTTGACTCCACAGTCTGCGAGCACAGACTCTTTCATTGAGACTCTTTCATTGAGGTAATTTAAAGGGGGGGGAAAATGATCCCCACCTCAATGACACTTCCAAATGATTACATTTCCTCATATGACTGTCAACTTAGAAATAGGCATCCTCAAAAATCTCATAACCTTTTGCAGGTTTCTTTTGTTTCAGTGTCTCCATGTTTTCAGAGAGTATGGGCTTCACAATGCTTGCAATTCAGTCTCAACTATATTTTTCACACCTAATAGATTATATAGGTACAGGATTTCAGTCCTTCTATCTTAGCATATTTTAAATAAACAACTATCTTATTTCTATGGTACATACCAGTAGCTCTAGAACTCTGGGTGTATCTGCTAAAAAGTCATAAAAACTATAACTTTTAGTAAGCTGATTCTTTCACAGTAATCTAAGACTTCAAAGACTGTCCTTCCTCTGTGACCTTTACAAAACATACAAAGAGGGTTCAGTTTGATTTTTATGGACATTAGATGAACATTCCATGGTTTTTACCATAAGCAGAAGTGCAGTGTGACTAGCCAGTACAGCTAGAATTAGTAGCTGAGATGGGGTTGCAGGAGGTGATTAGAACCAAAACACTGACTTCAGTGAGCCTTGCTACTCACAGTGGGGTCCCAGAGCCAGAAGCATCAGCATCTCCTAGGAACTTGTTAGAAATGCACAATCTCAGGCTCTGCTCCAGACCTACTGAATTGGAATCTGCATTTTAATAATATTGGAGGGTGATTTACTTGCTTAAGCTTTGAGAAGCCCTCAGCTAGAGCTGAGGAGAGCCAGGTGCTGTGAATTCAGTTCAAGAACCCATAGCAAAAGGGGGAGGTCAAGGTTAGGGAGACCAAGTGCAAAAACAAGTCAAAGACCAAGAGGCATGAGTGAGGTCATAAACAGGAGCCATAAACATAAACAGGGTAAAGCAAAAAGGGATGAGGACTGTATTGAACAGGATTGGGATGGAGTTAGGTTTAAACTTCAGATGGACAACCTACATAATGCCAGAAGAATTCCAAGATTACTGTTCAAGGTGGATAATTCAACCTACTCCTGTAAATTTCCAAGTCAGTAGAACTGACTTATAATGGATGATGACTATACAACTTGTTACCTTTCTGTATCTCCAAGACCTTCATCCTTTATTACTTTGGGATCCCTAAACAGAACCCTAAAAACCTAAAACCCTAAGCAGGTTTGCCATTTTTTTTTTCATTGAACCTTCACAATTTCCTATTGGTTAAACAATTTTTTTAAAAACATTTTCTGTTAAAAAAGTTAGACAATGCCAAAAAGAATATGTTTGTCTAAGGGTTTTTCTATTGAGGAAAGACTTCTGAATGGGCAAGCTCATAAGCAACTGAATCTGGTGAGCAACACAGGAAACACAGATGTTAGACCCCCAAGGGTCATCGTTGACTTAAATCCTCATAATTCGGAGTTCAATCTTATTATCTCTCATTTAACCCATGTTACAGATGAAGAAATTAAGGCTCCGGGAAAAAAATAATTTTTTTCAAGTCTGACAGAACGAGGACAGTGTCCAGAACTTGTATTCTTAGCCACTGCACTGCACCAAAAGAAAGACAAGCAAAAATAGCCCCATTTGTCAACTGAAGTGTCTCTGTATCTCCTGTGTGTCACACAATGCAGGAAAAGTAATCATTTCTGGAGTCACTGGGAAGCCCATAACCATGTACACCATCCCTGTAATATAATGAAGAATCTGAGCAGATTCCTAAGTTTCATCTTCAGAACTTTGTATCTCCTGACATCAAACAAGATACTAAAAGTTTTCAAAACATAGAAAACCTGTGTATGTGCACACACATATAAAAATTATATTATTTCTAATACATTCATTCTAAATAAGGTCTAAAGCTTTGCTTACCATGTTCCATGATCTATAGGACTTCTTATCACAATGCTTGGCATATAGCAGAACAGCAGGCTATCAGTAACCCTTTATTAAATGATTATGATTATGATAACATTGAAAGCTGAACTCAGAGACTTCTACCAAAGAGATTCATTTTCATGTTTGCTGTGAATTTTTCTTAAACCAAAATGTTAACGCATGGTCATGAAAATATCAAAGGTTTTGTTTTTTCTTCACACCAAAATTAATTGTGATAAACACAGGAAAACTGCAGGCTTGCCAGAAAGATAAATACCAAATTCAAGAAAGAGCTGGCAGCCAAATTTGTCCATATTTGGGGAATAATACACAATTGAAATTCTCCCCCAAGGAGATATTAGATACAGCTTGTAAGCTATTACAAGAAATTGCTGGTGTAGCTTCTCCAATTACAGATTAAGTATCAATCATAGCAAGCCAGAATTGATGCCAAACTTACTCTAATATCATACCAAATGATGTAAATTCTATTTTGGTATATAAAGACATTTTAGCTTGATTCTCTAATTCTTGTCCAAGAGAAATGAACAGTCCACCTTCCAAAATTAATATAAATAAATTCTTATCTGAGACATACATGTGCTCTCTCCATTAACCATTATTTGTATGAGATTACATTCTGAGGTCCCCAATCCTAAGGAACAAAGTCAAATTGCAAGAAAACAAGCTGATATCATGCAGTTTGAGAAAATCATTTCCACTGAGTCCAAAAGTCAGAAGAAATTTAGCTCAGTTTCCTAAACAACACAGAAAACTCTGATCTTCTGAATGGCCACCGTGAATCATTTATTGTAAGTGTTATAATAAAAAAAAAAAAATTCAAATATGTTCAGCGTATTCTACTAAGTCACTCAAGTGGTTGCAGATTTTTTTATTCCCATCAACATAAAAAGATTATAAGCTTGAGCACCAATTAATCAAAAAATTCAGTGAACCCTAAACCCTACTCTCTAAGAATTTTATTAAGCTTTTATAAAAAGCCAGAAATAACACAAAAAAGAAGAAAATTAAATAAAATGGCTCAGTAAATTTGCAATGATCACACCATACCATATTAATTATCAAAATCTATTTTAACAACTTAGTGTTTAGTGCCAAAGATCAGAATTTTTTTGACCTTCCAAAAGTCAATCTGCATATTTTGAAGGACACTGAGTCACTTCTGCTTTCCTTTGATATATTAAAGGGAGAATGCTGATCTATTTCTAGATAAAGTTGCACACATTTACAAATAGTCTAATGTGGTTGGCTTCCAAAGTTGATTAGGATAGAGTTCATCAAACAATTTTTAGCTCACAACCTCATTTCTTCAAGATGTTTTTGCTACCCTGTATTCCAACTGTTTTTTCTGTGAAAGCTGTGGTAAGATTTCAAAACTTAAGTGAGGAAAACACTTTCTCTTTACTAATTAAAATGAAATACACTAGGCCCTTGACATTTATATCAGATAGTTCCAGGATCTTTCACAACTCTGAAATTTTAAAATATCACCACTGAGAATCAAAACTCTGCTGTATAAATGGAGTGCAATGCTGTCAGCGGGCTCAGTCACTAGCTTGCAGCTAACTTTTAGCAATCACCACACCAGCCTCAAAGAGTTTATAAGCCAAGTTCATGCCTCAGCAAAATCACAAATTAGTTTCTGTCATGGATCTTCAGTTTAATTATGAAGAAATGAAACCAAAAATTTTAATGTGCAAATGTCAAAGTTATAGTATAAATAGGATGCTCGCCAAAAAAATATTTTTTCGATAAATATAAGCTCAGGGACCAAAGCCTTTGGGTAGGCATCAAAAGGATGTCTTTTGGACTCTGTGGGAGAGGGAGAGAGTGGGATGATTTGGGAGAATGGCATTGAAATATGTCTAATATCATATATGAAATGAGTTGCCAGCCCAGGTTCAATGCACGATACTGGATGCTTGGGGCTGGTGCACTGGGACAACCCAGAGGGATGGTACAGGGAGGGAGGAGGGTTCAGGATAGGGAACACGTGTATACCTGTGGCAGATGCATGTTGATATATGGCAAAATCAATACAATATTGTAAAGTTAAAAAATAAAATAAAATAAAAACAACAACAATAAAAAGGATGTCAACAAATCTGTCTAAAGTTTTTAATGTAATACTCTTTAAAAAAAAAAAAGGAAGCCAAAACTACAGCTCTAGATACCTTAAAATTACTAGTATCAGGGTAAACAATAGAATTTATTTCAGTTTGGGGGATAAAAAGCAATTATCACCTTAAGGAGAATATTTTTCTAGGAAAAAGCAATTCAAAAAGTTTCAATCAAGAGGGGACTAATGTGATGCTCAATTCAAAAAATCTATCAACAAAAGTAC